>NC_044306.2:130337211-130980964 GCF_007474595.2 Lynx canadensis | reverse complement strand
GAAAGTTTCAACACTCTAACCACATACTTGGCTTCATTGGCAACTTTAGGTTACCAGTTCCCATTCACCTCAAAAGACACCTTTGCCACTCTTATCTCTTATAAAATTCCAAGGGTTTTAGGAGCTCTGTTCTAGAAATGGAGACAAAGACCAAATATATATAACTTACTATAAATCACAATATCACAGTTGTGATCAGATTTGTATTTGAAAAAAAAGTCATTCTAGCTGTTTAAGTGGCTTGTTGGAGGACTGCTGATGGGAGAATATATATATATAGGCAAGTGGGGACTTTGGAGGGGCAAGAGCAGAAATGGGGGTAGGAGAAACAAAGTTATTTGGTAATATATATGATACTTTCAGTTGGCATGGATGAAGATCATTTTTGAGGGTATAATTAACAGGACTTGGTAATAGTTTGGGTGAATAGGTTGAATTAAAGTGTCACAGTGTTCTTGTATTGTGTATCTGACTTGTGTAACTGGGTAGATGCTGGTGCCATGAACTACCATAAGAAAAAAATATATTTTTTGAAGTTTATTTATTTATTGAGAGAGAGAGAGAGAGAGAGAGAGAGAGGAGGGAGAATGCAAGACAGGCAGAGAGAGGGAGAGTGAGAGAATCCCAAGCCAACTCCACACTGTCAGTGCAGAGTCCAGTGAGGGGCTTGAACTCATGAACTGTGAGATTATGCCCTGAGACATACCCAGGAGTTGGATGAGAGCCACCCAGGTGCCCCAGAAAAAATTATTTTATTAACAGAATTGGATAGGGATAGTAACCAAGAATTCAGTTTTAGACATGAAATATTCATGATAAAGTGCCAACAAGTTGAATATATAAGATTAAACCACTCTGGTCAAGAAGCATACATTTGGGAGTCCTCTACAAATAGACTTAAACCTATGTAATGATGATATAATTTAAAGGAAGATTATGTTAAGGGATCAGGAGGGAGATGGAACTTAGCCCTGTAAAACTTGAATATTTAGAGGAGGCATGCTAGAGAGGGAGTAAGCAAAGGAATCCATATGCTAGCATTAAGCTAGGACTTTTATATAGGGTATCCCACTTAGATTACAATAATTTTATGAAGTAGGTGTTATAATATTATGAATATTATGAATATCATGAAGTAGTTATTATAATATAATTTTTTGAAGTAGGGATTTGAGAATCAGATTAGTCAATTTGACTGTATTTTTTCCCTCCAAAGCTAATGCTTTTTCTATGACAAGAGGTTTTGATCTTAAGTGATAAGTGTTCATTAGTATGAAGTCAACATCTCCATAGAGGTGATAGACAAAAAAAAGATATGAATGAGGGAAGTCATTTTAAGCACCTCTTAATTCATACATCACCTCTGTTGTAATTAACTAGCCTTGTTTTTCCTGATGACACGTTTTTTGATCTTTTAAAGGGGGTTAGCCAATGCAACTAAAACATACTTTAAAATGCGGTTACCACAAATTTGGCTTTACTACCTAATGGATAGAAAATTAGGGGCACCTGGGTGGCTCAGTCGGTTAAGTGTCTGACTTCAGCTCAGGTCATGATCTCACGGTCTGTGAGTTCTAGCCCTGTGTCGGGCTCTGTGCTGACAGCTCAGAGCCTGGAGCCTGCTTCGGATTCTGTGTCTCCCTCTCTCTGACCCTCCCCTGTTCATGCTCTATCTCTCTGTGTCTCAAAAATAAATAAACATTAAAAAAAAAAATTAAAGAAAATTAATTTAATCCCCAAGCTACATTTATGAAGAGTTTTGATACTTATTTCCAACAACTCATTCCTAATAACTGAGCATGTAATTTATTAATAGACACAGGAGAGTGGGTGTTTGAAATGTACAGTTGAAAACAAGTCTTGGCATTTAAATCTCATCACATAAAAATATGAAGTCCATTATTTTCTATTAGGAGATTAACAATAGCACTTTAAACATCTTTGGTGATGACTGCAGTTTCATAATCAGTCAATTAACCACAAGATAACTGTCATGAACTCAAATATGTGTCCATAATCTGTAAGTGCTTCCACTCAGGCATCCGTCTATACTTGGGAGGGGAAAGTACCTTTTAGTTTGTAATAACACAGTGACTTTAATAAGTTTTGAGTAGAAAATATTAATGAACACATAATGTTGTCCTGATTTGAGGTGTTAGAATAGAAAATTTCTGCATAATCTTAACAGTTCATGGTCTGCAAACATGTCTGGATACTGCATTTTTGCCATGTGAAAATCATTTTATACATTCTTAATATCATGCTTACCTTGTAAACTTATAAAGGCTAAAATTTTATATTAGGATATATAAGTAGGATGTATTTCCCTTTGTACATTTTATGATATTAGGTCAAATACATTTACATAGCAGACAGTATTTGAACCACTTGTTAATATTAAACACCACATCTTTGTACTAAGGGAAGATGATCACTAGAATATTTTTTTAAATATTTGCTCACAGGCAAGGATAGAGTTTTATGTTTTAAGTTTGTGGTGAAAGCACTTTATCTACTCATTTTTAAGTTTATAGTAGATTTTCTTTTCTTCCTTGATTTTTCTTTTTTGATTGAAGTTACACTTTGGAAATAACATTTACATTCTCTAACCTTTTATTCTACCTTCTATGTGCTAGACACTCTTCTAGCTCTTAATGATAACAGCTTTTTCAAAAACCAAACACCAAAGTCTTCAGCAAATCAAGGATGCTTACAGCAAATCAAGGGCGGAAAATAACAGAAGCATATAAGTACATTTTATGTATGTATGTATGTATGTTTATGTATTTACTTTGAGAGGGAGGGAGGGAGGGAGAGAGAGAGAGAGAGAGAGAGCGAGCGAGCTAGTGGGGGAGAAGGGCAAAAGAAGAGAGAAAATCCCAAGCAGGGTCTGTGCCGTCAGCACAGAACCGTGAGATCATGACCTGAGCCGAATATGAGTCAGATGTCTAACTGACTGAGCCTCTCAGACTCCTCTATAAGTACATTTTAAAGTGATTTTTATTATTGTCGTGTTGTTATAATACTATTATCTAGCCAGATATCCAAGATGGTATAGTTGATTAACAATGAATTATGTTAAACAGTCTAACAATTTAAAATTTCTTAGAATTTGATGTTTCCACAAGTTGAAACTTGACATTTATAATGTATAATCCCCAAAACAAGTATTACAGAGGAAAGGACAAAAACAATAAGATGTTTCCAAAGTGGTATCAATTAATTAATGAGATATTGTCAAAGTGTTAATACATTATACTATGAAGTTTATTACAAATTCTTTATTTCTAGGTAAAGTTGATTTTACCAAATAACATTGAGAAAAATAATCTGACTCCACTAAATGATAACTGTTATGCTTAACGTTATATTTTGGCTTTTCCAGTCTTAATGTTACTTAGACTTAAAGTATTAGTTTTGATAGTGAGATGCTGTTGATAACACTTTTATCAAACCATAGCAGACATTGAGGAGTTATAACTCTTGGATTAATGGTTTGGGATTAGTGGTTTGTACATTTCATTAATGTCAAATTATCTCAGAACATCTCTGTTCTGTCAATAGCAGATGGATTCATGAAAAATTAAAAGCATCTTAACTCTCATGCTATTTAAAAACTAAATTTTGGGGGGCACCTGGGTGGCTAAGTCTGATAAACGTCCAACTTTGGTTGAGGTCATGATCTCATGGTTAGCGGATCTGAGCCCTGCGTCGGGTTCTGTGTTGACAGCTCAGCCTGGAGCCTGCTTCAGTTTCTGTATCTCACTCGCTCTCTGCCCCTCCCCCACACATGCTCTGTCTGTGTCTCTCAAAAATAAGTAAATGTTTAAAAAAATAAAATAACCTAAATTTTTTTTGAGGTGAAAACTGTACATTGATTTGTGTTAAAATGTGTAGTGCAGTGGTTATGGCATAAACTCTGAAATCATACCATCTTGGGTATGAATTTCTGTGTAAGTTTGAGCATCTCAAAATTCCATTTTCCTCTACTCAAATGAGATATTAATAGTACTTATGTCATAGGTTAAGCTAATATGAGATAACTGATGTTAACCTGTGATAACAGTGCTGGGTGCAAAATTAGCTTTTAATAAATGCTAGCTATTATTTTTAAGTTTTTATGGTCCTATAATATTAATATTTAGTTGTTTTAATAATATAATTACAATAATTATTTTTAAAAGATTAAGAAAATAGGTGTACTTTTTCATATGAAATTTATGTAAATAAATAAGTTTCAGATTATATTACAAAGGTAGCATGGAATCTTCTGTTACCTAAAAGGGCTTATGGATATTAATGTCATCAGAACCTTACTTAGTCAGTTGGTTCTCAGTTGGTTTTATTGAAATTTTGATTATGCATTATATTTCCAGCTCCTTGCTCACTTCCTCCCTAAACATCAAGGTCCTTCGGGACCATGTCTTGCGTATAGTAGAATTCCTAGCTTTTAGATATTTCCTCTTCTATGTGAATAAATGAAGAAGAAATTCCTCAAATTTATTTTAGCAACCTAAAAAGAAAGCCTTTCTCCTTAATGGTGGATTAAATGTATCATATTCTTTTATCCTTTTATGAAGCTACTGATATATGATATCTTAAAAGAATACTTGGGAACCAAAGAAATAAGACATAAATAGTCTAATGACAATATTTATTAAAATAAGTGAGTAAAAATGTATGATCTTTACCTTGAGGAGGAATATGAAACATTAAAGCTAGTTTTAGCATAATTATAATTGTTGCCATCATTTAAAAAATCTGAAAACCACTCTAGAAATTGATTGCTTTCATTTAATAGACTTAACTTAGGTGAAAAATAAAAGTTTAATTTCCTCTCTGATTCTCTTTGCTTTTAACAGAAAAAAAATGTTTTTTGTTCTTCTATAGTTCCTAGTCTATTGCTATCAACATCTAACATATATCAAATGTATATCTATATTAATAACCTACTTAGAAAACATCCTTGATAAAAAAAAATATGACTGAATACACTGCTAAGGAAAAAGACTGACAAAACGACCAGATGGGAAGAATATGGTTATGATAATGCTTGTCTTTGCTAGTAAGAGCATTGAGAAACATTAAGAGTTTACAAAACATGCATAGTGAAAAGGAGCATTTGGCACAATTCATGTGATGGAAAAGTACATATTTACCTTAATTTTCACCCTTGTTGTTCACCACCCATAAGCTTTTTGCCTGCAAGACCAGGATGAGCTCTGTAAAACATAATTGTGTACTGGAGAGCACAATGTATGAATGGCTTATTGCAGCAAGGGAAATGAAATGGTAACTATAAAACTAAATTGTAGTCGTGAAAAGCAAGTAGATGGAAACTCATTCCTCTCTGCAGGTTAGAGATAGAAGCACTGCAGGATTCATTTTTTAGAGCAGTCTTTTCTTTCTTTGAGTACAGTGGGAAAAACAAAAAACAAACAAAAAAATTGACTTATTTGATGTTCTCTTTTGCAAGTATTATTTTTCTTTTCACATATGAGTTTTGGGCCTTTCTGAAATAGGAGTCATTAATTTTAGCCAAGAGAATGTTAGCCAAGATCGTATTTGAAATTGAAATCACTCACTATTTCTTGAAATTTTATTCTGTTTCTAACATCAGGCCAAGCTGATTGGTTAATACTTTTCAGTCTTCTTCACTGACCCCTTTTCCCATTCCCTTCCTTAAATTTTCATTGTCTGTAATGGAACTCTTTTGTTTGTTTGTTTGTTATGATCTACTTTCTAAATATTCTTCTGTTACTTAATACTTTTGATTAGATTTTCTATTGAAAACTCCAAAGTCTGGGTCCATTATCTATCATTGTGTTCAGAACCTTATTTCCAGTTTTCTGCTTGCACAAACCTAAATTGATTTTTGCTTACTTCCATGCACTTCCTCTTGCTTCTGTATTCCCAGTTGTGTTAAATAACATTATCATCTAAACAACCTCCCAAACTAAAAAATCTTGTCATAATATACGTCTCTTTCTTACTGCCTCATTTTAGCTTATAAATTACTAACTCCTATAGATTCTAATATAGAATTTCTTTTCTAACCAGAGCTTTTATGAGTCACAGCTTTAGGTCATACATTCATCATTTTTCTTCCGTGTTATTGATCAATCTCCTGAGCTCCCTGCTGCTTTTATCAACCAGTACAGATGATGAGTCTGGTATCGGTTATCTACTGAAATCCAGTTTTGCTCTGTTATTACTTGCTAAACTATCTCCACATGCTTCTACTCACCGTAGTCCCAAGTCCAAAACCCACTATACTTTTAAGTCTTAGACCTGAGCTTTCTCTCTGGCCTCATTTATGACTGTTCCCCTCCAAGGATGCTATAGCCTATGCTCCTATATAGGAATATCTCCCCATTTTCTGAGCCTGCCATCTCAGAATCATTCCCATACTTTTTCTTCTATGAAATCCTTGTCTTTCTTAAATGCCTGGTAAACTGCTACACATTGTTGAAGACCTGCCATAAATATCACCCCTTTGTGAAGACTTTCCTCACCCCATTTCATGCTCCACTATAGAATGTAACACATAAATTATAATTTGCGTTTGTGAATATTCCCTTATAAGAAAATAGCTTTTCTGATTATAGGAATTATATTTTTATGTTTTCTATACATGATACAGTATAAAGTAATTTTAAAGTAGGTATCACTTAAATATAAATTGAATGATTATGTTTTGTTACAGCCTTAAATAAAGTCTGTTAATTGGAGTTGTTTACAATCTCTATTATATTAATGGCTGCCTGTTTTACATATTCTAATTTTATATCCTATAATCAGTTGGCCCTCACCTTTAGCTTTATTCCTACTCTGAGCTTGATAGCCAACTTATCATTAGATTAGGGACATTATAAAGATCTCTCAGTTAAAATATATTGGTTTGGAGTTGAGAATGGCAGAATCTTATTATTATTTACAGCTATCATGATCCAAATACTTTATTAAATATTATGAGCATTTACCTGGTAATTCTTACAGTAATACTATGAAATAACCAATAATTAAGAAAATTAGAATTGAGTAAATGGTTTAAGTTTTTATATTAGTAACTGAAAGAGCTGGGAACCAGACTCATATCAGAGTGATAGCAAAAGTACCAATATTGTAGACAATTCAGCATTAATTTAAGATTGTTTCTTGTTCTGTTGTGACTCAATGCATACTTAAATTAAGTGGACTCATGCTTCCCTTATGTTAACCAGCTTTTATTATATTTTTAGTCAGCCTCTTAGAACTGATTTTTTGGCAAATAAAGGAGAGTATTTCCACATATCTTACATGTAATAAATATTAAAATATATGTATAGTTATTCGTTACACAAATGTATTAATTTAAGAGAAATAGCATAGGACTTGAGAATGTTTTTATGCTTTTGTCTTTCCTGGTGGTATTTAGAGGTAAAATAGAAAGATTACCAAGTTCTGAGATTTAGGAACTTTAAGTTCCAGGTTTGGTTTTACTCCTACCAGCAGTTTAACCTTGGGCAAGTCAGTTTCATCATCTGGGCGAAACAATGAGAAAATTTTCATGATTCTACAAATCTTAAATCATAATGAATCTGGGAAATCTAAAGCCTTCTTCCAAAAGAAGAATCTGGAAGAAAGGGATATCAGAAAAATCACTATGAAATGCCAAGGATAATCATTACATCGCTATAATCACAAATTCATGATGTATACAGTATTAAGCTAAAGATGCCAGTATCTGAATAGCATTGTCTATATGTATTCATGAAGTAGAAAATCTAGCTGTAGGCATGGGACAGATTTTTAAGATACACTTAGCAATTTGAAACATTATATATAATGTTCCAAGAGATAAGAGCTCAACAGGATCTAGTTAGAAACAAACATTCATTTATGAGAATAAGGAAGAACATTTTAAACTGGACCAAAACTAGGAAAAAAAATTCTGGGAATGAGTAAGCCAATTTTTATCCTTTTGCCTGAATTCTTTAAAAGTGGGACTCTTGGGGCGCCTGGGTGGCGCAGTCCGTTAAGCGTCCGACTTCAGCCAGGTCACGATCTCGCGGTCCGTGAGTTCGAGCCCCGCGTCAGGCTCTGGGCTGATGGCTCGGAGCCTGGAGCCTGTTTCCGATTCTGTGTCTCCCTCTCTCTCTGCCCCTCCCCCGTTCATGCTCTGTCTCTCTCTGTCCCAAAAATAAATAAAAAATCGTTGAAAAAAAAAATTTAAAAGTGGGACTCTTTCTTTATAAAGTAAAGATATTTTATGAGCTTGATTAGAATTAAGTTTCATAGAGGGAAACAACATATCTTTCAACTGATAAGGAAAACTTCAGGGCTCTTTTCCAGGGAGATAAGGCATAATTCTCACCACAGCAAGCTGCCATGTTAGCATCCAGTGGTTAGCCAAGGGGAAGACAGCTAGTGCAGGGCTAGCTGATAAACAGTGGGGGCTTGCAAAACACAGGCACCTTGTGTCTAATTCTTATGTGAAGTTTAAATTTTTCACTGCTACAATAATCAGACCAATGAAATTCAGCTTCCTTTTTTTCTGTCCTAACATGCTCTTTGTTTAATTTTGTTATTTTTTTAATCTACCAAATAATAACTGTCAATATCAGAGTATCTAGTTGTAGTGACAGAAAGGAGAGTTGAAGGCAAAAAAAGAAATGAAGTTGTGCAAATGACTGAGAAATTCTACAATAATATTCCTATTTGAAATGCTAAACAGTTAATAGAATACTATGCTTTTAAAGTTTCAATTTAATTTAAAAGGTTTAAAATTTGAGTAGAGTTGACACACAGTTTAGTTTCAGGTGTACAACAAAGGGGTTCAACATCTGTATGTTATGCTGTGCTCACTACAGGTGTAGCTACCATCTGGTACCATACAATGCTGTTACAGTATCGTTGCTTATATTCCCTATGTTGTGCCTTTTATTTCTATGACTTATTCAAGTCAGACTAAGAAGGACAAATAACATATGATTTCACTCATATGTAGAATCTAGAAAGCAAAATAAGTGAATCAACAAACAAACAAACAAAAAGCAGAATCAGATATACAAATACAGAGAACAAACTGATGGTTTCCAGAGGGAAAAGGACTAGGGAGTGGGCAAAATAGGTGAATGGGGTGTGGGAGATCCAGGCCTCCAGTTATGGAATGCAGAAATCATGGAGATAAAAGGCAAAGTATAAGGAACACAGGCAATAATATTATAATAGTGAAGTAATGGAACAGATGGTAGCTACACTTGTGGTGGACATAATATAATGTATAAACTTGTCAAGTCACTAAGTTGTACATCTGAAACTAACGTAACATTGTAGCTGCACACACACACACACACACACACACACACACACACAACTGTAAAAAACAAAAATAAAGATAAAGAGTGAATCTGGAAGAGGTCAAAGCATCATAAGCAGCATTTTCTCCTTATTATGTTAATGGAAATTATATTATGTATACTTTCTCAATATATAACGGAATGTCATGCTTTTAATTAAAAGTAGCCATCATATAACTTTAAACAAGTGAGAAAACTATAGGTATTATGTGAAAAACTGTCAAATGAATGAATTAGTATTTTCATTTCCCTTGGGAAATACCTGGTAGTGGAATTACTGGATCATATCATATTTCAATCTTAATTTTTCAAGGAACCACCGTACTGTTTTCCACAGTAGTTGTACCCATTTACTTTCTCACCAACAGTGCATGAGCATTCCTTTTTCTCCACATACTAGCCAACACTTGTTATTTCTTGTCCTTTAATTTTAGCCATTCTAACTGGTGTAAAGTGATAGATCATGGTTTTGATTTTCATTTCCCTGATGATTAGTGATATTAACATCTTTTCATGTGTCTATAGGCCATCAGCATGTCTTAGAAGAATGTCTATTCAGGTCATCTGCCCATTTCTCAACTGGATTATTATTTATTTATTTATTTATTTATTTATTTATTTATTTATTTATTTTTTGCTGTTGACTTGTGGAAGTTTTTTTAAAATACATTTTGGATTTAATCCCTTATGATTATATTATTTGCAAATAACTCCTCCTATTCAGTAGGTTGTCTTTTTGTTTTGTGGATGGTTTCCTTTGCTGTGAAAAAGAGTTTTATTTTGATGTAGTACCAATAGTTTATTTTTGCTTTTCTTTCCTTTGCCTCAGGAAGCATATTAGAAAAATATTGTTATGGCAGATTTCAGAGAAATCACTGCCTGTGCTCTCTTCTAGATTCTTTATGGTTTCAAATCTCACATTTATATCTTTAATACATTTTGAGTTTATTTGCATATGGTGTTAGAAAGTAGTCCAGTTTCATTCTTTTGCATGTAGCTGTCTAGTTTTCCCAGTACCAATTGTTGAAGAGACTTGTCTTTTCCCTATTGTATATTCTTGCCTCCTTTGTTATAGATTAGCTGATCATATGAACATAGATGCAACAATCCTCAATAAAATATTAGCAAACTGCATACAACAATACATTTAAAAGATCATTCACCCAATCAGATGGGATTTATTCTAGGGATCCAAGGGTGATTCAATATTTGCAAATCAATCAATGGCATATACCACATTGACAAAATGAAGGATAAAAATCATATGATCATCTCAATAGATGCAGAAAAAGCATTTAACAAGATTCAACATCAATTCATGATAAAAATTCTCAATACAATGGAGTTAGAGGGAATATGCCTCAACATAATAAAGGCCATCTATGAAAAACCCACAGCTAACATCATATCAATGGTGAAAAACTGAGAGTATTCCCTCTAAGGTCAGGAAAGAGACAAGGATGTCTACTCTTGCCCTCTTTATTCAACTTAGACTGGAAGTCCAAGTTATAGCAGTCAGATAAGAAAAAAAAAGAGCCATTTATTTTGGTAAAGAAGAAGTTAAATTGTCACTATTTGCAGATGACATGATACTATACATCGAAAATTCTCTCTACTTTTAATTTACACCGTGATCCTATTGTATTGGATTTGGTTTGTCAAGCAAAATAGATGCTTTAACCCATCTTGGTGTATTATTTAAAACAAAAACAATAACAATAAAGAAACCACATGGGTTTTGAAGTCAACTGAGTTTGAATCACTGCTTTCACTTAATAGCTCAAAGGCCTAATTTTTCAACTGCCATAGCCCGTTTGTTCCACCGTAATATGTAAGTAACATTATAAGGCTCTTTGTGAGAATTAAATTGGACAACTAATACAGAAGTATCATACCAGTGCACTTTAAATGTATAATTCTTATTAAATATTAGGTGTTGTTATTAATTACAATAATATTGGCCATTTTTTCATAAATTAGGACAGTTTCTTACCCACAGTTTTTCCCCCTAGAAATCAGGGCTCATTGGACTTTTAGTATAATGTAACTTATATTAGCTAAAATTAAATCATAGCAAGATTATATACTTTTTTCCAAAAAGTGTATAATTCAAGTTACTAACATAAAATATTTGTTTAATAAATTTTGTTTTTATTTATATATTCTTGATATCTCATATGTCCTGAATTACACAGTTTACGTAAAGTACTAAATTTTAAATTTTGTTTGGCAATTATATTTCAACAAATTGATGGTATTGTTCAAGTACTAACAAAGAAAGTCTATAATACTTTTTAAAGCTTTACATAAAATATACACATCTTGGAAGGAGCACATCCTATTCTCTGTTTATTTCTTTATCACCATATTGAATCTCTTTGCTAACAGCATAGGGGAAATTACAATGATATAAAGAGTGAATCTTTATCAGTATTTGGCAGAGAAGGAAAATAATGAAACTTGCAAAGTTACTTATAACAAAACTTAACTTGAAAGTGACAGCTGTTCAGTGTTTGATTTATGCATTCATTCGAGGCAGTAGAGCAGACTTCCATAGTCCATTGGGTATCCTTAAAAGCTGACTTTTGATATATGAAAATATACATTTTGAGTGTACAATGACTATGGAAATGCAGGTGAAGAAATAATGAAGTAACTTGTTTTGCAACTTTTTGCCTTTTCTGCCCTCACTTACTTAAAAGGTAGTCCATAATTTTTGGTATTGACTTATTAAATTATAATTTGACCCCTTTGGATTCAGTAATTGATACCAACCAGTTTCTTTTTGCTAATCTATGTCCTAACAAAAGGGAAAAAATGAGTCTACACTATCAAAAATCTCAACAAAAAACAAACACATACAGTCCAGATACCCAGGTAAGTAAGATAATTCTTGACTTTTTGCTGCCATGCTTTGATGGAGTCAGTTTGTTTTAGAACTTTGCCTTTAGCAGCACAACTGTAGAAGTATTTTTTTTCTCAGTTACTCATGGGTATTTTTGGATTGGAATTAATTTCATCCAACAAAACTTAAAATAACTTATAATATCACTTCACTTATGTTCAATAAATCTACCTAAAGAGATGCCATTTAGTTCTGCTGTATGCTATCCATTGTAAAAGTAAATATGTCTGTTGAGCACACCATTATGTCCTGTTGTTCATTGATTTTTTTTTTTCAGTCACCTGAAAGTAAATTTGCTTGAAATTTCATCCATGCATCTAGATGTTGTGAAATGGACCTCATTCATTCTAAGTGTAGTTTAGGGGAATTTTAAAGGTATTTTAGGTCACCTTGTCTGTTTCTGCAATTGTTTTTTATGTTATATTTCTCATTGCTTTGTTAAATGACTGGTGAAATGGGATTTTAACATATCCCTTGAGGCAGTACTCAGGAAGTTAGAGATACAGTGACTATAATTCTGTTTTTAAGAGTAAAATTAAATGTCCCTGTTTAGAAATTTGAACAATTACATCTAGTTATTCTTAGAGAGCTTACTACCTAGTTTTTATTTTAGATTTGCCTATCATCCAGATATTTGAATGTGCTTGAACTATCTCTCCTTTTCTACACACTTTTGTAATATTTTAAAATGTCAAGCTTGCATTTGTTATAACATGTTTCTTCAGTATTTAGGCAAAGTTTTACTTACATTACAATCAATAATGGAAACTGGTGTCTGTATCATGCCTGATCTCATATTGGCTAATGGTTGAGAAGGAATTTTTACAGTCTTTTTGTGTTGTACTTTTGTTCTCAACATAATGATTTATATAGTGGACAGCTAAGATATCTGCTGTTTTATTCTTAAATTTGTGATAAATTATTCATGTAGATTAACATGTAGTAAGTATCTTGTATAAGTCACTCTCAGGCATGATGAAAAAACAGACATAATACATATAAACCTCTTTTAAAGATTTTATACTCTGGAAAGTTCCATATCTAGGCTGAATGTAGTATATGTATCTACAGTTTGTGTTTCTGAGGCAATTTGACTTTGTAATCACTGTGTTTTAATGTATTAGTGACCTACTTTTGATGTCTCTAGAAGTAAAACTAGATCATTATTATTATTTCTCTAACAACTTGATGATTTAACTAAGAACAATATACAGAAACCAGCAGTTTTCACAGATAAGAATATGAACACACTGATTATTTTTGCTGTTAGCCAGGTACCAACATTTAGGAAAATATGGATATTGTTAAAATATGTTCGATTTCTGGAGAGGACATAAATCTCAATTACTTTTCATCTCTTCTATTAAGAGTTCTGGTCCCATAATATTCATGCTAGGTGTATTTTATATTATCAAACTTCTCTAAAACTCAGTAGAAATAAGACAGTTCTTTAGATGTAGGCAAAATATTACAAACTATAATATGATGATCCACTTTTCTTTTAGGAAACATTGCTCTGTCAAGAAAAGGTAGAAGGTGTTTTCCTCAAGCCATTCAAAAGTTTTCATCTGCAGGGAACTCTCAGAGCCATACTTGAGTATATGTGAGAGGTAAAGCTAGAATCTCCTACATATAATTCTGTCTATAACATTATAACAGGGACATATCGAAGGGAATTTAATCAAGCCATCTATTCATAGTCTTCTCTGTAATTCTGCTAAAATGATTAACCAACTTGTTAATTTTCCTTGTTGGTGTCAATGAAACTGCCCAATATGTACTCCTATTCATAAGTAAAATTAAAATACTGTCAAAAGCAAATGTTGTACTAAAATCAGATGACTGTTTATCCTTAAAAACAGATGGACATAATTTACATTAATTAGTAATTGGCTGAAAATTGTCCCACTTTAGTCATGTTTGTTTATTAGCCACATATGAAATAGTTTTATATGAGTTAACATCTTACCAAAAAAAGTAATCTTTCCTTTGTTTATTTTGTTTTGTTTTGTTTTAATTTTTTCCAAGGAGCTGTAGTAGAGAATGAAAAACAGATCTGTAAAGGAAATAACATTTTCTAAGTACTCTTTTCTTCCTCCGTAAACACGTTGTTAGTTTGTTAAATTGCTTTGCCTTGTAGAAACTTCTAAAAGTCTCAAAAATGGGTATTTATTTCCCTGGAGATTTCTTCATTGAACTTAATAAAATCCTTAGTGAGTTTCTTATGCTGCAAGCTGCAGGTTTCCTTCTTTCTTTCTTTTTTTTCTTTTTCTTTTTTTTTTTTTTTAACTTTTCTGAGTTTGAGATTAGAAACTTTTTATTGACCAGGTTTCTTTTTATTAGTTTGTGTTGTCCTGAGTCTAAATATTTATTTTACAAGTCTGTTCAACAAACTGTTGAGCTTTTTTAATCAGTAAGAAGAGGGGAAATACTTTCATCATACCTTTTTGAATGTCACTTATTTAAAAGATAATTAGAGGGGCACCCGGGTGGCTCAGTCAGTTAAGTGTCAGACTCTTGGTTTCAACTCAGGTCATGATCTCACAGTTTGTGAGTTCAAGCCCCACCAATGGTACAGAGCCTGCTTGGGATTCTGTCTGCCTCTCTCTCTTTCCCTCTCTCTCTCTCTCTCTCTCTCTGCCCCTCCTGTGTGTGCATGCTCATCTCTCTGAAATAAATGAACATTTAAAAATATGGCACTTACAAAATTATCTATTATTTTTGTAGATTATGTTTAATCATATTTAAGACCACTAAAATTTATTTTAACATGCATAGATTTATTCTCACTGATACAGTGTCTATGTTAAGTGTTCTTTCATGTCTTGCTACTCAGAATGTGGTCCAAGGGCCAGCAATATTCTCATCACTTGGGAGTTAAAAGTGGAGAATCTGGGTTCTACTGAATCAGAATCTGCATTGTAACAAGATCCCCAAGTTATTCTTATGCATCTTAAATCTTGAGAAGCATTTTTCTAATGTTCTTAGACTTCCCAAATATGTGAAGGAAATAAATAATGACCAAATTCTGAATAACTTATTAAGCGGTAATTTAAAAAAATATATAAATAATGCTTGGACAGATGAAATATATGAAATTTTACTTAATGCTCTAAAAAGCCTATGTAATAATTTGTATCTGTAAAAAGCCTATGTAATAATTTGTTCAGTTTTTTTGGTAAAGGTTTATAGTAGGTATGAGCATTAGAGCTCATTTTATATAAATTTAATGGTAGCAAAGATCATTTGTTTTCATGAGAATTTTTAAACACTATATTGATTTTGAATTAGCATAGAGATACACTAAAGTTGTGTAGTTCTTAGCCTATGGGGCTATATGCAGTTTTGCTTATATACCTAGAATGTAAGTAACATAGGGTAGAGATCTCTTTTCGCTTTATACATCGACATATGGAATAATACCAGGCAAATAGCAGGACTTCCAGAAATATTGAAAACTTACCTTCAATGAATATGAAGAGTTACAGTTGACACTGTAACATAGGATGACACAGGAAGACAGCACATATTTTCAAAAATAAATCAGTGAGAAAAATACTTTTAGTAAATTATATGGTTAATATTAATGCACTTTGCTTCACTTGAGAATTTAATTTACTCTTTACAAGAATCCTTTTAGGTGGCATTAATCACATTTTCACAGATGAGGAAATGAAGGCTCCAGTTAAATGCCTTGACCATTATTGCCTTGACTATAATATGTCTTGAATACAATGTCTTGAATATTATTAATATAATATAATATAATATAATATAATATAATATAATATAATATATATAATATAATATAATATAATATAATATAATATAATATAATACTAGTATAATATACCACAACATGTGAGCCATTGTATGTTTACACTAATATTCCATTTTTTAGAAATGCTTTAACTTCCCACCTTATACAGTGAGGATTTGATAATTGGAATATCTGTACTTATTTGCAACATAGCTGGCAGGATTGAGGATATCCTATAACTTGGTGTTCATTATCATTAACTTCTTTCTCTGATTACTGTACTCTGGAGGCAACCAGGTATTTGAATGTGTAGCATTTGCTGACTTCAATGTGCATCTAGAGTCTCTAGCTTGACCTTGATTAATATAGAATGAAGAGAAAGCTGTGACTTAATTGAAAGTACACTGACCTGATAATTGAAGATGTAGGTTAGTTTCCAGTTTTCTGTTACTGATGCTGCTTTGAATTTAGTCTTCTCATTTAATCTCTCTTACCTCTGTTGCCTTTTGTATAGAATGGGGGGAGATTGTAACTACCTTATATGGCTATTACTATCATCAAATTTGTGTCAAATTCATTTGTAGTGTATCCTTTAAGGAAGACTAATGACAGCAGAATTCCCCACGTTTCTGTCTGTTGAAAACTATTTTCTCTGTCCTCATTATTCATTGAGTTTTTTTGTTTGTGTGTTGCCTTGTTTTGTATAATAGTTTTGAAAGGTCTGGAGTTAGTCTAATTATTTTGCTTTATAAATTATTTGCCACTTTTGCCCTAGAGGCTTTGAGGATTTTGTCTTTGTCTTTGAAATTCTCAAAGATATCTGGGTCAATTTTCCCAGGTGAGCTTTTCTAATGTGCCTATTCAGGTCTTTTTCTTTCTCTGGAAGGTTTTCTTGGATTATAGTTTTAATTAATTAGTTCTGTTCCATTGTTTTGGGTATTTTTCCTATCAAATTAGTAATAGGTGGTAATTCAAATATTAGATATTTTTTGCCTACCTTCTTTCTGACCCTTTCACTCTTTTATGGCATTTTCACTCTTTTAAACATTTCCTGTCTTTCTTCAATAACCCTTAGTAAGTTTACTTTTCTCTTTTCCTTTTTTTTTTTTTTTTTTTTTTTTTTCCTTCCTTGGGCATCTTGTCATATATTCTGTATTTCAGAGATAGTTTTGTCTTTTTCTTCTGTTTCTTTCTGGAGATTGATCAACTTTCCCCAGTTTATCCATTTTTTTTTACACTTTGTTTTTAGATATTGAGTTTCTGATTAAACATGCTTTTTTATGCGCATCATCAGATTCTTGCTGGATTATATTTAATGCTGCATGAGGGAATTCTCTTCAGACGATATGTGTGAAACTTTGTTAATTTTCTGCAGTAGCTCTGTAAAGACTTCAGTTTCCTCTTGTCTATCTTTATACTATAGGGATTTTATACAATATCCCTAGTTTAATAGTTCTCTTTTCTCTAGTACAGCAAATCCAGATACTTTATAGGATTTTTGTTTTGTGTTGGTGGGGATAGGTTATGAATCCTCCAAATTCCTCACTTTTTATCTTGCAGGACCCTAAATTTTCTTTTTCTTTTTCTTTTTTTCAGCATCAAATTACCAGAGTCTTTTTAAAATCTTTTTTCTTTTGCATAGATGTGCTTTCAAAGAGTTCCCCTTTAAATTGCATCTAACTCTTTAAACCATGTCTGTCTTTTCAATTGTGCCTGTCCCTTTAAAAGGCATCTGACCTTTTAAATTGTACTTATTTTGATATCCATTCTCTGTAGTCCTGCTCTCATTTGCACACACATTTTCAGATATAGGGTGTATTTTGTTTTTCAAATGATTACTTCAAATCACTCTCTTTTTCTTCCTCATAGTCTTTCTCAGCCTACATTTGCTTGCTTATGAGCAGCAATTGGGCTGTAGCATGAGAAGTGTGCAGTTTGCCATTCTCTGTCTTCACATTAACCTGAAGAATTTATGTAGAATTTAATTTTTCTACTGATTTTTTTATGTAAACTTTAATTTTCCTTTTACATTTCTCCTTATTTGATAGGAATATTGTGGAAGATGAATGGCTACATTGCCATCATAGTCCTCAGCTACACTGCAAGTCTTTTATAAAAGTTTGTGCTTGTAAAACTAGAGTTCTATTGTTTTATTGCTTGACAGTTTTGATTTGCCTTTGCTCAGGTTTGTTTCTTTCATAAACTTTAGCTTGGGAGCATTGTCCTCTGTAGCATTGAGAGTATGCTTTTTATGTGCATGATATACTGTATTTTGTAACAGCTTAACCACTGACTTATTTTAAATCATATTTTAGTTGCTTATGAAACAAATTCATTTACTGATAGATTATTCACTAGTTCTCTAATTGGAATATTTGAAATAGTTATCTTATAAGGTCTCTAGAGTATGTCTGTGGAGTAGTTCATTTTTCATCAGAAATAATGAAATGAGGGGGACCTGGGTGGCTCGGTCGGTTGAGCATCGGACTTTGGCTGAGGTCATGATCTCATGGTTTGAGTTCAGTCCCACATCAGGTTGTCTGCTGTCAGTGCAGATCCTCTGTCCGGATCTCTCTCTGTGTCTCTTCCCCTCCCCTGCTCACATTCTCTCTCTCTCTCTCTCTCTCTCTCTCACATAAATAAATACTTACATACATACATACATACATACATACATACATAATGAAATAATATAATAATTATACTGTGAAATATGGTTAGAACCTGTGGAATGAATCACTCAGGTATAAAATATTTTTAATTGTTAAAATTTTAATTTTAAAAATTAAGTTTTGGTATTACAAAAGTTACTTTGACCTCTGATATATTTGCAAATGTTAATAAAATGAAACAAAATTTTCTGTCCACAGAGTTGCCAAATATTTTATTTTATTTGTATGAATATTTCTACCATTGACAACCCATGAAAAGATACAAAGTGCAGCATAATTGAATTTCATAAATTTAAATAATTTCAGAAAAGTATAATCTCTTATTCCATTTGGATATTGATACTTAATACATTTTTAGAATTTTTCGAGATTAAATATTGTAATTAGTAAGGCAAACTTGCTAGAAAATGCACACTCTCAGTTAATATATATTGCTACACCAGTAGATTAACTAGATGAAATTTGAATTCTCAGAAATTTTATAAATACCTTAAGAACACACAAATGAAAGATCACAAAGTAAAAAGTTGAATAATATGTAAAATATATCTAATGTAATATTTATAAGGATACAAGATTAAATAATTGGAAGAAAAATATAGTGCTATAATTTTTTCAGGGAAGGATAAATGGCTAAAAGATTTACAATAGATTATTGATTACAACAGATTATTGACTGGCATTTGAGATTTTATTTGAATCAAAGACTCAGAAATATTAGGTTATATTTATATTCTGAAGTAGTATTTTAATCAGTTTACATCCAGTTGTCATTATTTCATTTTGGTTATATAAGAATCATCCTTGGAATGTATTATCTCTCTGTAAAACACACACTATGCTAGATACATGAATTGGTTTAAAATGTCATGTTCATCTTTCCCATCTTCATTTTCACCATGCTGGTCTCATCATCTCTCCTCCATAAAATTCTCCCTTATGGATAGCAGCATCCTTTCTTGTCCACTGTCAGTCAGTTCCCCGCACAACAACCAGGGTGATCTTTATGGAATGAAATGCAACGTGCAGTATAATCATACCATTGCTTTCTCATCCCCTACTCACTCTGTATCCACTTAAGACACATTGGTATCTTCTAATAGGTCACTGTACAGAGATCAGAATCCTTAACTGTCTCGCCAGGCTCCCTGTGGTCTTTCCTCTGCTTTCCTCTTCAGCCAGATGTGGTGTGTTCATACTCATTATGTGTGCTGCTGTCACGTCAGTTTTCTTTTGTTTCCTCAAGTGTGCCATGTATCTTCTGACTACAAGGCCTTTCGTCTCGTTGGTTTTGTTGTCTGAAAGTTCCTTTCCCACTAAGTGTGTTTGTGGGGAGGAGAGTTCAATTTTTATTCCCTCTAATCTCTAACATGTTTATTGTCTACTCTCTGCTTCTTCAGGGTGCCAGGTACGTGGGGACTCACAGATCAAATCAGACCCTCTGTGAACTCAGGGAAAAAAGAAAACTGATCCACATTCTCATTAACTTCTAGATGAAACTTATCATTCCTTAAATTTAGGCAACAATCTATAGCAGTATCCACAATGCCCTGACTTTGTCACAAATACATGTATCATATATTTTTATATCATATTAGACTTGTGGAAGATATTTCAAAATGTCATTTAAGCTCGTCAGTATATTAAATTACGGTAGCTAGTATATCTGCTACTAGATCTTTTTGGTTGTTAATAAAGAGATATATATTATTATAGCCCAAATTAAAAAATATATATTTTTATTTATTTTTAAGGTTTGTTTTATTTAATTTGAGAAAGAAAGAAGGAGAGAGAGTGGGAGAGGAGCAGAGAGATAGGGAGAGAGAGAATCTCAAGCAGGTTCTATATTGTTAGCACAGAGCCCAACGTGGGGCTTGATCTTAAGAACTGTGAGATCATGACCTGAGCTGAAATCAAGAGTCAGACACTCAGCTGACTGAGCCACCCAGGTGACCCTAAAAAAATATTTTAGATGATATATTGCAATAATATAATGGCTTACTTTTGAAATCCTAGATATTTCACCTTGTGTATTTAAAAACATCATTGTAAAAAGGGTCCATAGACTTTACAAAACTAACAAAGGGATGAAGTTCATTAAAATGTTTAAAAAAACTTTCCCTATGGGGCGCCTGGGTGGCGCAGTCGGTTAAGCCTCCGACTTCAGCCAGGTCACGATCTCGCGGTCCGTGAGTTCGAGCCCCGCGTCGGGCTCTGGGCTGATGGCTCGGAGCCTGGAACCTGTTTCCGATTCTGTGTCTCCCTCTCTCTCTGCCCCTCCCCCGTTCATGCTCTGTGTCTCTCTGTCCCAAAAAAAAATAAATAAACGTTGAAAAAAAAAATTAAAAAAAAAAAAAAAACTTTCCCTAGAATATAACACTAAGAAGACAGATATATAGCTGAAGGGTCTAAAACATTCTCTGAAACATAGTAAGTTTTCAATACATATGGCTTAATCAAGGAATGGCAATTCAACTCAGACTTCCAGAGCAACATCTACTGTGACTTCTTGACATGGTAAAATACCCTATCTTGGGTTCTCATAGGACTGGGTACTGCTCATGTTTGGCTCTTGTAACAACTTCTAGATTACATTTTTTTTTTTTTACTATAACTTCATTGTCATCTGCACTAGAATACATACCCTAAGTGGGTAGAGACCGTATTTCCATTGCATACGTTGCCTGTACCCCACACAGAACCTAGCAAATAAATGTGCATGGAATGAACTATGTATTATATTGAGACATAAAATAAGTAGGACTACTTCTTGCCCAGAAGTTTTATAGAGACTATGAGACCTGTAAAATAATAGCACCGGGCAATAACCATAGCAATCATTCAACCAACCAACCAACAAACCAACCAACCAAATAAATGCATAAAACTGCCAAAAATGTACAGACACAATGTTATGGGAGTCAAAGGCAGTGGTATAGCAGTCCATATGTGGTTTATGTAAGCAGTGGTAGTTTACATGAATCCTGGCAAAGAGGTAGACTATCTGAGGCATTTACAGATAGAGACTCATATTCTAGCACAAGGGAAGGACAGCAAAACATATGGAAAGGGTAAGAAACAGAACAATTTCAGATATTGACAATGGGTTATGTATAAGGATGGAATGTATTCATCTATATGGATCGTTTTTGACAATGTTCGGAATAAACCTGAATGCTAAGTTAAGGTTTGGATTTAGTGGATTTGGCAGGCAGTGCTGCTCCATTGACAGTTTTTGAATCGTGAAATATTCGAAGCTAAGCAATGGGAAGATTCAACTTAGAAAAAAAACATTGTAAAATAGTTTTCTTGATAAGTATCCAACACATTTTAAAGATTCTTAAGATTTTTAAATTTAACAATTATTTTCCATATTATTCAAAATACCTCAAATTTTATTATGATGTAAAACCATAAAAATAGATAAGTCCAATTTTTTCTTTTTTTTTCTTTTTTTTTTTTTAACCTCTAAAAGGAGAGGTCTCATTGTTCCCCTATATGCAGTGGATAATGAGAATAATATTCAGTTTATCTTCAAAGAAAGATCAATGTACCCATTCACTAGCATTATTTTAAGGGACATAATACACAACAATAGAGCCCATGCTTGCAGATTATTTCATTTTTATGTAGTTAAAATCAAGATAACATGTGAGAAGATTACCATGGTGAAAAAAATCAAAGAAATACATTTTCATAGGCTTTAGTTAATACTATTATTTTTCATTCACTCTCCTCATGGGAATGGATTTATAATCTTGCAGACCTTCAAAAGTAAGGAAGTCAAGAATATTAAGTATTCTTTACAATCCTTTGAAAAGCAATAAATAAATAAGAATGCAATATGACAATATAATTATGCTAGCATCAGTATTTTCTCATTCCAAATACAGCTATGTTGTTATAGTCCCTTTTATGCCACCCCCAAATATATTTTAATTGCTGTATTTGCATGCATGAGTTACTAGCTCTAGGGATTTTAGGAACTTGACGAGATGATACAACACATACCAGGGAGTTTAGGAGCTTTAGGATCTTATGGACTTTTAGACAGACCTGGGTCCCAACACCTACTCCTCTGCTTCCCAATTCTGAAACCTCAGACAAGATACATCATTATCTGGAGCCTTGGTTTCCATAACGTAAAACAGAAACAAAAATAATGGGATCTCTGTAAGAATTACTTGACATAATGTATGCCTAACAGCATGGCTGACAATTTAGTTAGCAATCAATAAATGTGTTGTTTCATGCTAAATATATTATAATCATGCATGATAGAGATTGGAAAGTATAAAACAATCTTCCCCCAGTTTTCTGAAATCCTGCACTTCAGGGTGGCTCAGTTGATTAAGTGTCAGATTTCTGATTCTTGATTTCAGCTCAGATCATGATTTCACAGTTTGTGGGTTCGAGTCCCGCATCAGGCTCTGTGCTGAGAGCGTGAAGCCTGCTTTCATTTCTGTCTCCTCTGTCTGCCTCTCCCCTGCTCGCTTTAAAATCCTGCATTTCAGTTTTTCACCAGGCCTATTACTTGAAATCCCACTATTTATTGATTCATTGGGTCAGAAAAATCTCTTTGCCACTGTAACCATGGCAGAGTTACAGGTATTGGCCATTCACTCCTTTCATTAAAGTGTGTTAGGGAAGTGAAGAGGTTTGAAATGGAGAGGGTGAAACAAAATTAATTTGAAGAGAGGGACTTTAGAATTGCTCAGTGTCAAAGCAAGAAGCTGGAGAACAGTGTAAGTAAAACAAGGAAATTGAAGGAAGTCTGAGAATGGAAGATTGAAAGTAATGAATGTGCCCTTTCTCTGCTACTTAGTAAAATTATAACTTTGGTTGAGTCCATTTTCTTGTCCTTAAAGTCAGCTTTTCCCTGCCTTTCTCCTAGGATGCTAAGAAGTTACAGAGAACACAAGGTCAAGATTTGGATGGCTTAGTTTCAAATCCTATCTCAAACCCTATAAATTATCTCATCTGGAGCAAATTATTTAGCAACTACAAACATAAATTTATCAATCTATAAAATGGTGATAGTAATACCTAACTCCAAAGGACCAAAGAACCATATGTATGTATATTTACTTATAAATATAAATATGTATATTTATTTATAAATATAAATATGTACATTTATTTAAATATATATATTATTTATATAAATATATTTATTTAAAATATAAATAAATATATATTTATTTATAAATATAAATAAGTGTATATTTATTTATAATATAAATAAATATATAGGTATATATTTATAAATATAAATAAATATATATTTATTTATAAACATATATAATATATATAAATATATAAATATATATAAATACATATTATATATAAATATATAAATATATACAATATATATATAAATTATATATAAATATATATTTATTCATATTTATAAATTCTATGATGTTGAGCAAATACAAATTATTTTCAAAATTGGCCCTACCCTTTTACTTTGCTAGGTACAAATTAATGTTTTAGTGTTTTCCTAGTATCATAAATCTTTTTCCTGGAAATAGTTTACTATATATTCAACAATAACATTATTTATCTAATATGCATATTCTGATACTTGTAGTTAAGTTTTTCATCCAATACCATTCATTTAAAGCAAATGTGAGTTATCAGATATTTCTTAATTTATTTTTTGGTTTGTATGATTTTGTTAGGTTGCAAAATATACCAGTAATAGTATGAAAATAGTGTTTCATTAGTGATATTCTCCTGTGACTCACTATCTCATTAACCATATTTTGCAACCATTTACTTAAAATATTGATTTATGATGCCCAAATTAAAAAACACAAAATTGCAGAAAGCCTTTTGATGGGGATTTCCATTTATCTGTTCAAATTGAAAGAAAAAGAAACAGTCATCAAAATGACCAAGGGTGATATAGCTTCAGATTTCTCTTTGTTACCTAATGACACTATTTAAGATAGACTGTCAAAGCCCATTAGGTTTACTGATATATTCTGCAGTTTAGATGAAAACAGAGTTTTCACTCAGCAGGAGGAGAGTGAGAAGTGCACTTATTCTACTTAGGCTCAGAGATGTTATTCTTTTTCTGTTGTTGCTATGGGATAACAATTGCATCAATAATGAGAAAGCCATCAAGCAAAGCTGTGTGCACCATAATAAAAGTTGTTTTGATGCAAATAAGTCTTGGTAGCTTAGGGTTCTCAGTTTTTACAAACTGTGGTGACAAACTCTATAAATCAAATCAGAACTGAATTGCTGATATATAGATAAAAGAGGGAGGAAGTTTGATCTTTTAGTAGCCTCAGTGGTTATTCCTATATCTAAAAACACTCTTATAAGTATTTACTGTAAAAAAGTATGAATGTTGTTGCCAATATTTTTTTAATGTCAGTTTTCAATATCACAGAAGTCTAAATGAAGTTTTTGTTAAAACATATTATGAGGCAGGTGAACTTGATGTTATCCACTTTGGGATAGTGTATTTTTCTAGCAAATGTAAAAGAATCCCTGAATATAACTTTTTCCCCCTTTATTTTTGGCATTGGGGTTGGTCCAAAGAGGACAAAAAGGAATTTACTAAATTGCTTGCTATTAAAAAAAAATGTTTATACCTTACACATATTCACATTTACTTCAAAATTCTTATTCTTTAGGGGCGCCTGGGTGGCTCAGTCAGTTAAGCATCCGACTTTGGCTCAGGTCACAATCTCACAGTTTGTGAGTTCGAGCCCTGCATCAGGCTCTGTGCTGACAGCTCAGAGCCTGGAGCCTGCTTTGCATTCTGTGTCTCATTCTCTCTCTGCCCCTCCCCCACATGGGCTCTGTCTCTGTCTCTCAAAAATAATAAAAATGTGAAAAAAAATTAAAAAAAGTTTATCTTTTAAAATTTCATGGAAACGTTGGCATTTGGGACCCTTATGTTTACCTGGTTGACATTTACTGGTAACATATGTCTTCCAATCTGAAGAATTAGAAACTGAATAGATTTCATACGAGGAGTTCAAAATACAATTGCTCATGTTTCATATTTTTGTGTCATTTGTTCACATTCCTCTCAGTGGTTGTTGAATAGAAACTGCAATGCCTATATATAGAGAGATCTTCCAGGGAGCTGAAAGAATAGCTAACAACTGAATACATACTGAGTTACTATAAAATATTTAGCCATGTGTATCTAAGTTTTGACTTTTCACTGCTAGGTGCAATTTGAGAATGGATCTTCCCTGTATAGGAAGAGATTATAAATATGTAGATGGGCACCAAAGCCTGAATTTATAAAGCAGTCATACTGTGCTAGATTGTAGTCATAAATGTTTCTAGATGGAAATTAGATTTGGGAAATTTAGCAACCAATTGAAATAAGCATTTCAAAACCTTGTAGTGTTTTTTTTTTTTTTTTTGCTTTTTAATTAAGTCTGAAGAGAGTGCACAGGATGTCACACAGTAAACAGGTGCTGTCACCTTAAATTACCAGACACCCCATGACAAAGTCTGGCAACAGTGCTGTAGACCTTCACACTATGAAATGAGTTTGATTATCAGGCATGGATTGAAATGTTACTGTGTCCCACAAGACTGTCTAATATATGCTTTTTTAATTCCAGCTGTAGGACTCTTCACTGCATTTGAAAGATAATATCTCATGTAACTGAAATCATTTCCAAATTGACCACTACCTCACTCTTAGAATGTGGTTTTTGTTTGTTTGTTTGTTAATAAATCTTTCTCAAGATGGGTGATGAATAATCAGTTAGATGTGGTTAGGACTAGTGTTCAACTATCAAGTCTGAAGTTGTGAAAGGGTCTGAGATTTCATCCTGAACTCAAGCTAATGAGTTAGCCTCTCATGACTTAATAGACATTGGCAGAAAGATATGAGGCATCTGGGTCAGAGACAAAATAATGTATTATTTACAAAAAAGCAGCATCCAGAGTAACACTGTAGTGTTCCCTGTGTCAGTTCTCACAGGGCAACATAATAAGGCCCAGGTGATGCCTGTACATCTGGTAAGGGTATATTTGAGAAGAAGAACCCTCATGTTAGAAGATTCTGTCTTTTATGGAAGCTTTTGGCAAAAGTGTTCATTCTTTACCCAGAATAAACCATTTTCTTAGTTACCCTGTGCAAAGTTAGGGAGCAATCCACAAGACGATCCTTATTTCTAACATTAATTACAAATCTGGGTACCATCAAAACCACTTTTGGTTTTGATAATGCACTGTATGGACTCATAGAACCCACTGAAAGCTGTTACACTCTAGGTAGTGCTTTACTGTGATGAACAAACACAGATTAGTATCAGCCAAGGGAAGGGGTGCATATGGCAGAATCCAGGAAAGTTCCAAGCATGCAGCTTTTAGTTGTCCTCCTGCAGTAGAGTCATGGACATTGCTGTTCTCCCAACAACTCTGTGTGACAATATGGAAAGAGGATTGCCAAACTAGGAAGACGTGCCTGAGCGTTGGTGTTCATAGTTTCACTGAAGCACAGTTACTTTTAGCAAAATTGAGTTGGTTACGTAAGGGTAATTGACTACCCACATGACCAGTCTTTGTCTCCAGCTCCTCCGGAGGGAAAGCTGATACTCTGTGACCCAATGGTCTTGCCCCAAATCACATCTGCTGTGGCTAGCTCCTACCCAAATTTCTATTGTTAGACCATCCAGTGTGACCAGAGAACCCTAGGCAAATAAAAACATTTCTATCGCCTTGCAGAAACCAAAGAAAAAGTTAAATTTAGGCAATATTGAATTCCTTACTATGTACTTTAGAAATTAGGCAAATCTCACTTGAGAGGGGAAAAGTGTCTTTATCTGCATCTTTCCAGAGCTGTCTGCTTATACAAATATTTCTGATAAGCTAATAATGGAGTAAATTGCTATGAATGCATAGATGTGTAGAATAGTCTGCCAATTATTGCCATGACTCCAGTAGTCATGGAAAATAGTCTGCTAGTGCCTAGGTATTACTTTCCATTTGTTAAAACTCCTCTTTTCTGATTCCCATTCCCCAATTTCTTGCCCTTCAGATGGGTTACAGCCCTTTTTCTCTATGTTACATTGATTAGATCTGAAGAAAATGACCAACAGACTATTTTAACTTGTGTTAAAGTAACTTCCACTCTCGCTTTAACTTCTGTGGTTGGCAATAGAGGAAGTCTTTTATTGGGAAGGCCCTTTACATCTCTTAGACTTAGATGTAGCTTTGACAAATTTTGTGGGACTTTCAATGGGAAAATAAATCACAGATTATCTGGAGGTTATAGCGATCTCCTTTTTATGGGATGGTATTATAGAGATTTGTTTCTCTTTTTTTTTTCCATAACAACAATGTGATTCTTCAATAGATATAGAATTAGCAAAACATACTTGTTATTTAGAATTTAAGGAGCTAATTTCATGTGTTCCTTAAAATGCTGTCCAATTTTTGACAGTGGCAATCTCCTCTTTGCTCCCACCATCTACTAATTGGAAAGGAGAGGACAAGTACTCCTCTTTGCCTTCAGATGTCCCTGTCTGCAACCATTTTTCTTGATTCCTATGAATGCACTTATATTTTCAGCTGTGACTCTTGCTCCTCATAATTCATTTTCCCTTTAGGTACTCCCACTGAACCAAAAGGGAAAAGCATCTGATGCTCCTTCTTATGTATTTGACTCAAGCATCGATACCTTTCCTTGATATCCCAAAGTAAAGATTGGAACACTTAAGAATATTTTCTAAAAGCTGTGGCATCTTTTCCAAACAATTTTTACTAAATATGACTCCCTTAAAAAAATAATTTCACTGTCAAATAAATTTGGAAAGTGTTGTAAACAGTATTTTCCTCTAGGGAAATTCAAAATACATATTATTCATAAAAGGCTGTAACAAAATCCTGCAGCAAAATCTAGACAGGAGAATAACAATAGGTAAATAAATACAGAGTACAGCATGTAACCAACATGCTTTCTTATAAGATATGATTTGCCTCCTCTGACATCAGATCTAAGTTTCCAAGGCTGCCTTTCATGAGGAAGAGTTCTGCCTTAGCTTTAATACCCAGAAGCATTGGCTGAACTAGTCTGCCTTCTTAGGATCCAGACATAAGAATGTGAAGCTCACAGAAATTATTTTCCCTCCTGCTCAAGACTTTCCTTCTAAGTTCTTATCATTTTTTTGTGGATACTGGTATCCACAAAATACTGGGCTTATCAAGGGACAAGTAAATCCATCCTCAGACTGTGGTTTTGGTCACTGACTCCAAAAAGGATGACAAATTTCAATGTAACACAGTGCCTTTTAATTCTTACATTAAACGCAGTAGCTAAAGCAGGGATGAGGTAGTGTAAGCATCAGTGTTCGCATCTTATTAATATTTCTTAAATGTAGCTTCTAACTATAACTCAAGGATCAAGGGATTTTTCTGCCCTGAATAAAGTCTGAATCAACTGTTTCTTTTTTAGATATGCCCTAGTATGCTTAGTTGTGCCTTAGATACTAATATTGTATGCAAAAAACTAGTGGAACATTATTTTAATAATTTATTTTCTACAAAATCTTTTATATGTTTTTACTTAGTAAATGAATGGTATTAAATATATATATATACACACACACATTTTTATATATTATATTTTATATTATATTTATACATATATATTTTTTTCCTATAAAGAATATAGGATTTTGGGGGTGCCAGGGTGGCTCAGTTGGTTAAGCATCTGACTCTTGATTTTGGTTCAGGTCATCATCTCACAGTTCATGAGATCAAACCCTGCATTAGGCTCTACAATGAAATCATGAAGCCTGCTTGGGAGTCTCTCTCTCCCTGTCTCTCTGCCCCTTCCCTGCTCTCTCTGTCTCTCCCTCTCTATCAAAAATAAATAATTAAACACTAAATAAAAAGAATATAGGCTTATTTTAGTGGAAACAGTACTTTCAATAATTTATCCTTTCTTTGAGACCTGGTATCCCCCAACTCCAAGATTCATCTACTTGAGAAACTGGAAATTTCTGAGAAGACTTAGAAGTTGTTTATAAATATGCCACATTAGTTCATCTTACAGTCATTCTTGTTCAGGTTTACTTTTTTTTTTTTACTAATTTTTGAAGCTACCTTTTACTCTTTTAGCTGGAACATGCTGGATTTAATTTTCAAAAGACTTTCCAAAGCCTAATTTATAAACCCAGTGTTTCATATATGTATATTGCTTAGTTAAGCCTGTCAGAATTTGATTGAGCATGAGTTTTAATAGATTTTCAGGAAGAATTATTAAAGCATTTGATCTACATTTCATACTTGAAAGGTCAGAAAGATAAAACATATATTTGCAAATAAATTCATATGAGATGAGTTTGAGAGAAATTAATTTCATGGTATTTATGTCTTATTTGGGTGACATTTGTAGCCTTTTGTTGAGCATTGCCAGTAGAGGTCTACAGTATGACACCGTTTATTATTATTTGCAAAAGATGGAGTATAAGTTCTGTATTTAATAACATTTATTTAGTTGTTGATATACTGTTTTGAAAGTGTTCCTAATAGGATTGTTCATTTTATATTTTAGAGTAAAATGCCTGTTTCATCACAGTTTGTATCCAAGCACTCTTATTTTCTGTTGCCAAAGACAAATAATTTTACTTCAACATATTCCCACCTTTTCACTTTTTTGTTCATATTGACATGTTTTTTTTGCTAGTATCTTAGTCCAATATCTTCTACCTGGACTTTCTTATGTACTAATTAAATTCAAAAATATATTATTTATGATAAATAGGAAAAAAATGAAACATACTTTGTGTCTTATACATTCAAAATCTTTAGAACCTGGAATTTTGAATAGAAAAACCATTCAGAAAACAAAGATATTGCAAGGAAAATATCCCAGTTCCCTCCTTAAGGTACATATCTAATGAACATTATCAGATGTACTTTCACTAACCTTAATTTAAAGAATGATTCCAAATTAAAAATGACTTCTAGGTATAAGATAATTTGATTCTACATTTCATGTGGCTTTACAAATTGATCTTAATGCCGAGGAAAAATATTTGTGAAAGGTCCACTCGTCCACTCTATGCCAATTAGGTTTATAAGCAGTGGCAAAAATATTCCTCAGTTGTATGTTATTTAAAAAGATATGTTGACTAATTTGTTCTTTGTTAAATGAATCTTTAAATAAGTAAGGCCAGGGACACCTGGGTGCTCAGTCAGTTGAATGTCCCACTTCCGCTCGGGTCAGGATCTCAGGGTCCATGACTTTAAACCCCTTGTCAGGCTCTGTGCTGACAGCTCAGAGCTGGGAGCCTGCTTTGGATTCTGTGTCTCCTTCTCTCTCTGCCCCTCTCCCACTCATGCTTTGTCTCTCTGTCTCAAAAATAAATAAACATTAATTTTTTTAAATAAGTAAGGCCATTTCCTAGAAAACTTGTAATTTGTTTTAGCTAAAATTGAGCTCAAATGAACTCAAGTTGGTATATAATATGCATTTCCATATTTCTAGAAATAAGTAAAAGACAAGGACAATCACTCTGGGTTGTAATTTGCAGGCTAGAAAGCATCTCATAATGGTAGTAGAGAGGACTTTGAAGAAGCCTAAGGGTAGATCTCTTCTAGGACAGAACTCTGAAAGTGTACATGACTCTCATGCAGCTAAAGAAGAAGTAAGGTGGATTGTGCTGATGACAGTCACATGGTCTACTCCAAGCTCAGGCTGTACAGTCCATCTCCGTCAACTCTTTAAAGCACTCCTTATCTGTGCATCACTCATTTTCCAACTCTAAATTTAACCTTCTAAGGCCTACATGTCTGTCACTTGTTAGCCTATACAACAATAGCACAAAGTCTCCCACTAGGTTACAAACACACAGAACTATTGTTTCTACTAACAATTTCTTAAAAAAATTTTTTTTTAGTGTTATATTCATTTAAAAAAATTTTTAAGTTTATTTATTTATTTTGAGACAGAGACAATGTGTGTGTGTGGGCGGGGGGGGGAAGAGTGGGAGACAGAATCCCAGACAGGCTCTGTGCTATCAATGCAGAGTGAGATGCGGGGCTCAAACCTACAAAACTGTGAGATCATGACCTGAGCCAAAACCAATAGTCAAATGCTTAACTGACTGAGCCACACAGGTGCCCCTGTTTTATTCATTTTCAGAGAGAGAGAGAGAGAGAGAGAGAGAGACAGACAGACAGACAGACAGACAGACATAGAATCTGAAGCAGGCTCCAGGCTCTGAGCTGTTATCACAGAGCCCAACAAGGGGGATCAAACTCACAAACTGAGATCAGGACCTGACCCAAAGTCAGTTGCTTAACTGACTGAGCCACCCAGGCTCCCCTCCACTAATGGTTTCAAAGTACAGAGAGAGAATGGAGCTTGGCACCTTGTCAGAGGTCTGGAACTGATTACTGAGAGTGGCTAGCAAGTAGAATGCCAAACATTATAAACTGTTTCCAGAACTTCTGAGACTCTAGGTCCTTGGATTTTAGGGTAGCAATTTAATGTGACTTATCTTCTAGTGAATAGTGGGAACTGGGAAACTCCCATTAGTATTTTGTCATGGTAAACAGGATAGATTTAGAAAAGAGTTACAGTCGTAGTAACATTTTGTCAATAATTTATTTTTATTTTTTTTTAATTTTTATTTATTTTTGAGACAGAGAGAGACAGAGCATGAATGGGGGAGGGTCAGAGACAGGGAGGCACAGAATCCGAAGCAGGCTCCAGGCTCCAAGCTGTCAGAACAGAGCCCGACATGGGGCTTGAACTCACGGACCGTGAGATCATGACCTGAGCCAAAGTCAGATGCTTAGCCAACTGAGCCACCCAGGCGCCCCAATAATTTTTAATATCATTTAAAGGTATACACTTGCATGTTCTCCTTCAATAAGTGCTCCCTCTTTAGTGTTTTGAAATTTCAGTGTGCAAAAGAATCATTGGGAAAGGGAAGTGAGCAAGAATGTTTACTATTCAGTTTTCTGAGCCTTATTCTTGGCTTCTGAATCAAAATTGAATTTGTCCGGTGTAAAAACTCAAAATTTGTTTGCCAAATAAATGCCCATGCTAGATCTAATCCCAGCAGCCTTTGCAGCACACTTTATGAAACATAGCCCCATTAACATCTGTATAATGTGTATTATGTGTTGCATAGCCATACAAATGTGGAAATTATTCACAGATCCCACAATGGTATTGCCTTCACTGCATTTTTTTCCTCTAATGCTTCATTCAATAATATTAGTTGGACAGTGATTTAGCAAAACATGGTGTCTACTCACCAATTACATCCATTTTAATGTGATAACATTTCACTCTCTAAATGTTTGCTAGGTGTCTGTAATATGGAAAATTATATAGTGAGGGGCCCTTAGTCAGTTGAATGTCCAACCCTTGATTTCAACTCAGGATATGACCTCACAGTTGTGAGATCAAGCCCTGGGTGAGGCATGGAGCCTGCTAAAATCCTCTCTGTCCGTCTGCTGTCCTCCCACACCTCTATCTGTCACTCTACATAAATAAATAAATAAATAAATAAATTAATTAATTAATTAAAAAAGAAAAAAATGAAAACTATACAGTGAAATTTCTCATTCCTTTACCTTTGTCTGTTGGGAGAATTATCACATACATAAATAATCATAATACAATGTAGAAATAATTGCCATAAAAGAAACAAAGATTAAAGGGTTTTCCCAGAAGGAAGTTGCTTTCAGCTTGGAGTCGATTTAAAAATGGGGTGTTTCAGGAATGCATTCATGAAACTGTTTGAATTTGAGTTAGGCCATGAAACACAGCATTTAATATAACTGAGCTAGGAAAGAAAACATTGGCACATGGTGGGAGAGTGCAGGGTATGCACATAGAACCTTGTACTGGATGTGTACATAAAACGATTCTGAATACTGCATAGCAGTGATTGGAAAGATGAGTAAGAGACCAGGTAGGACAGCCCACATAAAAGGCCCCTCTGAATGATAAATAAGGAATATAATCTTCATTGTATAGGTAAGGAAGTGATACTAAGGGTTAGAGGTACAGGCAATACTTTGGGATGATGTTCCAGGTAAGTATGCAGTCGATTGAAAACAAGATTGGTGTTTAGGAGACCACTGAGACAAGGTAAAAATTACCTGAAGTTAAATAAAGAATAAGAGAAAAATAATATGAAGAGGCTTTACCCAGGTGGACTCAAAGTCTTGGCAAGTACTGTGCATGGGGGAGGGGGAGGATTAGCAGCCATCCCCAGAATTTCAAAGCTGCTCACCAGGAGTAGTGGTGACACTTAACAAAAACACAAGTTGCTATATCATCATCAAAATCATCCATTAGATTCTTTTGTGAGTATTTAGATTTCACTTTTTTTCAGAGGGGGGAGTCTTAACCATTCCATTTTTTTTTATTTGAAAGATGTAGGTTGGATACCTGAGGAAGAGGGCCCAAGAGGAGTTGAAGAGAGCAATGGGGTATTTATTTATAAGGAAGAAATACTTCACTTGTTTTCTTATTGCATAATGTGCACTCTCTTGGGAGGGGGGGAACTATATAACATACTCAAAATTAAGTAATCTTTGCCATTAAAGTATGCTATCTACTGATATTTTATACTTACCAAAGATGGGAATTTTCTAAGAGGACAACAATAACTTGAGAGGTGCTTGATCCTTCTTAAAATTTATTTACTTTTTTTTAGCTGCTAATCCCATTACTTCCTGTTTTATTTGAGGTTCTGTATTATCCTGCCTTACTTAACCAAATATTTCCGGGTAGCCTTTTAGCAAATAAACTTTTCATTCATTTACTTTTTTTTTCAAAATTACATCTTCCAATTCCTTAGAGCTACCACAAATTAATCTAGAATAGTATATTATTGTGACCAAAAACAAGTTTTGTAAAACCAGTTGAAGTTGAGAAGGATGAAGAACATCAATGACATAAGAGACCAGTTACTGTTCTACGTATCTGTATCAAAATTGAAAAAGAAGCAAGGGAGAGAGAGAACTAACATCCAAACACTTGAAAAGAAGTATGTTTGTTTAGTATCTCATCATAAGGGCTTGGGGGATGGGATAGTGGTGGATGTCATAGTAGTTGAAAATCACTTCATAGTGATTATTAACATCTTTCTAATTGGAAATTTTATTTGAATATTGTTATTTAAAACATAAGATGACCTGGCTTGCCAGTAGATTTTTAAATTTTTTTTTAAGTTTATTTATTTGAGAGAGAGTATGAGGGAGAGCTGGGGAGAGAGGCAAAGAGAGAGGGGGACAGAGAATCCCAAGCAAATTCCACACTGTCAGCACAGAGCGCAGAGAGCTGAACCCCATGCAGGGCTTGAACTCAAGGAACCATGAGATTATGACCTGAGCTGAAATCCAGAATCCAACACTTAATCTACTGAGCCACCCAGGGGCCCCTGCCAGTAGATGTTTAAAACTTATTCTTCAATGTGCAATTTGAATGTGGGGAAATGATTAGTTAGGTATAGTAGTGTAATAAGCATTTGAGGAGTACGTTTACACTTGAGAATTTAGAAAAAAAGCAACCAAGAGTAAACTGACATTTTACTGTTGCAGAGTTGTTGTTTTTTTCTTTCTTTCTTTGCAATACAGTTTTGTGGGGTTTTTTGTTTGTTTGTTTGTTTGTTTATTTTGCTTTTATCCTAATAAGTACTTTTTCAAAGTACCACAAAGTGGGTGGCTGAAAACAAGAGAAATTAATTTTCATACAGTTCTAGAGACTAGAAGTCCAAAAGCAGCGTGTCAGCAGGGTTAGTTCCTTCTGAGAGCTCCGAGGCAGAATCTGTCCAGGCCTGTCTTACCTTCTACTGATTGCTAGCAATTCTTGGCATTCCTTGGTTTCTAGATGCATCACTCCAGTCTAGCCTTTATCTCCACATGTCACTTTCCTTGTTTCTGTGTGCCTTTTCATGGTCATATTCTTGTAAGGACACCAGTCATATTGGATTAGGGGCCCAGTCTACTCTAATATGACCTCATCTTGACTAACTAAGTACATCAGCAACAACTGTTATTTCTCACTGAGATCTAATTCTGAGATTTTAGGGTCTTGGACATCAACATTTGGCAGGGGGGAGGGGCAGAAATACAGACCCATAACAGTATATCTGTCTCAAGTAGGGTTCTCCATAGTAACAAAGCCAGTAGGAAATATATCTGTACCTTTCTATTTAATTATTTTATACTATAAATGCATAATTTTTATCTATTATTTATCTATAATCTATCTATTTTAGGGATTTGGCCCACAAATCTATCTATTTTAGGTATCATCTATCTATTTTGGGGCCTGGCAAAATCCATAAGGCATTACTGTCAGGCTGAAAACTTAGGCAGGATTTCTATGTTACAGTTTTAAGACAGAATTCCTTCTTCCCTGAGAAACCTCAGTTTTTGCTCTTAAGGATGTGGTCCAATTTTTTTTTAATATTTATTTATTTTTGAGTGAGAGAGTGTGAGAAGGTGAGTAACAGAGACAGAGGGAGACACAAAATCTGAAGTAGGCTCCAGGCTCTGAGCTGTCCGCATAGAGCCCGACACGGGGCTTGAACCCACGAACTGTGAGATCATGACCTGTGCTGAAGTCAGTTGCTTAATCGACTGTGCCACCCAGGAGCCCCTGATGTGGCCCAATTTTTTTATGGAGAGTAGTCTGCTTTACTTAAAAGTCAACTAATTATAAATTTTAATGACATTACAAAATACCTTCAGAGTAACATCTAGACTACCAGTTTGACCAGACAGCTGGCAGATAGCCAAGTTGACACATAAAATTAACCATCACACTCAGCAAAAATAAGATAAGGAAAATCACAAAATGAAAAGAAGACAGAATATGTGTAATTAAAAATCTTTTTGGGTAGGGGCACCTATGTGGCTTAGTTGGTTGAGCATCCAACTCTTGATTTCAGCTCAGGTTATGATCCCAAGTTTGTGGGATCAAGCCCCACATTGGGCTCCACATAGAACATGGAGCCTGCTTAACATTCTGTCTCTCTTTCCCTCTTTCCCTCTGCCCTTCTTCCTCTTTCCTTCACCCTTTCTCTCTCTAAAAAAATAAATAAAATGAAAACAAATAATCTTATATCACTGTGTTATTTAAATATCCTTACTTAATGCTTGCTTTGCACATCTGTTAATAGAATAATCTGATCAAGAGAAAGTTCTCTATAGTGCAAAGAGTTGGATTCCCAGATAGGAACTTAATTACTACTTGGTTCATTTAAACTCTTTGAAGTACATTTTCTCATCTGTAAGATAACAAAACTACTACCTTAAAGAGATGTCCACATACAAGTTCATCAAATAAAATAATATAATTTAAAACATTTTAAAACCAAAGTGTTCAATGTGCTCTACATATTATTAACAAATTTTGTGTTTCCTGTCTTCTGCAAAACATACTGGTCAACATAGCATTATAGGTAAAAGCAGAAATTTGGAGAGAACAAATATGAATAATAAATAATTGTTAAAATAAATAATGATACATCCAAAGTGTGTGATAATGTGCTTCCATTAACACAAATACAGAGGATTTATATTTTCTACCATAGAAAGATGTCCATGACATATTGTGAAATTAAAAGTAAACTTGTAACCTTGGAATCCAAGATGAGAGATTAAATGTCAAACTGTAAACATTATCTTTTCCTTGACAGTGGGGGTAAGGTGATACAGGGGGAGTTTCAGTTTTCCATGTATGCACTGTTTGAATTTTTAAAAGAATAAATTGGGTTACTTTTGTAATAAAGATTGAATTCACTCTCAAATATTAAAAATATTTAATGAATTTAAAACTACTGCAATAATCTGAGGAATATCAATTATATATGGGTGCATCTAGAGATCTACATTGTTCCTCTGGTTTGTGCATGGGAGCAGCTCACATACGGAAGGAATTATATTGCTATTATATTGTTATGTATCAGCCAGCTAAAAGTGCTTCCAAAAGGACAAGGACCAAAATATTAAGGAGCATTTCCAAATGGAAGTTCTTGAAAACATGCCAGTATTTGGAAGAACTTTTTATTTCATTAACTGAATGCAGATTTTACTTTTCTTGTCCCAAAGCTAAAGGATTTGATTTATCACCCTATCTAGTTACTAATGGAGATATTTGGGAAGTAGAATGTGATGCTGTTGATGCTATTGAACTGTTTAGCACCCAGGAGGATAGAGAGGACAGCACCTTTGAGTTTGTGAAAATGAGAAGAGAGCCAATTCCTAATTAAATATTTCCTTGAATGTGGCAAGAACAAGAGTGTTCTAAAAACTGATAAACACTTGGGTTACATCAAGGACTTTTATATTCCCGTCTTTATTATGCCAGATGTGTGCTGCCAACTTAAGTAATTACTGTTTTCCCAGTAGGAAGTTTGCTGAAATGTATTTTTGCTCAAAAATATGCTAACCAAAAAACCATTTTCCCCCCTTTTGAGTTTTTCATTTTTACAAGTGTGAGAAATGTATAAAGCCTTTTTTAAAGCTTCACATAGTATCATTTATAGGGGAAAGCTTTTTGATATAATACACATATAGAACCCAGAGACTTGCCATGAAAAAACGTATCTGGACAGTTTTCATCTTCAATAACATAGTAGGTGGAGCATCAAAATATGTAGACATACTATAGATTAATATAAAATTATTCAGACACGTTTTTGCAGCCAATGACTTCTGTTTATTCTCTATTAAAATATTTAGTTACTTTTATTTGTATTTAATATCTTTAGAATATTGAAATATACAGGGATCCACTTTCCTCATTGTCTGCAAATAACTTTTTAAAGCCCATTATTTTTAGCAGCAGTTTTTGGTGTTTGTGATTAACTTCCCATGAGAATGTGCTTGTTATGAGATTGTACTCTTCCCAGTTTCAAATAACTCTTCAGTTTTAATTTCACCTTTGTAAATGTCAGAATGATTTGAAAATAAGAAAAAAAATAAGCATACTTAAAAAATATGTATATATATACATATATATATGGTTTGTTTTTGAAAATACTGTTGCCTAAATAAGTTGGTAGTCATCAAAGTATACTTTGCTACATTTCATAATCTACTCATCTGAAGGTAGACAAAAACACATATTATGAAAACTTCCGCAAGTAACTAGTTTAACTAAATGATAGAAAAAAAACTTTACCTCCCCCCCCCCACCCCGGCCAATTATGCCATGAATTCTTTAGGGAATAGGCTCCAGCAGCAGCTTGGGCTCCTTTTCATGTAGTTCTCTGGGTACTTCTTGTACTTCTCTGGGTACTTCAGTTGAACCCAAGTACCTTTCTCTTTGGCTTCCTTCTTTTTCTGACCAGTTTCCATCACAGGCTTCATGAAGCTATCTAGGCTTTTAGAGTGCTTAATATGCTCAATATGTACCTTAATTCTCTTGGCAAGAATCCTGCCCCTAACTTGTTTAGTTACAATAATATTAGAAGCAAGCTAAGTAACATTGCAAACTCTTCCAGTTTTTCCATGGTGACGTTTGCTGGGCATTTCTTTTTGAATAGAGTCCATTCCCTGATGTCTACAAAATCACCTCTCTTGTAAATTTGCATCTGTGTGGGCCAAAGAATGACTCCCAGTTTCCTAGAAGTCCTAGAGAACATACAGCAGGAACTTCTCCTCTTTCCGTTGGTGGTAGTCTTTTTGGCTCATTACTGGAAGATCACAGTTCCAGCCAAAAGGCAGATTTCATTTTTTAAGAAGAGTAGAAAGTGGATGAGAGTTTATACTTCCACACAACTTTTTTGGCCCATACATGATGAATAAAATATTTACTAAGTCCATACATAGAACAAAAGCAATGCAGATATAAATTGTAGAAATCAGATGTTAGAAACAGGGTATATACTTTAAAAAACCTGGGTTTATCAAGTGGAATATTATATATCTATATTTGTGTATACATATATATTTATATATATATGCATACATAAATGTATATATATTTAAGAATTTTGATGAACTAGTTCTAAGTCAAAACAGAAGACTGTATTCAGAGTAAGGAAAACAAACCTATCATGAGAGAGATTTGTATAATGTGTTGTTGTTTTAGGCTATGTACTAAAGGTATAAAAATGAACAGAACATAATGAACTGTGGTAGAGAAAAATATGTAAATAACAGCATACAGTGGAATAGTAATTAGAAACAAATTTTATTCTAGAATGAATCCGGGATACAATTTTAATTAGAAAATCACATGTGTAAAAGCTATGTATTTTTTTTAAACATGAGAATGCATCAGCACTCCTGCATCCATTGCGTAAATTCCTAGCAGTGCTATCGCTGGGTCATACGGTAGATCTATTTTTAATTTTTTGAGGAACCTCCACACTGTTTTCCAGAGTGGCTGCACCAGTTTGCATTCCCACCAAGAGAAACTCTTAAAAACTAAGAATAAACTGAAGGTAGATAGGGGGTGCTAGGGAGGGAAAAATGGGTAATGGGCAATGAGGGCAGAAGGGCACCTGTTGGGATGAGCACTGGAAACCAATGTACAGAAACCAATTTTGTATGGAAACCAATTTTACAATAAATTTCATTTAAAAAAAAGCATGAGAATGCATAAATAAAATTTCTTACATCTTTAGTTGTGAAATTCTTAAGTTATACCAAGGACTTACAGGGAATATTCCATAAGGGTTTACTGCAGGCAGTAGAGTATCAGTTATATTTAATATTTTCAATCTGCTAATTAAATATATCCCACTTTACTAAATTATTGTTTATTATGATATTACTGGGGTTTGAATTATAATTGCAAATTGAATTTTTTTTAAGTTTATTTTGAGAACAACAGAGACAGTGCAAAGTGGGGGAAAGGCAAAGAGAGAGGGAGAGAGAATCCCATGCTGGCTCTGTGCTGTCAGCACAGAGCCTGATATGGGGTATGAACCCATAAAACTGTGAGATCACAACCTGAGCCAAAACGAAGAGTTGGACACTTAACCAGCTGAGCCGCCCAGGTGCCCTGCAAATTGAGATTTAAATTGAAACAATTCTTAATCTCAAGCTCTAACATGTTTGCTTAAACTTGCATGTTATATGACTAATCACATTTACCCCATATTTATTAGTCAATGTAAATAAAAACATATACCGACATTCAATAACAACTTGTGTTTTAAATTTAAAAGTACATATGATATGATACTTATCTACTGATTTAAAAGTATGTACTATATATGTTTTGTAGTTTTTTCTTTGTATTAGTTTAAATAAATGTTTAGTAAATGTTCTAGTTGGAGATAGGGTCAGAGGCAACTACTTTGTAGTAAATAGCACTATTTACTTTGTAGACATTTTCTCAAGACATTGTACCTGAATTTCAACAATATCTATCTATCTATCTATCTATCTATCTATCTATCTATCTATCAAGAGAGAGAGCACATGAGTGAAGGAGGGGCAGAGGGAGAGGGAGAGAGAGAATCTTAAGCAGGCTCCTCACCAGCACAGAGCCTGACATGGGATTCGAGCCCACGACTGTGAGATCATGACCTGAGCTGAAATCAAGTGTTGGAGGTTCAACCAACTGAGCCATCCAGGCACCCCAACAACATAATTTAATTTAATATAAAGTATTTTATTGAAATTTGTCTTTAAATAATTCATACAAAATCAAGTGCAACAAAGAAATTTTTCTGCAGTATCTTTACTTACTTTCTTTTCCAATATTTTCCCAATACTGAGGTCATTCAAAATGTTTAAACTATTCCAGTCTTTTTCTACTAAATGCAATGACATAAAAAAGACAAGTGACACATTTACATATTGACATTTATTCTTGCTACTCATTTTTCTTCAACATCCTTTGATTAATTTCTTTCTGCTTTTCAACTATAAATATAGTGTCAATAGACTTGTTCATCAGAGTCTCTGCAGGGGAGAGAAAAAAAAAACAGCAACACAAATTTGATAAATCAGGAAGGGCTTAACAAAGACTATTTTCAGAGATATGGGTGAAATGTAGGGAAATCACAAGGTTTTGTGCTATAGTAGAGTCATTACCTTTATTAGGACTGAAAAGATAAGTAACGGAAGAAATTGCCTTCATTAGGAAGAAGGAAGGCTTGTACAGAAAGTGAACTTGAGATAAATTTTATTTTAATGTCCTAGATGCATCTAATCAGACAATGCAAGTAAAGGAGCCAATGGAATCAAATCCTTGCCTCTTCCGTTCTTCTTATCTCTATTGAATGTCCCCATTGGGTAACCATAACAGGAATCCAGTGGACAAAGGATCTTTCTGATGTGGCCTATGTAGGTGAGTCCATCAAGGCAGAGAGTAGCCTATGCAGTGTGAAGATGGATCTCGAAGGGCAAATGGAAAATAGCTATAGCTTTAGTAGTATAGCCACTTCTGTGCTTCTTCAACCTGCTGTGCTTTCTCATGCCTCCTGGTAAGCATTCTCTGTCTTTGTTGTCTTAACCGAGGAAAATTTTTATGTCATATTAGCAAAGCATTTTAATAGGGTAGCCCCTGAAGGGTATACCTTAAGTCATGTTGGGTCTTGTAATTCTTCCAAAAGCACAATTAAAATGGAGTCCAAACCGGTTCCCAAGAAAAGGCTGCACATAGGGCCCGGATTCTGGGAAGTATTCTGAGAATTGGCTACAACTGATATCATCAGACATTTCTCAAACTGGAGAAAAGCTGCTCAGATTTACTAAATACTCTCAATGTAGATGCTAGTCATTAATGAAAAATTACAATTAGGGAACAGTGTAAGCAGAAATACAGTCTACTAATTTATGTATGACTTAGTGGCTTTGTGTGCTTCCTGAACAGTGGGCATTTTCTGTGTAAACATAAAGAAGCATGACATTAGGATACATAAGATCATCTTATTAGTATCAAAAAATGTTGGGTTCACATCCCAGCTTTTCCACTGAATAGCTTTGTGATCATAGGCAAGCCAGTTTTTCTTACAGAGTTTCAGTATACTCATATATAAGCATAAGCAATATTTACATCTTCTGTTTGGGCTGCTGAGATTACATAAGATAAGATGCAAATAACCAGAAGCATGCTGTTTGACATGTACTAAGCTCTTTGTAAGAGTTGGCTATTATTTCAAAATAAAAATGGAATAATTTGGTTTTATTAGGCAGCAGACTACCTCAGCAGAAATATAGCCAAACTCAAAGCAAGAGAATGAGGAAAGACAAAAGAACTGGACCAGTTGCCTTCATCCTCTGTATCAATCAAGATGGCAAAAGTGCCCAAGATACCTTCAAGCACTGAGTACAATTAAATACACTTAGATTTTATTGACAAGAATAGGATCCTGTGATCATCCCACCTATAACTGTGGCTAGAAAATCAGGGCACAGGATTGTTAAATCTTGATTAGAGCAATGATGATTTTTTTTTTAATTTTCTTTTTTTGAATATTTATTTATTTTTGGGACAGAGAGAGACAGAGCATGAACGGGGGAGGGGCAGAGAGAGAGGGAGACACAGAATCGGAAACAGGCTCCAGGCTCTGAGCCATCAGCCCAGAGCCTGACGCGGGGCTCGAACTCACGGACCGCGAGATCGTGACCTGGCTGAAGTCGGACGCTTAACCGACTGCGCCATCCAGGCGCCCCAGAGCAATGATGATTCTTTATGCAATGTGTGCACTGGACAGCAAGTATAAAATCAGACAAAAAGGGGATTCTATTAACAATAAAGAAGAGAAGAATGGGTAGGAAACTAACATTGCATAGAACATTGGTTTGTCATTATTTTCTTTCTTGGAAAGATGATCTAGCAAACTCTGAAGATGTTTCTCCACAGGGACTTCCACGAAGGTGACGATGTGTTAATGTGACATCACTTGTTAGCGTTTCTCATAGTTTCAAGTGTGAATACTTTAGTATTCTCCATACAGTGTCATATTCTTAATATGTAATTATTGTTATGTAGTGTGAGAATTTATGAAAGGATTTTAATTTAAAATATGTACTTAAAAGTTATTGTACATGTTTTTATTTCTATGAATGTTTCTTGTCAAACATAATTCCAATTGTGTTACTTGAAATAATGGTAATATGGAGTTTATTTGCTATTAGATATCAAACAAAGGATACATCATTTAATAAGTTTGCAACTTCTGTTTTTCCCCTAACACTGAGATAAGGTTGAATTGGCAGAGATTCTGTAGACTAATGATTATTTCAGGAAAAAAATTGCCAGCAATCCAGAGTAGTTGCTACCATATGGTAGCAGTGTGCTCCTTTCTCTGGTGTGGTTGGGTTGCAGTCAAAATAATCAGAGATTCTGAAATGCTCTTTATAAAAACATTAATTATTATTAAACTTGAATTCGTAATGGATGCACTTAATAAACATTTAATAAAACTAACATATAATATGTAGAAATCAATGAAAAAATTTTCCTCTTTCAAATATGAGTCTCATTCTTTAATCCCTCATAAATTCCAGAGCATCACCTTACTTTTGGCCTCACCTGTTTCCTACCTAACCTATCCAACCTAACCTAATCTCTCTGGTATCTTCTCTTATAAGGGCATTACCCTCATGACCCTCATGTAAGGCTAATTATCTCCCAAAGGACCCTTCTCCAAATGCCATTACACTGGGTTTAGGCCTTCAACATATAAATGGGGTGGAGCACATTCAGTCCATAACAGGTATCTATACATACCTGGAAATGTGCTGGGTGTTATATTCCCAATATCTTTGTCTAAAGGTAGATAACGTTGTCCTCAGGTCACTCAAAATGCAAAATAATTATGTCAAGTAAGATAAATGGTGGAAATAGCTGTGAAACAAGAAACAATGTCAGTGTTAGGACACAGTGTTCTTTAGTGGAGAGAAGAGAGCTGCCACTTAGCTACAGTGCTTGTTGTCAGGTAGGCATGGGAGCTAAGCATTACCCAGTTTTAGGTTTTTAAAAGAGAATCTGGATATTTGGTTTTTGTATGTGAAATTTTCCTATATTCATGTTGTCAATTGAATCGTGTCTTTAGCTGCATTGTGAGTGAAGCAAAACCACATTTATCCCAAGGATTTCCAGTTTGCAAGGTCTACTCTGAGAGATTTTTATCAGCCACTTGGTGTCACCTAGCTGTTAGGTGACAAAGCAGGATTCCAGCCCAGGTCTGCCAGGTCCAGTGCTTTCCTTTCCTCCAATCCACACTATTTTCTGGGCTCCAAGCTTGTGTAAACACCACTGTCTGATCTCTCTATTCCTATTTCTAGGCATCTGGACATTTCTAGATATAATTATTTCTAGATAGATCAAACTGAATACTGTCCAAAGTTAACTGTCGCCCTCTGACTAATCACTTCCTATTATAACAATATTTTCACAGTTTCAAATCCCCAACATAGTGAATAACACTAGGATATGTACTAGGGAGTGATTTGGGGATTGTTAATGTTAATACCCTGTCTTGAACAATAACATTAATACTATTCTAAACTTCTGGCTACTTTATCAAAATATTGATATTCTTTTTGTAGGGTGATTTTTTAATATTACAACTTACTTAATGACTGAAATGTATCTAATTTGTCCCTGGATGTTTAAAATAATTACTGGTTGTTTAAAAAGCCTTAAGAAAAATGAAATGAGGCTGACTTCAAATCATCTGGCAGGTGACTTTACATATAATCAGGAATTGGTCAATGATTCATTTTATCATAGTGTGTTGGGTTAGTGTTAATCTGTTTTCACTAGGTATTTGTTCTCATTTACAATTTTATCATATTGATATAAAAAGCAGAAAGTCTGTTTTAGAAAAACATCGCAATAGATTTTCACAAGATAATATACAGTGAATACGTTATGACTCACCTTTCATAGATCTGTTCAGAAACAGAAGGCAGACATGATACCTCTCAATATCTTCTGATTCATTCTGTCCCCTACCTCTCCTCTGCCAGGTAATTTCTATTCCACAAACTCTTTAGTGGCCCTCTAAAATTATTATTTTAAAGATTTTCACCAAGACTCAGTCCAAGCAGGAAATAGCTCATTTACAGATGCTTTTGTTGGTTTATGGATGCATGATGTCCTATAGAGTATCACAAATCTTCGTGATAACCTAAGTGTTAACTTTAATGTTTGTATGTTTAATTTAGCTGAAAGATGTATAAAATATTATAAAGTTAAATAGCTCCCTCCTTGCTGAACATATAAAGTTGGGATTAAAGCATGTTATTCCAGTAGCTGTCAATCATAACTTATGCCCAATTATTTATGTTTGAATTATATTCCCAGATTATACAATGTGAAAGAGCAATTGATTTTTTTTCCCCTAGGACTTGTTTGAGCCAAGTCCTGTTCCTACAAAGATTGCCTTTGGATATCTAGACTTCCTCTGGGTTAGTTGGCTAGTTTCAGTAGTGTAGCCATTAAAGTAAAGTCATTAAGCAGATGACAGGATATTATACATGGAAAATCCGATAGACTCCACCAAAAGTCTGCTAGAACTGATACATGAATTCAGCAAAGTTGCAGGATACAAAATCAATGTCCAGAAATCAGTTGCATTCTTATACACTAACAATGAAGCAACAGAAAGACAAATAAAGAAACTGATCCCATTCACAATTGCACCAAGAAGCATAAAATACCTAGGAATAAATCTAACCAAAGATGTAAAGGATCTGTATGCTGAAAACTATAGAAAGCTTATGAAGGTAATTGAAGAAGACTTAAAGAAATGGAAAGACATTCCCTGCTCATGGATTGGAAAAATAAATATTGTCAAAATGTCAATACTACCCAAAGCTATCTACACATTCAATGCAATCCCAATCAAAATTGCACCAGCATTCTTCTCAAAACTAGAACAAGCAATCCTAAAATTCATATGGAATCACAAAAGGCCCCGAATAGCCAAAGGAATTTTGAAGAAGAAGACCAAAGCAGGAGGCATCACAATCCCAGACTTTAGCCTCTACTACAAAGCTGTCATCATCAAGACAGCATGGTATTGGCACAAAAACAGACACACAGACCAATGGAATAGAATAGAAACCCCAGAACTAGACCCACAAACGTACGGCCAACTCATCTTTGACAAAGCAGGAAAGAACATCCAATGGAAAAAAGACAGCCTCTTTAACAAATGGTGTTGGGAGAACTGGACAGCAACATGCAGAAGGTTGAAACTAGACCACTTTCTCACACCATTTACAAAAATAAACTCAAAATGGATAAAGGACCTAAATGTGAGACAGGAAACCATCAGAACCTTAGAGGAGAAAGCAGGAAAAGACCTCTCTGACCTCAGCCGTAGCAATCTCTTACTCGACACATCCCCAAAGGCAAGGGAATTAAAAGCAAAAGTGAATTACTGGGACCTTATGAAGATAAAAAGCTTCTGCACAGCAAAGGAAACAACCAACAAAACTAAAAGGCAACCAACGGAATGGGAAAAGATATTTGCAAATGACATATCGGACAAAGGGCTAGTATCTAAAATCTATAAAGAGCTCACCAAACTCCACACCCGAAAAACAAATAACCCAGTGAAGAAATGGGCAGAAAACATGAATAGACACTTCTCTAAAGAAGACATCCAGATGGCCAACAGGCACATGAAAAGATGTTCAGCGTCGCTCCTTATCAGGGAAATACAAATCAAAACCACACTCAGGTATCACCTCACGCCAGTCAGAGTGGCCAAAATGAACCAATCAGGAGACTATAGATGCTGGAGAGGATGTGGAGAAACGGGAACCCTCTTGCACTGTTGGTGGGAATGCAAATTGGTGCAGCCACTCTGGAAAACAGTGTGGAGGTTCCTCAGAAAATTAAAAATAGACCTACCCTATGACCCAGCAATAGCACTGCTAGGAATTTACCCAAGGGATACAGGAGTACTGATGCATAGGGGCACTTGTACCCCAATGTTCATAGCAGCACTCTCAACAATAGCCAAATTATGGAAAGAGCCGAAATGTCCATCAACTGATGAATGGATAAAGAAATTGTGGTATATATACACAATGGAGTACTATGTGGCAATGAGAAAAAATGAAATATGGCCTTTTGTAGCAACGTGGATGGAACTGGAGAGTGTAATGCTAAGTGAAATAAGCCATACAGAGAAAGACAGATACTATATGGTTTCACTCTTATGTGGATCCTGAGAAACTCAACAGGAACCCATGGGGGAGGGGAAGGAAAAAAAAAAAAAAGAGGTTAGAGTGGGAGAGAGCCAAAGCATAAGAGACTGTTAAAAACTGAGAACAAACTGAGGGTTGATGGGGGGTGGGAGGGAGGGGAGGGTGGGTGATGGGTATTGAGGAGGGCACCTTTTGGGATGAGCACTGGGTGTTGTATGGAAACCAATTTGTCAATAAATTTCATATATATATATATATATATATATATATATAAAATAAAAAAATTAAAAAAAAAAAAAGTAAAGTCATTAAGTAATCTTCTATGACCACAAGAGGGCAGTTGGAGGTACGTCTGTCTTTATAAATAATATTTTCCTCTTTATCCAACTCATCACAGGACTTTAGTTTTACTCTTTTATTCCAAGATTGGAAATCAATATTAATGACAATGATTAACATGCATAGGGTGGAAATTGCTGTGAAAAATTTAAAATCACAATATGTTTCACATGTGATGTACTCTCCATTAGTTTTATTGACTACTATTTGGCATTACTAATGACTGACACATTCCATTTTGGTTGTCACTCATTACATTGGTTTAATATCTACCTCTTTTAGCAAAAGTCATTCTGAAATTCCTTATTTAGGCAGAATTAAAAATCAAAGGGAAAACACATAGTAAAACATACTTTTTTTAAGTCTTAACATTTATTCATTTTTTGAGAGACACAGAGACAGGGCATGAGTAGGGGAGGGGCAGAGAGAGAGGGAGACAGAGTCCGAAGCAGGCTCCAGGCCGAGCTGTCAGTATAGAGCCAGACAGGGGGAGTGAAATCACGGGCTTCAAGAAGACCTGGAGATCCTGACCTAGGCTGAAGTCGGAACCGACTGAGCCACCCAGGCACCCCAGTAAAACATATTTTAATGTTATAAATTCTATTAAAGTATCATCATATGCCTCCTCTACTTTCAAAATAAAACGAAAGTTAAAATAGGACAAATACATGTTTTTTTTTTGTTTTTTTTTAAATATGAAATTTATTGGCAAATTAGTTTCCATACAACACCTAGTGCTCATCCCACAGGTGCCCTCCTCAATACCCATCACCCACCCTCCCATCCCTCCCACCCCCCATCAACCCTCAGTTTGTTCTCAGTTTTTAAGAGTCTCTTATGTTTTGGTTCCCTCCCTCTCTAACCTTTTTTTTTTTTATGTTCCCCTCCCCCATGGTCTTCTGTTAAGTTTCTCAGGATCCACATAGGAGTGAAAGCATATGGTATCTGTCTTTCTCTGTATGACTTATTTCACTTAGAATAACATGTTTTTTAAAGAAACAAGACATACAGCTAATTTTTTAAAAATTATTTATTTATTTTGGGAGAGAGAGAATGCACAGGAGGAACAGAGAGAGGGAGAGAGAGGGAATCCCAAGCAGGCTTCCACACTGTCAGCATGGAGCCTCATGCAGGGCTTGCACCCACTAATCCTGTGATCATGACCTGAGTGGAGATCAAGAGTTGGATGCCTAATTGATTGAGCCACCCGAGTGCACCAACATAATGGTAATTTTTAAGTTGGAAGGGATATTGATCAATTTAGTACAAAATGAAAGGCTAAGAGAAGTTTTTGTAATATTTAAACTATACTATTTTATAATGTTTAAACTATAAGTCATATTTGACTTAACACTATAAAAAAGAATTTAGTTAAATTTCATGCCCTTTTTTAACTTTCTCTGAAATTTTACAATTTGTAAAAAATATTGACCAGTTTTGGTTAAGTTGCATATTCCATTAATACTTATATTGCTTTTACTTATATTGGGTAAAAAAAATATTAATTTCCCCATAATAAACAAGCAACAAATAAAGCAGCTGCTTTTATTCCTTTGTTTACCAAAATACAATTTAGACCATACCAATCCATAGTTCATAAAGACACAAAATTCTGTCCTATGTTTGCTTGTCTTCATGTATCTCTTAGAAATTACCTCATTGTAATTACCTCTTAATAAGCATCTTCTTTTTGCTGACACCATTTAAGACTGTGGAGTGAATGAGGTATATATATGTTTTTTGTTTGCTGGTTTTAACAAGCAAAATGAAATATTACCTGAGCGAAGTTTCATAGAACCTTATGGGTTCACTCCTTGCATCAGTACTGATATATTCTAAAGCAACGTGGCTAGTTATTTGATAAGTTCATATGTCTTATTTGTCTAAAATAAATTCTGGGGGCACCTGGATAGCTTAGTTGGTTAAGTGTCTGACTTCAGCTCAGGTTGTGATCTTGCGGTTCATGAGTTTGAGCCCCATGTTGGGCTCTGTGTTGACAGCTCAGAGCCTGGAGCCTACTTCAGATTCTGTGTCTCCCTCTCTCTCTCTCTCTGCCCTTTCCCCACTCACGCTCTGTGTCTCTCTGTCTCTCAAAAATAAACATTAAAAAAATAAAAAGATTAATGTAAAAAAATAAAATTAATTCTGCAGTTATTTAGCTTGTTTTTGATCACCTCTCAATATAATTATTGTTAGAGGAGTGCCTGAGTGTCTCAGTCAGTTAAGCGTCTGACTTTGAGTCAGGTCATGATCTCATGTTCGTGGGTTGAAGCCCCACATCAGGCTCTGTGCTGACAGCAAAGAGCCTGGAGCCTGCTTCAATTTCTGTGTCTCATTTTCTCTCTACCCCTCCCCTGCCCACACTCTCACTCTCTCAAAAATATAATAAAAACTGGCCAAAAATTAAAAATATATATGTAATTGGTGTTAGAGACTTAAAGTGAAACATTATCTCTATTAATTTAAGTAATATCATAAAAAATATACAAAATTACAAGCCAGAAAATGGATTGAATCTACTTTTAAATAATAAACTATAAGTATTGTTTAATATAATGTCATATAAACCAGAGGAATACATTAAATTTTTCCTAAATTTGTAAGAGGTTATAAACATTATGAGAATAGGAATAATACTGTCTTGTTTCTTACTATATACTAGAATATAGTACAATTTCTGATGCATAAGAGGTTCTCAATAAATATCTGAATTGTAAACACCTAAATATATTAATAAACAGCATGATGGTAAAGCATCTTTGAATAAAATAGAATACCATCTTTAGTGTTTTCAAGGATGCAATGTTAAACAAAGTATTTTGACCAAACTACAACTATATAAATAAAAATATGATATTGTAATTTCCCTCTCCTAATATCATAAACTTGCAATGTTTCTGAACATTTTCCTCCCTTCTCATGCAGGAATATCCAGAGAGGAGCTGATCCAACGTAACCTTTTGAGATATTTTTATGTCTAGAATTTCAAATCCTTGATTGCACCATTTTCTCCCAAACTGTTATCTACTTTCTTTAACTTTTTCCTTATTTGTTGCTCCAAGGTTCATCAATTTCTCCTTATTTCTTTTACTTTTGACCTGCTCCCTTATTTAATTCTATCTGTGATTCAGTTTAGCCACCAGTTGTTAGTAATAGCCCAGCCATTCTGTTAACCTGTGGAATTACATCATTGCAATAAACACCTGACCTGAACCTCAAAGCTACACAAGATTTTTTAATCTAATTATTTTTCTCTTTCACCTTAAAGAATAGTATAAATATTCACTATTTTTGAATTCACTACTCTCTATTTCTCTTCTCATTCCAATCCTTACATGCTTAGAAATATTTTCATTCTACTTTCTCATTGAATGAATAGTTAGCAGGGTATATAATTATTATTTTTTTTGGAGAGAAGTGACCAGTCTCCTCCTGGGAAGTGGGCAGTAAGATTTGACTCTCTTCTTAGTGGTAATTATCTTCTGTAGGACCTAAGATTTATAACTTACTCCACTGTGCTATTGGTTCCCAGTTTTTTCCTTCTCATTCTTCATCTTACATAATATTTTTCTTTCTTTTGATTCTTTTAGGCTAGCATCTTTTTGATTATTCCTTGAAATAATTTCAGTGGCATTTTGGGGGACATTGGAGAGAAATGCATTTTGTAAATCTTCCATATTTAATGGAGCCTAGTTTTTAAAAATTATGGTTTATTATAATAACTCCTTTCTGTGTCACTTAAATATTATAGGATGGATATGAGTGAATTTTTGAAACAATGATAAATCCTCTAATCATTGACATCCTTATCTATGCCTTTACTTTAAGAAAACTCTTTATATATAATCTCATTGAATTGTCCCAATAAAACTCTAATTGACATTATTTTTATTTACAAGACAACAAAAGTGAAACTCTGAAAGATGTTACTCACCCATTTTCACAAAATGAAAAAAAAAATGTCTTATCTGCCAGGACTACTTGATTAAAAAATCCACGTTTCATTTTGTTAATATATCCTTTTTGATTGAGGACTACTTAATGGAAATTTTTTGATGCTATTATGAGAAATATTAACTATTTAATTTAACAAATAATTTTATTTTATGATACACATCTGAAATTTCATGACTTTGGTGTTATGTAATGAGCTATCAGTCTCTCTAATAATATCACTACTAATAATAACAATGTTAACATTGAAGTAGTGTATTATCAACAGTTTTATTTAATATTTACCCAATAGGAAGTACTGTGATATAGTAAATGGAGAATTGACTTTGAGTTTGGCAAATTGTAGGTTAGCCTTCTATTACTTTTTATAAATAACAAAATATCTGAGACTAAATACCCCCTCTTACAACTTGTGAATGAAAGAAATAATACTTTGAAGATTTAAGAGGTGACATATGTACATTATTGTGTTAGGTTGTTTTTTTGTTTCTTTCATAATAAATTGACACAAAGTGCCAATAAATACAAATTTATTATAAGTCAGAATTTCAACATCGGGTGTCAGAGGGGCTGCTCTCTTTTCTGGAACTTTAGGAAAGAATCCATTCCTTGCCTTTTCTAGCTTCCAGAGGCCACCTGCGTTTCTTGGTTTATGGCCCTCTGTCTCCATCTTCAAAGCCAACAAAGACAGATTGAGTCCTTTTCATGTCGTATCACCCTCATATTATCCTTGCCTCTTCTCCCACATTTGAGAAATCATGGGATTATATTGGATCCACCTGGATAATCCAGGATTAATCTCTCAAAGTCAGCTGATTACCAACTTTAATTGCATCTAGAACCTTAATTTTATTTTGGATATTGACATATTTGGAGGGGGACATTGTTTGCTGACCACAAGTATCTTGGAAAATTCCTGACATAAATTATATCACTAAGTGGAATATCTTCTTATTCATTGAACAAATATTAAATTATATTAAATATAATTTATTTTATATATTATATTAAATTTTAATTTCACTACCTCAATTTCAATTAATTATCTAAATCATAGGACTCCTGGCGTTAGGCAAGGCAGGTATTACTCTAGCTTTACAAATATTTCATCTGATTTAAAACATTGGTAATAGTGATATGCAAATGCAAGCCATCTTCTCTGTTTACTTTAAATGCTTATTAAAGCTATAAATATTTTGTTGTCTATGACTGTTTACTAAATGGAAAGCTAATTGTCTAAGGTTTTTTTTTATCAAGAAAGGACATCTTTACTACTAAAAATGATTTACATTTTTAAAATATGAGACTAAAAAAAAATTGACAGTGCTTATTTTCAGTGCTACGTTACAGAGAAAATGAAATTTTATTCATGCAAAGTTAAAAGTTCACCAATGTTCATACTATCTCTTTTTAATAATAAAACTGAGGTACTCAAATAATATTTTCATAGGCTTAGTTTGCCTGTGCTTAAAGCAGGCCTAGCAGGTCTGCTAATATTCTTGCAATGAACATAGTCATTTTAAGCAATATAGAGGTTACAACTCTACTGTTTTCTGATCTAACAATTTTATTTTTTCCTATGGGAGCAATTATTCTACAAAATGACAAAGTGGCAAGGGCAAAAATCTACTTACCAGTGGCATACAATCACTTCTTTGTTTTAAAGTTGGGATTTTTGATCTCATTAATAGCCTGAAATTGCATGGCATGCTTTTCTATTTAGACAATTAACATATTAATCTACTTCATGTGGTATCCATCTGCTCATATATAATTTTGCAGAAATATTATCCATACCTCCTTGCATTCATGTCCCATAGCTATTTTTAAAAGCAATATATAATTACTAGATGTTATAAAATATTAATATACAGCACCTGGGGGGAGTTATTGGCTTTCAGAAATGAAAAATTACAGGCAAATCTTTTTGTAAATCTCTAAAACTTAGATATTAAGGGATAGTATTAGGGTAATTCATTTTCCAACTCACTTCTTCCCACTTGAACTTTTTGTGCAATTTGGAAAATCAGGACTTTTTGTGGTTACTAGTAGGTTATTTATAGAAATGAAGGATTGAAAAAAAGGATGAGTTAAGTCATATGTTTCTGTAAATTGAATTATTACATAGGTTTTCTCTCTTCCCCTTCTTTCAGTCTAGAGCAAAAATGCACACTTAATAAAAATAAAAACAAAAAGGTCACAAAGTATTTAAAAAATAATATATTTTTAAATTCTTCAATATTTATTTTTGAGAGACAGAGAAACAGAGACAGAGTGTGACAGGGGGAGAGCAGAGAGAGGGAGACATAGAATCTGAAGCTGACTCCAGGCTCTGAGCTGTCAGCACAGAGCCTGATGTGGGGCTTGAACTCATGAGCTATGAGATTGTGACCTGGGCCGAAGTTGGACACTTAACTGACTGAGCCACCCAGGCTTCCCCCACCACCAAAATAATAGTTTTTATATAGCAAATAAAATCAGGTTTGTTTGTGCCTCAAATTTCTTGTTTATTTGAAGGCAGGGGATATGGAATTATATTATTTTTCAAAATATATAAATAAATATAAATACACACATAATTGTGCCACTGAATATTGTAAATGATATCACCTGGGTAGTTAATCACTATATCTGGAGTTGAACTAGTTCATGTCACTTCCAGGTTTTCTTGCTTACTGTGTGACCTCAGGGACATTATTTAACCTTTCTGTACCTTGGTTTCCTCATGTGTAAAATTTGAAGTGTTGTCAACCAGAGAAACTCATGTAAGCCACGGTGTCCAGAGTTTTTCTTACAGGTCAGATACTTAATTATGCAGCTCCTGTGTGACTGACCTTTGCTACTCAGACTCCATACTCCTTGCCCCAAGAGCAAAAATGATGTATTTGTTGTGAATCACATTGTTAGCTTAAATATCTGATCAAAGTGCTACTATGCAGCTCGAGGCCTCAGGCATACAAAAATACTCTTATCAGGCAAGATATTTTAAGGGCTCAGAATTCACCTCCCAGGAGCTGACCAAGTGCCAGTCCTGTAGACATACCTTCCTCTGGGGAATGTGCAGGGTTTGAACACCATAGACCTGCTTAGTTAACACTTCCTTCTCAATGCCCCTGAATAAACTTCTCAAGTCTTTATGCTGTAAATTTTATCAAAAATATTCAAGAGCAAAGATATAGATATTTGCTAAAAAACATTTGCATTTCTCACTTCATATAATACATTTTAGTTTCTATTGGTGAAAACTGTCCAAGTATATTTCATTCACTTGAAAGCACATTTGATTTAAAAAAGAAGGAAATTAAGATTTAAAACAAGATACTTTAAATTAATATTACACTGTATGTCAACTAACTGGAATTTAAATAAAAATGTGAAAAAACCAAATACACATTAAAAAAATAAAATAAAACAAGATATTCTACCCAACAGGATCTTTGGGGAAACTTGAGTTCTGATTAATTATGTACATACTTCATTTACAAAGAGTAATAGAGAAAGACTTTTTCATTTACACCTATTTACAGAAAATAACTCTAAAATAACTCTAAAATTTTTCTACCTGCAAAATTCTGCTTTAATATCTCATGCAATAAATTACATATTTTCTATCTATAAATATTACTTCAAACATCAGAAAAATATGGAACAAAAATGGGTTAATGAATACATAGTAGCACATATAATTTAATCTGTAAATCTGTATTATAGATTTGTAGCACATCAAAATTACTAACATCAACTATCATTAGAATATACAAGTGAATCAACACTGATCTACAAAGGGAGTGGTTAAAGAAAACTCTTTAAACAATTCAGTTGTGAACACACGTAGAAGATAAATTGTAATCTTTCAAGGGAAAAATGAGCTTTAGAAGGCCAATTCAGCCCTTCATTTTTGTTAGGGGCATTCAAAGGAAAATTAAAAGATGGGTCAGAGGTCCCTGAGTAGCTCAGTCAGTTGTGCTTCCGACTCTTGATTTCAGCTCAGGTAGTTATGATGCTGGAGCTGTGGGATTGAGCTCCGCCTCTGGGCTTCATGTTGAGCGTGGAGCATGCTTGAGATTCTCTCTCTCTCTCTCTCTCTCTCTCTCTCTCTCTCTCTCTCAAAATAAATCTTAAAATAATAAAAATAAAAGATGGGGTAATCATTGTGAGACAGTAAGGGAAGATCAGTTTGGTCTGCTTCTACTTGATTCAAGTTCATTAAGGAAAGATACCCTTAAGAAGAAAGAATGTAGTGTGTGTGTGTGTGTGTGTGTGTGTGTGTGTGTGTGTGTGTGTATGTGAATACATATATTGCATGGTTACATATAATTAGCACCTTAAGAATTGTCAAGAATTATTTTGGGGGAGGTTCCTTTAGGGGAAATAGCTAAGGTTTTTATAACAGAAAATGTGGGTCCCATGTCTGCCTCCTACTTTCTGTGTGACCTTGATCAAAGTATTTACTCCTTTATGACCAAAGTTTTTTATACCTCAGTTTCCCCATCTGTAACTTCAGTTGAGTTTTGGTAAGGAACCTTAGTTTAAGTGGATGAAGGCATGCCCTGACTTAGATTTAAACTGTGTTCAATCCTGGAATTTACAAAAGTCCTGGCATGTTTGGCTGCCTGACGAATGGGCAGGGCAGGCCTGCCAAAAGTACACTTGCACGGGGACTAATTGATCTTCTGCACAAGAACTCCTTATTAATGAAAACAGGCAAAAAAGCTTCAAATCACTGCAAAACCTTGGTGTTTTAGGGAAATTAGTGATTCTGTGTGAAGTTTTGGTAGAAATGGCAGTGATTCTTCATGGGTATTGTCATACTCCGGCAATATCACACAGGAAGGATAATATCACATGGGGGATGGTTGATGACTTTACTGAGCCAAGTCATTTTTTGTTGTTTTGTGTTTTGTTTTGTTTTGTTTTACTGTATACAGAAATCTCAGAGATTACCTTAAAAATTTGGGAGAGGAGGAATCTGTTGAACAGTTGGTAAAATATGTGTTCCATGAGAATAAAATCACTACTCTTCATGATTAGTATAAAAATCAAATTAGGTAATAACTAGAAAAACACTTTGTAAACACCACCAAAAGCTAAGTAATGTTAAAATTACCATTATTTATCAATTATCAAACATATAGTCGAACACAGGTTCTACAGAAGAACCTGCCCATCAGATATGTCAGGGGAACTCTCAAAATGACAGAAGTTTTCCTTATTCTTTTCTCTTAACTATGGACCACTTCATCAAATAACTGTAATTCAAATTTGGCAATAGATCCTAGGAGACATACATATTTAAGGAATTAAATAAATAAGAAATTAAATAAATAAGGAATTAAATAATATTTTCATGCATTATCATGTTGATGATAATGTTCATACTTTAAGACCTCAAGAATGAAGTGGAAAATTGATCCAGTTATCTGGTTAAGTCATGCTTGAGAAAAACATACAACTTTCTGCATAGTCTATGGAAAGTTGACTGTTACAAATTTACAACTTTTAGCTCTTGAGTATTTCTTAGATCCATATGCTGATAAGTAATCTTCCAAAGACTCATCATTAATTACATTTTTTAGTTCTCCAATACATTGTTTCATCTGTAATGAATTTATTTTTCATTATGGTTAGATCTTATTTTTCTTTCTTGTGCTTCACATTAACCTTAACTACTACACCTTCTTCTGCCCAGTGTCTTTTGATTCATAATTATTAGATTCTTTCACATATTTAAGATTGGGAAATATGCTATTTGGACAGACTTATATGAATTCTGTCTATGCTAAAAACCTTTTTTATAGATATTTTAAAAAGAAAAATATACTTTCTGTCAAATGTGTAAAATGTTAACCTATGTCTTACTGATAGACTGAACCTTTAAATAATTTTTTTGTAGAGAAATACCCTGAGTATTGATTCTCAGCTAAGCTTGTCTCTATCCCAAAGGTCACAATTCTCCAATGAGAACACCGTGTGTGTGCATGTGTGCATGCGTGCGCGTGTGTGTAAGGTTTTCTGGCACATCTGTTTCTAGTTTCAGCTAACTACAAGAGGCTAAAAGTAAACCATGGATGAAAATATTCAAGGAAAGAGTCAGATTTTGATTTTCCAAATATCAAAAGAGAGTCTTATAAATGTTAAATAAAAGTATCTTAGAAATAAAATGTAACTCATGTTCTCTTAGAAATATGTCAGAATTTACTTCTGTGGAACATATTTTTTCATCATTTGTGCCCAATAACATAAAACATACAATTTAAGAGAAAAAATGTATCAATAAACAATTATTCCAATTAAGACAAATGTCACTAAGAATTCTAAGATGATCTCTAAGATTCCCACTTCCTGTGTATATAAATTACAAATCCCCTAGGACTGTGTATGTAATGGTTTTTACTCCTATGATTAGGTTAAGTCATAAGGCAAAAAGGATTTTGTGATTAGAATTCTAAAGCATAGACGATGAGCTTAAGGAGAGTAATCCTAGTATTTAGTACTATACTTCCAGAAAATGACTTAATTTCCTGCTTTAGTGCAAATTTCATCATCACTCGACAGAAATTAGTTCAAAATTTTCTTCTCATCACTTCAAATATGTTTTTTTTTTAATATTTTTCACACTTCTTTTTTACATTTTCTTTGCTTCTAACTCTAAGATAAACTTTTCTTGCTGAGAATAACCTGTCCAATTCTTGGTTTGTCTTTTTCTACCTTCTATATTATCTCCTTTCCCAATTATTTTTTTCTATCCTTTGCATATTTAGTTTTTACTGGCTTCTTTTATTTTTGATCTAGACTCAACACTTTGGAGTCATTTTACCAGTTTTTCTGGTATATGACTGAATTTTTCCAATCTAAGTAACTTTGGTTCACTTTATTTATTTATCTATTTTTTTAGAGAGAAAGAGAAAGCATGCAAGTGGGAGTGATGCAGAGGGAGGTAGGAAGGGAGAGAGAGGGAAAGAGAGAGAGAGAATGAATGAATCTTAAACAGGCTGCATGCTCAACAGGCTCCATTCCTCGACTCTGGGATTGTGACCTGAGCCAAAATCAAGAGTTGGACGCTCAACCGACGGAGTCACTCAGGCACCCCAGATTTTGATTCACTTCTTATAATGGCTGTCACATTCATCCCTCATAGCCATTCATAGTACCACTGCCTAATTTCAGTCCTCCTTTTCTTTCTTTCTTTCTTTCTTTTTCTTTTTTTTTTTTTTTTTAAGACAGCGTGGGCAGGGGAGGGGCAGAGAGAGGGAGAGAGAGAATCCCAAGCTGACTCCATGCTATCAGTGCAGAGCCCCACTTGGGTCTCTCATGAACCTTGAGATAATCACCTGAGCTGAAATCAGTAGTCAGGGCTTAACTGGCTGAGCCACCCAGGTGCCACAGGCCCCTTTTGTCTCATGGCTGGAATCTTGTAATGGCCTTCTAACTGGCTTTATTTATTCATTCATTCATTCATTCATTCATTCATTCATTCCTTCCTTCCTTCATTCCCATTTTTGCATCCAGGTTACTCATAACACATCTTTGTTCATATTGCTTTGTTAAATACAAAATTTCAAGAACTCCCTAATGAATGGAGTATTAACATTTAATTGGACCAGAATTTTTCTGCAATCTATTTTTCTCCAGGTGTCAGTAATGAGTCTTCAAAATTCAGGATAAAGTGCTGTGTTCTTTTTTAATTCTCCTTTGTTATCCATAGACAAAAACAAATGTGATTGCTCTCTTCTACATTTCTAAAAGTAATTCCTTTGAATCACTCTAATATATCCCAAACTGCCACTAGCATTTATCATTTATCTCCTAATGTTGTATTGTGTGAAGGGCAAGGATTACAATATGTGTATATATTTATACTACTAAAATAGCATCTTGCACATTGTAGGTACTTGATAAACATTTATTCAAAAGTTTAGTTTAAGTCTTAACTTTGTATGTCTTTAGGATTCTTGCATTTGCTTAAGTTTATTTTCTATCACATGTTAAAAATTTAAAGACAATATATGTATGCTATCATCAAAGGTGTGTGTGTTTGTATCTCTTCTTCTTTTAATCTATAGGTTTATTAGATTGAAAAAAATCCATGTACCAAGAATAAGTTGATAGTAAGACATTATTTAAAATATGACAGATATTTGGGGCGCCTGGGTGGCTCAGTTGGTTGAGCGGCCGACTTCGACCCAGGTCATGATCTCTCGGCCTGTGAGTTCGAGCCCCGCGTCGGGCTCTGTGCTGACAACTCAGAGCCTGGAGCTGCTTCGGATTCTGTGTCTCCCTCTCTCTCTGCCCCTCCCCTATTCATGCTCTGTCTCAAAAATAAATAAACATTTAAAAAAATAAAATAAAATATGACATATTTTATTTGAAGACTTGGATTTTAATAGTCTACAAAAATCTAAAGAAAAAACACAGCACTGATATAGCAGAAATTGATATAGTTGTTAAATTCCAACAACATTCAGATATGTCACATTATGAAGATTAAAATATTGATCTATTCTTACATTACTTAAAATTACAGTGTTGCAGTTCTTGAATTCATCATGTAAAACCTTGGCTTATTTCTACCTTTATTCACCAAGTATCCAATAATGACAAGCTGTAAGAGATATAATTAGTCAAAGTTTTTATAATTTTACAACTTATTGTGTAGCCTGTTTCAAAGTGTTCTGAAAAATATTATTACTCAGAATCTAAATGAGAAAATTCCTATCAAAATAAGGAAAGTATAGGAGACAAAGTAGATTTATGGTTATGTTTTAGATTTGTTCACATTTTTCCTCAGTTTGAAATATAGTGGATTACTAGGATGGCTCCATTATGAATTAGCCAATTATGTTACCTATTGAAACTTCTTGTATTATAACCTCTTACTCTATGATGTAAACATTGAATTTGAACCAACACATGTTTTCCCTCTAATAGCAGGTTTGAATCTTTGAGTATATTATCGACCTTAAAGAGGGGTATTAGAATTTGGGTCAATAGTAGTTATTCATTTACTTAACTGTGCTTCTGTGCTCCTTTAACAGCTTCAAAAATGTTTATAAGGACATGCAAAAATTGTTACAGGTGCACGTGTGTGAGGGTGGGTGAGCATAGGAAATACTACCTAGTAATTATGTTTCATTTTGTGACCTCACCTCCCTGGTTATGAATGAAGTGTATATTCTGAGGATACATAAACTTGTTACTTTAACCTTAAAATATAGAGCCCTGGCTACAATTAGCTGCCCAGAATTTACACACATAGCATTTTCCTTCTCTGTAACAGATAACCAATGATGATTAATTCTAATGCCTTGATTCACATACTTCCAACTATTTTGTATTTTTGTTTAGTGTTCTACTTCCCTCCCACCCCCATCTTCTGAAGTAGAGTATGAAAACTTGAAGCTCCTGGATTACATCTTTTTTTTAACCTTTTGATCCCCGCCACATATCCACCACCCCCCACTCACTCCCTGTCATTGGCAACCACTGATTTGTAGTTTGTTCTCTGTATCTGCAAATTTGTTTTTGTTTTTTAAGATTCCATATACTGGACGTCTGGGTGGCTCAGCTGGTTGAGCATCCGACTATAGCTCAGATCATGATTTCACGGCTTGTGAGTTTGAGCCCTGCATTGGGCTCTGTGCTGACAGCTCAGGACCTGGAGCCTGCTTCAGATTCTGTGCCTCCCTCTCTCTTTGCCCCTCCCCTACTTGTGTGCATGGTGTCTCTCTCTCTCTCTCTCTCTCTCTCTCTCTCTCTCTCTCTCTCTCTCTCAAAAATAAATAAACATTAAAATTTTTTTAAAAGATACCATATGTAAGACAAAATGATTATAGTATCTGTCTTTCTGTCTTACTTCACTTAACACAAATCCCTCAAGGTCCATCCATGTTCTTTTTTATGGTTATATAATATTCCTGTGCACGCGCGTGCGCGTGTGTGTGTGTGTGAACATTTTCTTATCTGTTCATCCATTGGTGGACACTTAGGTTATTTCCATATCTTTGCTGTTGTAAATAATGAGATCTTACAGTTCGTATCTTAGTTCCTCTGAAATACTTAATACAGCATTCAATACCTACTGGGCTACATATACAGCTGGCAAGTACATAGTTTGGAGTTTAGAAGGTTTGGATTCAAGTTCTGGTTCTGTATGTTAGCTCAGCACATGGGAAAAATCTCACTCTTGCTGAGCTCCAGTTACCTCTTCTCTAACATTAAGTTGGTAGGGTAAGGTCAATAGAAGCCTCTTAAGATCAAATGAAAATATTTGTACAAAATAATTTTATAAATTCCAGACAGCTTTAATGTATATTGTGGAATTCATTATTAGATTAAAAATTATATATTAAATAAATTATATATTAAAATTATATAATTAATATATAAATTAAATTATATATATTAAAATATATAGATATTAATGCTTACAAAAAGTTGCTATCTCAACAAAATTTACTCTGGGGGAAAAAGCTTACTCTGGATTTATTATATTATATTTGACCACAGAATAAGTAGGTTTTCAATTGATTTAGTTGTTCTAACTTAAAAAAATAGAAAACAAAATCCTGTGAATCTAGTGCAATCAGTTAAATTATAGAGGTTTTTTTTTAATTCTACTCAAATTACTATTTTGTATTGTATATATTGTATATTCCTTCTGGGTGTTATGTTCTTATCATCTTTCTTCATTCTTAAACTCTGCCTAGATGCTTCTCCTTGTGGTACCAAAACAATGTAGATAGTTCATATTATATTATATATTACAGTTTATTCATATTCTTGTGTACTTGATTATTTAGTCTATAAGAATAAAAGCTTTGTGAGAGAAGGGATCATGCTATCTTGTTCACTGATATACCCAAAATCATTAACTGTTTGGCACAATAGTAGGGACTCAGTAAATATTTTGTCAAATACATAAATTTAGATTAATACCCTAATTAAATATAATTGTAGGCTTATTTCTAAATGACTTCACTCTAGAGAAAGAACCATTTTTACAATCCAAATTTAAATTTAAATAAAACCTTTGGAACTTATGTGTTGGGGATGAGTCTATTGATGTCCAGCTGGCAAATTTTCTAGGATTTTATAAAAAAAAAAAAAAAAAAAAAAAAAGAAAACACCTCCAGCTAGCTTAAGAAAAAAAAATGTGTGTCTTTTTTTTAAGTTTATTTTTATTTATTTTGAGAGAGAGATAGCAAGCTGGGGAGGAGCTTGCAAGAGAGGGAGACAGAATCCCAAGTAGCCTCTGAACTATCAGCACAGAGCCCAATGTGGGGCTTAAACTCACAAACTGTGGGACCATTAGATAATGACCTAAGCTGAAGTCAAGAGTCAGATGCTTAACCGACTGAGACACCCAGGTGCCCCGAGTGGGGAGGGGGGGGGAAAGTGTGTTGTTTTTTTTTTTTTTGGCTCTTTTAACTCACAAATAAAGAATATGACATGGCTTAAGTGATGTGATTCTATCTCTGACCCTGTCTACTCTGTTTCTCTTCATGTTTGGCCCAGGTTTTCAGAATAGGCTCTCTCCACTTAAGAGAAAATTTTGGCTTTTCTTAGGGCCAAGCTTTGCTTCTTTTCAGTTCTAATTCAGTTAGAAGCTTTGCCCTCTCTCCCAAGGTACTTATAATGATATTTAGGAAAGGATTTAACTAGCTGCTTGATTCAAGTGCCTATCCTTTAACCAATTACTGCACCAAAGGTATGGATAGGGTTATGTTTAATTAGACACGTTCTGCTTGGAGCCCGACTCAGGCTTAATCCCACAACCCTGGGATCGTGACCTGAGCCAAAATCAAAAGTTAGACACTTAATAGGCTGAACCACCCAGATGCCCGCATTTCCTTATTTAAAATCAAATTCCAGGGGCCCTGGATGGCTCAGAGGTTGAGCATCTGACTTCGGTTCAGGTCATGATCTCACAGTATTTGGGTTTGAGCTCCGTGTTGGGCTCTGTGCTAACAGCTCAGAGCCTGAAGCCTGCTTTGGATTCTGTTTTTACCTCTTTCCCTGCCCCTCCCTTCTCACACTCTGTCTCTCTCTTTCTCTTAAAAAGTGAACAATGTTAATGAATGAATGAATGAATGAATGAATGAATAAATAAATAAATAAATAAATAAAATACTAGGAATTAAAAGAAAGCAAATTAAAATATGCACATTAAAAATGAAAACAAACTTATAAATTAAAATTAAAAAGTTAAAGTCCAAAGTATATGTATAAGTGTTTATGTTAATTATATATAGTAGTACTGTTTTCCTTCATTCAATGGAAACATTATTTTTTTCAGTTTATTCATATGTAATATGAATAATATAATTCTAATACTATCATGAAATATAAGGATATAGATGATATATATACTGGCTTCAAATACATGATAAACATCAACATTGATATAATTTTAGGCTTCTGTATTGACAATATGTAGTTATAAAACACATTCTGATCATAAGTCTACTTGATTTTTCCTAGAATTATTTAAAGTATCAGCTGAATATGGGGTGCCTGGGTGGCGCAGTCGGTTAAGCGTCCGACTTCAGCCAGGTCACGATCTCGCGGTCCGTGAGTTCGAGCCCCGCGTCAGGCTCTGGGCTGATGGCTCGGAGCCTGGAGCCTGTTTCCGATTCTGTGTCTCCCTCTCTCTCTGCCCCTCCCCCGTTCATGCTCTGTCTCTCTCTGTCCCAAAAATAAATAAACGTTGAAAAAAAAAATTAAAAAAAAAAAATAAAATAAAGTATCAGCTGAATAAACTAGCTTAGGTACAGGGTTTACTGTTTTAAAATTTTTTAGTGACAGTCAAGTAGAATCAATATAAAGAAATAACAGAAAGGATTCAATACTGGTTACTGGTAAGTGCAAGAATATATCCCCATAAGAAATAATTGCTAAATCAGGTGTTTTTCCTTACAAAAAAGATAGACTTGAAAGCATGAAAAATAATTTGTAGAGCATATTAAATGATTAAAGTCTATCATAAGATTATTCCAAAGAAAGTAGCAATTTTGGAAAACACCATGATTTTAAGATATGTCAAGGATATTGAAGTAAGAGAATATATGATTAGTGACAGACTAAAACATTAAATAATGGACCTCAGATATTATGAAGGAAAGACAATGAAAAGAATAATTTGTTACAGGTTATTTAAAACTTACATTTAAAAAGTTGCAGTGTTTTATGACTTTCTTTCAATCATTTTCATTTACATGACTAATCAGTATTGACTTAAGCTTCAATCTAAGTTACCAATTTCAAACACAGGAATTTTCTATAATACAATGTATTTCTATAGAATGTAAATTCTATCTTCTGAATATAGAATATCATTCAGTCAACATAATTGTTTTGACATTCATCCATGATAGAGTGTTTATAAATAGTCCATTCATTTTCAATGTCTATACACTACTCCACTGTATCGGTAGATACTTAGAACTGGAATTATATGAGAGGAGTAAGTTTAAACATTTAAGAAACTATCAAACTGTTTTTCAAAATGATTGTACCATTCTACATCCCCATTAGCATATATGAGATTACCTACTTAACACTTGATATAGTCTTTTTACTTTTAGCTTTTCTAAAAAGTGTATAAGTATTTCTTTGTGGTTTTAATTAGCATTTTCCAATTGTTGAATATTTCTTCTGAGTTTTTTTTATTTTTGCCATCTGTATATCTTCTTTGCTAGAGTTTCTGTTTAAATATTTTGCCTATTTTAAAAATACACATTTTTGAGTATAGTTGACACACAATGTTACATTAGTTTTAGATGTACATCGTAGTGATTCAGCATCTTTATACATTATGCTATTTTTACCTCAAGGTACCTACCATCTGTCACAATACAATGCTATTAAGATATCACTATGTTCCCTATGCTGTGCCTTTTATTCCTACAACTTATTCAGCGTGTAACTAGAAGCCTGTATCTCCCACTTCCCTTTACCCATTTTGTCAATCCTTCTGCCCTCCTCCCCTCTGGCAATCATCAGTTTGTTCTTTGTATTTAAAAGTATGATTCTGCATTATTCTGTTCACTCATTTGTTTCATCTTTTAGATACCATATATGAGTGAGATCACATAGTGTTTGCCATTCTCTGTCTTATTTCACTTAAGATAATACATACTAGGTCCATCCATGTTACCACCCAATGGCAACATTTTATTCTTTTTTGTGGCTGAGTAATATTCCATTCCATTTGGTTATATTTACTTTCCCTACTTGTTTGCTATTTATTACATTTATTTTTATTTTCCTATACATTTTTCTTTCTCATACATTAGGTGTCATTTGCTTTTCTGTTTTCACTAGTATAAAATGGAAGCTGGATGTGTTTATTTGGGATTTTTTTTACTTTCCAAAGTAGGTCTTTGGTGCTCTAAATTTCCCACTAGATATTACTTTTGTAAGGTCCAATAAGTTTTTATATGGTCCATCTTTATTTCTCTTCAGTTAACAATCCTTTTTAATTTGTCTTCCGATTTCTCATTTGACTAATGGATTATTTTGAAGTGTGCTATTTGTTTTCCCAAAATTTTGGTCAGAGGACATACTTTGCATGGCTTGAATTCCTTTAAATTTATTAAGATTTGTTTTATAGTCCTGAATATGGTCCGTCTTTGTAAATTTTCTATGTGAACTTGAAAAGAATGTGTATTGTGCTATTATTGGATAGAGTGGTCTGTAAATTCCAAGTGGGTCTAGTTGGTTGATTGTGTTATTCTAGTTTTCTGCATTATTACTAAATTGATGTCTACTTTTTTCTGTCAGTATTGAGAAAGGGATATTGAAATCCCTAACTATAATTATAAATTTTAATTCTGTTGGTTTTTGCTTTATACATTTTGAAATCATTTTCTTGTGTACAAAAATATTTAGAATTTTTCTTTTAAGTAATGCCCCTTTATGAAAAAGAAGTATCCTTCTTTATACATGGTAATATTTTTGCTCTGATGCTTTGCTCTGATACTTTGGTTAGTGGTAATACAGCTTCTCTTTCTTTTCATTAGTGTTTGCATAGTATCTATTTTTTATCATTTTATGTTTTTATTTATTTATTTTTATTTTTATAGGCAGTATAAGGTTAAGTCTTCCAGCTTGATCCAATCTGACAATATCTGAATTTTATTTGAGCTACATTAGCTTCCTAATTTCTTTGTATATCAATCGTATTAATTTTAATGCATACATGGCATTCCATTATATTGCCAAGTGCCCAAGAAATTTCAAACCAGCAAGCAAATGCTAGGCCAGCTTGCCATGTTTGATAGATTTTGTTGATAAGGAAATAATAAGTTCAAGTGAATGTGGGCAGGAATTTAGGAATTTATGGCACAACAAACAGCATGATCTTCATGTTTGCATCAGGTTCTGTACCCGTGCCAAGTCCCAAATCCCATGGAGGCACTAAAGAAAGAATCTAGATGAATACTCTACACATCAGTTTCTTTTTCACATAGAAAGGACACCTCTAATCTTATAAGGGAACTGTTAATAAACCTGTCCAGCCCTTTCCCCACCCAGAAATATCACCTGTTTGTTGTTGTTGTTGTTGTTGTTGTTGTTGTTGTTGTTGTTGTCTTAATTCCAGTATAGCTAGCATACAGTGTTACATTCATTTCAGGTACACAATATGGTGTTTCAACAATTGTATGTACTATTACTGATAAGTTTACCCTTAAGTCCCCTTCACCTATTTCACCCTTTCACCTCCCACACCTCCCCTTTGGTAACCAGAAATTTGTTCTCCATGGTTAAGAGTTCCTTTTTCTGTTTTTTAATATTTTTAAAAATGTTTATTTATATTTGAGAGAGGGAGAGAGAGAGTGTGATTGGTGGGAAGGCAGAGAGAGGGGGAGTCGGAGTATCTGAAGTGGGCTCTGTGCTTAGGCAGTGAACCTGATCCTGTGAGATCATGACCTGAGCCACCTAGACACCCCAAGGGCTTGTTTTTCTGTTTGACTCCTTTTCTTTCTCTCTCTCTCTTTTTATTCTCCTTTGTTTTGTTCCTTAAATTCCACATACGAGTGAAATCATATGGTATTTGTCTTTCTCTGACTGGCTTGTTTTGCATAATGTTATACTCTCTAGTTCCATCCACGTTGTTGCAAATGGCAAGATTTAATTCTTTTTTAAGGCTGAGTAATAGTCCATGTATGCATACCACATCTTCTTTATCCATTCATCTATCAATGAAAACTGGGTCTCCTTTCATAATTTGGCTATCACAAATAATGCTGTAATAAACATAGGGGTGCATGTATTTCTTTGAAATACTGTTTTTACATATTTTGGATAAATACTCAATAGTGTGACTACTGGATCGTAGAGTAGTTTCATTTTTAACTTTTTGAGGAAACTCCCTACTGTTTTCCACAGTGCATTCCCACCAAAAGTGCACAAGGGTTTCTATTTCTCCACATCCTCTTAAACACTTGTTGTTTCTTGTTTTTGATTTTAGCCATTCTGACAAGTGGCTATTCAGAGTCTTCTGTGGTTCCATACAAATTTTCAGATTGTTTGTTCTAGTTATATAAAAAATGTTATTGGCATTTTGATAGGGATTGTATAAAATCTGTAGATTGCTTTGGGTAGTATGGGCATTTTTACAGTATTTGTTCTTACAGTCCATGAGCATGAAATGTTTTTCCACTTGTTTGTGTCATCTTCAAAATCTTTCATCAGTGTTTCATAGTTTTCAAAGTATAGGTCTTTCAAGTCCTTGGTTAAATTTATTCCTACATATTTTATCTTTGGTGCAATTGTACATAGGATTGCTTTCTTAATTTCTCTTTCTATTGCATCATTATTAGTTAGTATGTAAAACTGCAACAGAGTTCTGTACATTGATTATATATCCTGAAATCTTACTGAATTTACTACTTCTAGTAGTTTTTTGGTGGATTTTCTAGGATTTTTTTTATATATAATATCATGACATCTGCAAAGGGTTTACTTCTTTCTTACCAATTTAGATTCCTTTTATTCCTTCCTGTTGTCTGATTGCTGTGGCTAGGACTTCCAGTACGATGTTAAATAATTAAGTGGTGAGAGTGGACATGTTGGTCTTGTTCCTGACTTTAGGGGAAATGCTCTCAGTTTTTCCGCATTGAGTAGGATGTTAGCTGTAGGTTTTTCATATATGGTCTTTATTATGTTAAGTAATGTGCCCTTAAATCATATTTTATTGAAGATTTATAATGAATGAATATTGTACTTTGTCTAATGCTTTTTCTGCGTCTATTGAAATGATCATGTTGTTTCATCCCTGCTTTTATTGATGTGGTGTATCACATTGATTGACTTGCGAATATTAAACCATCCTTGCATCCCAGGGATAAATCCCACTTGATTGTGGTGAATAATTTTTTTAATGTATTGTTGGATTTGGTGTGCTAATATGTTTTTGAAGATTTTGCCTCTATGTTTATCAGAGATTTTGGCCTGTAGTTCTCTCTTTTTTTTTGGTAGTATCTTTATCTGGTTTTGGCATCCAGGTAATGGTCTCTTCATAGAATGAATTAGGCAGTTTTCCTTCCTTTTCTGTTATTTTGGAATAGTTAGAGAATCATCAATATTAAGTCGTCTTTGAATGTTTGGTTGAATTTTCCTGAGAAGCTGTCTGGCTCTGGACTTTTGTTTGCTGGGAGTTTTTTGGTTACTGATTCAATGTTATTGCTGATGATCAATCTGTTCAGATATTCTTTTTTTGTATTGTCCTGATTTGATTTCAAGAGATTATATGTTTTTAAGAATTTATCCATTTCTTCTAAGTTGTCCTGTTGGCATATAATTTTTCATAATATTCTCTTATAATGTTTTGTATCTGTGGTGTTGGCTATTTCTCCCCTTTTATTTCTAATTTTATTTGAGTCTTCTCTTTCTTTTTCTTTTCTTTCTTTCTTATTTCTTTCTTTTTAACGAGTCTGACTGAAGGTTTATTGATTTGGTTGATCTTTTCCAAGAACCAGCTCAAGTTTCATTCATCTGTTCTATTGTTTGTTTTATGTTTGTTTTGTTTTGTTTTGTTTTTTGTTTTCATTTTTTTAGTTTCCATTTTATTTCTGTTCTAATCTTTATTACTTCCTTCCTTATACTATTTTCGGATTTTGTTTGCTGTTCTTTTTCTAGTTCCTTTTGATGTAAGATTAGGTAGTTCATTTGGAATTTTTATTGCTTCTTAATTTAGACCTATATTGCTATAAACTTCCCTTTTAGAACAGCTTTTGCTGTATCCCAAAGATTTTGGACTGCTGTGTTTTCATTTTCATTTTCATTTTCATTTGTCTCTATGTATTTTTTAATACCTTCTTTGATTTCTTGGTTAACCCATTCATTGTTTACGAGCATGGTATTTAACCTCCACATATTTGTGTACTTTCCAGTGTTCTTGTGCTTGATTTCTAGTTTCATAGCACTGCAGTCAGAAAAGACACATGGTATGACCTCAGTCTTTTTGAATTTGTTGACACTTGTTTTGTGGCCTCATTTTTAATCTATTCTGGAGAAAGTTTATGTGCACTTAAAAATGGGTTTTAGAATGGAATATTCTGAATATATCTATTGGATCCATCTAGCCCCATGTATCATTCGGAGTTACTCTTTCCTTATTGATATTCTATTTGGATGATCTGTCCATTGATCTAAGTGTGGTTTTAAAGCCCCCTACTGTTATTGCATTACTATTGATTATTTTCTTTATGTTTTTTATTAACTGCTTTGTGTATTTGGGTGCTCCAGTGTTGAGTGCATAAATATTTACAATCATTATATCATGTTGTTGAATTGTACTGTTTATGATTATGTAGTGTCCCTTCTTGTTGGATTGTATTGTTTATGATTATATAATGTCCTTCTTTGTTCCTTGTTACAGCCTTTGTTTTAAATTCTATTTTATCCAATATAAGTATTGCTACTCTTTCTTTTGACATTCATTTGCATGATGAATGTTTCCCCATTCACTCACTTTCAGTCTGCATGTGTTCTTAGGTCTGAAATGAGTCTCTTGTTGGCAGCATGTAGATGAGTCTTGTTTTTTTGTTTGTTTTCGTTTTAAATCCAAACTGTCACCCTGTGTCTTTTGATCAGAGTGTTTATTCCATTTACACTGAAAGAAATTATTGGTATGTGTGTATTTACTGCCATTTTGTTACTTGTTTTATGGTTGTTTTGTAGTTCCTCTCTGTTCTTTTCTTCTCTTGGTCTCTTCTCTCATGATTACTTGGCTTTGTTTAGGGTATTGTTTCAATTATTTACTGTTTATTCTTTGCATGTTTATTGTTTTTTGATTTGTGATTACCATTAGGGTTATATGTAACATCTTCTTCATATAGTCATCTATATTAAGTTGATGGTTGCTCAATTTTGAACCCATTCTTTACTCCTCTACCCTCCACTTTCAGATATTTGGTATCATATTTTACATCCTTTTGTTTTCTGTCTCTCTTGACTGATTTTTGCAGATAAACTTATTTATTTAGTTAATTTTTTTCCATCCTATTTTTCTGACTCTTATTATTTTTGCTTTTCATTCACAAACTCCCCCTTAACATTTGTTGAAGGGATGGTTTAGTGGTCATGAATTATTTTACCTTTTAATTGTCTGGAAAACTCTCTCTCCCTCTTTTCTGAATGATATACTTGCTGGATAGAGTATTCTTAGCTGTAGATTTTTCCCTTTCAGTACATTGGATATATCTCATGCCGCTTTCTTCTGGCCTGTAAACTTTCTGTGAAAATTAGGCTTATGGGGTTTCCTTTGTATGTAACTGTCTTCTTTTTGTCTTGCAAGCTTTAAAATTCTTTCTTTATTACTTTTTTTTTGCCATTTTAATTATCATATGTCTTGATGTGGACCTCCTTGGGTTGATTTCGTTGCAGGATCTCTGTGCTTCCTGAATCTGGATCTCCTTTACCCTCTCCAGGTTCAGTACATTTTCAGCTATTGTTTCTTCAAATCCATTTTCTGCTCTCCTTTTTCTCTTTGCCTTCTGGGATCCCTATAATGCAAATGTTTTATGCTTGATGGTGTTGCTGAGTTCCCTAAGTCTATTATCATTTTGCAGTATTTGTCACCTGTTTAGCTTGATTGCTTCCCATTACTCTACCCTACAGGTCAGTGACACATTCCTCTGCTTGTAACAGCCTACGGTGTATTCCATTTATTGTATTTTTAATTTAACTCATTGAGTTCTTCATCTCGGTTTGCAATTTTTATCTCTTTGTTAAGGATCTCACTGATATCCTTCACCCTTTTCTTAAGTCCAGTGAGTATGATCATTACTTAATTTCTCTATCCAGCATATTATTTATTTCTGTTTCGTTCAGATCTCCTGCTGTGATTTTATCCTGTTCTTTCATTTGTGACATATTCCTCTGTCTCCTCATTTTGTGTATCTCTCTGTGTCTGTTCTGTTACGAAAGTCAGCTACATGTTATGCTCTTGAAAGTAGTGGCTTTATGAAGAAGAGGTCCTGTAGTGCTCTATAGTGCAGTTTTCCCTGTTCACCAGAACCTGGCACTTCAGGGAATGTCCTGTGTGTTGCTGCACCCTCTTGTTGTATCTGACAAACTTTTCCTTTCAGTCCAGTCTTCTATTCTGACTCTCTGCCTATTGTGGGCTGTGCTTATTCTCTGTGGTATTAGTGGGAACCAGGCAGGCCAGGCATTCTACAGGGAACTTGAGGGTAGGGCAGCAATGTTAGCAAAATTTATGTTGAGCCACCAATGTTAGACCTGATTCTCCTCGACGTTCGCTGGCTGGCTGACTCAGGGTCAGGTACAGCATGGCTGTGCACAGGTGGCTAGGCACAGCATGTGACATAACTGATGGTGTCTGGTGGCTGGGCAGGGTGTGTACACACAGTGTTAACCAATTTGCCCTGATCCCAGGGCTGAGGCCAGCAGACTTGGAGTTGGCAAGTCCTCAAGAGAACTGGTGAGGAATGAGCACTGCTAGCACATTAGGTAGCAAGTGTCTGTACAGTGCTGTCTCCCACAAGTGGCCTTGTGTTTATGCTGGAGGGTGGGGGGAGCAAAATAGCACCTGCCAGCTCCTTTGTTCCCAGAGAAGTACCCCGACAGACTCCAAAATCCATATAAACAAATCTTCTCCCTGTTTGTCCCATTGTGCAAACTGCTGTAAAAATGTTGCTTCACCATGGGCTGCTGTCTCTTTAAGGGTAAGAACCCAATTACCGCTCACCCTCCTGGTTTGCCTAGTGCTCAGTCAACTGACTTGTAAAGCTCCAGGCTCCCAAGTCCTGCTGGTTATACAAACAAGGAATTCAGCCCCTTTGGTTTTCAAAGCCAAACATTATGGAGATTTGTTTTCTCAGTGTGGGCTCCCTGGTACAAAGGACTGTTTTTCTCCCCTCTCCATACCCACAGATCTTTCTGTCCTGCAGGTAGCTCCCAACTGTGTTGCTGCCCTTCATAACTTCTCAGATATATCTTCTTCTCTACATTTAGTTGTTGAGTTTGTTTTGTCAGCCTTCAGATCGCTCTCAGATTTATTTACACAATGTTTGTGATACCTATTTGTAAATATGGGATAGGGCTTGCTTAAGGTCGTTCTATTCTGCCATCTTCCCAAGCTTAGCACAGTACCTTCAGAAATATCATCTTCATTACCCTGGTCAGGAATCTAACCTGTCTGTTCATGTAGAGGGAGACATCACTTTGTGATTATGGAATGCCTCTGGGTAGGAGAGGAGACTCTAGCTTTATTACCCTGGAATGTATGCAGATTTGTTTCCTGCCCTTGAGTAGCTTTGCAAACTTTCTTGACCAAACCTGTCAATGATTTGTTCGGAGGTTATTCAGAAATGGCAGACTCAGGGAATTATCTCCCAAAATACCCATGTATCATTCAGAGTTCTGTCAGAAAAATAGAAACCACTCTAAGTATTTTGAGTAAGAAGGATTTAATACAAGAAGTAAGAGGCTTATGCAATGATTAGAAGTGTGAGGACAGCAATTGTTAGGCCCCAGATTCACCATCAGGATATCTGGAAGTGCAGGCAGAGTAGGTGAGCTGATGCTGCAGATAGATCTGTGCTGCCTATAGTATAGAAGTGTTTAATTCTCAGGAGGATGCCTGAAAGCTGTTGGCAAACTCCCAAGTCTTCAGCCTGCTGCTGCCAATGCCCTTGTGCCTGTCCTCAGCAGCGCCAGAGAATAATGGCTTATCTTACTCTTTCACATCCCAGATCTCATTCAAGCGATTTTCATTGGCACAGTCTTCCAGCACTCTGGGATTTGGGGAAGGGTAGCTCTTAGGCTCTTCCTCTGTATTATAGGAGATAGTCTAGATGAAGGAAGGTGGTACTGAATTGACAGCAAATAATCCATCAAAGTCTTTATTAATGTAAATTCTAATCATTTTTCTCTTACAAACAATACTTTAGTAAATAACTTTGTACATCTCCCTCTGGCACATGTAAAAGGATCTCCATTGGATTGATTCCTAGAAATGAAAGGCTCACAGTGTGTGCCTATCTTACATTTTGATGGATGGTACCAAATTACTCTCCAAAAGCAATTGCTTTCCAGGGAGTAACCACAGGAGAATGGAGGAAGGAAAAGCCTGTTTGCAGATGATTTAGGAGCAGAAGCTAGTACCCAGGTCTCTCCTTCCTGGGCATTGATTCAGTGCCTTTGGGTGGTGACTGTGAGGGAATGAGAGGGAAGTGTTGTGGCCCTTTGACTCTTTATTAAAAACCTCATATCTAACATCAATCTCTTAACTATTGAGAAGGAAAAAAAGAGAGAAAAATGACTTAGTGTCTTCTCTGATAAGCATTATACCAGCAGCTTTCACATGGCTTTTCAGTTTAATTGTCATTGTAATTCTATGAACAAGTACATTATTCTCATCATCCTCCCTGATGAGCTACTGAGGTTTAGCAGCCAAGTACCTTGTTGAGGATCATGCATGTAAATACGGCAGGGATGAGATTCAAAAAAAGCTGTGAAAGATTACAAATCCCATGTGTTTTTTTTTGTTTGTTTGTTTGTTTTCTGATTCCCATGGACATCTTCCTTCCTGATAAACAACCTTGGGCCTTATATTTTTTACTTCCGTTTTACTCTCTTCAAGGCTGCCTGTGTATGTTGGAAGGAACTCAGACTCTGGAGGTGCAAATACTTCAATTTAAATTAAACTTTGAGTCCCATCTCCACCATTTACTGTCTGTTAGATTTCTGAGCAATTCAGTTAAGCTCTCTGAATTTTAGTTCCAACATCTATAAAACATAAAATAATACAAACCTGGCAAGGTTGTTGTGAGAATTATTGATAATGTGTGCAGTGGGCTTAGGACATTGTCACAGCATTTAATTGCATGTGCCTGTGGTCCTGGGGCCAGAGGGCCAAGCATATAGAGTTCAACTAGCAAATGTTGGATGCTGTGAAACTAGATGCAAAAGTGTGCGTGTTGCTGTAAATCATGTGTCCAATGGTATATGTGTGGACTACCAAAGTTGATAATTCTGACTCTTCAAAGCTATGTATTAAATCTGATATATCTGTCTCTTCACAAACCAAAACAAGCTGAGAAAAAAAGTGGAAAAATGTTTGAAAATTTAAAAAATACATAGACTAGATAGAATATGCATATAAGACTACAATTTCTATCTAAGATATAATTAATTTACTTCCATATTTTTCTTTTTTAAAAAGAAATATTGGCTGGTAGCACTTTAGTAAGTCTTTTTTTCTGTCTCGCCCTAATACAGATGAGTTAGGAAGTCAGGAACACCTTTAAAATCTTGGTGATGTGCTAGTAACATTGGTATTAGAATAAAATTTATATTTGACTACTTGCTGAGCAGTACTAAGTGCACTTTTAGAATTTTCTAAACTTGTTAGCGTCAGTGTGTTTAAACTGGCAAAAAATTTTAGTGCAAGTTTTGTGTGTGTTTTTTGCAATGTTGAGATTATAAAAATATTTAATTTGGTTTCTACAGTACATTTAAGGAATATATTTCTAGTTTTGTAGCACTAAACTCAATTGAATGCAACTAAAATTAACATATTATACTAAATTTAATGGTTAAATTACATTGATACATTTTTCTTTTTATAGTTTCTTAATCCTAAGGGGTCTTGTAAAGGGGTACTATATTTTTTTATCTTATAATATGTACATAATTTGATCATAATTTCTTTTCGCTCAGAAATTTGTGAAAGAAAAGTAAGTATTATTTCTGGGTGAATATATATCTCTTTAAAAATTTTAAATATAGAAGAAATAAATGTATATTCTTAGAGTCTATTATCAGTAAGTTATGTCTTTTCCTCTTCTATTTTACCAGTTATTATACTTGCATTGACTAGAGTTTGTATCTCACTTTTTTCACTGTATGATTATGAACAAACTATTTTTCTAAGATGTCTATAAATAACTTTTTATTACTTTTACTCTTAAACTATACATCATTTGATAGAAGATCAATGGCATGGATATGCAGCAAAAGTGGATAAAAAAACCTAATTTAATGGTCCATTTCCTGAAATTATTATGTCTCTCAGAGGTAATAATGTTCAGTGGTGTATGGACTGTCCTGCTCTAAAATAACACTGGGGCATCTGAAGCTACGAGGGTTAATGTGACACTCAGATAAATTGGGTCATAATACATAAATGTTAGCACTGACATTCAGACTCAGGCTGAGTTTTTGCATTTATACACAACAAATGGTTTTCTGTTAAATAAATACTATTATAGATAAGATTTGGACCAAAGATGTTTTCATGACTTTTCTGTTTATATGTTGTTGGTGAAATGAAGGATTCCAGTAAATCATAATAATCAAAGTTAATAGAAACTCACAGTAGAATTAATTCCAATCTTATGGGGAGGAAAGATGTTAAATATGGTTTTAGTTATGCATTTAGTTATGGGTGCCTCTGGTGTTCTGAAAGCACTACACCTTAACCAAAAGGTTTGAATATCTTACACTGGTTATTGACTTGGTGTCTAAAAATCAATGTGAAAATAGTTGGCTGTTTTGGACATTCATGTGTATTTTGATGTGTACCTAATATTTAATAGACTAAATCTTACCCGAGTGATAAGATTTGGTCACTCTTAAACATGATAGGTACCACAAACTCCTAAGGAAGGAGGATGTATTAGTTTGTTAGGTCTGCTGTAACAAAGTTCCACAAAGTGGATCATTTAAACAGTTTATCCTCTTATGGTTCCAGAGGCTAAAAGTCTGAGATTAAGGTGTCAACAGGGTTGGTTCCTTCTGAGGACTGTCAGGAAGATTCTGTCTCACGCTTCTAACATTGCTTCTGGTGGTTTGCAGGCCATCTTTGGCCTTCCTTGGATTGTAGAACCCTCAGCCTGATCTCTGTCTTCATCTTCCCATGACATTTTCCTTTTGTGTCCAATGTTTCCCTTTTATAAAAATATTAGTTACATTGGAGTAGGGACCCACCCTACGCCATTATGACTTCATTTTCACATCTGCAGAATCCCAATTCCTGAATAAGATCATATTCTGAGGTTCTGGGATTGGCACTTCAAGATAAATTTTGGGAAGGAATAATTCACCATAATTAACAGAGTATTAAGCACATGTCATTACCCCCTTCTTAAAGATGGATCTTGAAATTCAACTTGTTCTCTTCCTCCTTCTGAACTAAATTTCAGTTCAAAACATGACAGTATTTGGAGGACATACTATACTTAAAACCTTCACATTTCAAGGCAGAAAGTAACACTTAAACACGCTAAAGTCAAGGTGAAGTTGATATCCAATGCTTACTCCAACGCTATTTTAGTAATGTTGACTCCCAACTTTTCTCAAGTATTTTTAAACCTACAAAAGATGTTTATTTTTCACATTGCTTCCTACAAATTGACATGTTATTTGGGGATCTTGGTAAGCACAAATAAGGACAGGATTAGATGAATACAAAGGAAGACCCTACACAGAGGCAGTAGAGGTTCATAACACCAATAAGTAATAACCATTTGAGATATATAAACAGAGAATTAACCATAGTTAGGTTGTTGCTTTATTTGTCTTAGTGAACATCATAGGGCATGAACAACTTTTATTTGTCATATTTTTTTAAATTTAAAGATTTTAAGTTTTATTTAAATTAATAAATAGTATATGGCAGGTGTTGTTCTAGACAATTATGGTAGATCAATGAAAAGAACAGACAAAAGACTCTCTTCTCTTGGAGCTTACATTTAAGGGAAGGAGGAAGGCCATAAACACTAGACATAATAAGTAATCTCAACTTTACCTTGTGCAAACTGGTAATACACTGGAATAACAACTGAACCTAGCTCATAGGTTAGTTGTGAGGATTCAATAAAGTAATATCCATAAAGCTCTCAGCAAAGTGTCTGTCACATAGATAACGCTTGATGTTAGAAATGATAAAGATGACAATGGTGATAATGATGATAATTACTGGACATAATCCATGCTTATCTCTTACTACTTCTCTGGCTGAGAAATAATGAGAGGTACCTCAGTGGCATATAATGAGCACCATCCCTAGGATATCAACTGTGACAAGGACTAAATTCAAAGGAAAAAAAAAACCACACAAGATGTGATGGACGTTTAAAACAAGAGATGGCTTTTATACACACACACATGCAGACATGCATATGCACCAACCAAACCAAATATTTTTGTCTAATTTGAAAACATTTTTTATAAAGAAAACATACCCCTATTTATGGAATCTTTTGCCAGTCTGAATAGCCATTTATTTAATGTTTAATCTAGATTTGAAATTTTAATTGATAACTTCATTTAAAAGCTATGATAATCTTCTGCTTTAGTATTCATATCTCGTTGTGTGAAATTATCTGACAAAATGATATTATCAATGATTCTTTTCCTAACCCTTTTTAGTGACCTATCAGCACCCCTTGCAAAGCTGAAGATTTTCAATGTGAATGAAGTAAGCCTAAAATATCTGATTTTCAAATATTCAGTAAATGCTGCTTTCTCTTTTAGTCTTCTCCCATCAAAGGTCTGAGGTGTAACATGGCCTAATTTCACATTTTCTTTGTTGGTATTCAAATTCAGAAAGATGAATATGATTGGATTCAGCCTGATTGGATATCCAAACATAGAATTATTAAGATACCTCATACATGCTTCTAGTTGTAAATATATTATTCACTTGATCCCTAAATTTAAAGTCATAAGCACTTGACCAAATCTGAAGGTATGAATTTTTTATAAAGCACTCTAATTCTGAATGTTCCAGCATAACTTCAGTTTTTGTTACTTATTTCCTCTATTTTTAATAATTTATAATAGTATCATATTCTTTACAGCTGAAATTTTTTTAAAAAAAATTAGTGTTTATTTTTGAGAGAGAGAGAGGGAGGGAGAGATGGAATGTGACCAGGGGAGGGGCAGAGAGAGAGGGAGACACAGAATCTAAATCAGGCTCCAGGCTCTGAGCTGTCAGCACAGAGCCTGACATGGGGCTTGAACTCACAAACCATGAGATCATGACCTGAGCTGAAGTCAGACACTCACCTGACTGAGCCAGCCACCCAGGTGCCCCCTTATAGCTGAAATTTAAAATGTTGCTGTGCTTCTCATGATTTTTCCTTTTGACACATAATTCCAAATAACTAATGCATATGACATTAAAAAATATAAAGAATCTCTCTTTGTGTTCCCCCATAAGAAGAAAAAAAAAACACTCTGTCTCTCTCCTTTGTACTTCCCAAGTCTCAAATACATTTAATGTCAAAGAATAAAGCAAGTGTTTAGGTGTTTTATATTCATTTCATAAACTAAAAATATGGAGATTGAAGTTGTGCTCTTACTGTAGATTCTATAGTTGTACCATTAAGGAAATGGATAAAGTATTTTGTAAAAAAATGTCTTATTGTCTTATTTTTCTTCATTTTAAAAGAGCAAATAAATCTGAGTGAGACATAGCTTGGTAAAACAAAACTGAGATTTGTTTATGTAGTTATGCTCTAAATTGCTCTCCTGGGTCTTATGTGTTTTAAATATTGAAGCCATTATTACTTACTAAAGTGTTCCAGGTAAAAGCTTTTAGTTTTTATTACTCATTTTTCTGTGAAAAAGCTATGTTTTGTAAATATAAGGAGTCTGAAAGTATTAAGATCTTCCTTAAGTATGTAGAAGTAATATAGATCACTAAATGAGATTTTTATTAAAGGTACATCGCACAGGGTCTAGCACATGGTAGGAATTAAAAAATTGTAGTTGTTATTATATTATTTTATTTATAAATATTTTCCTCACATTGAAAATTTGATTTTTTTTAATGTCAGGAAGGTTCTTTACATTTTAATAAGTAACATAATATTTTCCAAAAGTATATGGTACCTGAAAAATAAATTATGTATTTGTATATGTCATTTCCAGTAACCCTTGAGCAATGTGGGGATTAGGGGAACCAACCCACACACCCCACATAGTCAGAAATCTGAGTTTAATTTGACTCCCCCAAAACTTAACTGCTAATAACCTACTATTGAAAAGTTACCAATAAATAGCCAATTAATATATATTTTGTATGGTGCATGTATTATGTATGTATTGTATTCTTACAATAAACTAGAGAAGAGAACATATTATTAAGGATGAAAAATGCATTTGCAGTACTCTATAAATACATATTTATATTATATATACATATATAGAATATTAATTATATGTTTATATTATAGTATATATACACACACGTGTGTATGTGTTTGTATATGTGTGTGTGTATGTATATATATATATATATATGTATATGTGTGTGTGTGTATATATATATATATATATATATATATATATATATATATATCATTGTCTCACTATATAGTAGACCGGATATTTACTCAGAGAGCCAGGTTTGCTGTGATAATTTTCACCCATTTAATAGTGAAGCATAGGACAATTACTTCAAACTGGATCCAGGCACTCAACAGATACTTTATAAATGAATAAATAGGCACAAGCAGAAAAAACATTGAAAATGCTTTACTGATTATATTAACCATTTTTCCAAGACAATAGAGAACATGTAATGAAACCTCATTTTCAAGCCAGGCAGGTGCTATTATAGATGGTGGTCTGTTATACAAATACTAAACTCCTTAAATTCATTAGGGCCTTTGGCTCCCAAGGGTGATAAGACTTTTTGAATATACTGGCAGCAAGACACATCTTATTTCTGGAAAAAAAATGCTTTTATGTGGACAATCCAAAAACTTGATTATTTACTAATATTAAGAATCACATTTGTATGGCATAAGTTTTATTTCTAAACGTTTAGATCAGGGATCACAGTTTCTGTGGGTAAGGGTTTGAACAGGGATTAGCTGAGTTGTCCACGCGGGGCTCACAAGGCTACAGTCATGACGCTGGCCAACTTGGGTCTCATCCAAGCTCAGGTGATTGATAGCAGAATTGGTTTCCCTATATCTGCAAAATTTGTGGTGACTGACTTCAAAGCCTTCAGGAACACATGCCTCTGATGCTTGTCTTTTTTTTTAAAGGATACTCTGATTGGGTCAGGCCCATCAGGATACTGTTTATTATTATTATTATTATTATTATTATTATTATTATTATTATGTGAAAGACCTCTCATTATCAAACTAATCACATGATAGTCCACCATATTGACAGGCTCTATCCACTTAAAGGGAGGAGAGCATATAGAGCATGTATACCAGCAAGTGGAAGCTTAGAAGCCATCTTGCATGTCTACCTAGTATGATAACAAATAAATGTGTTATCAATATAATATACATTATTAGTAGTCAATATAAATAAAAATGAGATATATGTATAATTTTAAAACTATACAAATATTGTATTCCCATTAAACTCCCAATTTGCATAGTGTTATGATCTACAAAATGTATTCTCACTCTATACACTTTCCAGTTTCCTTTTCTCTTTTTTTATTTTACTTGATCCCAGATTTTTCTGCCTTCTGTAGAGGGTTTTTAATACAGGCCTCTCTACTGTCTATTCTTTAGGAGTATCTATCTATTTTATTATAAATTAGCTTATCTTTTCACTCAATTTTAAAAGTAATATTCATATTTATAAATCTCCCAAATCATAACAAAAGAAAACATGACTGTAGTATATGAAATAATTCTTGCATGCCTATGAAACAAATAAGGAAATCTATTATTTTTTCTATGTCACTAATAAACTTCATTGTTACTTAATCAAAAACACAGAATTTTAACAGATCAAATATCAGTGATATGAGAGTCAGTTACTCAGAGATAGTACTTCTAAGCATCTTTAGAAACAACAGTTTTGATAACAACCACTTTTTAAGTGTGGACAGAAGTAAATGAAACTGAGCATATTGATGAGCAGTCAATTTCTTAGGAATTTTATAACTGAGACATTTGAGATATTCTTTTGTTAATAATGTGAATAATTATTTTAACTCCCTTTTGTAACTTTATTTTGACAAAAATAGAGAAGAATTGTAAAAAAGTATTTGTGTTCTCCTGCATCCTCCATCCAGATTGCCTTAATGTTAACATCTTATATTCCATAGCAAATGACAAAATTAATACATTAATATTGATATGATATATGAATTATACTGCAGACTTTGCTTGGAGTACCTTTTCTTTTTCCTTTTTCTGTTATACGACCCAAGTCAGGATCCCACCTCACTTTTAGTTTTGCTGTTCTTCTTAGAAGTCTTATCCATTCTGTGCCAGTTTCTCAGTCTTTCCTTGCCTTCAGGCTTTAAGGAGGACTGGTCAGGTAATTTGTAGATCATCCATTAACTTGGAGTTGTCTGATATGTTTTTACTCATTAAATTGAAGTTATTAATTTTTGGCCAAAAAAAAAAAAGCACAGAATTAATGTAGTCTAATACGAACCATGATATGATATTGACATGTCTGTAACTGGTGATGTTAACCTTGATCATTTGGCTAAGATGTTGTCTATCAAGTTTCTCCATTATAAAGTTACTGTTGTGCTCTTTGTAAATATTATATATCATGGGGGGAGATATTTTAATCTGTGTGCATACATATTTCTCTTTTTTTTTTCTTTTCTTTTAGATAACAGTTACACATAAGCCAATGGCAAATATTTCTATTGCTAGCTCAATGAAAGTGCAATTTAAATTTACTAATATTATTTACAAATAAAATGCTTTAAATTTTAAAACAACATTAAGATATAAAATAAAATATTGTAATCCACATGAAATTGTTCTTTATCTCCAGATAGGATTTTAGTTTATATGGAAGATTTTAGAGGATATATAAGAGAAAAAAAAAGGCAGGGAGGGGGGATACCAAATAGATCATTTTAAAAAATGGTGGGAAAGATATCCTAAATTTCCTGTTGATAATTAAGTAGAGCAACATACTTGGAGAATAGGAGATAATCTATCATTTGAAAGACAAGATTATCACAGAAAGCAAAGCAGCCATTAATTTTTACCTTTCTAATGAATAAAAAACTATGAGTTAAGATCAATGTATTGAGGTTATCAACTCAGGCTGTGTAACATAAAACTTACAAGATTTAAAGTACATGCAACTTCATTTTAGGGAAATTCCACATTAAAGCAAAGGTTATTTAATTTCCTAGTGCTGACCTCTAGCCATGTTATTTTCCTTGGCGAAAAAGGTCAGAAAACACTAGTCTTAGAACCAGTTATGTATATTTCCTTCTAAATGCAGAAGAAATTGGTACAGAATAGGTGGCTCCTTATTTAGTATGATTTCAGAAATCTAAATGTCTATTTTAAGCAGACAATATGCTCTAAATTTTTGTGTGTAGAATTTTTCCTTCTGGGTAGGAAGTAATCTGGTAAAATAAAAATATTGTACCAGTCCTTTATCAGCTACCAACACATTAGCTGGATTAATTATCTATGAAGGGTCGGGGTGGTGAGGGCCCGGACACAGCATCAGTATGTTTTGACAGAAGAGTTACAAAAAGTGAATGGCCTCCGACTTACAGCATCCCAGTAATGAATTCTGAATATCCAGGGAGCAGTAATACTCTAAAGCAAACCTGGAGAAGATCACATAAAAGGACATGACAGGAATGTACCAAAGGGTGTGAGGGCATTGGAAAAACTAGATGACATTTTACAGTTTAGTCCTGGGCATGACAAATGTGTAACACAGGGGTCACTGATACAAGGCCCAGAAACCTTTCACTTAATTCATTTAAGGAAATATAAATATATATATATGTGTGTGTGTGTGTGTATATGTGTATATATATATATCTATGTGTATATATATATATATATATATATATATATATATGTATCTGTATAATTATATGTGGTATTAATAATAATACCAGAGACAGGGGGAAAAATTCTTCATGTTCAGGAAAAAACAACAGATGTTCCCATAAGAGAGAAAAAAAGAATCAATTGATTCTCAAAAGAATCAATTATGACCAGTTTCTAAGAAGTTGCCTCTAAGAACATGAATAGTTTTTTTATAACATTTCTCCAGTAAAACCTCCCATGGGTCATAGATACTTGGCTTTAAGTACCCCAAAATTGTTAACTTCGATGATTCTAAGAGACATTCTTTTTCAAACAAAATTTTTTAAGTTAAATTTCCCAATATAAGTATTGTAATTTCCTACTCTTCTATGAAACTATTGAAGAATAAGATTTAAAAAAAATGTTTTGGATAGAAAAAGGAAATTTTAAAAAATCATAAAAATTACTCTGTGGTAAATTAATTTATATTTTCCAATCAGTATGTATTTATGACTTTGAGTGTCTGACTTAGTGAGGTCATTGAATTTTTGACAATCAGATGTCTCTAATGAGAGCAGAGGGTTAGGATATGGACTCTGGAAACAGAATCTTTGAATTTAAAGACCAGTTTTGCTATTTGCATTCTGTCTAGTCTCTGCCTGAGATTCCTGTTCTGTAATTTATTAATATAATAATTGATTATTAAAATATCTTAAAAGGTGACATAATTTAGGGTATAATTAGAATTGATAATTAAAGAAAACAAATTTTATTCTATTTTTAGGCAAATGACAAAATGTAAAACAACATTGTAATTTTGGGAAACTTGTTTTAGGAATGGAACTTCATTTCTTTCTGAGGAATTTTTTTTCCTTGTTATTCTTCCTAAATGGGTAGCTTTCTCTGGAGAGCAAAAAGTAAAATGGAGGTGTTCTTTTATCAGTGCTTCTTCAGTTGTGTAAGGAAAAGGGCTGGGTATTTTCTTTTTCATCATCATCTCTGTTTCAAAAGCAATTGGACATTGATACCAATCTGTGTTTCTGCTGCTTGTGTAAAAGATAAACAAGCCTATGCTACCAGCAACCACTGTTATCTGGTTTTAAATGTCAAGTACACTTCAGCATAGAAAGAAAGAAACTGAGATAACATTCAAAGAGGAATATATTAGAGCCAAAGATAGAGTCCAAGAATCTAAGTGTCTGTGTCTTCAAGACAAGGGTTAGGAAAAGATTCATCAACAGAAGCCGAAAACATTTTGCAGCTTCTAACTTATCTAACCTTGTGATTTATAGCCATATATCACATTTATATGTATGATGGTAGTATTTGTCTGTGTTGGTGCTGTGCCGATGAATAATGGAAAAGTAATTCAGCTACTTTAAGCTGAATCATTTAAATCACTTCAGCTATGCCATTCTCACTTTATGTCATGCCTTTCAAGGTCTGGGCTCATATTCTTTTACTGGCCTCAAGGATTTTTTGTTTGTTCCTTGCAACAGATATTTATGCTTTGACAGTTCTGTGATGTATAATTATGTATAAACTATGTTATATGCTTTTAATTTACACAAATAATCTGGCCTATTATTTATATGTGGTTTCTCTATTTCAGAGAGGAAAAAGGTAGACATCCTTTATCTTTCATGTCCATCCATGGTTAAGTTTTTGATTGCTTAACAAATAATCACATTTGTAGAATCAGTATCATTTGATGGTGCTGCATATTTACAGTGTGTTTTTACTTATGACAATGTTTGTTACAACATTTAGCATTGAGATTTGAAATTAATTCAGCACCTTTTTTGAGGCAGTTTTGTAATAAGCCATCCAGACATCTTTCTAGGAAATTATTTACTATGTTATTTTACTAAACCTAGTTTCCTAGGACATTAACAGCTCTTATGAGTGCTTAATAAGTATGTTTTGAAAAGAAAAAAGAAAAGAAAAGAAAAGAAAAGAAAAGAAAAGAAAAGAAAAGAAAAGAAAGAGAGAGAGAGAGATCAGATGAGTTGAGAAAATACAGGGTTGAATGAAGTTAGTAGGATTATTTACTAGGATTTTTCAGTTATTATTATGTTAATACTACACCAGGGATTCCTAAAGATTTAAACATATTTGATCATTAATATTTTTTAAATAAAAGTTTTGTATTTTTTAGTCCCTAAATTCACATCTGTGTGTTATACAGGAGCAATCATATTATAGTATTGGGTTTGCAGGGCAAGCTATGTTCTAAACACTATGCACTTGTTAACCTGAAAATAAGAGACATAAACAAGTGTTTATTTGGGATTAAAGAATTGCAATTTGGGGAACACAGATTCAGGTTGAAACTCATATAGTGCCTGCTTATAGGTTGAAAGCAAGGGCTTTTATGAGGAAGAAAGAAAGGAGACAATTACATACTTTGAAGAAAACAAACAGTTTTCTATGGATGCTAACTAAGCTACTCTGGGTTATACATTGACTATCAGATTCTGTCTTCAGAAAATCTACAATCAGTTTGGTGATATTCATTCAGGATATTCATTCTTCCACTGACTTCTCAAGCAGTTGCTTAAAACAGTTGTCATTTTACCAAGTCCAGAGGTTTAGGCCTGATTCAAACAAAGATGGGTAAGTGAGTTTCTCTGCAGTGGTCACTCAAGCTCAGTTCTTAAATAGCCACAGTCATATCTTTTTTTCACACTGCAACTGCACTTTGCTCTAGCCTTGACAGCCTGGTCTATAGCTTTGTGACCCATACCGAAAGATATCTGTAAGTTTGATTAACTGAATTATAGCTCCCAATGTACTCCTAATATCATAATCGACTATTAAAATGTCTTAAACATTGATATAATTTAAGATTTAATTTAGAACTGATATTTAAAGAAAATAGTACTTACCTATTGATCACCAACTCGTTGATTTTTCAGGTGTTTTCTAATTTTTCTTAATCTTTCTTCAGGCTGAAAGTTGTTACTCATTCCAGTATACTCATGATTCCAAAAGCCACTTAATTTCTGAAATTACAGTGTTGGGACAGCTTATTGGCTAGAGCCTAATTATGTACTTTTTCATTTAGTAGGAAAGATTTTCAAGATAAGTGGGAAGGTACATTGTTTTCTATCTTATTAAAAATGAGATTATTCTCAAACAATTGTGCCCCCCACTACAACTTTATTTGACATAAAAATGTTTGCACTGAGAACTCAGAGCTCGATTTAAACCCAGAAGCCATGAAAATTCCCAGCTACACTTTGTTCTTATGCAACTACTTGATGTCTATACTCCTGTTCCATCCTAGTTTTCTTTATTAGTAGTAGTATTTCCATCGTTGTTGTTTTCATTTTTCTTGGTGTTAATCTCCTTTTTTAAAAAAAAAATTTTAACGTTTATTTATTTTTGAGACAGAGAGAGAGCATGAACAGGGGAGGGGCAGAGAGAGAGGGAGACACGGAATCTGAAACAGGCTCCAGGCTCTGAGCTGTCAGCACAGAGCCTGATGCGGGGCTTGAACTAACAGACCGTGAGATCATGACCTGAGCCGAAGTCGGACGCTTAACCGACCGAGCCTCCCAGGCGCCCCTTAATCTCCTTTCTGTAGCTACCCCTAATTCACTGGTCTAGAATATTTTTACAACCTTGAAAAGTTTTGCTCTGGTAAGGTTCCAAAGATAAATCTAAAAAGTGCTTCATGGGAAATTGTGATATATAAACCTGTTACTTAGGATTAATAAGGTAGAATTTTTAGCACATGTGTTTATGTAAGACTGCCATCTATCAAATAATTCATTCAACAAATACTCATTTTTTAATTTATTTTTATTTTTTAAGTTTACTTATTTTGAGAGAGAGACAGAGAGAGTGAGCAGGGGAGAGGCAGAGAGAGAGGGAGAGAGAGAATCCAAAGCAGGCTCCTCACTGTCAGCACAGAGCCCAATGTGGGGTTTGAATCCACAAGCCGTGAGATCATGACCTGAGCTGAAACAAAGAGTTGGACGCTTAACTGACTGAGCCACGCAGGCTCCCCAACAAATACTTATTAATTCAACCAATACTTATTGAGACACTGCTAGATGCCAGACATTTGGAAATACAGTGATCATCAAAAGAGGGACTCCACCTTTTTGGTGTTATTGTCAAAGAAAAGAGGCAACTCTAAAGCCTGAGGTAGTAGGAAGGATTGAAGGGGACTTCCTAGGAGAGGGGTCTTAAAGGATAAATGTAAATTAGCCACACTCTATGAAAACTCATATATACCCTTGGAAAAATTATGACCAGTGAGCATACGAAGACATGTTTATTCTGCTACTGCACTACATATTTGCCTTGCAAAGGCTAACTGTATGCATGACACAGCAAAATGGGATTATGACACAGGGGGCTGCAGATTAAGCCCTGGAATTAACACATTTAAAATCAACCCACATCATTTGTGTGTATGTGTAAGTAGGCCTGCCAGGATATTTGGGAATACTTGATTTTGTGTCATATAGAAAATCTTATTTTTCTAGTTGAAATTGAGCATAGACTATAACAATGCCTTTGTTGCTCACCTAAAGAATGGAATATGGAGAATTTGCTTGAGAAGATAGATGTAGGCTTTATTAATTTTTCTCAAATTGATAAAGTTCTGGGACTCTAAAAGTTACTCAAAGTCATAATCTCTGACTCTTAGCTTTGAAAGTATTGAAAGTTTTACAGTTTCTTAGGCACTATGTATTAGGCCAATAATTTTAGGTATTGCCTTTATGCCAAGCTACAGAAAAAGAATTGATTTTCTGTTTGGGAGCCCTACTTCCTAGATTATACTTTCGTGGCTGTCACTTATCCCACTGTGATTGCCAGATCTTGAACATTTTTAAAAGGTGAAAGTCATAAAACAATCTTTTAAAAGTAAATAGTTGCCTGTAAGTTGTATAACTTTTAGCATGTCATTAGTGGCATATATTGTATTAAAATTTTACTTAGAGACAACTTGATAGCCACTTTTGATATGTTGTGATCAACCCCAGCTGCTTATATTTGTAAAATATTTCATTTTATAAAGATTACTTAGATACCTAGAAACAAATTGAAGACATTCTGTTGTTTTCTGTTTTCAAGAAGATCTAACACAAATGTTCAGAACCAAATATACGGTCATATTTTTATAAACTTTCTCGTAAGTTATATATATTTTTTAAAATGTGCTCTCCTTAAATGGTCATAAATTGAGATTTTTACATACAGGATCTTAAAACAATAACATTAGGTTCTAACTATTTTCTGTGATAAATAAGATGCATTTTATAGTGGTAGTTTCATTCCAAAAAAATAGTCACATCCCTTCATGATATGGATCTGAAGCAAGACATTGTATTTTTGTGGTTTATTATCCTGATATTGAAGGGAAGAGGGCCGGAAACAAATAGCATTGAAAATAATGTAATTTCAACCTAAAATTAATTCTCATCTTATTGATACTACTGTACTAAAAATATGAAACTCTTATTGTTGAAAAGAAGTTTATTTAAAAAAGGAAGAAGAGGGGCGCCTGGGTGGCGCAGTCGGTTAAGCGTCCGACTTCAGCCAGGTCACGATCTCGCGGTCCGTGAGTTCGAGCCCCGCGTCAGGCTCTGGGCTGATGGCTCGGAGCCTGGAGCCTGTTTCCGATTCTGTGTCTCCCTCTCTCTCTGCCCCTCCCCCGTTCATGCTCTGTCTCTCTCTGTCCCAAAAATAAATAAAAACGTTGAAAAAAATTTAAAAAAAAAAAAAAAAAAAAAGGAAGAAGAAAGTTCATAATAGGCAAGTCTTTACACTTGACTCTATATTTATTCTATTTTTATTAGTGAAATGCTCTTTATTTTTTAAAATGTTTATTAAATTTTTATTAAAAATTTATTATTAATAAATATTATTTATTTGTTTTTGAGAGAAAGAGAGAGAGAGGGAGAGAACATGAGTGGGGGAAGGGCAGAGACAGAGAGGGAGACAGAGAATCCCAAGCTGGCTCTGGAATTGGGGCTCATACCCACGAACCACGAGATCATGACTTGAGAGCTGCAATCAAGGGTCAGAACCTTAACCAACTGAGCCACTCAGGTGCCCCATGAAATGCTGCATCTTAAATCACATGTGAAAATAAAGGTAGAGAATGAAAGGGAGAAATGTGAATGACATCAATGGCATGCTGGAAAGGTACCAAACACAGACAATCAAGTCATTCTTTTCTTTTTAATGCTAAACAAGTACTTTCAAACTTTTCATGAGCAGATTTCCACTTTTCTAAAATTTTAAAGAAGGAAATTATGACTTTTCTATGGAACTGGAATTGTTACTATTTATATCATTCCCTAAGAGTGTAACGAAATATCTCACTATTCCAGTTTACAGCTTAGAATAGATAAATGCAGGTGTATTTGAAATTTTAACCTTATTAAAAGATGATGGAAACGAAGAAAACAGCACTGAACTAGGAGTCATACCACAGTTCTTTTACACCTTCTAGTGTGTGGCACTTAGAAAACTAATTTAGGCTTGAGCTTCCCTATCAAATACAAATGTTAAACTAGATGTCCTATAATGCTTTTTCTATATTGATGTAATAATTTATTTCATGTAATTGTGGAATAAAGTTAGGTGGATACATTAATGAACAAGAGAGATAAGTACTGTTTCTATGTCCTTAGAACATACTAACCTCAGGTATAGTTACTAAACAAAGACATACACAAGTGATTATGTAATCTCACTACTATTGCTAGGCTTAATGTTCTTCTTAGGAATATATTCTTTAGTAATTATACTAGTTAGCATGGTTTCAGCTTCAAGTAAAAGAAACAACTAGCTCAAAGTGTATTAAACAGTCAAAAAAATGTTACCATGTCCAATAAGAAACCTACAGTTAGTGAGTGGGTCTTTACTGTCGGTTAATTCAAAGAAACAATGACATTATCAAGGAGCCAGGTCTACCCACTTTTTTCTCTTCAGTTTTTTTTCACAGCTGAGTCTCTTTCTATGCAGAATCCATCAATAGTTTCAAGAAGTAGATTACATCAAAATAACATTCAAAGGGAAAAAGATCTTTCCTCCCTTTTCCTGTGTCTCTTTTTACCGGAGAGGAAATATGTCCTTCAAGAACCCCACCAGTCTGTTTTTTCATGGAGCCATGATAGAGCCAGAGTTTGAACAGACTGGGGAGTTTTTTTTTTTTTTTTTTTTTCTTGTTTCTATTTTAAAGAAGGAAGGAGGTGTGAATCAGTAGTGGACAGACAGCCAACAATGTCTGCCATATATATATATATATATTTTTTTTTTTTTTTCCTTTCAGAAACTGCATCAATTGATTCTAGAGTTTCCATTTTGGTTCCTTGTTTTATAGTTTTCATTTCTCTGATGAGAACAACCATCTATTTATTCATTATGTCCACTTCTCATTTTAAGGCTTTGAACATATTTATAATAGTTGCTTGAAATCCTTGTCTGATAATTTCAGCATATGGGTCATATCATAATGTCTATTAATTGTTTTTGTCTCTCTTTTTTCTTCTTTGCATGTCTATTCATTTGAATAGTTGCCAGACATTGTGGATTTTTTTTTTTATTTGAGAGAGAGAGAGAGAGAGAGAGAGAGAGAGAGAGAGAGACCGAATATCTTAAGCAGGCTCCACACTCTACATGGAGCTCAACACAGGACTTGATCCCATGACCCTGGGATCATGACCTAAGTCAAAATCAAGAGTCAGAGGCTCAAGGGATTGAACCACTCAGGTGCCCCTGGCTTACTTATTTCTGAGAGTCTGTATTTTATTGTCTTCCTTTAAAGAAGGAAGAGTATTGTTCTAGCAGATGGTTATTTTAAAAGTGAATCAGGGGGCGCCTGGGTGGCTCAGTCGGTTAAGCGTCCGACTTCAGCCCGGGTCACGATCTCGCAGTCCGTGAGTTCGAGCCCCGCGTCGGGCTCTGTGCTGATGGCTCAGAGCCTGGAGCCTGCTTCTGATTCTGTCTCCCTCTCTCTCTGCCCCTCCCCCGTTCATGCTCTGTCTCTCTCTGTCTCAAAAATAAATAAACGTTAAAAAATTTAAAAAAAAAAAAAAGTGAACCAGATTGATACTTGTTTTTTGTTTTTTTTTGTTTTTTAAGCTTGGAAATCTCATCGAGTACTGTAATGCTTCTTTGCTCCTGGCAGATACTCTCCTAAATCTGCATGGGCACTGCAGCTTCTGTTTTTTCAGACTGCATCCAAGTTCAACACCCTGAAACCACTACAGTGGCAACTCATATAATTATTGCTGTTTTAACTTTACCCTTTTGGCATCCAGAAATTTTTCTGTCTTTCCTTCCTGTGCTGTAATATGTTTAAAAATAAATGTTCTTATAATTCATCCAGTATTTCTTCATATTTGGAACAGGAGGTGGAGTATAGGTCAGCTTAATCCAGTGTGTTCCCAGTAGTCTCTGCAAATTAATATTTTAACTGCATTATGGTTAAGTGCTACAAAGGAAGGCTTAGCATAAAGAGGAACCTGTGTGTTTTTACATAGATGCAAAGGGGGTTTCCTTAAGAAGTGTTGTCTTTTAAGCAGAGATCTGAAGGCACAAGTGTAAGCAAACTTTTTATGCAGATAGAAACACATACACAAAATTCCTGAGGCAAGATGAAGTTTGTCACATTGGAGGGCCTGTATGAAGGCTGGTGTACTTGGAGCTTAAAAAACAAGGAGGGGCGCCTAGGTGGCTCAGTCAATTAAGCATCTGACTCAGGTCATGATCTCAACCTTTCCTGATTTTTAGCCCTGCTTAGGGCTCTGGCAGCTCAGAGCCTGGATCCTGCTTTGGATTCTGTGTCTCCCTCTCTCTCTCTCTGCCCCTCCCAGCTCACTCTCTGTCTCTCAAAAATAAATAAACATTTAAAAAATTTAAAAAAAATCCAACAATGAGACAGTTGTTAGAAAATAAGGTATGGTAAGGCAGACAGTTGCTAGATCACAGAGGACTTTGTCTCTTATGTTATTTGTATTTTAGCTTGCCTTTCTCCTTATCTTGCTTTTTTCTATCCATCACTTCAGGTGGTAGTGAAATCCTCCTCAAATGTAAATTTATATCTAAATTGAAAGTGTTAACCAGTTGTTATCACCACTATACTACTGTGGAGGGAGGGATGCCGGTTCTGTCCTTTCAGTAACGAAGCTAACTATCCAACTATAAAACAATTTGATATACAAGTTTTCCCCCCAAATGACACTTTCAGTGAACAATATATTTCGAAAAGAAATATGAGAAAAACAGCTTATTTATCAACAATAGGCTTCCTGTGGTTAGTTTCTTACACAGACAGTTTTTAGTTCTGGAATGCCTGTCTTAGAATTATTCAAGCTAAAATTGAATTTACCGTAGATAACTCAATCCTTTTTAAAATGAAAATTAAATAAAAATAAGTTTCCAAAAGTAAGGTTTTCAGAAACTATTATTTTCTACAGATCTATTTAATGAAGCTTTGGAAAGAGGTGTATGCATATGCTTATTTATTATGGTGGTCAAAAAAGATTACTTTTACTTTTTCATTCCTTGGAAATCTGCTTCAGAAATTACAGCCATATTATAAAGTGTAAATCATTGAGATCCCTTATGGCCATAGATATGTGCTATAATGAAAGGTGTCAGTGCACTAAATAAGGAACAGCTCCTTTGACAGATAAGGGCATCAATCCTTTGCAACTGACATGATCTTGTATTTTGTTAGTCATTGTGGCCATTATATTGGGAGGTTTCCAAATGATGTGGGTGGAAAGAAAATTTCTCACTATCAAAATGATAGTGCTCCTTCTAACTAAATGAGAAGAAAAAATCATGAAAATCATTTTATTTTTTTCTCCCTGATAAGGAAGATCCTTTAATCATTCTAAGTTTATTTTAAGATATCCATTTTCTTATTAAATTTGTCATATTGAAAATAGAATTGCAGCAGAACTGTTCAACTAGCTTGGTAGAAAATTCCTTTCACACAAAGAATTCCAGTGACAAAAGTACAGAGCCAGTTCACTGTAGTAGTTTAAGTTAAATGTTTAAAGTGCCAGTTAAAACTCAAGTTTTTCAAGTTGAAACTTTCAAGAATACATCTAATGTAACGTTTATGAGCTTTCCTGTTAATTTTACTCAAAACCTTCATTTTTGTGGTACTTACAGACTGAGAAAGGTCCATAAGTTTAAATTCAACTTTATCTAAATGTTGATAAATTTTTTAATTAAACTTTTTGTTTTGAGACAGTTATAGACTTGCTGCAGTTGTAAGAAATAGTAACAGAATGATCCCATGTATGCTTTATCTGAACAGCTTAATTTTAATTCCTGTGCTAATCAAAATACTTTCTCTCTCTCTCTTTTTTAAGTTTATTTATTTATTTTAGTAATAAATTAAATTATTTAATTTATTATTATTAAGAGACAGAGAGGGAGGGAAAGAGAGAGAGAATCCCAGGCAGGGTCCACTCTGTCAGCACCTGACATAGGGCTCGAACTCATGACTCCTGAGATCATGACCCCAGTCAAAATCAAGAGTCAGATGCTCAACCAACTGAGCCACCCAAGTGCCCTTCTTGTCTCTTTGATTCTAGCCATTCTGACAAGTGTAAGGTGACATCTTCCTGGGTTTTGATTTGCATTTCCCTGATGATGTATGACATTGAGCATCTTTTCATGTGTCTGTCATCTGCATGTATGTCTTTTTGAAAAAAAAAATGTCTATGTCCTTTGCCCATTTTTTGATTGGATTTTTTGGGGTTTTTATGGTGTTGAATTGTATAAGTTCTTTATGTATTTGGATCTTAATTCCTTATTTGGTATATCATTTGTAATATATTCTCCCATTCAGTAGGTTACCTTGCCATTTTGTTGATGGTTTCCTTTGCTGTGGAAAAACTAAGCATTAAATTTTTAGTTATAAAGACTTGAACAGTATTCATGAGCAACAAGGCAAGTGTAAATATTACTGAGCAATTCTACTGAAGATTCATGGAGTTGGCACAGAGAGGGTGAACTGTATATATGTTCAGTGGAGATTACAATGTCTTTGTTGTTTATTTGTAGTAGTTGTGATTAGTGACCCACTGTATCAGGCCTCAGTATTCCCCCTGACCCAACCCCTACTTTTTTGGCCAAGTTAAGGGACTGTCTATCTTTTTTGTTATAATGCATATTTTTTTCACTCTTCTGAAACGATAATCATTCAGAGAGTTGGCAGACAGAGTGGTATATGTCCCACAGTGCACAGATTTTATTATCTAGTGAGCCCTGCTAATGCAGGGACAGGAGAGTATGTGAACTAGCTTTATCCTCCTGGCATTATTATGGATGGTCTTTGTGAGAGGAAACTATGGGTTCATATTAGAGACTTTTCCTTTTCTTGTCAAATACAGGGATTTTTTTTAGGTGAATTTACCCAGAATCACTTGGATATTTTTGGCCCAATAAAAGTCTATTGTTAAAAAGGTTGAGTTATAAAATATTTAACAATTATAAACCTCAGGGGCCAATCAATCAGAAGGTAGCTCATAAACATACAACAGGATGGCTGTGTTATCTTTTGCAGCTGAGTAGTAGCCCTGTTTAATAGTCTGTTTCACGACCTCAACCTAATTAAGAATGATTTTGATTATAGTGGTCTCGTAGCCAACTTTTTAATTTAGAAGTCAGATATTTTGAGGTGAAAATATCTGCTTTTCATATGTGAAAGAATATTGTAGTTGACCCTTGAACAACCCAGGGGTTAGAGGTGCTAACCCCCTGCACAGTCAAGAATCTGTGTGTAACTTTTGACTCTCCCCCAAAATTATCTACTAATAGCCTATTATTGAACAGAAGCCTTATCAGTAACAGTCAATTAACACATATTTTGTATGTTATGTGTATTATATACCGTTTTCTTACAATAAACTAGAGAAAAGAAAATGTGAAGAAAATCCTGAGGAAAAAACATTTATATAATGTACTATAATTATCAAAAACAGTGGACCCACACAGTTCAAATCCATGTTGTTCAAGGTAACTGATATTCTTTCAGTACCACCTACTAATAAATGTGGTGAACGTCTTGAGGTCAGTGACTATATCCTGTAAGCCTGTATCCTATTATCCAACTTCAGCCATTATTGCTCGCTGGACACAATATGGATGTTTTGTATAATTGTGAAAAAATGCCATCATTCTCTCTTGTTGGAATTATGAATACATTCAGTCTTTCGAAGTATAAAACAAATAGCTAATTTATCTCCTAAATGAATTTCTGTATATAGCCCATTCTTAACTATCTGAAAATTATAGAGATTCTTAGATTTGTAAATGTTAAACTATAATCCACTGAACTTCAGTAAACTCCTGAAATTAGTCACGGAACTTCACACCTGTATGGTTTCTAAAACATTTGTCAGTCTTCAATGATGTTTCGATATATGACTGGACAAAGAGGTTCAAAGAAATAGCAATCTAACTAAAAGGAATTTTAAAAACATGCGCTTAATTACTTTATTGTAAGCGTGTTAGGAAATTTTGAACCATGGGTGGCAGCCTTGCAATGTATAACAGATCACCTTGCAGAAAAATTTGTGTATGTAGATGACATATTGCATACATTATTACCAAAATTTATGCTTTATTCATTCGCTCATTATCGTATTCATTTTTCAACTTCAATTGTATGCTTACTTACTGAGTCAGCCTAATATGCACCAGACAACAGGGTAGTTCACAACTAAAACCTGATAAATTTTTGAAAATTCTGTCGTAAATGAACTATTATGCATACTGTGAAATCTAAATTTTATATTCCATTTTATTCTTATCAGTCTTAGAGAAAATAGGATAGAAGACACTAACATGGGCATTTTGACAAAGGGTCTCAGAATTTTCAGACTAGTACTAAGAGGAATTGATACACATCACAAGGAATTTTTTTTGTAGCTCACTACTGACATTGATCAACAACTTGGAAAAATACTGCTTTGAATATGCTACATTGTAATTTTTTGTTCTTTTTTTTCTTATTAGGAATCTTTCCCTGAAATTAACAAAAGACATTGATCAGGAAGTCAGGTGTTCCCATATGAGCCGAATGCCCCCCAGTCCATCTGCAGATTGGCCCCTGCAAGGTGTGGAAGAAAATGGAGGCTTAGACTCTCTGCCTTTCAGATTGATGTTACAGGACTGCACAGCTGTCAAGACATTATTATTAAAGATGAAGAGAGTTCTTCAAGAGGTAATTAATGGTTTACTCTAAGATTAATGTCTCTCAGTGCTGGTAGACAGTGGAGTCTATAGACTGGTTAGTGCCTGCTTCTTTCAATAATTAAGTGAATGACACTGAGCAGGGGTCAGGCATTGTCTTGCAATTTAGCGCTCTCCTTTGTCAAATGAAGGACATGGAGCTCTGGTTTATAAGGTACTCTTAAGCTCTAGAATTCTAAGATTCTATGAAGGAAGTGAAAAAAAAAAAAAAAAAGAATAAAGTGACACCAAACCTGGGCAAAGTGGATTAAAGAGAAACAGGCATCAGTTATTAAGTTACATTTCTATGTTGCTATAAAGCTATTGAGAGACCTATTAAATGGACTTCATTTTAATGATACTGAGGCTTTATTTATATGATACCATAAAAGTAGTTTAGTCATTTTTGTTCCAGTAAAAACAGTCTAGTAAAATGTAATCTGAATGTTTGACTGATTTTACCCACTGAATACAGTTGCCCTTCTACATTTGTGCTGTTAGATGATGAATTTGTTAGGAGAATACATGGTGGATTATTTCATCTTTAAGGCCAGTAATCAGCCATCCTTTAGGATTTAGGTATGTTATGGATTATATTATTTTTTAATGTTTATGTTTGAGAGAGAGAGTATGTGTGCATGCATGCAAGCAGGGGAGGGGCAGAGAGAGAGGGAGGCAGATGATCCAAAGCAGGCTCTGCTCTATCAGCACAGAGTCTGATACTGGAACTCACTAACCATGAGCTAACGAGCTGAGCCGAAGTCCATGCCTTACTGACTGAGCCACCCAGGCGCCGCATGGATAGATTTTTATAATTACATCTATTTTGGGGGGGATTTCTATAAACAGCACACACATTAACATTACTTTAGATATGTAAAGTGAGACATCAGAAATGTTAAATATCTTTCCTCCACTAGGTGTGAATTCAAGACAACAGGTTGATATTTCTGACTTCAAAGTCACTCAACTTTTTACTATATCCCATTATTGTTCAATTGATTTGTCTTGATAAGAGATGATAAATAATGTAAGAACAGAAAATATAACTATTTAGAATGAGTAGTATCATGGCTTCCTTACAAAGATGACCACTAATAACACATGGGTAATGATAATAATGCTAGCAGCTACCGCTAGAGGCCAGAATGGAATCAGAAAGAGAGAGGGAATTTAAGAGAAATGATGCCATAGACTATTGGGGTTATTCAGTCATGTGTTCTTATCAGATGTTAAAGTAAAAACTGGAAAAAATATCTGCATTCCATACCGGTTTATATTGCTAGAATCTATGCAGGTGGGGTGCAGGAGTAGTGGTTTTATTTTCAGTCACTGTTAGAATTTCAGGAATTTTATGAGCTGGCAGTTAAGGACCATCATAAAATTAAATTATACACACTTATGATGAAGCACATTATATTTTTAGAAGGGTAATCTGTACTCAAAACCTATCATTTATTGTTTATTTTACTATATTCTACTATTAACTACACTCATGCATTTATTTACATCTATTGGCTCTATATGTGAAAACATAACAGTTACTGTGCATATTTTTCCAATTTTAGATTCATTTAAGTCATTTTGGCAACTTGAAATCAGCCACATGGGAATATTATGCCACAGGAATTAACAAATACTACAAATTAGGGCTTCCAGTGTTTGGTAAGCCTATTAAGTAGTTAGAGCATACTACTATATGTATGACTATGAGGTCCCTGTACTGACAACGTAAGTGTTTTGCTGCACTTGTTAAATCTCCCTGACCTTTGGCTTAACATGCAGCCTGAATCTCTTTGAACAAGGCAAGCTTAATAACAGCTGTTATATTAAAAGATATTAATCTCAAAGTCTGTAATGTTCATCTATTCATCTTTCTACCTCTCCCTTGGTCTGAGTTTTAATTAAAAAATCAACAAGTAAAAAGGAAGTAGGAAGAACAGACAGGAAATGTCAAGGTGTTTTCTTAGTGTACTTAATTTTATAATTTAAAAATATTTAGTGATATTCACTGTAGAGTTAATGTTCTGAATATATTGCAATTGTCTTTATACTTCCATCTGTTTTTATTCATTAAAGAACATTTGAAGAAACTGAAGACAATTTGTTTTTAAAGCTCATGTATAATGAGCAATAATTACATGTTTGGTAAGCCATTCAGAGAGCAGGGTCTTATTCTTTATTGTCAACACGAAAAGCAATATTATGATTTGATTAACATTGACAACTGTTCTAGTTGTTTTTATAATGAATGCCTTAAAAGAAAATTGTTTATTTAAATATTCTTAGGGCACCTGGCTGGCTCGGTTGTTAGAGCAGGTGGCTATTGATCTCAGGGTTATGAGAGCCCCACACTGGGTGTAGAGATCACTTAAATAAATAAATTTAAAAAAAAAAAAAAAACTGTCCTCTAAACCAGGAATTTTCCAATGATAATCTACATTTCCTTACTTAATTTGAGTTTAATACCAATTACTCATCTTAGATTAACAAAACTTTTTTAATATAGAAAAATTATTCTTATTTGATGGTTACATTTTTATGAAATGTAGTCCCACTATTATACACAGATTATTTTTTAGCTGCAGAAGATCTCAACTATTTGATTTTTAAAATAAAAAGGAACTAATGAGTTTAATATATCACATTAAAAAATGCTCCTATTTGATGTTTTTCCTAATGATGCTCTGTTGATATCTTAAATTTTAATTCTGAGGTAGGTTAAATGTGAATATTTTGAGTGGAACCTCACACTTTTAATTTTGTCTCCCCTCTTTGAAGATAAGTTACCATTATTAAAATGCATGTGCATATTCCCAACAACCCAAACATTAACACCTTTATTTAAAAAAAAAAAAAAGACTGACTTTGGGCCCTTAGAAATTCTATTGTCATTTATAGCATTAGCTATAAAAGTGACTGTAGCAAACGGGGAAACTATGCCATTTTTTTTCTTCCTCTTTTGTTATTTTTTTCCACATAATTCTATTAGCTGTAAAAGAAGAGAATGTTTAATACCTACAGAGATAGTCTCTGTTCTGTTTCCTTTCACTTTGCTCTGTTTCCTTTTTGCACTCCCTCATGAAATTTGTTTGCAGTATATGGTAATTAACCAAGAGGGCTACTGGGAAGAGATTTCAGGTGAGATGAGTAGTATAAATTTCTAGAAAGATAATAACTAATAAGAATATTTACCTAAGGTCATTTGTAATCCCCCACTGCTACCCATGCCTTCTTAGTTTATATTTAATAAATGAATCCTGGGAATGTACCTAGCAAACTTCCTGAATCAAGAGACATTAAAAAAAAAGTTAGAAAAATGTTAAACAAATTTTAAAAAGTTAGTATCATGAGATGAATCTATTCTAACAATGTGAGAACCATTTATTTGAGAATCAGTATAATTTATAAAACCATGCAAAGTTAGGCTGGTAATTGACTAAAAAGCTTATTTTCCTTTTTCCTTTTCTCAACAACCTAATAATTCAAACTATTTAATTTTAATATCTCCAAAAATAATAATAACAAAATTTTCAAAGGTGTTTTTTCTTATTTTTAATTATAAATTTAATTCACAAATATATGATGAAATTTGGAATGTTTTGAACTTCACCATTCATCACTATTCAATGGACATTTAAGAATTTTTTGTGTTTTTTTAAAGATATTTCAGTAAAATGATTCCAACAACTTAAAATTTTTTTTAACATGTATTCATTTTTGAGATAGAGACAGAGCATGAATGGGGGGAGGTCGGAGAGAGAGAGAGGGAGACACAGAATCTGAAACAGGCTCCAGGCTCTGAGCTGTCAGTACAGAGCCCAACGCGGGGCTCGAACTCGAGGACCACGAGATCATGACCTGAGCCGAAGTCGGACGCCCAGCCGACTGAGTCACCCAGGTGCCCCTGTTTCCAACGATTTTATAACTGACATTTTTTTCTATCAGCACATGTCAAGAGCAAATGAAAAGCCTATAGAATAGTAACACCAGCAATGGATAATTATAGACAGGAAAAGCAATTATGGAGTCATAAAGTAAGGAAATTTACCAAAAGCAAGCAATTACCCATGTAAATGCAGATAGCAGTGTAATAATTAGACTTCACTTTATATTTATCTTTTGAAAATAACAAAATCACGTTTCTGCTATCTGCTTTATGTTTGTTTGTTTTTGCTTGCTAAAAAATTTGTTTAAAGTAAAAATTGGAAAAGAAGTACTATTAAAACTAAAAACACAAGAAAATGAATGGCTGTACTGTCAGATATAATAAGGCATGTTACCAGAATCAAAGACCTATGTTTCGTACTGATGAAAGAGTCAGTTCATCAGAAAAACATAATCATATATGTGGATGGCTTATTTAAGTAGCTTGTAAATTTATGGTGTAAAATATGACAGAACTAGATGAAGAAATAGACAAATTCATATCATAGTTGATTTTAACTCCGTTCTCTAGAATTGATAAAACAACTAAACGAAATCAGAAGAGTTTCAGAATATTTGAACATTACCAACTTCTTTAACCTGACATTTATAGATTACTACAATTAATAATAGAATTATACATTCTTTGCAAATGCATCACCAAGACAGAGTACATGCTGGGTCATAAAAAAGTCTCAATAAATTTCAAATGTAGAAATCTATGGAGTACATTTTTTTTAGAACAATGGAATTAAATCAGGAGTCAGGAATGATAAAATAACAAGAGATCAAATTCTTGGAAATTAAACAACCAATTACTATATACCTCATGAATCAATTTCAAACCTCAAGGGAAATTTTAAAGTGATTTGAGTGAGATGATAATGATGGTAATATAAGATGAAAATCTAAACTTTGTGGTATAGCATTGCAACCATGCTTAGAAGGAAGTTTATAGTTTTAAAAGTTTATATTTAAGGGGTACCTGGGTGGCTCAGTTTATTGAGCTTCTGACTCTTGATTTTGGCTCAGGTCATGATCCCACGGTCATGGAATCCAGTCTCACATTGAACTTCCACTGAGCATGGGGCCTGCTTAACATTTTTTTCCCTCTGTCCTTCTCCCTTGCTTGTGCACTTGCTCACTCTCTCTCAAAAATAAAATACATATATGAAAAAATTAAAAGTTTATATTTAAAGGAAGAAAGTGCTATAATTGACAATCTAAGTTTTTTGTTAACTAGAAGAGCAAATTAAACCTAAGGAAGGGACTAACTTCCTTAGGTTCCTAACATGAAGAACAAACTTAATAGAGTTGAAATGAGATAATAGAAAATTTATGAACCCTAGGGCAATTCAGTTGGTTAAACATCTGACTCCTGATTTCAGCTCAGGTCATGATCTTGTGGTTCCTGTATTGGAGCCCCATGTTAGCTCTGTGAAGATAGTGCAAAGCCTGCTTGGGATTCTGTCTCCCTCTTTCTCTGCCCCTCTCCTGCTCACACATAAGGGCAACATACTTTCTCTCAAAAATAAACATTTAAGGGGCACCTGGGTGGCTCAGTCAGTTAAGCGTCCGACTTCGGCTCAGGTCATGATCTCACAGTTTGTGAGTTCGAGCCCTGTGTTGGCCTCTGTGCTGACAGCTCAGAGCCTGGAGCCTGCTTCAGATTCTGTGTCTCCCTCTCCCTCTGCCCCTCCCCTGATCACTCTCTGACTCTCTCTTTCAATAATAAATAAACGTTTAAAAAAATTAAAAAAAAATAAACATTTAAAAAACAGGAAAATTTATGATCCCCAAATTGTTTTTTTTTTTTTTTGAGAACTTAAAAAAAAAAAAAGACTGTAGAAAAAAAAATAAAAGAAGAAACACAAATTACTAGTATCATCAATGAATCAAGGCAGGAGTAATCAGTACAAATCTTAAAGACATTGAAAGGAAAATAAGGTGATGTTATTAACAACAGTATGACCACAAATATAACAATATTGATGAAAAGCACAAATCTCTTGAAAAATCTAATTTTCCAAAATGACACAAGAAGAAAGTAAAAGTCTGCATAGTCCAATTTCTATTAAATAAATAGATGTTATTATTAAAGGAAGGAAAAAAAAAAAGAAGGAGAAGGAGGAGAAGAAGGAGAAAAATCATTCACATTAAAAAAAAGAAAAGCAAAGAAAAAACCTGGGAGTTTCAGTGCTGAATTCTATCATACATTAAAAAAAACTTAAGATGGGGGTGCCTGGGTTGCTAAGTTGGTTAAGCTTCCAACTTCAGCTCAAGTCATGATCTTATGGTTCAGGAGTTCAAGCCCCATGTCAGGCTCTGTGCTGACAGCTCAGCCTGCTTTGGATTCTGTCTCCTTCTGTGCCCCTCCCCCACTCTCATTCTGTCTCTTTCTCAAAAATAAATAAACATAAAAAGCAAAAGCAAAAGCATTAAAACCTTAAATATAGGAAAGAAAATGTAAAACTACCTCTATCAGTAGATGACATGGTGGTTTATAGACAGATCCCTAAGAATTCTATTAAAAAGTTTATAATATGCCTAATAGGAACAATAAAACGTGGATTTAGGCAGGTTCAAGGATACAAAAATAGAAAGTTGTAATAAAATTATGTATTGCTCCATAGAAAATTATCTGGTGGTCCAAAACAACAAATGTTTGTTATCTTATGATTTCTGTGGTCAGGACAGTGAGAGCAGCTTATGTACTGGTTCTGGCTGAAAGCCTCTCATGAGGTTGCCCTCAAAATGTCAGCCATTGCTGAGCTCATATGGAAGTTTGGCTGTATTTGAGGATTTACTTCCTAGCTCATTCATTAGCTGTGGCAGGAGGATTCAGTTCTTCACTGCTGGTGGCCGGAGCCTCAGTTCCTCACCATGTATGTTCCCATCTGGCTTCCCAAGAGTGTCTTGTCCCAAGACAATCCAAAAGAAAAAGCATGATACAAAAATGAGCAGTGTCTTTTATAATCTCATCTCAGAAGTAACATATCATCAGTTTTGTGAAATTTGTTGGAAATAAAGGCCAGCCTTGCTATTAGTATGGGAGGGTACTATACAAAAGTGAAAAATCACTATACAAAAAAAAAAAAAAAAAAAAAAAAAAAAAGTGGCCTTTGCTACACAAGCTACAATAGTCTATCTTTGGGACCCCAATGATGATGCATCCCTTACAATTCAAAGTATATTTACCCCTCCCTGAGGGCACCCAAAGTATCATTCCATTACATCATCAGAGTCTTTTCCTGTAAAGGCATGTGAAGTTGTAGATAAGGCTTAAGTAAAGCAATCTAAGTTCAGTTCTCCATTCGAAGACCTGTGAACTAATGCATAGGTCAGCAGTTTCTTGTTTAGGCCTCAGTGCCTGGGAATGATTCTTCATGGCTTTTAGGTCTGCCTTCTGTACTCTTGGTTCTACCCTCCAAGTCATTCTTTTTTGTTTTGTTTTGTTTTATAAAGTTAGCACATTATTTGCTTCTGAATAGTTATCCCATTCTTACATGTGTTTGGAGATGTTGGTTTCCAAAGAAGTCTTCATTTTGTAATGTTTCTGTCCCTTTAAGTCCAAATTGCAGAATGTTTCTATGAATAGAATTCTCTTAAATTATTTTTGGATCTCTTATGACTCTTATTAGGAATTCATCCATTCTATTAGATATTCCATTAAATACTCCATTAGACAAAAGCCACATCACCAAACGTGTTCAAAATAAACCCTTTTTGAACTTGAAGTAGCTGATGAACAACCTGCTTAAGCTTTTGAAAAATGTCATTGTTTGGTTGAGCGGATCTGTGAGCCATACCCTAAAACCTCTAGCAGGACACCTTTTGTCTGGCTAAACTAGGTATTCTGCAGTGCTACCTTTCTAGCTTTCAGAATAGCTCTACTTCTAATAAATTTCTGTGGTAATAAAAAAAAATGTTTATATCTGGCTTGGTATAGTTGGTGTATAGCCTTGTATTTTTATCAAAGCTCATCAAATTACACACTTAATATGACACCATGTGGAATGTCATCACATAACTGGTAACTCCCCTGTCAGTGCTTCCATTTTGTGGAATTTCTGTTCTTCCTTTGGGAGACCTGTAAATGAAGTATGACCATTTATCATGCAGATGTAGTTAGAGCACTATTGTTGATTCTTATAAATTGTTATTAGAGCTTAATTTTCTTTCTCATTAGAGTAACAAGTTTAAAAAAAACAGTGTAACACAATCTTCATGCGAAACAAGCAATCCCATTCTATACGTCTCAAAGTATCCTCTGGCTTAGATAATAGCATATCTTAGATTCACTGAGAATGCATAGGTTACTGAATAAGAATATTCTGCTTACAAGAGGCGTGGCTCTTTATAAGACTATAAATTTGATCTGGAAAATAGATAAGAAGGGAAGGGAAGAATAATTCCATGGCTCTTCTGTTATTTAACTTTTGATAGTCCTCTAGGAAAGATTTGAAAAGGCAGTGAAAAATCATTTCCTAATTCCCAGCCCCATTTCACTAACAAAGTCCCCCTGGAGGAAATATATTAGATGGTAAAGATCACAGGTATTTGAGATCATTAAGATCTTCTAGGAGTGATTTTCACTTCTGCCACTTAATAGCTGCTACAAGTTGATTAAGGTTTTGGGTCTCTATTTCATCATATGAAACTTTATTAAATAGACCATAAGGTTATTTGGACAATTAAACAATAAAAAGGTTATGACACTGAGAGTGTAGGGAAAGTATCCATGAATATGAGTTACTGCAATTACCTTGTTTGTGTGATTATTAAAGACTATGTCAAGCCAGGTGACAAATATTAGAGATGTCTTAAATACTTGGAAATATGCTAGTAAATGTTCTTTACTAGGACCAAATGTTGTATTTATTGAATAACAATTCATTATTAATCATTGTTAATAAAAGTTATGTTAGTTGAAACTAAAGATAGAAGTATTGTTTCCATTTACGGTTTTCTGGACTTTCAACTGAGGCAGTACATTTAAACTGACATTCTCGGGGCGCCTGGGTGGCGCAGTCCGTTAAGCGTCCGACTTCAGCCAGGTCACGATCTCGCGGTCCGTGAGTTCGAGCCCCGCGTCAGGCTCTGGGCTGATGGCTCAGAGCCTGGAGCCTGTTTCCAATTCTGTGTCTCCCTCTCTTTCTCTGCCCCTCCCCCGTTCATGCTCTGTCTCTCTCTGTCCCAAAAATAAATAAACGTTGAAAAAAAAAATAAAAGAAACTGACATTCTCTGGCTAAAGAGCTACTGCATGTCAACTAAATTTCCTGTTTTCAGTCAATATTAAAGAAAGGTTTTTACAAGTTAGAAATGATTGTAACAGATCATGGTGGTAGCAGTTGAGGCAGTGAGAAGGAAAACAATGTGTTATGTGTTTTGAAAGTAATGCCAACAATAATTGCTATGGATTGGAATTGGGTGGTGATGGAAAGAGGAAAACAAGTGTAACTGAGACTTGTAACTTGAGTAATGGGCACCTGTTCTTGCTACTTCCTGAGATTAGGAAGAGTAGGAGAGGAGTAACCTGTGTGAGACAGGAAGGAAACAAGTTCTGTTTTGGCCAGGTTAAGGTGGAGGTGTTCATTTAGAAATATAGGGACTGTAGCAAGTAGAAATTCAAATTAATATGTCTACAAACCCAGAAAGATTAGGGCTAGAAATATAGAGTATTCAAGATTATGTTGATTCCGTTTAAAGCTATGGAAGAGAGAACTTGTACCTAAAACCAGAGCGAGATGCTCCAGTATTTAATGATGAAAAATCAAGAAAAAGAGTGATGAGAAGGGAAGAATACTAAGTTTTAATGTCAAGAAGTCAAGAGAGAACATGGCTTCAAGAATGGCAAGTTGTGGGATGGTGCTGTAAAGTAAGTATAACAAGAAAAGAAAAGAAAACAATCAATGGATTTTGGAAATCCATTAATTCCAAAAGTAACTTACCTAAGCACTAGGAATTTCAGTATGTAAAATGACCTAGTAGAAGTGTTCATTTACAAAACAACAGCCTGGGTGGCTCAGTCGGTTAAGCTTCCCACTTCAGTTCAGGTCATGATCTCCTGGCTTGTGGGTTCCAGCCCTGCATCAGGCTCTGCTGACAGCTCAGAGCCTGGAGCCTGCTTCAGATTCTGTCTCCCTCTCTCTCTCTGCTCCTCCCCTGTCCACTCTCTCTCTCTCTCAAAAATTAATAAACATTATAAATAAATAAATAAATAAATAAATAAATAAATAAATAAAACAACCTAGAATAGAAATAGTAACCATTCCCACCAGGTTCTCAGTTGTTAAATTATTGGTTCATTTATTTATAAGGTGTTACTCTCTGTGTTTGAGGATATGAAAATGAATAATACATGTCCTGAAATAATTTTCAAAACTTATCTTAAAGTAAGACATGTTTAGTTTTGGAAGGATATTATAATTTTATTAGGCTACTTAAGAACGATAAACAGAAATTCATTTTACATGAGTATCCTCCATATTGAGGTATTATTTTTCTTTTGAAAAATGTTATTTATATTAAGATTATTATACTGCAAAGGCAATCGAGCATAGTGATTGCAATATACTAGTCTATACTGGAATAGACTTCTCAAATTTGAGTATCAGTTCTCACTAGGTACATGTGACTCTGGGCAAGACACTAGTCTCTTCCTAAATATCCGGTCTCTTCCAGAAATGGAATTACTAAGTACATATTCAAAATTACTCAATGATATCGTTTTTCCAAAGCGCTTGTACCACATTACTCTCCCTCTGGGTATAATATATTCATATGATAGAAAGGTTTATGTTTATGTATTATTATGTCCCACAAAGAGTATTTTGAGTACAAAAACCAAGTCATAGATAAATTCATATAGAATATAGAGTTAAAAAATGAACAAAGTTAAATAATATATCATTAAAGAATATATATATATATGCATATATATACACACTAGTGTGTCTGTACATATATAGTGTATACTAATACACTAATAGTACTAATATACTAATATACACTACAGCCATGAGAAGAAATACAAGAAGTTAAACATAATGTTCAAGATAAGATTACCTATGTAGAGATAATGGGTAGGAAGAGAGGTAAGCACGTACAGTTAAGGAGAAGCCGGCAGAGGACTTTGTAGATAACATTTATTGTATTAGCAGTACATTTCTGTATATGTTTCTTCAAAATTATTACATACATGTAATATTTTCTTATATGTGTTTAATGTTGCATTAAAAAACTCAGTCTTTCTGGGACGCCTGGGTGGCTTACTTGGTTAAGTGTCCGACCTCGGCTCAGGTCATGATCTCATGGTTCATGAGTTCGAGCCCCACATCAGGCTCTGTGCTGACAGCTCAGACCCCAGAGCCTGCTTCAGATTCTGTATCTCCCTGTGTCTCTGCTACCCCTCCTCTGCTAGTGCTTTGTCTTTCTCCTCTCTCCAAATTATTCATACACTGAATGGCTTCCTGTCCACCAATCCCATTCCCTACAACACTACCTCTGCCTGCTAAAATTGCAGAAATATGTTGGCTATTTCTTTGCCATCAATGTATCTTCTGATATTTATTTGATGTCAAAATAAAAATGAAGCGGGATCAAGGTAAGAAAGCCTATGCCTATCAGCCAGGTAATTCTTTCCTGGTATGTGTACTTATATCGTCTGCTGGTCTTGTGTATTATTTTATTACTTATTTAAAAATGAAAAGAGTCCAAAAAGACTGTAGCCTGTAATGTAAACAATGAACACCACCCTCATTGAACCTGTTATAATCATATTCAGTAATTAATCAAATAACCACTAATATGGTTTTGCTATGCATGTCTCTCCCTTTTCTTCATGAATCCAGCATTAATGTCTCAGTTGTAATACAACTCACATACTATTGTGTAATTTAATGGGCTAAATCTGGCATCAAGAATTTCAGGCTGCAACATAACAGACACACAGCAGATGGCACCCTGCAGAACCTCCAGGGGATACTCTGAGCTTTCAACACTTCTGGTGGAGGAGGGAGAGAGAGAACAGAGAGCCACTTAAGCAAATGGTCCTGTGGAAAGCCTGCAATTGTGTTCCTCTGAGACACATTTTTACTGAAATTGTGTTTTGTTTTTGTTTGAAAATCAGAAAGAAAGGCATATTTAATTACAGTGAAAATGTCTGTTTTTAATCACTGAGTGTATAAAAGATGGCGTTACACATTTAGAAACATAACGCAATTGCTTGGAAGAAATATAAACCTTAAAGTATTCACATGTTTACAGATGAGCAAAAAGTGTTTTAGCCTCTAGTGACTCATTTAGATGGAGGGCAGTTATTTCTTAATTATTTCATTTTAACCTTAATGAAAATAGAAACCTGAAAAAACTATCGCCATTATTTTAGTGTAAATTTACTAATAGAAATACAGATATCTACTCTTGCAAATATTATAGTTTTAAATAGTTTATTTTTTGTTGTTTTAGAGGAGTAGCTATTAATAAAATCAAAATGACTCAAAATATATTTATAACAAATAAGTGAGAAAAAAGTAGATCTATTTGTCTTATTCTCTTTGATTAGACAGCTTCTGTAAGTATGAGGAGATAGAAGTTTAAAAAGAATAATGAATTATCAAGAAAGATTTGATTCACTTTCCTCAAAAATATGTAAATTGTTTTGTTATCGATGGTCTTCATTAGAGGTCAGGTAACTTTTTTTCTGTAAAGTCCTGGCCATAAAGTCTGCATTGCAACTCAACTAGTTATAAGTAGTAAGAAAGCAGCCATGTAGCATAAACAAATGAGCATAGCTGGAGTCCTGTACAACTTTATTTAGAGAAATAGTCAGAAGGCCAGATTTGGGTTCTGGCCTGAGCCTATCATTCCATACTACTTCAAAAAGAGGTGATTAAAGTATAGTGAGGAGGCATTGTGTAGTTAAGAGCATTACTTTTAGGAGCCAGAACATATAGTCTAAATCCCATGCCTTTACTTACTAACTGAATGACTCCAGGCAAGTTAAACTCTGGGGATAATAACATTAACATATCACTTAGGTTTGTTGAGAATATTACATGTATTAATATGCTTAAAATGCATGGAACAGTATAGGACACAGAACAAATGCCCAGTATATATTAGTTACTATTTTATTATCATTACAAAGTCTGAGGACCACTAGTGAAATAAAGATCATGCATTTGCCATTAAGCGAACCTGAATTCAAGTCTTAGATTTACAATAATTTAAAAATGTTATTTTGTTCTATTTTATTCAGTTGCTTCAATGAGCTTTTGGTTTCCTCACATATAATAAGAGGATAAAAATTATTATAAATTTTATTGTGAAGGTTAGATTTAAATTGTGTCTGGCAACGGAGAGAATTTAAATGTTAGTTCCCTTCTCTCTCATCTCCCCCACCTCCTTTAAAAAGCAAAAACAAGGGGCGCCTGGGTGGCTCAGTCGGTTAAGCGGCCGACTTAAGCCAGGTCATGATCTTGCGGTCCGTGAGTTTGAGCCCCGCGTCAGGCTCTGTGCTGACAGCTCAGAGCCTGGAGCCTGTTTCAGATTCTGTGTCTCCCTCTCTCTGACCCTCCCCCGTTCATGCTTTGTCTCTCTCTGTCTCAAAAATAAATAAACGCTAAAAAAAAAAAAAAAAAAAAAGCAAAAACAAAAACAGCTTATTCTAGTACTAATTCTAAATTTGTTAAACTGATTTCGATTTGATTCCCAGCTCGATAGCACATTCATGAGACTTATTTCTTCTAGAATGGGCCCTTGATTTTGGTATTTCTATTTCTTACATGCTCCAGAGGTGAAGCACAGTCCTTGAGTCCCAGGTTTGTTGCAGAGATTCTTTGGTGGTTCGCAGATTTCCTAAATACTGCTTGTTCACCTTTCTAAATCTCTGATCAAATTGCATGATTTTATAGTAATTTTTTAATAGATGTCAGTGAATAAATAATATGTCCAAATATAGTACCTATTTCTTGATTTTAAAATAATAAATTTTAGGGGCACCTGTATGGCTCAGTAGGTTAGCATCTAACTCTTGATTTCAGCTCAGTTCATGATATCCTGGTTCCTGGGATCAAGCCCCACCATAGGACTCTGTCCTGACAGCATGGAATCTACTTGAGATTCTCTCTCTCTCATCTTCTCTCTTTATGCCCCTCCCCCGTGTGCTCTCTCTCTCTCTCTCTTTCTCAAAATAAATAAACTTTTAAAAAATAAAATGAAAACAAAATAAAAAAATGTTTTTAAGAAATATTTATAAATGCTGAAATATAAGTCTGGTTTATTATTATTTTTTTAATGTTTATTTACTTTTGAGAGAGAGAGGGCAAGTGGGAAAAGGACAGAGAGAGAGGGAGACACAGAATATGAAGCAGGCTCCAGGCTCTGAGCAGTCAGCACAGAGCCTGACAGGAAAAGGACAGAAAGACAGGGAGACACAGGATATGAAGCAAGCTCCAGGCTCTGAGTGGTCAGCACAGAGCCTGACACGGGGCTCAAACTCACAGACCTCGAGATCATGACCTGAACTGAAGTCAAATGCTCAACCAACTGAGTCACCCAGGTATCCCTATAAGTCTGTTTTTATTATTTTTTTAAATTGTTTTAGTTTTTATTTTTTGAGAGAGAGAGAGAGAGAGTGAGAGCGCATGCATATGAGCAGGGAAGAAGCAGAGAGGGAAGGAATGAGAGAGAGAATTCCAAGCAAGCTCCACACTATTAGCGCAGAGTCCAATGTGGGGCTCGAACTCACCAATTGTGAGATCATGACATGAACCAAAATCAAGGGTCAGATGCTTAACTAGCTGAACCACCCAGGCCCCCATAAGTCTGTTTTTAAATGTTTTTTTTGCAAGAAATTCAGTTATAGAAGTAATTTTCTAAGCTTCTGTTTCAGCAAGCATACAATTCCGTCTTTGTCTCTCCCAAACAATTCTGCTTTCCCTCAAGGTGGCACTTTGTGTAGATTTACCACATATGATTTAAAATATGTTGTGGTGTAATCTAGAATGAAGTTTAATTACAATGCAGTTTAAATTTTTTTTAATATTATATTTCGTGAGAGAGCAGGGGAGAGGCAGAGAGAGAGGGAGACACAGAATCCAAAGCAGGATCCAGGCTCTGAGGTGTCAACACAGAACCCGTTGCGGGGCTGGAACTCACGCACCGTGAGATTGTGATCTGAGCCAAGATGGGTTGCTTAACCGACTGAGCCACACAGTCACCCCATAATGCAGTGCTGTATTAATTATATTATGATATTTATTTCTTATTTAGGGCTTTGCAAAAACTTTTCAGTTAGCATGTTGTTTTCTTTCATTTAACTCTGAATATCTAGCATGATTTGGACACATGGTTATAGATAAGGTGTGGATGAATTCTCTATCTACTGAAAGTTCTGTGTCCCAGTATGCCTTTGTTGCAGCCTACGGCTGTTTTGAAACCTAAGGCTGATTTTCTAATATTATAAGGCTCCCTCATTCACTACCCATTCTTGAAAAAAAATTAACAACTTGAGAAATTTCCTTGGCTGGGGCTTTGTCAAATTTAATTGCCACTGGAGAAAAAACAATTGCAACATGTATGTATTCTTGAATTGTTTCTTCTGGACATTTCTCTGTACTAAGATGACATCTAAGACTATTCATTTTTGCTGGCAAATTGCTTTGTACCTACCAAAGTTGTATATGTATGTATGTATTTTCCCCTTAAGAAACCGTCAAAAAAAGAAACAAGTTTTTGGTAATGGATAGTGGTCAAAAAACACTTAATATTGCTGGGGATGCTTATAACTGTGTAGACCACAGGCCAAGAAACTGCTGGCATTGATTTTGGGAGCAAAAACCCTGCAGATAACACCTACCTCTTTGTGCATACAGCAAACTATAATAATTTATTGTTGAAAGATAGTCTACAATTCAAGTGTTGATTTGAGAATATTGCAATATTAAGGAATGGAAGAAATACTAGGATGCTGGTATATGGGGGGGGGTATGTGAGGGTGTGTGTGGAGGTGGTTACCCACACATGTGTTTTTATGCACACAGTGTCTGTATGTGTTGGGAATTGTTGAGTGCATGTAACAGAATGTGTTGGTTTTGGGATGTAGGATGCAAAAGGCTCTTAAAAATAGATCCAAAAAATCGCTTCTCGGCATTTTGGCTAAGATCAAGTGTAAAAATAGACCCAAAAAGCAAACACCTTAAAATAGTTATTTGTTATGTATTTACTTCCTTCCTGTCAGATTAGATTTGACTGTATTAGTCATCCAGCGTTGCAAAAAATTGTGCGATGCTCTTAAAATGCACACCAGGGCATATGTCTACATTTGCAATCTTTACTTGAGTCATTTATTGGAATCTTATTGTTATCTCTTACCTCCTTTTCTTCACTAGATTCTGTTAATTTACTATTCCTCCTTGGATTTTGGCCCTGGCTTTCACCTTTGCTTCCTGTGCACTGATCTTTCTTCCTATTGGTTGGAAAACAAGGAGTAGATTACCCACCTCTCTCTGTCTTTTGTATTAGAGATAGGACATTTCATATATGTGTGTGTGTGTGTGTATGTATATATATATATATATATATATATATATATATATATAAAATGGACATTTTTGATTGACAGCTGGTGGTTATATAACATATATATATTCATATATATGTATATATGTATGTATATATACTTTTTTTTTCTTTTCTTTTCTTTTCTTTTTTTTTTTAATATTTTAAGAGAATTTTTGGTTTGTGTGGCCAGACAGCGCAGAAGTAACCTGGGCTTTACTTTAAATCTCATAAAACATCTCTTCACACAGGATTTATAATTTCCTAGTACTCTCTACCTCCACCCTCACCCCACCACATCATTTTCATTTTTAATTACAGCCGAAGACAAATGATGTTTTTCCATAGTATTTTTCCATGGTATACCCATGTTCTCTCAGCTCATCATGCTTCTCCCCCAAATTGAATTCCTGTTTATGAGATAATAAGTATTTAGCTTTAATTAAGAGAATTTATCTTCACTTATTATAATGATAATTATTTTTCTCAAAAATTCACCATTTCTGTGGCTATTTATTGTAGTTAGCTATTTTCCTGATTATATTTATTTTTGGGACAGAGAGAGACACAGCATGAACGGGGGAGGGGCAGAGAGAGAGGGAGACACAGAATCGGAAGCAGGCTCCAGGCTCCGAGCCATCAGCCCAGAGCCTGACGCGGGGCTCGAACTCACGGACCGCGAGATCGTGACCTGGCTGAAGTCGGACGCTTAACCGACTGCGCCACCCAGGCGCCCCGCTATTTTCCTGATTATAAACTTCGGTGAAGCTTTTACTAACTATGTACTGAGTGAATCAGGTTGACTACCCTCAGCAGGCACCATTACTGAGAGTCTGACATGGACAGGAGTCCTGACTTATTCCTGTTACCTGGTCGTGCGGTTCTTGTCCCAGATGTACCAAAGAATAGGAGACCAGAGACCAGGATGGAGAGAGTTTATTGAGTAGATAAGTTTAGTATACTTTCAAGAGTGAAAGTGGGCCACTGTCAAGCAAGAGCAGCAATGGCACAGAGAAGCTCAGGCTACATTTTTTTAAGCCTGTTTTCTGCATATGTAAATTTGGCTTTGTTGGACATTTTTGATTGACAGCTGGTGGTTATATAACACTTTGGCCTCTGTGCATGCGCCTAACCATGATGTATTCTGTTATAATTATTTATGTATTGTATATTTATGAGTGTCTAATGAGCTTTTCTTATGGCCTTAAAGGTAGTTAGGGGAAAGTTACACCCCTTATGCACATGTTCGGCTCTTAAAAATCCCCCTGTGGTGTTAGAGCAGGCTCTGTGGCCAGGCCTTTCCTATACTCTTATTCAGAGGTGACTCTAAAGGTATGGCTGTTAACCCTCGGGTGGCTCTGGGGCTGTGTCCAGCACCTGCCCTAACCCTCCTTGCACATGTCTAATAGCTGCCTAACATTTCTGTTTGTGTTTAAAGGCTAATAATTCTATTGATTCTGTACTTTTTTTTTATCTCCCTCAGGTAGTTACATATGACCATGTTGATCATTTTCAACAGGGCCTTATAGACACCAAAGAGCTATATTGATCAATTTAATAGCTGTTACCACTTAAAATTTTTAGAAATGTTCTTTATACTCTGCCCTGAAAATTAAAACATAAAATGTTGGAACACAAATTGTCAGAGCTTTTTTTTCCCAAAAATATGTTGTGTAAAAGGTACTATGAATGAAATGTAGTGAATATTCGGTAATAATAAATCATTGTGAAAAATACAATTCATTTTTAATAATTAAAAAAAATTGATAAGTCCAAAATGTATACCAAATATTCCTTTTTTTTCTTTATTTTTTTTAGTGTTTATTTATTTTTGAGAAAGAGAGAGAGGGAGACACAGAATCCGAAGCAGGCTCCAGGCTCTGAGCTGTCAGCACAGAACCCAACGTGGGGCTCAAACTCACGAACCACGAGATCGTGACTCGAGCCAAAGTGGGACGCTTAACTGACTGAGCCACCCAGGCACCCCAAAAACATTTCTTTAAAACTAGCATTGATTGTAGGTGAGGCGTAGGAAAATTAAAAAGGAAAATCTAGATATAGTTTAGTTTATACTTGGTTAGGACAAGTTCAAATACACTCAAGTCATTTGTCCTAAGAGTTTAGGCAGTGACGTAGAGAAGTTCAAGGTAATAAGAAATACAATTTTAAAATATCTTCTTATGAATCAGTAAGTAATAACCAATGTTATTTGGCTTGTGATAGTGTTATTTTCATTAAAAAAAAAAAGACCTTGTCATGCCTGTTTTTAGAATCTAAATGGAGAGAGTTAAACATAGTAAACCACTTTTAAAATAAAATAAGATATTTTTAATTTTTTCATTGAAAATTTTTTTAACATTTATTCATTTTTGAGAGCACAAATGGGTGGGGCAGAGAGAGAGGGAGACACAGAATCCAAAGCAGGCTCCATGCTCTGAGCTGTCAGCACAGACCCCTACCCAGGACTCGAACTCAAGAACTGTGAGATTATGACCTGAGCCAAAGTCAGATGTTTAACAGACTGAGCCACCCAGGTGCCCCTAAAATAAGATATTTTGTATATTTTTCATTTTACCTTCATTTATTAAGATGATGTCTTTTTTTTTTAATTGCTTGAGCTTTCTAATTTATTTTTACATTTAATATTAGGTTATTATGTGGCATTTATTTAATAGACCCTTTAATATAGCTTATATGATTCAATTTATACATAGACTCACAGTCTTCTGTTAAGTTTTTCCACAAATATTCATTGAGTGACATTCTCTGAGGCCACAAAAAGAAAGCATGAAAGGAGGAAGGAAGGAAAGATGGAAGGGAAGAGGTAAAACAGTATTTGCTTCCAAGAAAGAGATACATAAAATTCTTATATTCAGAAAATAAAGTACAGTTTAAAGCCTGAAGTTTCTATTGGTGTGGGGCACAGTACAAGAGATAGATCCTCCCAAATTCATACATTGAAGCTCTATCCCCTAATATGACTATATTTGGACATAGGACCTTACAGGAGTTATTAAGATTAAATGAGGTCATAAGGATGAGGCATTAATCCAATATGACTGGTGTCCTTATACTAAGAGAGAGAGAGAGAGATGCCAGAGATGCACCCAACATGGAGGAAATTGGGGCACACACCGGCATAGAGAGAGAGAGCTCTGTGAACATACAGAGGGAAGGAAGACGGTCATTTGAAAACCAAAGAGACAGGTCTCAGTGAAAACTGAATTTCTCAACACCTTAATGTTGGACTTCAGGCCTCCAGGCTGAGAAAATGAATTCAAACTACCATTTTGTTATAGGAGCTCTAGAAAACTAATATACCAGCCAACATCCCCAATAAAAGCAGATTTTCTACAGGGAACCTGAGGACTCTGTCTGTCATAGTAGCACATAGAGGACCTCCAAGAGAGTGACACAGAGTTACAATATTGATCAAAAAACAGAAACTGGCTACTTGTTCTTACACATTCACCTGTGCATGTAGTAAGAAGCCCCGACAGCTTTCTACTGGTAATAAGTAAGGGGCAATGCTTCCAGTGTGGTTTCACTGTTAAAATGGCCAACAGCTTAATTTAATTTTATGCTAATTTTTTTGTGCAGAAGCATTTTGTAAAAGCAGTTCTGTTCATAAATCAATCTGATGTCAATATGCAGGATTTACTGGAGTAAAGATTGCTGGATGCGGGGGGGGGGGGGAATGGAGATCAGCTTACACTGATCCAGGTGTGAGGTAGTAAGAGTGTGGCCTGAAGAAGTGTCAACAGGTACCCATGAAAAGAGAGGGAACTGGAAGCTGTATCAAAAGTGAAATGAAGGGAATAATGAATGATTTGGCATAGGGATTAAGGAGAAAACACATCACACATTGTTCTGATGCTATAAGCCTGAGATGTGGAAAGAATGGTGCAGCCCAACATTAAGAAAGAAGTTCAAAATTTTAGTTCTGGAGACAATATCATGAGCTTGATTTTGTTTATGTTGGATTTGAGGTAGCAGTGGCTTGTCCTAGTGGCTTATTCATATGTCTTATAAATAAGTCATCAGTACAGAAGAGCTAGAATAAAAGGCCATGCTTAATGTTACATTTTTGTGAATTTGTTTGCTTTGGCATGCTTAACTGTTGATGTAATTCAGTATCACTCTGATTATGAAATGGGCAATGTTAGGGAAAGTTAAGAAAGAAGAGTAGAAACAAGTGAGTCTGAAGAAGAAAACAAAGGTAAGTTATGCAAAGAAGCAGAGTTATCAAAAAATGAACTAACATTTATATAGTACTTATAGTGTGCCAGACATTGTTGTAATCATTTCTAAATACTATCCCATTTAATCTTCCTAACAGCCCTATGATAATAGTATTCTTATTATCATGTGTACTTCATAGATAAGGAAATTAAGATCCAAAGTGGTTAGATATTTTAAAGCTAGGATTTTTTTCTTTTTTTTTTAAGTAGGCTTCATGCCCAGTGGGAGCCCAACATGGGGCTTGAACTCACAACCCTAAGATCAAGACTTGTGTCGAGATCAAGCATCCCATGCTTAACTGACAGTGCCCCAAAGCTAGAACATTATCTTTTTAAAGTTTATTTATTTTGAGAGAGAGAGTGAGAGAGAGACCAGGGGAGGGGCAGATAGACAGGGGCAAACAGAATCCCAAGCAGGCCCCTCACTGATAGCAAGGAGCCCAACACAGGGCTCGAACTCACAAACAATGAGATCATGACCTGAGCCGAGATCAAGAGTCAGATGCTTTACCGACTGAGCCACCCAGGTGCTCCAAAGCTAGAATTTTAAATAGCCAAGGTACTCTGACCTTCAGAGTTAATGCTTTTAGCCAATATCTTATGCTACATACATCTCCTCCCTTTCCCTCAAAAAGGTATAGATTTGGTGAAAATAAAGGGTCAAAAGAATGGGAAAAAGAGAAGATATTCCTAAACAAAAAAGGAAAGAGTTGTCATAGTCAAATGTATTGAAGAAGTAAGGAGATAAAGAGTTTGTTGGATTAGATTAATAAAATGAAGACTTTGATTTAAAAAGAAAGAAAGGAAAGAAGAAAGAAAAGATAAGAAAAAAGAAAAAAGGAAAAGAAAAGAAAAGAAAAAAAAGAAGAGAAGGAAGGAACATATTAAGATAATGAAGGATATGTTGGATTCCAAACTTGTAGAAATTTTGGATGAGGATTAGGATGAGAAAAGAAAGGTTCTTAAAGCAAAACAAAACAAAACTCCCTGATTTTGGAATAAATGGAGTAGAGAGGATTGGTGAATTGGAAGAAAGCACTGTCTCTCTGGGCCACTCTCTTTACCTGCTGATTTCTCTTCTTACATATGTCACTCCCTCTACACACTCAGCATGTTCATGAATGGTGCTTCTTAGTATTAAAATTTCCTGTCCCCAAATACCTATGTGTTATTTCCATACCTATAGGTATTTTGGTTAAATACCAAAGCTAAAATGGGGCCCCACTCTGATACAGCTTTTTTCTTAGTCAATGTTTTACTAGATCCTTTCCTTACTCTAAAATCCCTTTTTCCCACCTCATCATTTACTCTTCATTTTTTATAAGAAATGCTTTAGTCCAAATTTGCATTGCCTTAAATATATGAAATTTTACAGTAGTCATATAACCAAGAAGCAGTATTGCACAATGCTTAGAGACATAACCTAGCAAGTCACACAGACTTTGGATAGAATCCCATCTCTGACATTTGCATATGAGTTGCCTTTGAGGAAGTTAATGTTTCCAAAGTTGTTTCCTCATCTGCAGAATGAAGAATTAAATCAGAAATGTGAGAAAACTAGTAATTTATTGCACAGTAAAAGAGAGAGAGAGAAAATAACTATCATCTTTCTCCTTTCTCTTCTGTAATCCAGTCTCTTCTATTTAATCATGCTATTTTTCTTCAAAATATTCCTGCAATCCCCTATTCTTAAAGGATGAAATCTAACTCCTCATCCTTTTTTTAAGCTTCTTGTAATCTGACTATCCAGTATTATCTCCCAGTTAATGTCTCTTCTCTGCTGTGGCCACTGTGCTCTTTTCATTTTTCTTTAGATATTGCCATGCTGATTTCATAGTGCAGACTCTGGTACATTTTATTCCCTAAGGCTTGGCATGCCCTTCTCTCCTTACTTTGCCTGTACAAATTCTTAACCTTAAATTTCACCTCCTTAATAAACCTTCCATGATGTTCTTATTGCCTCTTATATGCATGTAATCATCCGCATCCCTGCTTCATAATTTAGTTGTTGGTAAGATCAGTGCAACTAAAGACCATGTATTTGTTTCCTTTGTATTTCACAGAGGACCTGGCACAACCATGTATAAAGGGGGGACTTACTGAATATTCTTCAGTGTATAAAGAGAGCATACATATATGCAAAGAGAAGGGAAACAATTTTATTATTTAAATAAATGTCTTAATTTTTTTTTAAATTTTAACTGAGGGGATGCCACAAGTAGTTATTAATTTCTTGTTGATTCTTATAAAATTGAATCCTGATTTCTGGATTTTACAAGATAAGGTATACTAGATACATTTTGATTTTTTTTGCCTTCATTGTTATTGATATTTAAATGTGCATAGATCAAATATTAAAATACTTAACTTTGCATAATTATTTAAACATTATTAAGCCAACAGCAAAACCATTATGCTAATTGACCTACATGTGTTAAATTTAATGAGAAACCCACAGAGGAAAATAAGAGATAATAATGTTTGTCTCTAGGACAAAATTTGGGCAGTTTGCTAGCAGTACCTTAAAAAATGGTAGTTTCCTAAGGTGGGGGTCCTTTAGCTGTAATATGGTGTGTGTGCCACATCCACCAGGGTTGCCTCTAATTGTCCCCAGTGGTAATTGGAACACAGGATTCGGGGAGCTGATGAAAACATTAAGCTCATGCTGCCTGCTGTATCCTGAATAGTAACATCCCTGTGTTTCTGACCCAGGAGTCTCAAGTCTTCTGCAAGTATCTACGAAACTTCGGCATGCTAATTTATTTGTATTTATTGAGTAAAATCACAGACTTTTCACAGTTCTTTTCTAACTTCATGTACAAAATGTTCTTCCTTTATAAATAATTTATAAGGGAAATTAAGAGTCATAAGATTATAAGTAAATTTACTTCCTAAACAAATAAATCCAATAACTTAAATTCAAAATTATTTCAGGAACTCACACAGTAAAATAGAGCTGCCACATGTTAATACTAGAATCAAGATTTACTGATTTTGTGACATCCTTTCTATAATGTTTTCATGTGATTATAGAAATAGTACTGAAGGAGCATATCTATTAATTTCATTAACACATTTTCATTAAAAATGTGGGTGATTACTTCTAAGGTAGAGACTTAGTGATCTTTGCATGCATCACAAGTATTTTAGCTGCTATATATTTCTTACTAAATGACCTACTTGTTTTTATAAAATAGATTTCTTGGGAAATACAAATTCATATTTCTAAAAAAAATTATCTTTACATTTCCAGTTATCAGAACTATGCAAGCATTTTTATGTGTTTCTTAAAACTGAAAATAGATTATTTACTCTTAAAAACAAGTCACAAAGTCATGCATATAGAATTTTTAATAAGTTTATTTTTATACATTTATATAATTTTATATGGTGGTATATATTTTTATGTTTATATTTTGCAACAGCGTAGGCATATGAAGAAGGCTATGTATCAAACTGTAATTATAGGTTGCCTAAGAAGGAATAGGTGTGTACAGGAAGATAGTTGACTTTCCTTTGCACATTTCTATGCAGATGTTATTTTCTCTTGCAATGTGAATTTATTGTTTTTATCTTAGAAAGGCAAGCCAGCAAAGTATTTTTAAGAAAACAAAAATTAAAAGAAACAAACGATGAATTAAATTAAAATTGTGATAGATACCTCTGTCAGTCAATAATTTATGTTAATTTTTAGCACAATTTATCAGTTCATACATTTGAATACTATTTTGGAGTACTTTACATAAATTTTCAGTTTCCAGTAAATTTAGCCACCATAGTATCTCTTTTGTATTTTATATAACTTGAAGCATCTTTGATATTCCATTTTGCACAAATAATTTTTTCCTTATTTTAAAATGTACAGAGTGGTATAGTTTTATATTTATTTGAAAATATGTAATTCAAAAAAATTAGTTCAGTTTGAATTATGGAAGGGTGTGAGGTCTCTTAGGAATGTGTTATGGTATAAAATTGAAATCAGATTATATGAATTCCTGAAGATAATTTATTTAACAATATTTAATTATTTTGCAAGGACTAATATTCAAAGTAGTTAATCTAGTGAAATAACTGAGACTATAATTTTTTAAAAGCTATTTGATAATATAAGAATCCTTATTACTTGAATTTACTTGAAATATTTAAATTCTTACTTTGTTTATAGTTTATATCATTTTATAAGCTGTATTCTAATTCTTATATTTTTGGTTATTTTAGATTTTTCTTATATTTTTAACATATTTTTAATATTTAATATTAAACATATTTTAACATATTTGTATTTTCCACTCTAAATATGCATTGTTTGCTTCTAAATATGCATTGCCACATTTCTAAAAATGCATTAATATACATTTGTATAGCATCATGAATTTTTAACAATGTGTTGCTTCTACATCTTTTCTCTAATAGAAGGTACTTGCTAGACAGGTTTCCACTTTATTTATTCATTTACTCAAGGGTCATTTATCCATTATTACATGCCTGAAATATATTAGTCACATCTCTATAAGTGAAGGAGTCACATCCAACTTAAACTTCTTTGGGAATCTATTGCCACATAAAACTAGGAAGTGTAAGGTTAAGTATGATGGTGTTGCCAGAAAAAGAGATTTTGAAGGGATACAGAGCAGACCACGTAGATTTCTACCGAATGGGTACAGATGGAAAGGAAGATGATGAATAAAATTGAGATTGATTTTTGTCTTCAGAAATTTTGATTCATTGCAGTAAAGAAAGGAACATTTATGATGAAATCTTATCAAATGATAAATTTGAATAAACTTGTATTATTCTGATAATTGCTTATATTTTAAAATAAGAAATTTCATACATTATGTTCTGTGCCTATAGATGGTATTAATATCATTATAGAAAAAAAGTATGTTTGATCTCTTGCCTGGTGATTTGTGACAATATAACTATATGCATTTTAGTTTTGTGTTTCTCATGTCATATCTAGTAGGTTCAATAAAGAATACAATGATTTTCTGCTTATCTTAGTTATGATTAGTTAATCATAATAAAGTTTTATAATAAGATTCTCGTATCAGCTGCTCTTTAAAGAGTCCTGGTTTGATTAGGAGAAAGATGCATTTTATGAAGAAATTTCTATAGCACATTTTGTGTTGTGCTCTAAAACATGACAGTGACAGTCAAGTGTTTTCATGGCTTTTGATGCATAGTGAAAAGAGAACTTTGGAAAGTTTTTATTGTCTTTTCATTCACCTTAAAACAAAAGCATTCTATTTTTCAACCTTTGTTTCTTCTGGTTCATTCTATAAAGACAAAACATTTCTCTCTTTTTCTAGTATTTGGAGTGCATTTGTGACACTCTAAAGATGAGTATGAACAGATCTAGAAAATTCTGATCTGATTTGGTCTGACTTAGGTTTTTCTGAGAAAATCTGCTGTGTTATCAGATTGGTCCTAATGATGTAGGCTGTTTCTTTATAGTTTTCCGTTTAGAGTTTCCCTGGGTCCTAGTATGGACAGTATCAAGAATATCTTTAATACTTGAGAGTTGGCAAAATATAGCTTGGATAAACACATATGTAAACATTTATATATTTAAATTTAAACAAATTTAAACGACAATTAGAATTAAACATGGGTGCAAACAGGGGCGTTTTTAATTTTATATAATTTGGCAAACTTAAACATTTTTTAAATAATATACTTTAAATTCATGAAAATCAAAGGCATGAAAGAATAAACATCCTTACAACATATGTGACAAGATATTCTAAGAGAGTATTCATAGATATAATATTCTTAGCCTTTTTCTTTACTAGCATTCTGCCTCCCCAGGTATAGAAGAACTCACTGCATTGTATTTTATTCTCTATTACTCTCACATTGTTTTGACCACCTCTTTACTTCATTTGTCTCTATAGAGAGAGAAAGAGATACTTAGGTCTTTGACATGTTGATATTGAAAGGCTTTATTTTTAAGACATTTTAAATTATTCTTATCCAACACAGTATATTTAAAAAAAATTTAGACTTGGAATGGCTAAATGACCCCAAATAAAATATTTTTATACCCCTGACAATTTGTTTTCCACTGCATATCACATAAGTTTCTGAGGGTGTTATGTTGAAATCTTTTTGGACTGCTTTTTTGTTGTTATTCTGTCAGTGTTTTTCTATATTATTGGGTATATTCACCCTTTTATAATTATATTTATTTTTATCTCTATAAAAACTATGTTAGGTCTGTTTAGTTTAATATTAATATTGCTATATGAGTTTCTGTTGGTTGGTATTTGCCTGGTACATATTTTTCATTCCTTTACTTTTAATATTTCTGTATTCTTATTTCACATATGTGTCCCTAGTAAACAGAATATAGTTGGCTAGTTTTTCCTTGCATCCTCAGAATAAATCCCACTTAATTGTGGAGAATGATCCTTTGATCCTTTTAATGTATTTTTGAATGTGGTGTGCTAATAATTTTTTGAGGATTTTTGCATCTGTGTTCATCAGGGATATAGGTCTGTGGTTTTCTTTTCTCAGAAATCCATTTGTTACTGAGCTTGTGTTTGTTGGGAGTTTTTTGATTACCATTTCAGTTTCTTTGCTAGTAATTGGTCTATTCAGATTTTCTGTTTCTTTTACTTAGGCTTTTAGTAGTTTGATATACCTTTGTACGGATTTTTCTTTTTTTTTCTGTCCGTTCTTATGATTCAAGTCAACGGCTAGATATAGAACATTCTGATCTAGTATCTCTTTATTTTTTACATATTTACTTTTAATATTTTTGTTTGTTTCAAGTTTTTTTTTTTAATTCTAGTTAGTTAGGGGTGCCTGGGTGGCTCAGTTGGTTAAGCGTCCCACTTCAGCTCAGGTCATGATTTCACGGTTGGTGTGTTCGAGCACCACATTGGGCTCTGTGCTGATAGCTCAGAGCCTGGAGACTGTTTCAGATTCTGTGTCTCCCTCTCTCTCTGCCCCTCCCTCACTCACGCTCTGTCTCCCTCTGTCCCAAAAATAAATAAGCATTAAAAAAAAATTTAAATTCCAGTTAGTTAACGTATAGTGTATTAATAGTTTCAGGAGTAGAATTTAGAGATTTGGCATTTACATATAACACCCAATGCTCATCACAAGTGCCCCCTTAATACCCATCACCTATTTAGTATCTCTTTAAATATTGCTTCTGCCCATCTCCTCCCTCTGTCTCTCTGTCCTCTCTTATATTTAGGATTCCAATTACATAAATGTTGATGTTTCACCATATTCCATTTGTCTCTTATTCTTTTTATCTGTATTGCCATTATTCTTCCTCCCCATGTTTTATTCCAAATATTTTCTTCGGACCTATATTTCACTTTACTAATCCTCTCTTCAGCTCTATTGAATCTAATGATATTAAATTTCATCTAGTGATATTAAATTTCAATTATTATATCTTCCAGTCCATTTGACTTTTGATCGTAATTTTTAATTTTTTACTCAAATTGTCCATCTTGCCATGTAATTTCTTGAACATATTAATTATAATTATGTTAAAGTTCATGTGTTTTAGGACTTTATCTGATGTCCTTTGGGTCTGTTTATATTACCTGGCTTTTTCCCTATTATTTACTTATTTGGTTCTCTCTCCTGGTAGACTGTTAGTGTTTGTTTTTCTGTTGTTTGTCTGTTTTTTTAATGTCTATTTATATTTGAGAGAGAGAGAGAGAGACTGTGAGCAGGGGAGGGTCAGAGAGAGATAGCAACAGAATTTGAAAGAGGCTTCAGGCTCTGAGCTGTCAGCACAGAGCCCAAAGCTGGGCTCGTATTCAACAAGCCATGATATTATGAACTGAGCCGAAGTGTGACACTTAACTGCCTGAGCCACCCAGGCACCCCTAGACTTGTTAGTGTTTAATTAAATGACAGGAGTAGTTGGAGCTTTGGATTTTGTTAACTTTTTTGCAGAAAGATTTAACTTTTGCAAGAAGTTAGGATCTAGGTACTTCATCTCAATGCAATCAGGGACTGTAGTGATTCCAAGAAGAATGTGGGTCATTGGGAACTTAGGTTACCAATGGAAGGGAAGCCAAGAATTTCCTTGGGACCTCTTCTTGTGCAATCAGAATTCCAGAATTGTTCTCTAAATGTAGTCTCACTGTGATAACTTAAGGTCTCTCATTCTCAGACACTGTTTTCTACTCAACTTTTTAGATTTTGGTTTTAAATTGGCAAGTGATACTTAAAGGGCAAAGTCTGTACTACCACCACACCCAGTATTTATAACACCAAATGTATGGGGGTTTTCCTCAGACCTACTAATTCTCCAATTCTCTGCAGACAACTGAGTGTTCAATTTAATTCTGACAAAATCTACCTGGAGTTAGCATCAGATCTCACAAGTTAAGGACTCAGTCTCACAAGACTGCCCACATTTCATATGTCAATCTAAAGTCCAGATAGTTACCTATGCTTCTGACTGACTAGCTATAAATTGGAGATTCCCATAGCTTCCTCTTCTCTTTTGTTAATTTGCTAGAATGGCTTACAGAACTGAGTAAAATAGTTTATTTATAATATTCCTGGTTCATATAAATGGAAACAAGTCAGGAGCAATCAGACAAAAGAAATTCATAGGGCTAGGTATGGGGGAAGGAGTATGGAACTCTCCAGGCGTTCCACCCTTCCAACATTCTGTGTATTCACCAACCTAGAAACTCTCCAAATCCCTTTAGCTGTGTTTTTTTAGAGGATTTATTAAGTAGGAGTGATTGGTTGAAGCATTGGTCATTGGTGATTAAGTCAATTTCCAACCAAATTTCCTTCTTTGAAGGTGGGGGATTGGGTTGAAAATTCCAGTCACAAGGTTGGCTCCAGGGCAACTAATCTTCATTCTAAGACTCTCTGAAAGCCACCAACCACAGTCATTTCATTACCATACAAAAAGATACTTATCACTTTGGAGATTTTAAGTTTTTAAGAGCTGAGTGTTAGGAAACCAGGGCAGAAATCAAATATATACTAAATTGTTACAGACTCCAAGGATAAAAGTGGCACCAAAGGTCACATTTACTTCTGTTAAATAAAAAAAATTCAAACAAGTAAATTTGAAGATGTAATTGGCTTTATTAAATTATTCATAAATTGGGAAGCACTACATCTGGCAAGTAGAGAGGCACTCTGAAGAGCTATATAAAATAGAAGGTTTTTATAGACAAAGGGGAAGGGCAAGAGTGTCATTAGCAAAAGAAAAGGATTGTTTCAGAGAGGCCTGCTTGCTGGAGGAAAAAGCAAGGCATCTCACCATGCAGATTACCTCATCTTCCTATGGAGGATGGTGAACCAGGTGACAAACTCATAGGTGCTGATGGAAAGAAGTTTCCTGACTGATTGGTTAAGGCCACCTTTCTCGGAGAGGTTGAAACTGCATTTTTTTAAATTTTTTAGAGTTTTTATTTAAATTCCAGTTAGTTAACATACAGTGTAATACTAGTTAGTTTCAGGTATGCAATTTAGTGATTCAACACTTACATACAATAATCACTGCCCATCACAACACATGCACACTCTACTTCCATCACCAATTTTACCCCCCCCCCCCATCACCTACCATCTGGTAACCCATTAGTTTGTTCTCTATAGTTGAGTCTGTGAAACTGCAATTAGATTGGGTATTAAGCCCCAGTTTGGAAACTCCATCTAAGTGACAGCATTTGAGGCCTAAGGTTTTCTTTTTTTAACTTCTCCGGGCTTCTGTTATTTGTTTTTATTTTATTTTATTTTTTTCTTCCTGGAATCTTGAGTTTTCAGGTCATTAAGTTTTAAAGGCTACATCAGTAGCCTTGTGAGGTCTCCAAACAGATTTGTTATTTGGTCAGATTTTTCTAGTTTTACTTAATAGAAGCATTGGTCTAATCCAGGAGTTTAAGAACTATGACCTGTATAGGACAAGTATATCCTGTTACCTGTTTTTATAAATAAAGTTCTATTGGAGCACAGCCATAGCAGATTTGTTACATATTGTCTATGACCCCTTTCCTGCCGCAAAGACAGACTTGAGGCTGAGTTGGATAGTTGTGACAAAGATTTTATAGCCTGTAAAGCCTAACATGTTCACCACCTGGCCCTTTCCAGAATCTAATTTGCCAACTTCTCCTCTAATCCACCACAACCAGATAAAAAAAAAAAAAAAAACAAAACTAAAAATATTTACTATCTGTCTGCTTTTTCTGTCCCTATTGGAAGAATAGCCTTATTGTCTTAAATTTAAAATTTTTATAAAATAACATTTAAAACATAATTATACTCATATGTAACAAAAAATATAATGGTAGTTTTTTTTTTTTTCACTGTCCAAATTGCATTATATTCTTGTTCATTAAAGACAAAATCTATTTTTCACAATTTGGGCACATTATTTTGAAACAGAAGACTCTAGGAAAATTTCTTTCAGCAGTGAAAGAAATGCCAGAAGACAAATGTTACTTGTAACTTGAAACTATACTACTTATTTATATAATCTAAACAAAAACAATTTTGTTCACTGAACTTTTAATTAAGTCAGAGAATTGTGAACAGAGTCAAATAGCTGATCTGCCATTACCTGAATTTGTTTGAACCTTCAGTTGACTAGTGCGTAGTTTACTGTCAAGCCACTAGTGTTTCTCTTTCTGAAATTTCAGTAATATTCTTAAATTAGTGGCAGGTTATTCCCACTGTCAACCATATTTATGTAAATCATTCTCTGCAACTCCCCGCTAGGAATAACTGAAAAAAGAAATGCTAACTCTGATTAAAGCTGAGCATTAAAAGAAGCAATAAACATTTAAATATACTGACAGTGGATATTTTCTCTATGAAGCATACAATTTAGTATGGAACCATAAAGTCTTATCCTTCATAGCACTTCACAAATTAGGCATTTTGAATATGTGGTACCATCCATAATTATATAGTCTTAAGTAATTTGATTATAGACCAAATAGCCATATTAGAGAGTTATTAGTGTAGGCATTAAACATACATACAAATGTGAATATATTTGCCTTCTTATGTTTTTGGCTATGTACATATTTTTAGGAAAATAGAAAAGGCAGTATGTACAATCCTTCTACTGTGAGTTTGACTCTCAAAATCATGAAAGACACAATAGGCCTTTTTTTCAAAGTTTCAAATGACCATGAAAACCTATTCCTGAAATAATGTTATGGTTGGACTGGTTGAGTCATAGTAGCATTCTAAACTGATCCCAATATAAAGAATCCCTGGGAGAGCATTGCCTTCTTGTTTCTACCTTGTTAGCACAACCTCCCAAAGAAGCCAACAAATAATTAGGTGAATGAAATACTCTTCCTAGTGCCAAATTAAGAGTTCTAATTCTGGATGGGACTAAAGTGGGTAACCCAGAGCATGTAACTTTTCTTTCTCTCTGTAGATAAGAATAGTATCTACTTCATAAATTTAAAATTAAATGAGATTATACATGCAAAGACCATGTTAGTCACTGAAAATTATTGTGTTATTTTTCATCACGACCATCTCCACCACCACCAGTACTATAGTACTTCCAACATTTTTATTGTGAGCTCAAAAAAAATTGTCATTCTTATATAACTTTTTCACTATTTTAACTATGACCATGATTCATATAGCTAGCGGGATTGTTTGTGTTTTTTTTTCTTCTGACATTATTTAATAAATTTTATTACCCAACTAGCCTTTTTTCTGTGACCAACACATTCCCATTATAACTTTATATAGTATTTTAATTTTTTTAAAAAATTGCCCTTCTAAATGTATTTAAAAGCAAAAGATATAATTTTAGCAGTTAATTCTTGCTGTCTTGATTTTTTTTTTAATTTTTTTTTATTTATTTTTTTTTTTATTTTTGGGACAGAGAGAGACAGAGCATGAACAGGGGAGGGGCAGAGAGAGAGGGAGACACAGAATCGGAAGCAGGCTCCAGGCTCTGAGCCATCAGCCCAGAGCCCGACGCGGGGCTCGAACTCACGGACCGCGAGATCGTGACCTGGCTGAAGTCGGACGCTTAACCGACTGCGCCACCCAGGCGCCCCATTGCTGTCTTGATTTTTAATGAAAAGTTAAAAAGGTATTTTCTTGGTACAACTTAAGACACATATATTTCATTGTATGTGAATTTTACTTTAAAAATTGTAAGCAAGCGGCGCTTGGGTGGCTCAATCGGTTAAGCAAACAACTCTTGGTTTTGGCTCAGGTCATAATTTCACAGTCATGGGATTGAGCCCTGCATTGTGCTCTGTGCTAACAACATAGAGCCTGCTTGGGATTCTCTCTCTCCCTTTCTCTGCCCCTCCCCCCATCGAAATAAATAAACTTTAAAAAAACTTGTAAGCGAATAATGAACCCTGGTTAATGGTATGCATTCTGAAATGTTTAATAGTTCAGTATACTGATATATAACATATACTGATATATGTTATTTACTTTGAAATGTATCAGAGGAAAGATAGATTGATAGCTGAATATAGGGAGAGCTAGATGAATGTATACATATGCATTTATGTATGAGGCAGCAGATATAACAGAATCTTAATTGTAGAATTGGATACACACACACACACACACACACACACATATATATATATATATATATATAATTATTTTATCTTTTACTTATATTTTATATCTTGCATAATAAACTATCAGGGGAAATATACTGAACATGCTTGAATCCAAATAGTTTTTAGTTATACATAATAAGATGGCTATTTTAAAAGATTAAAATTTCATCCTTAATGGAGAAATATTAAAACTTCTGAGGATATTAAGAAAAATATGCCATAGGAACATCCAAAATTGATAAATGCTATTCTTCAGATTATGTTTTATCTAAAAACCATATAGTCATATAAGTCATACAAGCTATATAAGCCATAAAATGATATATACCAATTTTGTTGGCCCTATTAAAATGGGAAAATAATTAATTAAATTATTACAAAGTTTTACTTTGTAATTAACTTATTTTACTTTGTAATTAAATTATTTACAAAGTCACAAAGTTTTGAGCCATAGTAGAAATGGTGTGTGCAACCAGGCACGCTGTACAAATGGGCTGCTATCCAATCCCACCTCATGTGCAGTGTAACTTTTTTAAAGGATTCTGTAATCTCAGAGTCCTTCCAGTCTTTCATGTGCAAAATAGTATATTAATAATTGTCATCAGTTTTAAGATGAGGAGTGATTAAATGTATAAGAAAAACTTGGCAGTATTTAATAAAGGTAGTAGGCATTGTTGCTCCTTTCTTGGAATAAATAAGTATAGCACTCCTCATGATGATTAAAATAAAGGATGCAATATTCACTTGGTTTCTAGATTCTGATATATTGTATCTCTTAAAATAATTCATATTAGGTAAATAGAGTGACAGGCACTTTTATCCTGTATCACTTCTTTCCTTTAAGTCTAAACAAATTGTAACTTACCTAGAAAATCCCCTTTGATGAAGTTTATTAATCCTTTTTCCTTGTTCCTTATTTTGTATGATTTTTAAAACTGCTTTAGCATTTAGAATAGTTGGCAGTCAGTTATACCTTTATCCTATTAGTCACAGGAATCCCAACTGGAACAGAATTTTGCAGAATTAGAGAAAGGTTGTAGGTTAACTCCAAAATTTTCTAAATTGTGAGTGTCCCACATGTGATTGTTTGTGATTGGTCCAAGTGAAAATTACAAAAATCCAGAAATTTTATGCATATGCTTTTTTGTTCTTTATAAAATAGAATTTTAGTAATATGGAATTTAAAGCTGTTAACTAAATGCAATTCCGGAAATATCAGAAAATGTATTCCCTTGTTGAGTACACTCAAAAAGGTAGCTTTGTATCAATCTCACTTAAAAAATTATTTCTTGGAGTGCCTGAGCGTCTCAGTTGGTTGAGTGTCCGACTCTTGATTTCGGCTGTCATGATCTCATGGCTTGTGAGTTTAAGCTCCACGTCAGGCTTTGCACTCAAAGCACAGAGCCTGTTTGGGATTCTCCTTCTCTCTCTCTTTCTGCCTTAAAAATAAATAAATGTTAAAAAAACTACTAAGACTAAAAGAATGCCAAGCTACTGTTAATTAGGAATCTCAATTTCTAAAATAAATATTCTGTCCCTTAAGGTATTAGAATATGATTTTGGTGCCTGAGAATTTCTATGGAATAAAATAATAATAATAATAATAATAATAATAATAATAATAATACTGCCAAAGAAAGAAACCATGATTTGAGAGGCATCTGTGGATTCTGAGATAGTAGATCCAAGTGAGATATAGTGATACCACTTCAGTGCATAACTTGTACCTTCAAGAGTAGCAGGGACAGCAGGTAGGTATAAAAGAATAATAGATTTAGTCATACTACTGGCTTTCAATAAAATTATTCTTCCTTGGTTGCCTTCCTGGCTCAGTTAGTACAACACGGGACTCTTGATCTCTGGGTGTTGTGAGTTTGAGCCCTGGGTTGGTGGTAGAGTTTACTTAAGAAAATTCTTTTTCCTGAAAATAGGTTTTAATTATAATGTGTTTTCTTTCCTAGTTATATATACTAGCTACATGGAAATGAAAGTCAAATTTAATTCAAATATTGTGCACTTTATAAGAATTTTCTAGCCGAATAAATAACACTTTTAGAATACATATTAAACACTTTAGGAGACTGAATTTAATGTGCCTAATATAGTAGGCTAAAAAAACATTCATGTTGCTTTTAAATTTAATCACAGAATGATTCAATTAGAGAATCTTAGAGATCAGTTAGTACAGTGAATAAAAGTGTAGATGCAAAAAATAAAAATGACTTATCCAAGATAACAGAATCCGTAAGTAGCAGAGCCTATATAGAACTCTGACACCTAGTTGAGATATTTTTTTGTTTTTTTTTTTTTTTTTCCCATAAAAGGGTAACTGAGGAGAAACAAGTCAGTTCTTATACCTTATTAACTGCCATTTAGGAAAGACCTAAAATAAATTTTTTTAAGCTCATTTATTTATTTTGAGAGACAGCATGAGTAGGGGAGGAGTAGAGAGAGAGGGAGAGAGAGAATCCCAAGCAGGCTTCTCACAGTTAGCCCAGAGCCCAACACAGGGCTTGAACTCACGAACTGTGAGATTGTGACCTGAACTGAAACTGAGAGTTGGATGCTTAACTGACTGAGCCACCTAGGCTTCCAGTATTCTTTTGTTCTTTATGAAAGAGGAAATTAGGATAATCATTTGGGTTGATTTTCTGATTTTTCCCAGAAACGAAAATAGATACATATTTTATATGCTTTTTCATATGCTGTACTTTGTTAGTGTGTTAGTATATTACCATTAAAAACCTGAAGAAAACAAAACAAAGAACTATTTTGGTAGATACTTGGAAACATTCCATACTTCTTTTTAAATCCTTTCAGGGTTTTTTGTTTGTTTGTTTTTCAAAATAAGTCGTATTTACTTTATAGATAAGTAAACTGAGGTCCAATCAGGTGCAGTATTTCGGTCAAGTACCCAGGCAGTAGGCGGTTATACCTGGATTAGAATGCATACCTGCTTTGTTCCAAAGCCAAAATATTTCTACTATACAGGTATTTCAGCCCCACATAAAAATCATTAAAGAACCTTTAAAATTTCAATGATTTGAATGATCAGAACCAGTTGAGAATTACTAAATTATACCATTTTTTTCAAAGTTTTTGAAATATTTTAACTTATTTTAAAGACACAAAGTCAAATTTAAAATATAAAATTGCCAATTATTTTATTCCCCATAGCAATACAGTATTTATGAGCAGATGTTTAGCTATTGGTTGTATTTGTATGACTAAGATAAAATGGTAATGTGTTATAGTTATTACTTATATCCAAATGTCAAGAATGAGTATTTCTAATTTCAGGTACAGAATTTCTAATGTTATTTTCTATTGTTGCAAAGCAAAAACTAATGCCTAAGAATATAAGTTACTTGTGTATTACTACCATTTATATACATTTATATACATATATTTATATATATGTGTGTATATATATATATATATACATATATATATATAAACTCAGTTTACAGTGGATTGTATGCACATAACTAATTTATAACATTCATTTTTGAGATTAACTTTAAGGAGCCACAAGATTGACTTTAAAAATAGCAATGTTATGAATATAAATAGAAATATGCAATGAATACAGTGTTGTCTATGTACTTCATTATTTACTAATGAAATAACATGATGATTTCTCATTTAATTACAAATTTCCAGCTAGATGGCAAGCAATTCAATATAGAACTTAATGTAATGATATAATTTTGTGATTAGTGTGTTTCCTTTAAACTTTCAATCATAAATTATACTTTAATTTGGGAATGTATTCACACAGCATAAACATGGCATAAATTCTTACCATATACAGATAGAAAAAAAGCTTTTTTTTGCTAAAAGCAATTTTGTTGATAGAATTTATTAGCACCATGTTTTGTTTTGTTTTTTGTTTTGTTTTGTTTTGTTTAGAGAGAGAGAAAGAGAGTACACTATACACATGTGCAAGCTGGGCGGAGGGCTGAGACAGAGAGAGAGAGAGAGAGAGAGAGAGAGAGAGAGAGAGAGACTTAAGCAGGCTCCAAGCTCAGTGTGGAGCTCCACCCAAGGCTTGATCCCACAACCCTGGGATCATGACCTGAGCCAAATTTAAGAGTCAGATGCTCAACTGACTTAGTTACCCAAGTACCCCTAGCACCATATTTCATATCTTTTTATACTATCACGTGGTTTACATTAATTATTATAATAACAATAAAATAATCCTAAGAATTTATATACTTGGGTGATAGATACATGTCTATTTACAAAGTTTTCTCAGAAACTGAAGCATTAATTACATTTTTGGCATAAAGTAACATGCTTTTACTGAATTTTAGTGCTGTGGCAAAGTAGATCTTTGCTAAGATTATTATATTAAAAATGAGTCTTTCAAAATTCATGTGCATGTTCAGTGAACTTATTTTTCCATCTCTTTTATCTTTTTATTAAATTATAATCCAACATAACTTTATTGAATGTCTACTAAGTTTAAGTACTGTGTTAGGTTGTAACATCTAGTATGGCTGCAATCACTACTATGGCTACTAACAATATAACAGGGAAGGAATACATTAAACAACTACTTGTAAGTATCAGGTTTGTTGTGTATTTTCTGAGCCTTGGGACATTTAGCAATAATCCTGGGGGAGGGAGAGATCCTGAGGATTGAAACATGTTGAAACTCAGGGGTGAGAGAAGAGCATTTCTGAACGAGGCAATTACCATTCTGAAGGCACTGAGGCAAGAAAGCAGTGGTTTCTACTGCTGCTGTAACGAATTACCACAAACTCAGCAGCTTAAAATAACACAAATTTATTGTCATAATTCTGTAGGTCAGAAGTCTGGGATGGGTGTTTGTCTGGTTCCTCTGGAATACGTCTAACAAGGCAAAAATAAGATGTCAGCAGCCTGGCCTCTTATCTGAAGGTTCTGAGGGTGGGAGAATTAGAGGAGTAAATCCATTTCCAAGCTCATTCAGGTTGGTGGCAGAATTCATTTCTTTGTGGCTGTAGGGCTGAGGTTCCCATTTCCTTGCTGGCTGTCAGCCAGAAACCATTCTCAGCAACTTAAGGCTTCCTGCATTCCTTGTCACATTGAAAGTCGCTGCCTCTGATGGTGCATGGAGTCTTTCTTACCCATAGTTGATATCTGACTTCCCTTCCTGCCACATCTCCATTTCTGCTTTTATCTGGGAAAAAGATCTGCTCTTCAGAGCCCATGTGATTATTTCAGCCTACTGAGGTAATTCAGGATAATCTCTGTATCTTAAAACCAATAGATTGATAATTTTAATTGCACTGGCAATATTCCTTTGCCATGTGATATAGCATATTAGTAGTCTTGACACCATGGGCACAGATCACGGAGCCAAAATTCTGTCCACCACAGTGGAGAGATTTCATTGCAGAAAAAGAGATCAAGGAACTTAGTGACTTGGTTGTTGTTTAGGTCATACATTTAGGCACTGAAGTCACTCAAATGATGGCAGGGCTGTAGTGGAGAGAAAAAGCTGAAGTCAAATGCAAAAGCCTCCAGTAAATGAAGAGCAGTAACCTGGAGGTTGGCAGCTAATAGAAACAAGGATGAGTAGAGGGTGACATGAACCTCACAGATTAGAGAAATAGTGTAGACTGTGGAGGGGCAATAATCAGGAAGTTGCACCGGAGTGCCCTATCAAGTGCTGAAAAAAGAGATACCTCCAACTGAGAAAACTCAGGTGAATGCAAGTGCTTGGGAGGGGGTTAGATTTCACTTAGGTCAAATGCTGAAATGGGTATTGTCACAAACAGTTTATGATGTTGAGGAGTTCATTTGCAGTAGAATAGTCTTTTTAGGGCTAAAATAGAAAATTTGAGAGAGAAACACAACTGGGAATGGATCAAGATAGAGAACACAAATTTCGTCATGGGAATGGAAACACTGGAGAGAATTGACTACAGATTTGCCAAGGTTAGAAATTTAACATTCCCTTGGAAGTGGATACATTTTTTTCTTTTTTTTTTTTTTTTAATGTTTATTTTAGAGAGAGAGAGAGAGAGAGCAAGGGGGGGGGAGGGAGCAGAGAGAGAGAGGGAGATACAGAATCTGAAGCAGGCTCCAGGTTCTGTGCTGTCAGCACAGAGTCTGACATGGCACTCGAACTCAGGAACAGCAAGATCGTGACCTGAGCCGAAGTCCGTTGCTTAACCGAATGAGCCACCCAGGCACCCCAGAAGTTCATACATTTCTTTTAGTAGTTATTGAGTGATCAGTAAAGGAAATCCAGTAGCTGAGAAGTTCATGATCTCCAATGGTGGATGGTAGAGTTGGTAACAAGCAGATTTTAGGGACTGTGAAGTCTAGAGCATGTACCATCGAGCTCACTTGTCATGTCTTATGAGAGTCAGTACATAAGGTTAAGAACACAAACTGTGGCACTGGTGTGTATGAGGTTCTGCCTTGGCCTTGTAATTGTGCACAAGTTACTGTACCTCTTGGAGCCTCTGATTCTTCAGCCACTACATAGAAATGGTGACAGTAGTGACTGTTTCATTAGGTAGTTTTGAAGATTAAATGAGTATGTAGTTCATTGTAAGCACTTGTAACTGTTACCTGTAGTTATTTAATGGCCACTTCTACATTTTTTTCTTTTTACCTACTCACACAAGATTTGATATTATGGATTATGCAAGACAAACCATTTTCAGACTGGAGATCTGTGCTAAACTTAATTTTATGTCATTTTGGCTCAATTGTGCTACATAAGAAACACACTAACCTGAGAGAAGTATGTATCATTGCTTGTGTGTTCCAGTGGAGTTACATCAACATAGTTGATAGGAAAATAGGTTACAGTTTTAAGTGATTTGGGTAGATTTAAAAATGCCAAACCAAGTAAACTTGCCTGAAGGATCACTTTTTCTTTAATAAAAAGAGCCATGATCTTCTAGAAGTAATACTCTTGAGAAATGTATTTGTCGTTAAAAACAAAGGAGGTCAAATGATTTTCTAGGTATAGTGGTCACAATAAATATCTACTGTCACCTATATGGAGGCGGAAGAAATATGCTGTCACTTCTGTTATTGGAAAACTGTCCATCTATTTTCTAGCTCTCTCCTCCAAGCACCCTTCCATGGAGAATTACCCTTGAACAACTCAATTTGTGGCAAAATAAAAAGTTTTTAAGATAAGGAGCCGTTTCCTAAAATGCTAGCCAGTTGCCAGGTAGGCTGGTTGAAACTGTGCAGTTGACAGTTTGAAGCCTCTTAAATGCTCATTTTTATGCTGTGTGTTCAATGTGTTGTAGAATCCAATCTATTATTTTACAAAGATAATAGTCTAAATGCATTAGAGTATTAGATGCTGAATCTGATTTTTTTAAATGATTTCAAAAGGATGTAAAAATCATTTACAGAGCATGTCAGATTAAATGTGTTCTTAAATACATCTTGATTAAAATAGTTATTTTCAATAGATTAAAACACTTGCAAGATGATGTCAGATATTAAATAACTGGTAATTTTCATTTTGGTCACTGTGTTTTTAGATCAACTTTTTTTATTCAAAACTGTAACGTTAATACTATCATTTCAGCATATTTTGATTGGACCACTTTTTTTTAATTGATGTGTACAGGGCACTTTATTAACCATTTTAAAGGATGTAAAAAGTATTCATTTAGTTCCTGCCTTAGGGTACTAATACAACTAAAGAGATAAATCATGTACATACATAAATATTGTCACAGGTACAGCATAGTAAAGATCATAGGGAAATGCAAAGCAGAGAGAAGCTAAGAAGAGAGATGTTACCAGAAACTTGCCAAACAAAACTCTCTTTTTGTATTGCAGATAGACAACGGAAATAGTAAGTGGAAAATAGAATACAGAATTTATGATATAATCACAATATAGTAAACTCTAATAGGGAATATTTTTGTAAATATACATATACAAACAGAAAATATTAAAGGAAAGTGTCTAAAACTTTAATGGTTCATTATTTACCTCCAATAGTTTGTTGATGATGTTTTCTCAAGATAAGGAAGTAAGGGAAATTATAAAGGGCAGAGGAAGTCTCTAAGCATGAATGTGGGCATCTGCGGGAGTCTGTATTCAGCCTGATCCCATGGGGACAGGAGACCCATAACATCACTTTTACCGTGTACTCATTGGTCCCACCTTGAGGCAAAGAGGTGAGCCTCTTTTTTATACCTGTATGCATCAGTTATTGACCAAAGGCAAAGGGAAATTCTCTAATGAAGGAAGCAGCTATGAACCTTTTGCTGCTAACACTCATACCACCTGGACCTAATGAAGAGGCATGGGCAGCAAGCACCAAAAGTGTACATATACATTACATATACATATACAGTATACATATACATTATTGAACAATCAGAGCACATCTATATTTAATCTCTCTCTCTCTCTCACACGCACACACACACACACACACACGCTGTTCAATCCTTAAATGATTATCAAGTAACCTATTAACTACTAAAAATGAACAGTGAACTGGTATAGATTTTAAAAAAAACAAAAGAGGGGTGCCTGGGTCGCTAAATCTGGCAAGTGTCTAACTCTTGGTTTCAGCTCATGTCATGATCTCACAGCTCACAGTTTCATGAGTTTGAGCACCATGTCAGGCTCTGTGCTGCTTGGGATTCTCTCTGTCCCTTTCTCTCGGCTCCCTTTCTCTCTCTCCCTTTTTTTATGCTCCTCCCTCACTCATGCTATCTCTGTCTCTCTCAAAATAAATAAACTACACACACACACACACACACACACACACACACACACACGCACGCACACACTATAACCTTCCTTATCCAGAAAGATGTCAATGTCTCTGGGGGCAGTAGTCTAGTATACCCATATTTATTTATAATAGAGTATGTGTTAAAGTAATGTACTATATTCAGCAATTATAAAAGGGCAGAGAAAGACTCGACTCTTGCTACTTTCTATTTATAAATTTTTAAAGTGTACTCAGCAAAATAATAATAATACTATTAATACTAATCATAAATAGATACATTTTAACTTAAAACTTTAAGCCTTGGGGCACCTGGGTGGCTCAGTCAGTTAAGCATCCGACTCTTGATTTTGGTTCAGGTCAAGATCTCACTCGTTGTGAGATCAGGCCCCATGTCGGGCTCTGCACTGACAGCATGGAACCTGCTTGGTATTCTCGTTGTCCCCCTCTTTCTCTGCCCATACCTTGCTCAAAAAAATAATATTTTTCTCTCTCAAAAAATAAATAAGCATTTAAAAATAAAACACTTTAAGCCTCACTTCTCTGAAAAATCCAACTATATGGCAGAGCTTACTTCTATGGAATGCTACATAAACCTTGTATGCCCACATAGCTGTGCTTGTGACATGACATGTGTAATAACATCTCATCTATCTAGTTGCTATTTATCTTCAAACTTAAATTAATTAAGCCATGATCTGGATCATCAGTATTTGTAAACAATAAATGAACTCCTGAGAGTGCACAAAACAACTTGCTGGCTTTGGCATGTGCACTCTGCTGTTGGGAAAATATAATTAGAAATAAAATATTTTCCCAACTCAGAAATCCTCTCTACAAGGTAACTGTGAAAGAAAACATTTTCATTATTGAGTAAGCATTAAGCCAGAATGTGAAGCAAATCACTGGCAATCCACAAAGGGAGTGCAAAGGCAGAAATCTCACTCCTTTTTACAGTCAAGTAGATACAAACCATTACATATGTGTTTTCAAAATAAACAATATCTAGTCCTCAAGTAAAGAAAACTTGACAGCACCATTTGTCACACATAATTCATCCTGAATTTACCTCGTAATTGGTGTGAAAATCAGCCTAAGCCAATTGGCTTTATCTAGAGGAGAAACAAACTTTTCATATCTTTTATGGCATGAGATAGTTTTGCATCTTGGAGCAAGGTGCCCAGAAAGTTGGGCAACTACTCTCCCTTGGAAACTGGTCAGTAGGGTGCTATCTCCCTTGATGTTCACATTTCAAAGAGATGGCTCTGCGTTTCTGAGAAAGAAGTCCCTGGGTCTCAAAGCTGATAAAAGTTCTATCTAGCTTTCGAAATGATTTATATATATTTCAGAAACAGGAAAAAGTATCTACAATTACAAGTTTGCTAAACTCTAAGAAAACAGAAGAAGAGAAATCTCTTCTATTATTTCCAATAGGGGATATTAAGCCTCTTACTTTTAATACTTATGTGTCCTTACACTGCTCATGGTGAAGCTCCTTAGGCCCCAGGGGGATCATTTACTCTGACTTCTGACATAGTTCTAGAAGAGTTTCAAATCCCACAGCAGACTGTACATTATCTGGGATTCAGGCTTCTTGTTAGAGACAGATTTGCTGGCTACAGAATGGTGAAGGGACAACTGTCAGGTTTGACAGTGAGTGAAGAGATAATACTTAGAAAAAACAGATGGAGAAGTATGAGAGGAAGAAAGGAGGAAAGGAGAGAGTAGGAAGAATGAAACAGTCAGGAGCCTTCCAGGGGGAAGAAACAGTCCCGCCACCTTGGGAACTGCTGAGGGCATGGTTTTATTACCACACAAGAAGTGTAATTGACTTTTAAGAATATATCATTATGATCACTAAATTGTTTAATACCTTTAAACCACAGGCTGTCTGGAGGTGGCTTTGAGGTCACATTCCTGATATCTTGAATGATGCTCTTTGGCCATGTCTCCTTTGGGTTTCTCTTCTTTCCTTACAGCCTGTAAGAAAGTATGCAATCTGTGAGTAGTGGTTTGTTTTTGTAAGTATTAGGAGTTGTGTATAAACGATTGTGTGTGTGGATAAGTCACTCCCAGGAAACATCAGAGAACACTGATTCAGGATGAAAGAAATGAATGATTTCTTTATTGCAACTGTGAACAAAATGTTTTTGTCTTACATTGTTATGGCTATTTTTTAATGGCTGGTTTGGTAAGTGTAACATATGCTTGACAAATATAGCTGCAAGGTACCTGAAATCAAACTGCCTGAGTTCAAATTCCAGCTCTGTCATGTCCTGCTGTGTGACCTTGAGCAAGGTGTTTCAACCTCTCATATCACAGCTTTCTTATTTTTAAATGGTGATTATTAATAGTGTATACCTCATAGAATTGTGCTGAGGATTAAATGATTTTCCAGAGAGAAAGTGAAAGAGAGAGAGAGGGAGGGGAGACAGGGAGAGAGAGAGAGGCAGAGAGAGGTTATAAAAACAAATCAACAAATATAAACTGTTATTTATAAACTGTTACTTATAGTGCAAATCTTACTTTGACCTGGAGATGATCCGTGCTTTATTTAAGGAGGAAAAAAAGAGAGGGGTGATATTTTTAGAAGAATTTCTAACCAAAATACATTTTTTTCAGTCACACATTGTGAGTGTGCTCTCTAAATATACAAGAACAAATAGTATGTTGTATAATATATATTCTGTCAGTGTTTATTGTACAGATAATTGCAGCCAAGTTTATTTTATAGATTCACAAAATATGAGAAATTATAGAAATTTTGAATTATTATATTGCATACTTGAAATTTAATGAGCCTGTATATCAATTATACTTGAATAAATAAATGAAATTAGGAACACACACAAAAAAGAAAAAAAATCATATCAGTATTTTTTTAGTTTAATTATGATGAATTCAGTTTTATGATTTTAAATGTTAGTGTATAATATATAGTTAGACCGATTTTTCTGCTTTTGCTAACATATTTTGATATTAATGATGTGTTTAAACACTTTTATGTTAGTACATATAATCTGATACGTTAAAATATGTATGTTTATGTTCTGGCCCACATGTTAGCACATGTTTACCTTGGACTGAATTAAGAAGTGAGAATTGCAGAAACTTCACAGAAACTGAGGAAAATGATATTTTTAGATTTTTTTTTTTGTATTGCCATCTTGGAAAATAAACAGAAGAAGTGTCAAAATGTTTATGATATTTATGTATTACCTTAATGAAGCAAAGGTAATCCTCGACATGTCTCCTACTGTTGGCACTAGACTGAATAAAAATAAATTATTTCTTAAGTTTTTGTATTTTCCTGAACTACTGGTGTTAAAAGCTGTTGAGCAAGTGTGAAACAAGCTTTCCGACCTTTTTGGTATTCCAACATAGGTGTTCGGTGGCCGGCAAGTATTCTATTCTTACCCTCATTCAGCAAACTTGGGTAGGTAGGGCCTCTTGGAGATTACATGTATGTGTATATGTATGCATATGTATATTATTATATGTGATGTACACTGTGTAAATATTACATATAAATATCACATATAATATAATTATATTTTAAAATATGAATAATGCTTCTCAGAATAGCTTTCCAAACAAATCTACTTTATACTTTAAATGCAAATAATTCTAATTATATTGATTTAATCATAAATTGCACCTGCACTAGAAAATAACAGTCATTAGACTTAAAATTTATCATCAGCATAGTTAGATCCTTTCAGATATTAATACAAAAAAAATACTTTTTTGTGTGTTGAATGGCAGCAGGTGCCTTTTATTAGATATAGTATAACATGAATTGGTCAATGTGTACTTCTTTTCCCATATCTTAATACTGTAGAAAATTGTTTCTCCAAAAGATTTGTGTTAGACAGGATAGGCTAATTATGTGTCAATAACAGATTACTATAAAATTCTGGTCATTTAAACTAACAAATATTTACTTCTTGCTTCTATTACATGTTGGTTACTTAGCCAGGGCTCTGTTCTGTAAAGTCATTCAATATGTATGAATGACATTCAGTAATCCTAGAGTATCAAAGGCATCACATATCTTGTAGCTGCATCTTCTTGGTTACCACCCCAGCAAAAGAGAATACATGGTGAGCTCAAACTTGTTCTTCAAGTAGAAGAGTCATACTTAACTACAGTTCATAGACCTCCAGTCAGAAGTAATCCCAAAGCTTCACCTAACCAAGGGGAATAAGACAAGTGGTTATCGGTGAGTACTGGTAATGTCTACTGACATCCAAGGGCTCATTTTGCCATGAATATATGTAGCAGTTTGTGTAAATTCTAAGAAGTTGGTAAATACTGGGTGTTACTACGCAATAGTATTTTATTAATTACTAAATACATATAAATTTGGAATTAAAATATCATCAAAATTTGAAAGTGTTTTCTTTTTTTAATACTTTGACAGTAAATTATAATCTTTCTCAGGTTATTTTTGAACATACAATCACAATAAATGACTGCATTGCCTAATGGCAGTCATATTATTCTTACTTCATGCAACATTTTCCACACTTCTCTATATGTCAGTTTTTTTTAATACATAGCAAAAATGTGGATTGACTTTCACTACTCTGAGTAATCTTAAATTATAATTTTAAAAATCTGACTGGATGCTAAATAATCTCATCATGAAAAAAATGCAGGGAAAAATAACAACTTATACAATGGAAAATGGTTTTAAAATAAGTAAGTGGTAATTAAATTTCTTTGGAACCAACACTTTTTATTTACTAAATATATTCATTTAAAATATTTTCTACTGTAGTGATCATTATATGTTATTGTATTTTATTTTATTTTATTTTTTTTTTTTCAACGTTCATTTATTCTTGGGACAGAGAGAGACAGAGCATGAACGGGGGAGGGGCAGAGAGAGAGGGAGACACAGAATCGGAAACAGGCTCCAGGCTCTGAGCCATCAGCCCAGAGCCGGACGCGGGGCTCGAACTCACGGACCGCGAGATCGTGACCTGGCTGAAGTGGGACGCTTAACCGACTGCGCCACCCAGGCGCCCCTATGTTATTGTATTTTAAATCATTGTATGTTATGATTGTATTTTAAACTACTAAAGGAAAATAGCATACCCATTTGAATGAAGAAAAAAGTAGTATCTCCCCAAAGTAGAGAATTTGAGGTTTTGCTAAAATTAATTTAAAAATATAATCTCTCGGGACACCTGGGTGGCTCAGTTAGTTAAGTGTCTGACTCTTGGTTTCAGCTCAGGTCATGATCTCATGGTTTGTGAGTTCAAGCCCCTCATCAGGCTCTCTGATGACAATGTGGAGCCTGCTTGGGATTCTCTCTCTCTCTCTCTCTCTCACTCTCTCTCTCTCTCTCTCTCTCTTTCTCTGCCCCTCCCCCACTTTCTCTGTCTCAAAATAAAAAAAAATTAAAAAAATATATAATATCTGTCAAGTAATAAATTAATGAGAGATTATATGCTTGACAATAGTCTGAAATTGTTTTATAAGGCATGTTTCTTTGACAGAAACAGCAGATGGAACAAAATAATTGCTATCTTCTTTCAGTCTTTTTCTCTAGCATATTTTTAAGCCTTCAGTGCTTGATAGCAATTATACAAAAGATGCTTTCCCAAAGCCTCAAACCTGTCATGTTTTCTTTTGTTTGTACTCAGAAGAATGTTCTGAGTTTGGTTGATTCCGTGATTATGTTTAAATTAACAGCTTCACAGTATCTTCTAAAATGTAAAATAAAGTCTTATAAAATTGTCAAATTAGAAAAGTAGTGATCATAGCTACAATTTTGTGTACCACAGGACTATATTTATGTTGCTTCATTTTCTTTATTTTCGTATATAATCATTTTCTTCAAGAAAATGTGTCGTGTCTGGGAAGAAAGGTTTGAAATGTGTTTCCTTTAACTTTACTGAGCTTTAATTTTCTTGTTTCCAAATGAGATTATAAATCTCTTTTGAGGAGCAAACGGTATAACTAGCATGGTGCCTGAAATGGTATACCACTTAAAAAATATCATCCTGTCCATTGTTTTTGTTCTTGTTGTTTAAGCTTTGTGTTCAACTTTAAATTCTTAGAAGTAGAAAAAAAAATTTTAAAGTCTTATGATTTCTTTACACCTTATATTTTAAATTATGTTTCTTGTTTTTTAAAGTTTATTTATTTTGAGAGAGAAGAGAGAGCAGGGGAGGGGCAGAGAAAGAGGGAGAAAATTCTAAGCAGGCTCCACACTTTTGGTACAGAGCCCAATGTGGGGCTTAAACCCACAAACTGTGAGATCATGACCTGAGCTAAAATCAAGAACCAGATGCTTAATCACCTGAGCCACCCCAGTGCCCCTAAATTATGTTTCTTTATTATTTTTAATAAATATATGTTTCCTACTTTAGAATTATAGAGTCAAGGAAAAAAAGAAAACAATAAAATGAGCTAGGCTAGGGTTAATTATTAATATTATTACTTTTATAGACAGTAATAGGTGGTTATGGCTGTATTTGAAATTTGGACACAATACTCCCCACTGATAACCTACTGTATAGTGTAGAATTTTTTGATCTGCAGGTCACAGAAAATCTCAGTTGGAGCCTGTTCAAATATTGTCCACAGACGGTAGTCTGAGGTAGGATACATTCTACACACAGTAGTTAGTAATGTCATTCATTGCCTGAATGCTTTCCAACATTCTACCATGTTGCTGGTAATAGCATCAACTTCAGTCTAGTAACAAGATGGCAGCAGAGTTTCCAAGCCACATGTCTAGGCACAGCCACATTCTAATAAGAACAATCAGTTACGGTATTTGATTCTTGAGATTGAAGAAACTTTCCCCTCAGAGACCCCAGTAGATTGATCAGAATTATCCCACTCCTACAAAAAATACTGGAAAGCAGAATAATATTATCACTCATTTAGGAATATAATGGATATCAGGATATCAATCACTGACATCACTAAAGGCAATAATTTTATCTACCTTCCACAAAAATGCATATTCTTCCCATACATGCCTATCTGAAATATATTTACAACTTACCCAAATTAAAATGAGATGAGGACTCATTCAGATACTAAAGCAAATTCAAGTTCAGGATTTCTGTGTTAAGTGTAGGCCTTTCTAACAAGTTAAGAGTCCAGTGAATACTTTATACTCTAGTTACAAAGATATGTTTGAATCTCTGCCAAGGTTTGAAAACTCTGATAGTAGAGAATAGGAAAGACTGCTAACATAAAAACTCTCCATCAAAAAAAAAAAAAAAAGGCAGGAGGGGAATAAAACATAATGGTACTGATTCATAACATGTCTCATATTCTGTTAGAAAATAAGAATGAAAACTCTGAATTCTGGTAGTTGACTAAATCCCTTGTCCTACAAATCTGACAGTTCCATGTTTAGGGGAGGGGGTGATAGTGACAACTTCTTTGTCCATATCTACTGTGGGCATTTTGGGAGTGGGCATAGAATAATGCCTTACCATGGAACTATAGAGCTTTAACAATCTACTTCTGTTGAATGGGTTTGGTGAGCTGAATATTGGTTTAATTATGGAAATACACTCTTGTTGAGATTTATAGTCACTTTGGTAATGCAGCTCGCTTAAAAATGTGGTTGGCTTTTAACTTATTTGCGTTCAGTTCCATAGCCTGGTAATCTAGCCAGAAAGTTTGTCTTCTTTACTAGGTGAATAATGTTTAACTGGAGGTGTTTGCTAGAAGTCTGGGGCTAGAGGATTTCCTTTAGCTGCAATCAGATATTCTACTCAGTCTTCATTCCCATTGTCCCTTTGTTTATCTCAGCTTGGAAAGAAAGTTTGGCTTTTTAAGCTCCCCAAAGTTCCACATAATTGGACTCTAAATCAATTATGGTCCACAGACATGAATAAAATCTTTAAGCAGAATTGTATTTTATTCCTTCTTTGATTTCAAATACATAAACATTAGGTCAAGCATGTGTCTTTCTTGAAGGACTTAACTAAGAGTTGCAAGAAGTAGCTAGAACACCAGAATTCTAAAAATGTCCTATCAGTTCCCCAGATGAGCATTTAGTCAAATCCTTCCATTTCACACAAGAAGGATCATTTACTGAACTTTGAAGAGTGGAATGGATCATCCTTTCCCTTGCTTTATCTCCTCTTTTTTACCAGTTTAACATTTTAGTCTGTTACTTGTGACAATTTTTTTCTGGTGACAGATTTGATATCATGATGTTTCCATATCTTGGTTATTGGAAATAATGCTGCAGTGAACTTAGAGGTACATATATCTTTTAAAATTAGTGGTTTTGTGTTGTTCAGATAAATACCCACAAGTGGAATTTCTGGATCATGTTATAGCAATGTTTTTAATTTTTTGAGGAACCTCCTATCTTTTCTACAGTGGCTGTACCAATTTACACTCCCACTAATAGTGCACAAGGGTTCCCTTTTCTCCTTATCCTTGTCAATACTTGTTTCTAGTCATTTTGATAATAGACACTCTAACATGTATGATGTGATATCTCATTGTGGTTTTGATATGCATTTCCCTGATAATTAATTACGTGGAACATATTTTCATTAAGCTGTTAGCTATCTGTACATCTTCTTTAGATAAATGTCTGTTCAGATCTTCTGCCCATTTTTAAATCAGATTTTGTTTTGTTTTTTGCTATTGAATTGTATGAGGTTTTTATATATTTTGAGTATTTGTCCTTTGTTAGACATATGATTTGTAAATATTTTCTCTCATTTAGTAGACTGCATATTAATTTTGTTCATGATTTCCTTTGCTGTTAAGAAGCTTTTTATTTTGATGTAGTCTGACTTGTTTGTCTTTGCTTTTGTTGCTTTTGCTTTTGGTTTCCGATTCAAGAAATCCTTGCCAAGACCTTGCCAAGAAGTAACCTCCTCTGTTTTCTTCTAGTAGTTTTATAGTTTTAGGTCTTACATTTAAGTCTTTAATCCATTTTGAGTGAATTTCTAGTTAATTTCTGTGTATGGTGTTATATAATGGTCCTGTTTTATTCTTTTTCCTTTTGGCTGTCCAATTTTCCCAATACCATTTATTGAAGAGTCTGTCCTTTCCCCCATTATATATTCTTCACTCCTTTGTTATAAATTAACTGACCATTTATACAAAGATTTAATTTGGGGCTTTCTATTTTGTTCCATTTGCCTATGGGTCTGTTTTTATGCCAAGACCATACTGTTTTAATTACTATAACTTTGTAATATAGTTTGAAATCAGGGGTCTTGATACCTCCAGCTTTGTTTTTCTTTCTCACATTTCCTTTACCTATCTGAGGTTTTTGTGAATCTATACAAATTTTAGGATTTGTTGTTGTTGTTCTATTCCTGTGGAAAATACCATTAGGATTTTGATAGAGAGTGTGTGGAAAATGTAGATTGCTTTATGTAGTATAGACATTTTAACAGTTTAAAATTTTCAATCCATGAGCATGGAATACCTTTCCATTTATTTGTATTTTCTTCAATTTCTTTCATTAATGTCTTATAGTGTTCAATACATAGGTCTTTCATCTCCTTGGTTGATTTATTTCTAGGTATTTTATTCTTTCTGATGCATTTGTAAATGGGGTTGTTTTCATAATTTCTTTTTCTGATAATTCATTATTAGTGTATATAAACACAAAGATTTTAGGTATTGATTTTGAGCAGGTTCTTTGCTATTTTACTAAATTAATCTATTAGTTCTAACAGTTTTTGGTGGAGTCTTTAGGATTTTCTAAATAGTGACAGTTTTACTTTTTTCTTTCCAATTTGGATGCCTTTTTCTTGCCTAATTGCTCTGGCTAGGATTTCTAATATTATGTTGCATAAGAACAGTGAGAGTGGGCATCCTTGTCCTGTTTCCGATCTTAGAGGAAAAGTTTTCAGTTTTTTGCCATTCGATATATTAGCTGTAGCCTTGCCATCTGTGGCCTTTATCATATTGAGGTTTGTTCCCTCTGTACCTGCTTGTTGAGAATATTTATCATAAATGGATATTGAACTTTGTCAATGTTTTTCTGCATTTATTGAGATGATCATATTAATTTTATCCTTCATTTTGTTAATTCTACATTGACTGATTTGCAGATGTTGAATCATTTTTGCATCCTTGAAACAAATCCCACTTGGTCATGGTGCAGATCCATTTGCTGAATTTTGAATTTGGTTTGCTAACATTTTGGTGAGGGTTTTTGCATCTATTCCTATCAGGGATACTGACCTATATTTTTCTTTCCTTGTGTCAGTTTAGATATTAGGGTAATGCTGGCCTCATAAAATGAGTTTGGAAGAGTTCTTCCTCTCGTATGTTCTGGAAGAGTTTGAGAAGGAATGGTGTTGATTCTTTGAAAGTTTGATAGAATTCGCCAGTGAAACTGTCTGGTCCTGGACTTTTGTTTCTTGGGAGATTTTTGATTACTGATTCAATCTTCATACGGGTGATTGGTCTAATAGAAATAGATTTTGTATTTCAAACTAATTTGGTCTTGCTAAGTTGTATGTTTCTAGGAATTTATCCATTTCTTCTAGGTCGTCAAATTTGCTAACATATAACTGTTTATAGTAGTCTCATGATCCTTTGTATTTCTGTGGCATGTGTTATAATATCTCCTCTTTCATTCTGATTTTATTTATTTGAATTTCTCACTCTTTTTTTTCTTGGTGAATCTAACCTAAGGTTTGAAAACTGTTTATCTTTTCATAGAACCAGCTCTTCTTTTTATTGATCTTTTCCACTGTCCTTTTAGTCTCTATTTTTATTTATTTTTGCTCTTATCTCTGTTTTTTTCCTTCCTTCTACTAACTTTGGGATTTGTTTGTTATTTTTCTAGTTCCTTAAGGTGTAAAGTTTTTAAAGAATTTTCTTGGTTCTTGAAATAGGCATTTATTGCTATGAACTTTCCTCTGAGAACTGTTTTTGGTGCATCCCATAAACTTTGGTGTACTATCTTTACATTTTTGTTTGTCTCAAGGTATTTTTTAATTTTTATTTTGATTTCTTCTTTTACCTTTGGTGTTCAATTCTGTATTGCTTAATCTCACATATTTATGAAATTTCCAGTTTTCTTTGTGGAATTAATTTCTAGTTTCATACCAGTGTGTTGGAAAAGATGCTTGAAATAATTCCAGTCCTCTTAAATTTATTAAGACTTGTTTTGTGGCTTAACATATAATGTATCTTGGCGTATGTTCCATGTGCACTGGAGAAGAATGTGTTTTCTTTTGCTTTGGGATAGAATGTTTTGTAAGTATCCGTTAAGTCCATCTGATCTAATGTGTCATTTAAAGCTAATATTTTCTCACTGATTTCTGTCTGGATGATCTACCCATTGATGTAAGTGACTATTATTGCTCCCCTTCTACTAGTGTATTGCTATTCCTCCCTTTAGAGCTGTTAATATTTTAATATTTTATATATATATATATATATATATATATATATATATACACACACAAACACACACACACACACACACACACACACACACACACACACATAGTGCCTCTATGTTGAGTACATAAATATTTTCAAATGTTCATCATCTGGTTAGATTGAGTGCTTTATCATTATATAATGCTCTTCTTTGTCTTTTATTACAGTCTTTGGGTTTGTAAGTAAGTATAGTATGTAAGTATAGTTACTTCAGCTTTCATTTCATTTCTGTTTGCATGGAATATCTTTTTCCATTCTACTACCTTCAATATGTGTGTGTCCTTACATCTAAGGTGAGTCTCCTGTGGGCAGCAAATGGATAGGTCTTGGACTTGTTTTGTTTTGTTTTGTTTGTTTTCAATTATCCATCCTGTATTTTTTTATTGCAAAATATAGTCTGTTTCCATTTAAAGTAATTATGATAGATATATGGTTCCTGGCATTTTGTTGTTTTCTGCCTATTTTTGTAGTTCCTCTTTGTTCTTTTCTTCTTTTCTTGTTCTCTTCCTTTGTGGTTTGATGATTTTTTTTTGTGGTATGCTTTTTTCCTTTCACTTTTATCTTTTGTGTATCTACAGTTGGTTTTGGTTCAATATCAGGGACAGGCTCTGGTGTTGGGATGTCAAAAATGAGTACTGATGCTACCTAGATTTAAGGAGTTCCAAAGGTTGGATGTTCCAATAATTAGTTTTTGAGCTTAAGGTTCAGGTATTAGTGATTAACGAGTAAAGTGCTCCCTGGAGAAAGCAGTAAGGGAGTGGGGAAAATAGGGTGGGAAGACAAAGAAGCCAGGGATAGAGAAAATTCAATTGATATTCCAGATTCTGCCTGATCCTCTGGTAGTCTCTGGAGGTTACATTATACTTTTTTTTTTTTTTTTTTTTTTAGAGAAAGAGAGATCATGCATGTGAGTGAGGGAGAGGAACAGAGGGGAAGAGAGAATCCTAAGCAGGCTCCACACTCATCATGGAGCCCAACATGGGCTCAATCCCACAACTCTGGGATCATTACCTGAGCTGAAACCAAAAGTCAGATGCTCAATTGACTGAGCCACCCAGGCATCCCACATTACACTGCAGACTTTGCCCTGCCTTTAGGTAAAGCAATAGGCCTTTTATACTCCTACTGGCCAGGGCAGGAGGCAGTGGGGGTATGGGAATGTAGTAGTGCTTAAAACTTTCAGGTATTTCCAGCAACTCCTACAGGTGAAGATACTCTAGTCCCTAAGACAGTTCCCTGAAGGTTGCAGGTATAGTCTTTAGAAGCAAAGCATGCATAAACTCGGCAAGCATTCACAGAACTGACTAATGGAATAGGAAGCAATATGTGTGGGGTACCAGCAGTAATTATTACTAGCAGAAGTTCATATTCTAGAAGAGATTCTAAGCCTTAAAAATATTAATGTAATAAGTACAATAATGGCATTCAAAGCAGAGTAATAACTCAGGAAAGAGGTTGGATAAGTCTTTGGGTGGTAGGGATGGAGGTCAAGGGATGCTTGAGTAGAAAGATGAAGAAAACAACTAAATATTAATTGGTATGCCACTAAGTGTTAAAAGTGTAAGTGTGGTTTGATTATCAGTGCTTCTTTGTGGGGAAATTAATAATATTTCACTTACCCTTAGAAGAAGTTTTCTTTTAGGTAGTTTCTTATGTCCTCTTCTCAAATTCCAAATTGTTCCACTGTATGAACTAATTATTGCCCTTTAAAACCTATTAAAATTTCCTTCTTACAGAAACCTGTTGTCTTTTATATCAAATGGTCCTAAAGTTCTGTAAATTCAGTTTTATTTTTTAATGTAATTTTCTCTTCTTCTTTCCAAATTGTATTTTTCCCACCTGATCAGTGAGACCATATTCTTTCCTAATGCATAAGCTGTTATCCATTCACCATTCTATCCTCCTGCTGCAACCAGAAACCACCATATTGCTTCCTTAGTGTTTTTTTCTTTTTTCTTTTTTCTCTTTAATTTAAAGTAGGAAGTTTAGTTCTCTGGAGTGATTATTCAGGATTGAAATCCCAACTTCCTGACAAAATGATACCACATCGACCATGATCCCAGGATACAAAGTTATGTGCTTCATTTGGAGCTTCTTGTTTTTTATTTCAAGGAGTTGTACTCAAATTCTGACTTTAGACATGTAATTCCATTTCTATCACTTACTTGGTGTATAACTTTTACAATAAATATAACCTAAGTCTAAATTCCTCATCTAGAAAATAAGAGGTGATACTCATCCATATCTCATATGATTGCTGTGAATGTTAAATACATACTCAGCCCAGTGCCTAAGACATGGCAGATCTTTAGTAGATGACAGCAACTATTAATAATAAAAATAAAAACAGTAATATAAAAATGTTACTTGAAGATTGTCAATGAAGTAGAAATATTTTTCTTAATAAATATACTATTAAATATTTATCCTGTGAAGATAGATAGATAGATAGATAGATAGATAGATAGATTTGAACCTTGAACACAGGTTTGAACTGCACAGATCCAATTATACATAATTTTTTTCAGTAAATACAGTGCAGTATCATAAACACAGTACAGTATTCTCTCTTATGATTTTCTTAACATTTTCATTCATTTGGCTTACTTTAAGAGTACAGCCTATAATAAATATACAAAAATATGTTCATCAACTGTTTATGTTATCAGTAAGGCTTTCAGTCAATAGTAGGCTCTTAGTAGTTAAATTTTTGAGGAGTCAACAGTTATATGTAGATTTTCAACTGTTGGTGGAAGTTTGGTCAGTGTTCCTAACTCCTGTATTGTGCCAGGGTCAAGATTGTGTGTGTGTGTGTGTGTGTGTGTGTGTGTGTACACACACATATATGTATGTACATATATACATATATATGTATATATGTGTATATATATATGTATATATATACCTGTATATATGTATATATGTGTGTGTGTGTATATATATATATAAAATCTCATATTTTACTCGTAGATCTGCTACTCAGTTTCTTATAGATACATTTGCCTCCTTCAATTTAAATAGTCTTAGTTATCTTATTCCTAAATCCATCACAGATTAGACTAATGTTTCTCAAGCCTTGTTCCAAAGAACTCTTATATTCAGTGAAATGTTGTTTTTAATTTTTTTAATGTTTATTTTTGAGAGAGAGAGACAGAGACAGAGCGTGAGGTGGGGGGGGCAGAGAGAGGGGGAGACACAGAATCAGAAGCAGGCTCAAGGCTCTGAGCCGTCAGCACAGAGCACAACGTGGGGCTCAAGCTCAAGAGCTGTGAGATCATGACCTGAGCCAAAGTCAGACACCTAACTGACTGAGCCAGCCAGGCACCCTGAAATGGTAATTAGTATTCTGAGAGAATATACCACAAAATAACTAAACAATTTTTAATTTAGCAATTATGATTTTACAATTTATTTTCAAAATATATATGAAAACTACCAAACACATTTATAGAGCTCTTGTGATCATGAGATACTTGATTTTAGAAGGCATTTTTCACTTCCAAATCGTATCATAAATTTGAAAGCTAAGTTACATGAAGCATTAAACAATTATGTTTAACATATTTGTTTCATTTATATATATTTTTGCTAACTACCTGTTCAATAGCTGGCCTATGTTATGTGCCTTAAGTTATAATTTTATATGTCTCTGTTATATTACTAAATGTTTTGTTAAATACAATAATCAAATGCAGATCATTTCTGATGATCAATAAGTTTTTGGCATCTACTTTAATCCTAGAGCATATTTTACCTCAACTTCTTGATTATGTTGTGTTGATGCATTATATGAAAAATGTTACATATTCGAGTAATTTTGGAAAACCCTGGATTAAAAAGAACAAATTAGGAGGGGTTTTGTTAGGGGCATAATGACAGCAATAACACGAAGGGGCACTTGACAGAATGGCAGTAATTCAAGTTGCTGTCCCAGTATAACAAAGCACAGGAAGTAATTGATGTTTATAATGATACTTCTAAATCATACATTAGAATGAACTGTGTGATTCAGTATGCTCAAAATAATAATGCAGCAGTATATGTAATGGGTTTTAAGATAATGTCTATCAAATATAAAAGTTTTAAAGGAAATCTTGACATTGAATTGGGAATCTCAGTTATCATTCATTGAAAAAATGTGAAATGCCTTAGTCGATAACAATGTTGGTTAAATGACCTGTTAATTTAACTTAATTTAATTTTTTTAATGTTTATTTTGAGAGAGCTGCAAACAGAGAGGGAGAGAGAATTCCAAGCAGTCTCCACACTGTCAGCTGAGAGCCCCACATGGGGCTGGATCCCACAAATGGTGAGATCATGACTTAAGCCGAAATCAAAAGTCGGGTGCTTAACCAACTGAGCCACCCATTTTCCGCTAATGTGTTAATTTTAAAGCATGAATTCTGTTTTATGAATGACCATTACTTTTAACCATTTAAAATAGCTAATATAATTAGAACAGTGCAATTCCATGAAAACATTAAAGTAACTAGAATAGAGCCTTTAGTAGGTGGGTCCAGTGTTGGGGCACATGAGTGACTCATTTGGTTGAGTGTTTGACTGTTGTTTTCAGTTCAGGTCATGATCTCATGGTTAGTGGGTTTGAGCCCTATGTCTGGCTCCACACTGGCAGTCAAAGCCTTCCTGGTATTCTCTCTCTCCCTCTCTGTCTGCCACTCCCCCACCCCCCAAAATAAAGAAATAAACTTTAAAAAGTCATTAAAAAATAAATATGTTCAATCTTTGACACTATCAATAATAAATTACAATATTATTTTCTATTTTAGTTTTTTATAAGCAAACATATAATAGTATATCAAACTAGCTCAAAATGAAAAGATACTGTTTGCTAATTTCTCATTAAAATGTAATAGATGATCTACTGATTTTCAAAAATGTTTCTATATTTTTCTTATTTTATATGATGTTCTTGTTCTTTGTAAAGATGTTTGTCTTTTTATTTGTAGAAAGAAATAAAGAAATTAACAGTATCCCAGAAAGAAGGGCATAGTTTCACAATGTCAGGGTCAGGGTTAAAGCTAAGTAGAGCTGGACTTCAAGAGATGAGGTCAATGATGAGGTTAGGCTCATTGAATCTTATTCTACTTTACAGTGGCCTGAATTTTCAAATCCCCTTAAAGCCAACTAACATTTTTTTTAATGTTCATTTTGAGAGAGAGAGAGAGCATGAATGGGGGAGGGTCAGGGGGTGAGGGAGAGAAAGAGTCCCTAGCAGGCTCCATGGTGTCAGCACAGAGCCCAACGCAGGGCTCGAACTCACAAACTGTGAGATCATGACCTGAGCCAAGATCAAGTTTTATATGTATAAAGTATTTAATTTTCACAAAAATCTCATGCAATAAAAACCATTAGAACAAGTGTTAAAATTATCATGTTCATTTCAGAGATGTGAAAATGGTTTATGGTAATGGTTTAATGTAATTCTTACCCAAGATTGGTAAGTTCCTATTTACTCTTTCTCAGCTGCAAATTAGACTTGGATTTCCTAGATTGAGAAGAAACAAAAACAATTGTAAAAATTTATTTTCATTTCACTCAGGAAAAGAAAAGTTAACCGAATGAAATCAGGCAAGAGAAAATTTCATTGAAATGATAAGATTGTGAACAAATTCTAGATGGGGAAATATTCTTCATGACTTTCGAAAGATGTTCTATTGATAGTTCACTGTTTAGCTATCAGGTTTAAAACCTCGTTCTTGTCAAATTTTGCAACTTTTTTTTTTGCGAATTTTTCAAATTTTGAAATGGGAGAGGAGAGGAGAAAGGGAAGGAGGGCAGGAGGGAGGAATGAAGGAAGGAAGGAAGATAAATTCCTGTTCTTCAGTTTATAATTTAGTTGTCAAGACAAAGGCATATGCATGTTTAAAACTCTGAATAATTCTTTGTAGCAATGAAAGTGCCATGGTGATTTAGAAATTTATGTTTGCTCTAATAAATGATCTGAAGGAGAGTAATAGCTATCTATGGTGGTATGTAAAGAACTCAGGACTAGGAGTCAGAAAATTCCAAACAAATTCCCATTTTACTATCTTGTCCTTGTTGAGTGGAAATAGTAATCATTATTAAGCATCTATCATCAATAAGGCATTTTGCTAACTTCTTTATATATATTAATTACCTTAACTCTATTGTACCAAAGTAAGAACCCTCAGATATTAGTGCTTAAAAGCGCAACTTACTGATTTTCCCTGTAGAAAAAAATCTGTTTATGTTATGCAATTTCTCATGGGTTCTTATATTCAGGAAGCTAGAAGTTGAGTAAGTAGTCATTTAATGTTGGATAGGCTGCTAATTTACTTAGTCTGCAGTATGATGGTTAACTCTCCCTGATTAATTGAGAGAAAAGGTCAATAGAAAGTAGGAAAGAAAGTTTTAGTATCGTTCTTTTGTGTTCATACTAGCTTTCACTGCTAGTTTTATGCCATAGACAAATGTTTTGTGCCATAGACAAACCTAATGGTTCAAAATGTTCTATTCTTTGAGGGCATGGAAAATGGCTTCATGTTTGGTTTTTATTTCTTCAAGAAAAGTTCCAGGGCTTGAATTAATTCTAAAAATCTTGTTTCAGTCTTACAAAGAGTCAGAGCACTTATTAAATGTGGCAACCTCTTCCAAATGTTCCCTTCAGTATAAAAAGCTCCATTAAGCCTGTATATTGTGCATTTTTTCACTGCATGATATGTGTATGTGTGTGTGTGCCCACTTTAATTTATGAAACCAATTTAAATACTGCATCTTAAAAAGCTGGCTATAAACCTCAATTTAATAGAGAAGCAAAAATGTTTGGAAGTAATTTAAATCATTTACTATACTACCAAATCTGAATGCCAGTGAGCTACAATTTATCAATAACACACATTCTTTATTAATGTTGTCTTCTTTTGCTTTCAGAGGGTGACATAGAAGGCCAAAACTGGAAAACACTTTTTTTTTTTTTTTTGCCAATCCAGAATTTCTGATCTCTATATACTTTGGCAACCATTAGGGAACTAAAAGATGCATAATTGAAAAAGAAATTAAAATGTTAAATTCAAGGACACAGTGCTTTGAATAAAAGCCCCAGATAATGTGAACTTGATAAGTTCATTAATTATAAATAAAAGATCTAGCATAAATGAGGAATTTTGTGACTTGCGAGACTAAAGAATTTTTAAATGCATCTAGCACAGTAAAATATTCTAGGGAATTAATTTATAAACTAAATTATTAACCTATGGAAATTGGGTAATAGCATCTCACTTTTATTACACATTTTCAATTATAGGATGCCGTGTAAGAGACTTAGGAATTGAAGCTTAAATGGATTAGTTTACTGTTATTAGTTTATTATTTAGTCTTTATTCAGTGTGTAGATATCACTTGAAGTAGTATCTAGAAAATAGGAATGGAGTGGGAAGACAACGTAAAGGCAAAGCAATTGTGAATATCTAGGTTCATGTGACATTTGTCTGTAGTCACATGCCGTTCAGTACTAATTGAGGTGACTCTCAACAGCTTATGAATTTGAGAAGGAAAATAAATACTCTCTTTACATTACTGTATTTTATTTTACTTCATTTACTGATACAATTAAATCAAATATATATTTTTTTATTTTTCTGGTTGTGATATTTATATTTTTTTCAAAGAATTTTTTTGTACTATTGTATAAAATTTTCATCACACTTTGTTGAGTGCAAGCACTATTGGTATTATGTGAGTGTAGTATTGATTATTTAGAAACCATTAACAAACAAAAGATATAGGTAACCTAGAATACATAAATTCCTCAACACTACTTAAATTTATTACTATGAATCTTTGAATTAATATAAATGTTACACTGTTTTTGAAACAATAACTCTTTTAAAAAACTCATTGGCAACTTTCCCTAAATATAAAGCTTATATCCAAATAGCAATTTTAATTTATAGGCAGTGAACATTAGAGTTGGATTAGCATTCTACTGATTTTATCTTTTTATTTCATTTCAATTAAAAATTAAGTGCACTACCAGTCACACTGAATAATGTTCACAGATATGTGTACCTGTGTTTTGTGGCTGAATTTATTTACATTCACATTAACTACTTAGCTCCTGCCAAGCAGTTCCACATTCAACAATTATTCATACAAATGCTTCATTGTATTTGTTGTATATTAATCTAGATAACAAGATGGGTTTTGTAGCATGCTGGGTTTTTTTGTGGCTAAAATTAATTAAGAACATCCTAATGTTTTTAAAGTTATGAACAGAAAGTTACTTAATTCCTATGACCAAAACAAGAGCTTTCAAAAGTAATGTGAGCATGTGCTTTTGTTTATAATATCATAAATATTAAAATGTACAGAAATTATAAATAAGTATCTGAATTTATATCTCAATTTATAAAAAACGAACTGTGTAATAAACCCTAATTGAATAGTAATGGTAGTTTCTGTGATATAAAGGTGAAACATACATAAACCTGTCCTGTAGGTGGCTCACATTTTAGCAGACGCAAGTAATTTCAACAGAGCGTGATAATCGCTAAAATATAGCACCTATTTAGCACTTAATGTGTGTCTGCCCTGCTTTTATTAGTTTTACCCCATTTACTCCTCTCAACAACCCTTAAGAGTAGGTTCTGTTACCATCTTCATTTCATCTGATTTGTAGCATTTGCCCATTTCTACAGTGTAAATAGTCCTTCCATGGCCAATTTCAGATTATCAATGTGATGTGATGGAACTTCAATTTGGAAAGTTTTGAGAGGAAGATTTTCCCTCTACCAATTAGGACTGAGTAGCTTGCATCCCTCGAATAGACTGACCAAAGACAGCTTAACAGGAAAACAGTTTAGTATACATGGGTTCTACTCAGTTGTGAAAAGTTCATTGAATAGTAAGAGATACAGATTTCTATACCAAATTAACCAAAATGGGGGCCCTGTTTAGGGCTTCCAAGGGAAAGTACGGGAGGTTCTGTTGGGCTTTTTGGTGGTAATGGGCAGTTGGATTGCCACTTTTAGTGCTAATTAAGAGTCTATCTTTTCCTGAACAAGAAACTCCCTAGGAGGGGTATCACTGGCACCTGCTTTGGGGAGACACTCTCCTTAAGTTTAGGTAATGTTTTTCTCTTTGGTTACTGATTGTTCAGAAACTTCCAGTTTCACATAATTTTTATATCACCTTGGTGGGGTGTTAATTCTTTCAGGAATATATGAACACTGTCAACTCTAGGGAGCCCTGGAAAAGTGGTTCCTGAACACAATTATATATGTCCCACTTCAGAATTGCCTTTGTTCATGTGGTGAATTAAATATTTTTAAAGCAAAGAAACAAACAAAAATTCACAACCTAAAGTTTCCTTTAACAGTTGTGATTTGTGCATAGTAAAGAGGATAACATTGTCAAAAGTTAAGAAAAAACGGAAACAAAATCATTGAATCAACAAAGTAGTAATTGATGAAAGTTTATTGTGCACATACCAAAAAGTCACTTAGTAAACCAGGAGCACTCAAACCAAAACATGGAATGAAGCTCAGGGGTATAAGGAACTTTTACAGTGGGAAGGCAGTTTATTCTTTACAGTGATTGGTTATATTAGACTTTTATTAAGTGGTAGGGAATTTTTTGGTGTTCACCTCATATCAATTTTGGGTAACCAGTTTAAGTTTTGTTTATGATTTCCATAGACAATAGCAAGAAAAGACACAGGTCAAGTTAGTCGTGCGAAAAAGCTAAATTGAGTTTTGTTTGTATAACTAAACTGTTTTGTCTACTCGAGGTATTTTCAAGGCTGATGTATTTGTTCTCAATTTTAGCACCTTCTGTAATCAGGATTTAGCTATTAGGACTAGATAGATTTTAGCGAATGCTTACAAAGTTTCTTGAAAACTTGAGAGAGATTGGACAAGGATAAAGTATGGGAAAAGAGGTAAACCGTATATTATCCTGTGAAGGTTAGAATATATAATACAGCAAAACAAAATTTAGACAATGAATAGGTAGAGTTGAAGTAAATACAGTAAAACCTTGGATTACGAGTAACTTGTTCTGCGAGTGGTTTGCAAGATGAGCAAACATTTCTAGTAAATTTTAACCTGATAAACAAGCAGCATCTTGCGATACAAGTAATATGTGATGCCGAACATCACATGATCACCACTGAGCCAATGGTTCTTGAAATTCGTTTTGATATACAAGTGCTTTGGATTACAAGCATGTTTCCAGAATGAATTACGCTCGCAAACCAAGGTTTTACTGTACTTTCTGTTTATTGTGTTAATTCCTTTGTCTTGTTTTTGTTTTTCATAACTGGCAAAGTTGGTCCCAGGTGTATTTGCTATAGGGAGATGCAAAACTTGCTGTCCTGTTTGAGAAGGCTTATGAAGGAATAATTTGATGAAGCCATTTTGGCTTGCAGGTGGCATAAGATAAATGGTACCTATTTTTATGACCGCATGTTTCATGTTATGGAGTGTCCCATAGAAAAGAAGCAGGTATCCTTCTTGCTTCTCCTCACAATTCCCTGACCACTGTCGTCTTGGCCTCCCTAATAAATCTTGGCTTGAAGCCCATGCCATTAGATTATACCACTCTTTATTGCAGTCTTCATTAGACCCTCATCATACTCCTTCCTCTATTCTTTGAAGTTTATAGATCCTTACTCATTTTTACTGTTTCCAATATTGCTCCTAAAATAGTTCTGAATTATATAAATTATTGCCTTACCCTGGCATGTCAGCTCCTTGAACCCTTGATTTTTCTACAATCTTGTTCTCTGTCCTATCTCAGCCAGTGTATCCAAGTGTTTGCCTGACTTCTCTACTATGATGTCCAACTGAAATTTCATACTTAACTTGAATAAACCTCTGTAAGGGTGGAATGATTTTCCCTTCTTCCCTTCTAGGTTTTTGGCCAGTCTAATAATTAAATTGACATAAGACAGACTAACAGGAAAAACACAAATTTAATTTCATATCTTGCAAAGCCCTAAAGATACGAGACCCAAGAACAAGTAGCTCACTTGAGGCTTATATGCCGTCCTGGGCTAAGGAATGTGGCAGGACCTGGGACTTTAAAGTGCAGGAGGATAATTCACAGGACAATAAGAAGAGCAGATTTTTGGTAATTAGATGTTTGCCCTGACATACAGATAGATCTTTCAAAGAAAAAGTTATCACTGGTAAGAGCTCTCTTTCTGGGCCATCTCCCTTCTCAATTATTTTAGGTAGTTAAGGGAGAGGTAAAAGTTTTCTCAAGTCTGCTGGGTCTTGATTGCCTTCAGCTCCAGAAATTCCACATGCTCAAGTGGCATATTTTAGGGTCACATATTCTAGTCCCCCTCACTTCAAATATGTTATTGATGCAGCTTTTTTCTATGCCAGTAAATCCCTACTCAATTCTTCTGTTGGCTGAGGCAAAAACCTTAGAAATCACCTCTGACTCTATTTCCCTTATAGCCCGTATCCAGAAAATCAGGAAATTTAATCATTCTGCCTTTTAAATATATATAGTTTCAGCCAGTTTTCACCACCCACATGGATAAAAACCTTATCGAAACCACCATCATCTCTCTACATATTACAATCACCTTTTAATGGGTCTGTAACTTTCCACACAAAACTTTCTGCAGTCTCTTTTAATCTAGCTTTTGCTATATTTTATTCATTGTAAGTGAGTTACCAAATACAGTCCATACTTAGAGGAGGGGATTTATGCAACAATGCAAACACAAAAGCAGGTATCTTTGGAGTCCTTTCTAGAAGGTGCCTACCTCCGACAGCATATCCTGTTTTAAGTACTAAGCCTAGAACTCAGAATTTGAAGCTAGAAACTCACTAGCCCTCTGTAGGAGACAAAGAATTTAACTGTCTTTCAGTTTAAAAGCTGCAAACGTTGTCAAACCTACCAGTACTTAAAAAGTCCAAGAATGGAAAGATGCTCTTTCCTTCCCGTTCATAGTACACCAGCCTAATCTGCTAATGAAAAGCTCCTCTGTATAGTTTAAGGTCAGCCAGCAATAGCTTTCAACTCCTGAGGCCCTGGCATCTGTGTTTTGGCTGAGTCTACACATGAACTTTGTCTTTCTGAGGTTGTTGATACCAAGAGGCTCTGCTGAGGCCCATTCATCCCACAGGTCATCAATTAAGACTCATAAGGGTCTAAAACTAGCTCCTTACCTGTGGGGGGGGGGGAATCCTCCATAAGATGAAGACAGCCTTCCAGGTTAAATTCTTATGATCTGGACTTAAATCTCTTACTTAGAACTTAGGAGGAGTGCCTGGGTGGCTCAGTCAGTTAAGCATCTGACTCTTGATTTCAGCTCGGGTCATGATTTCAAGGTTCATGAGATCAAGCCCTGAGTCTGGCTCTCCGCTGACAGCACAGAGCCTGCTTGGGATTGTCTCTCTTTCCCTCTCTCTCTGTCCCTCCCCTGCTAACGTGCCCTGACTCTCTCTCAAAATAAATAAATAAACTTAAAAATATATATATTAAAAAAGCTATGAAACATTTAAAAAAAAAACTTAGCAATACTTAGCCTACTGCATAGCTGTTGAATAGAACACATGTGTTCTGCATGTGATCCTGATACAAAAAAAGAGGAATGACTGAGCCAACCACAGTGAATTCATCCATCCAAATTTATCAGCAAGAAAAAGTGATCCTTTCTTTGCTAGGCAGAGAAGCTGAGAGTAACACTATTAGACTTCCTTATCCATGAAAAGAAACACCAGGAATGAGGAACAAATGTTTCCCTCAAACTTTAAACTTTTTCAGATATTTTATTTACTTCATAATTTTGTTTTCTTTACTATGAAGAAAAGTCAACATAATCACATCTATCAATCTTTGGCTTTATGATTTCATTATGTATACATTTTAAAAAGTCCACTGCATTCTATGTAATTGATAGAGATACTATTATATATTCTTCAAGTACTTCCTTTTTTTAATTTAACATTTTAATTCATTTAGAGTCTATTTGAATGGCATTATATATATATCTATATCTATATCTATATCTATCTATATATATATATATATAGATATAGATAGATAGATAGATACACACACACACACACACACACACACACACACACACACACACGTATTTCCCCTGATAGTAATGATTGGTAAATTGCAGCCTATTAAATAATCTGATATATTTCTCTTTGCCTATTGAAGTTACAATAAATTTTCAGCTATGAAACTTCTGAAGTAGAAGTAGAAATCAGTATGATAGCCTTAGAGGAAAATTTCATAATTAATGCAAAGTACAGCCTAGGATATATACATATCCTTTAACTGAGACTTTATAATTCCATAAATATTTTAAAAAGAAATAATCACAGAACTATTTTAAGAATGTTATCATAAAACTAATTGTAAAGAAAAAAGTGGTGGGGCACCTGGGTGACTCAGTTGGATGGGCTTCAGACTCTTGATTTCAGCTCAGGTCATGTTCTCACAGTTGTGATATTGAACCCTGTGTCAGGCTCCATGCTCAGCTTGGGATTCTCCCTCTCCCTCTCTCTGGCCCTTCCCTGCTCTTGCACATGCACATGCATGGTCTCTATATCAATCAGTCATCAATCAACCAATAAAAATTAAAATGAAAAAAAATGAGATTAGTAATTGGAATTGATCACAAGATCAGAATATAGCTAAGAGCAAAGCAAACTCAGCATAGCCAGGTTACTGTTAGAATGTTTCTCTCAACCTCTTGGATAATTGATACTAAGCAGAAAATATTTTTAAAAGCCATGATTTTTAAAATCTCTCAGATTTTAAGAAGGTAAACTTCAACTGGAGCTTTCACATACCCTGTAGATCTGTACTAAAAGACTTTGGAAGCAAGGAATACATAAGAAGAGAGTGGAAAAACACTTAAGCTCAGGTGGATGTGTAAGCTGATAGAATCTCCACACAACTCAATTTGGGAATATCAATCAGAATTACAGTTGAGTATACCTTTAGATCTGTAATTCTACACCTGAAAAATTATTTTATAGATAAAAATGCATATAATATAAAATTAATTTCAGCTGTCTTTGTAATAGCAAAAGAGTGGGAATGTAACACTGTTTAGCTCTACTGTGATGGTTCCGTAAACTGAAATAATATACAGCTATGTAAAAGAATGAGGGTACTCATTATATACAAATACATGGTAATTTGCAAAATGCAAGTTGAAGAACAGCATGCAAAACATGTTATTCTGTATGTATAAAAGAAAAAACTCAATGACCGTATTTCTCTATGCATGTGTGTGTGTGTACGTGCAGTTGACCCTTGAGCAACTTGGGTTTGAATTGCACGGATCCACTTGCAGAAAGATTTTTTTTTTTACTGTACAGTGTTGTAAATGTAAGTTTCCTTATGATTTTTAATAATTTTTTTCTAGTTTTATTATAAGAATACAGTAAATAGTACATAGACAAAATACATTAATCAACTCTGTATTCCATAAGGTTTCTAGTCAGCAGTAGGCTATAGGTTAAGTTTTTGATAGAGTCAGAAGTTATATGCAGATTTTCAACTACACAGGGGTCAGCACCCAACTGTAATATATATATGTGTGTGTGACCCCTAAGTTCAAAGGTCAACTGTAATGTTTCTATTATGTATATATAATATACACATATATAAAACATATATACAAGGTTATACAATAAGTTGGTAAAATTAAGGGCCTCTGGATCACTGGGGACTAGGAGTAGAATAAGAATATTTTCCTGGAAAAAGATGTTGCACCATATGAATTTTGATTATGTAAATGTGACACCTTGTGAAAAGCAAATTAAAAAATGTATACATACTAAATTTAAAAAAATGTAAACACATTTTTATATATAGGCATTTTTTACCAAATCTCATAAATCTCCAAATTTAAAAATAAGTACTCCAAGACCCCCCAACTTAGAAAATAATTCGATAAATTATTTTGCTATCACATAAACATTGCTAACTTCCCAGCTAAGAATAAAGTAGGGTCCTGATTCTCTACTCCACTTGTACCAGCCAATTCCAAATTTTAGATTCTATGGCATGTAACTTCCCAACCACAGTAAGCACTGTGTGAATAAGTAAGCTTATTCCTATAGTAGAAAGGATGCTTAAGTGTTGGCCACACTGTTTTGTAAAAACTATTTAGCCATGTGGAACTGAATTATTAGTATGTCAGATATGTACTTAGGACTCAGTTGCTGTTTCTCCATTTATGGGATTGGCTCTGTGTTGGATTTGCTCCTAGGGATATACCATCCACTTGGTGGTTTCTAGTAATTTAGGAAGAAACACATTCTATGATCTTAGCAGCATTAGCTGAATGAGAGCATCTCTTTCTCAAAATTCCAACACAATTCCCATAGTTGAATTTCATTTAAATGATTTGGCTCATGTGCCTTGTCTTTTTGTGTCCAATAGAATAATTTGGCTAGGCCTTACTTATATGCTCACATCCATTTCAAGGATATTGGATCAGCACTACTCAAAACAAAATGATTAAAAATTTAGGAGAAATCACTCCCCAAAGGAAAAATTCAGTTGTTAACATAATAAAATGGATTAGATGCTGGGAAGGCAAAAACAGCAGATATCACCTACAAGAAGATATTATAAAGAAAAAAATAACTTGCATTTTCATTTGGAGAAAACAAGACCAGTAAAAGACTTGTCTCACATTGGTAAGGTTGTTGAGCTTGGCCAAAGTACAAAGAGCTACTCTTGATTTAGACATTGAATGCAATTAACTGTTGCTCTCATTTTGGTTTACTGCCAAAATGATAAAGAGTAAGCAAAGGATATACACACTTAAGGAATGAAGTGTGTGGAATCAACTTCTCCCTGGCTAACCTGGTTCTTCACTGAGGTGTGCCTGAAATTCAGTGGTCAGCACCTGGATTGGAGGAGCCCGGGACTGTTAGCGCATTGCCATTTGTAGAACATACCTGATGAAGGACACAAATTAGCTCTCAAGAGTACACCCACTCTTGAGGCACAAGTACAGAAGTATACCCACTCTTGAGACAGAAGGACAGAAGACTGTCCTTCTGTGCCACAATTAGGTACTCTGCATTCCTTTTCTTACTAAGCCTTGGGACAGTCACATCTTAGCAGTGAGAGGAGTCATGACAAAAATTAAAATCTAAGGTCAGGGAAGCCTAATGTGTCCTTACTACTCATTAGGTGGCTGAACAAATAAATGACAATCTTCACAGAAAATTGACACATCTGAAAAAATATTCTCGAGAAAAGCAGGCCATTTATACTATAGAAATCTAAATTATCCTATGGACTTTATCAGTAATAACATCATTGGTTATTAAAACAACAAAATGTTTTGATATGGCACATTTTAATATAATTTTAGAACTATTAGAATGCATGCTCAAATTAGAGTTAACACTCTTAGGTAAACATTTAATTTTATTAGGGATAGAGAATTACCTTATGAAATTTACCCTAATGGCTTAAAAAATAAAATATTTCACTTATACTCAGACCTGTTTATGTACTCAACAGATTTGAGCCCAATTGATCATGTTTCACTTCAAGAAATTCTTATAAATAAATTTTAATCTCATAGTACAGATCCATTAATTATTCTTTCAGGGGAGTTATAATTAATGGATCTGTACTATAGAATTATGGCCTTCAGTAAATATTAATAATGCAAACTCACTCTACCAAGCACCTTAAGAGTACCCAAACAAATAGATCATTTTATATGACTGAAGCTTTCCTTCAACATTCCTTAGGGAACATGAAAACATGAAAAACAATTTAACGTCAGCTTTTCATTGAGATCTTCATAGAAAATTAAAGATTCTTTGGTGGAGTTGTTACTCATCCCCAAAAAATAGTCTGTCAAAATTCATTTTTATAAAAGTGATAAAAGCTCTAATGAAAGCTTAGAAGCTGTGAGTACAATGACAGTCATGTATTATAAGCCTAAAAATCCTGCTTATATTGCTAATGAAGAATAATTTAAATTTTTTTTTTATTTTAAAAGTTTTGTATTTATAGAAAGGTTGCAGAGGTAGTACAGAAAACACCATTTACCCCTCATTAAGTTTCCCCTATTGTTATCTTCCTACCTGAGCAGAGTACATTTGTCACAACCAACAACCAATATGGGTACATTACTGTTAACTAAAATTAACAACTTATTCAGATGTTACCAGTTTTCTCTAATATCCTTTTTGCTATTACAGGATTGTATTCAGTATACCACAATATATTTAATCATCATGTCTCCCTAATGACATGATCTGCAATAGTTTCAGACTTTCCTTTTCCTTTAGGACCTTGACTTTGGTTAGGTTTTCTGCAGAATAACCTTCAATTTTGGTTTGTCTGATTTTTTTTTTCTCATAATTAGACTGAGGTAATTGGTTTTGAGGAGAAAGACCACAAGGGTGAAGTACCCCTCTTATCGTATTATGTCATGTTATCTACATGGTGTTAACCTTGATCACTAGAATGAAGTAATGTTTGCTGGGTTTCTCCACCATAAAGTTACCTTTCCCCTTTTCATACTCTTTGGAATTAACTCACTAAACACAGCCTGGGGGCTGGATGTGCAGCGGACTATTAAGTTCCACATCTCGAAGAAACGGAGTAGCATAAATTATTTGAAGATCTTTTGTGAGAGAGATTTGGCTTTTCTCCCCAATTATTTATTTATTCAGCTCCTTATTTATATATGAATTCATGATTTTTTTAAATTTTGTTGTATCCTTTGAGTTATACTCCAATACTATGTTATTTATTTGTTTCTCCAGTGGTTCCAGCTTTGGCAATTAGGAGCTCTTTCACATTGTCTCTTTGACATGCCCCATCCTTTTATCTTGTGAGCATTTCCTTACTTTCTGGAACAACAAGATGGTGTAGAAGTATCTAGTACATCTTTTGCCCCATCCCAGGAATCTTCTCCAAGGAGCCATGGTTCCTTTTATTAGAAGAAACTAATGTCTAAACACTGGGCATTAATAAAGAATATTTTATTTAATAAAATCAGCACATTTTTCTCCAGTATCAAAATACAATATGGGAAAATACAATATGACTTATATAAAAAACATTATCAATACTTGTGAAAAATTACTCATTTTCATGGATAAAAAAGTAACTCCCTGCGTGCTTGGCTGGCTCGGTAGGTAGAGCATGTGACTCCTAATCTTGGGGTTGTAAGATTGAATCCCACACTGTGTGTAAACATTACTTAAAAAACAATAAAGTAAAATGCATTAAAAAAAATAACTCTCAGGGTGCCTGGGTTGCTCAGTGGTTAAGGGTCTGACTTCAGCTCAGGTCATGATTTCACGGTTTGTGAGTTTGAGCCCCACGTTGGGCTCTGTGCTGACAGCTCAGAGCCTGGAGCCTGCTTCAGATTCTGTGTCTGCCTCTCTCTCTGCACCTCCCCTGCTCATGCTCTGTCTCTCTCTCTCTCTCAAAAATAAATAAACATTAAAAAAATGTTTTAAGTTAAAAAAAAAAAAACCCTAATATGTGAATTGATGAAAAAAATTCCAAAATTGAATTTTATTTATTTATTTTTTAATTTTTTTAATGTTTATTTTTGACAGAGAGAGACAGAGTATGAGTGGGGGGGGTGCAGAGAGAGAGGGAGACACAAAATCTGAGGCAGGCCCCAGGCTCCGAGGTGTCAGCACAGAGCGTGACACGGGGCTCAAACCCACAGACCGCAAGACCATGACCTGAGCCGAAGTCAGACACTCAACCGACTGAGCCACCCGGGCGCCCCCCAAAATTTAATTTTAATTTAATTTAATTTAATTTAATTTAATTTAATTTAATTTAATTTAATTTTTGAAAATTATTAAATTTATATATTTATTTTGAGAGAGAGAGAGAGCTAGCAGGGAGGGGCAGAGACAGAGAGAAGAGAAACCCAAGCAAGCTCCATACCATCAGCATGGAGCCTGACACAGGGCTCAAACCCACAAACTGCAAGATCATGACCTGAGCCAAAACCAAGTGTTGGATGTTTAATTGAGCCACCCAGGCAACCCTGAATTTTAATTTTAATTTTTATGTTATTATATAAATGTCTGACTTGACAATTATATAGCCATCTATACTATCAAGTATAGATCATTTCTGAATCAGCTGAGAGTTCATTACTTCATGTCAAAAGGAAGAACAGAGTACTGTTTTTCAAGGCTATTTCAGTGAGTTCATTTTTTAAGTAATAAAATAGTAGAAGCTTAAAGAAGATGTGACATTCAAAGTATCAACATTCTTTTCTGGTTTAATAAGTATTAATGAATGATGTCTCTTATCCTTTAATCTCTCCATTTCTCAACGTTTTTTTTTTTTTTTTTTATTTATTTTGGGGACAGAGAGAGACAGAGCATGAACAGGGGAGAGGCAGAGAGAGAGGGAGACACAGAATAGGAAACAGGCTCCAGGCTCCGAGCCATCAGCCCAGAGCCCGACGCGGGGCTCGAACTCACGGACCGCGAGATCGTGACCTGGCTGATGTCGGATGCTTAACCGACTGCGCCACCCAGGCGCCCCTCTCCATTTCTTTAGTGACAGTATATTGAGTTAAAGCCTTCAACTGTGCACTTTGGTCATTAACAGTTCAGCAGTGTCAGTTGAGAGTGATTAGATTTTCTAGCCAAACATTTTAAGCACTGTTTATAGTAACAGATAATATACCATTCCCCTAAATTGTGGTCTGAAAGTTAACCTGGGAGAAAGTCGTTATTATTGCAACAGTATGTTTCTTTCATTATTTGGGTAAGAACACCTGCTATAATTTGTAAACCCTACTGTTCATTTTCTGGATTTTTTAAAATAGAAATACTGTTTTAATATACTTCTATTTTGTTTTTTGTTGTTGTTGCTGTTTTAAAGGTTTTTTTAAATTTAATTTTGAGAGAGAGAGAGAGAGAGAGAGTGTGTGTGTGTGTGTGTATGTGTGTGTGTGTGTGAGAACGGGAGAGGAACAGGGAGAGTGTGAGGGAGAGAATCTGGAGCAGGTTCTGCACTGTCAGCACAGAGCCCAAAGCAGGGCTCAGTCTCACGAACTGTGAGATCATAACCTGAGCCGAAATCAAGAGGCAGATGCTCAACCAACTGAGCCACCCAGGCACCCCTACTTATATTTTGTATACTTATTTTTGTACATTTATTTTTTCCATCAGCAATAATAATAGTAATTCTGGCATCAGTGTTGATAGCGTAGATACTAGATTGTTAGTCAGAGCTGGTACCAGATACTGGAGTCTGAAAATTGCATTGAGTCTGAAATTTGCTACTTCTGGCCTCTTTGTAAGTTATCCTTGATAATTCATATGTATATTTAAGAATCATCTCATAGGACCCAAGGAAAGTTCTAGTCAGCCTCCTGCCATTGTTTTCCTCTTATGTCACACCTCTTAATATGCCACAGAGGCATGGTATTTGCAGAACTTCTCTAGATGCTTAAATCATTTTTTATTCCATTGAGAAATTTGAACAAGAAGATAATATTGCTCATCTTACCGCTTAGAATTTTATTTAAAATAGCTTTTTCCATTTCTACTTGCACCCTCTTTTTTCCTCAAAGATGAGTCAACTCATCAGTCTCTGAGATGATAGACACATTGCTTTTCTTGCCATTTCTATTATCCTTCCCACCTAAAACTTTACTTCTCTCTCCTTCTCCAGTTCCTCTGCCCAGGAAGTTCCATAATCGCCAATTCTGATGAGAGTCTCATGTATTAATTTAAAATTTTTGGTATGTTAGCAAAGATTTCTTCTCTTCCCTCCACAAACCCACAAGCAGATAATATCTCCACGTTTTTGCTTATTGTAATTAAACTATGTGAAGCTACTGTTAACTGTCAGATTCCCACCAAATGAGTGAATTGGCTAAATGCTTGAGGTAACTTGCTAAATACAAATTAAGTTTTGTGAAAGTCTTTTGCTAGATTGTGTACAAGTATTAATGTTATTTGATGTTTCTTGTACAACAAGAAATTGCAAAAGCATTTTCAAAGATTAGAATACTAACTATGCTGTTTTTGGGCCATGATGTTTGAACTGAAAGTTTAGTAGCTGGAACCATAAGTAAAAAAATATATATTTGTGGACTTGAACAAGGTTTCTCAGGTGAATCACCAAAAGTATAAACCATAACAAAACAAACAAAAAGAAAAATAAGATGGAAATTGTTGGTTCTTTTGAAGACAGTGTTAAGAAAACAAATAAATAAGCCAGAAACTGTGTGAAAATATTTATAATACACATATACAACAAATAATTTATATCCAAATAACCCACTCAAAAAGAAAAATAGATGAAATAGTTTAACAGACTCTTCACAAAACAAGATATACTAATGGTCAACAAACACATGAAAGATGTTCAAAATCATTAGTTATCTATGGAAATGAAAGTTAAAACCACAGTGAGCTACCATTAAACATCCCTTGAATGGCTAAAGTTAAAAAAAAATACTAATACTACCAATATTAGTGAGATACAGTGCAAATTGAAGTGCAATGTTTTATAACCCTTTAGAGAATATTTGTCAATTTGTTATGAAATTGGCATAATAATGGATATAAATTTACCACAGGACCCAGGCAATTTCACTGTTAGGTATTTATCCAAGCAAAGTGAAAATGTGTGACCACAAAAAGATAGATAGATAGATAGATAGATAGATAGATAGATAGATAGGTAGATAGATATACATACACACACACGCACACACAAATGTTCAGCATGGCTAATAGTTCCAGCCTGGAGACAACTCAAACTGTACCAACAGGTGATTGAATAGACAAATTGTGGTTTGCCCTTAACTACTACCTGACGTTTAAAAGGATGGATCCTGAAACATGCAACAGCATGACATGATGCATTTCAAAATCATTTTGCTGAATGAGAGGAACCGGGTGTAAAAGAGTTCATAAAGTACATTTCCATTTATGTGACATTCTGAGGAAGGCAAAACTAACCTATAGAGATACAGCATATCAGTGTTGCCCAGGACCAGGAAAGGGGGTGCCATTTGAATGCAAAGGAGCATGAGGGAACAGTTTGAGGTGATGAAAATGTTCTAGATCTTGGTTTTGTTAGTATACATTTGTCAAAAAGTCACATAACCACATTTAAAAGTTGCATTTTAGTATAGGTATGTTATACTTCAGTAAAGTTGATTTAAAGAAAAAGATGAATTGGAGGTGAGGGATGAGGTAGTTTGTGAAGTTAGGAGATTTATATAATGGAAACAGCAACAGCAAAGTGAGTAGTTTCTTCAAACCAAGATGAGTAGAAAGAATTCTGGAGAACAATATGCATGAGAAGAGGGTGATATTCACTAGAATATCTTTGATAGTCTCACAGGTCTTGTCTAGATTTTATTATTAAACTTACAAGTCACACGAAACATTAAGCCCAATTTGGAGAAAAATAAAAAAAAAAGGACTTGGCATATATGCAGTAGAAATAGAAGGGTGAGGGAGGTCTACCAATTGGGGTGGACAAAACATTTTGAGTATAGGAAAAATATTAAGTTCATATTATTTAATCACCCTAGTGTTGGAAAGAAGCAAGTATCTATTGGACTTAGAACCAGAAAACCAGGTTTTTAGAACACTTGTTAGAATTAGGATAGATGTCTTATATCAAGAACATCTTGTGCATTCTGTACTGGGTCGGAAAGCCAAAGTGTGTTAAATGAAAATTAGGAGACTTTTGTTGTTGTTGTTGTTGTTGTTGTTGTTGTTGTTGTTGGGATGATTTGTTTATTTTACAGAATAATTCTTCTGTATTCCAAAGATAGTCACTTTCACATTATTGAGAACCAGCCATTTCCAAAGGCTCTGAAATATATCAATAGCAGATGAAGCCATCATTCTAACAAAATATTTTATGAAGAACATTGTGAATGAACATATAGTGTTAGCTTTTAAAAACTTCAAAGTAACTTAGGAAATACTTTGTTAATTTGTATTTAGATATGCAATTGCATTGGTATTGCTATTATTAAATGAAGGAGTAAATTAATTAAAGTATGAAGTATGGATAAGATTTATATCTGTAGGGTTTATACCATAATATCAGACACAGTATCTAAAAGTGTAAGCAAATTGGAATGGCATCTAAATTACAGGTCACTTGACAATTAAGTGCAGTATGGCAGATGTTATATAAGATTGATTTGTATTTTTAAAACATTTTTCTCAAGATTCCCTAAGAGCAATAGAATTAAAGTGTCATACTATAAGATGGATTTGAAAGTTAAAGCAGGAACACAGTTTTCTCTAAGAATGACATTCAAAGAATCAAGGTTAGATGACGCAGATTTTGAAGTCTGCTTTCCAACAGTGCTTAGAACGACACATTTTATTTCTGGGAAGTTGTTGGAGACCTCAACCCTAAAAGAAGTTAACCATGAAGCTTGATTTTGGCATATGTTCTTATGGAAGTTCAAAAATCTTCCATCTGCAAAAATGTGATACAGGCGTTTAAATTTTCACAACTGAATGTCATCTTCTGTCTTTTGAATATATGATTTGTTAAGGGCGTGATACTTTAATATGCTTTGCAGAGTATCAATAGTTCAGGGAAATACCAGATAATTCAACTGTATATGACCTGTGTTCTATTACTTGCTTAATTTCTCATGAGAAATCTAATGAGAGAAACAGTTCACAAGTCTTGTTTTTTCTAGTGTGGGGGAAAAAAAAGTTTCATTTTTTTTTTTTTAATTTAGAATCCTGCAGTAAATTCATTCCTAAGAAAGCCTTTGTTTCTCCATTACATCATATAATCAGATAGTGAAAGTCAGCATTTCAGAATATTCCCTGATTTTGATCAAATAATGGACAAGAAGCTCTGAATAAATTTAGAAATTAAGTCAGTAGTCAATTCACTTCAATTATCTAGTGTATATATTTTCCTGCATATATTTTCCTGCTTCCTTCAGTAGATTATTGTTCAGGTTTTTACCTAATATCCTCTGTTAGACATTTTAGGTCAATGTGCAGTCTTACATCAATTTCTGAAGTAGGTGCAGTAAATGGTGTATAAAAATTATACTGAATATCTTGGTTCCTATGCTTATAGTTCTTACACATTGCTGCTGAACTAGAGTCAGAAATAATACCACTTGAAGGATATTTTAAATGTATCCAATTTATGGTACACCTGAATCATATGAATTGAAAATGATCTCATGAGTGGAAAGAGACTCTAAGAATTGTAATAGTTGCAGCATCTTGTCTTTGAACATGTACTTTTTTGGAACTTAAGTCAGCCAAACTTGTATGCTTATTCCTGTATCACAATCAAAATTAATCTGTTCTTTTGCTTTAATCTTTACTACAAAATGTTCTGTATTTGAGTGCATGCACAGTTGGTAACCAAGCTGGAAAATGTTGCTGTGCATTCTTTTCAGTGTTTTATTTGCTTATCTACTTAAATGGAATAATTACCCTGAGAGAGTGAGTTAAGGGTATAGTAACATAACTTCTGTTGCTCCCTATTATCAGTATTTTTTCATTCTTTTAGAAAAAATAGTGATAAGCTTGGGGGGGGGGCTAAAAAAATTTCTTCTTATTTAAGAAATGTTAATTGATTACATTTTTACAGGACTAAAAGAACAACATTATCAATATTCCAATAATTCTCTTTTTGCATAAATCCTTTATTCAAACATTTTGTTTGTTTGTTTGTTTGTTTAGCAGTATATAAGAAAGATGGTAAAATTTCAGGGGCTATGAATATGGGAATTTAAAAATGTAATACTTCTTGATTTTGCTTTGCAGCTTGATGACAGATACCGTTTTCATAATGAATAAAAACTGGATACAATTATTTAAATCTTCATTAAGTAAAAGTGAAAATACTTTTATTTTTTTTTAATTTTCGTTTACATTTATTCATTTTTGAGAGACAGAGGGAGGCAGAGCACAAGTGGGGGAGGGGCTGAGAGTGAGGGAGACAGAATCCGAAGCAGGCTCCAGCATCTGAGCTGTCAGCATAGAGCCCAACGTGGGGCTTGAACTCACAAACTGCGAGATCATGACCTGAGCCGAAGTCGGACACTTAACCGACTGAGCCACCCAGGTGCCCCAAAATGAAAATACTTTTAAAAATAACATTTGAAAATCATCCTGGAAGACATCAAATAGCAACATAGTAAATCATCACAGATATAGTGTAACTTTCAAAAAAAGGTAAAAATCTAAAGTAAGCAAATATACTTTCAAATACTGCCCTAGCACAAAAGATGATCATTGTATTTAATAAAATTCTCTTGGAATGTACATTAAGAAGTCATAATTAGACTAATTTTTTCAGATTAACTATTTCTAAATGAGGAATGATTCAGTATATAATAATCATTCAGATTTTTCAACGCCCATATTTAATTTATTTTTTTATATGAGGAGGGATTTGATTTTAAATTAGAAATAACAAAAATAACTACCCAAATGCATCTTTTTTTAATGTTGTTTATTTATTTTGAGAGAGAGCGTGCACTGCTTGAGCGTGTTCCACGAACCAGGGAGGGAGAGAGAAAGAATCCCAAGCAGGCTCCCCGGCTGTCAGCTCAGAGCCAGATGTGGGGGGTGGATCTCACAAACCATGAGATCATGACCTGAGCTGAAAGTAAGAGTCAGGGTCTTCAAATGACTGAGCCACCCAGAGGTCCATCTAAAATGTATCTTTTTGATTAAATTGTGTTTTCCTTGCAGAGTGCCGATATGAGCCCAGCAAGTAGCACAGCTTCACTTCCTGTTAGTCCTCTTACTGAAGAGCCCTTGCCTTTCAAGGTAAAATAAATAAATAAATAAATAATTTAAAAAATTATGATATTTTTAGTATAATAAAATAGTTCATGGTTGAGATAAGGTGAACTGCTTTAATATAATGATCTAATTTCAAATGGTAAAATCTTTGTTTTTGTTCTGTTGTCATTTTGGTTAGTAAAGGAAAGTCAAGGTTTGGAGTAAAAGTTCATACTTTATAGAACACATCATTTGCCTTGCATGTAACAAATAGGGATTTCTTTATAATAGTTTGATGTCACATGAATTAGAGGTTTCAAATCTTTTGCGTATCTTAGTTTAAGCAATAGATTTAGAATGAATTCTTTCGCCCTCATTGAGTAGTTAAATTTGCATTCGCTGTTTAAATTTTCATTGATGACTCTAGGTCATAATTAATGAAATATGCAATTTTTACAAATAAAAATGAACAAAATCAAAAACTGAAATATGGAATCATTTCTCTGAACACATTATATTTTAAAAAATATTTAAGTAAATATGTAAATATGTAAAATATGTATATTTTAAGCAGTATGGTTAGTAGAATTCTTCAGTTTGGGAGACTATATGCATTTTAAGTGAGACATCATTTTCTCGTTTTGCTGTTTAAGATTTGATGTATCTCTTTAAACCAAAGCTTGCAGATCAGCTATTTTATGTTTGTTTCAAGGGTGTTTGAATTTCATCAAAATTGTTATAAAGAAAGACAATCCTTAAGATCATGGCAGAAAACACTCGGAAGGTTGGGATTTTACACTTACATGCAATAGTTTCAGTTTAATTTGGTTTAAAGACTGGTAGATGTACATTTTGGGATGTATTATGATTTTCATGACTTTGGATTTTATCATAAAATGTTATTGTGTTTTTTTTCTTTTTCATGTGAAAAGTATAACTTACTCAACTTCATATTGCTTATACCTAGTACAGTGGCTGGCATTGATTTCCATACACTAAGTATTTGCTGTATTGTTAAAATGAAAATAATAGAAAGCTATGAATTTCATTGCGTGTTTTTAGCTTTCTAATTATAGATGCTTTGTATCTTAATGATGGGCAATAATAATTAAAAGGTTTTATATCAGAGAATGGTTAAATACTGTTTAGTATTCTGATTACATTGTTTATTGAGAAATCTTTATTATTCTATGACAAAGAAGAAAATGCTAACACTTCAAAGTTTAGTGTTACTTAATGTTTCCATCTTATAGCATATGGGACAAATTTACAGAAGAATCATATCTTTAACAAGATTTTAATTGAATTCTCAAAGCATTACTAGAAACCATTTTCTCTTTTTAATATATTGATAATGACTATACTCCTTGAAAATTAACGTATTTTTTAATGGAGGTAAAAGAAAAGGCCAGATATATTCCAAAATGTGCTGACACAAAGCTAATATAAATATAATTATTTTAGTTAGTTTCTCGACTGCTTCTAAGAGATCAATAGTGTTCCCATGTTAATGCGTGTAAGTGGTTTTATAAGCAATTAAAACTTCTAAGTGCTTATAATATATAATATTAGCTTTTGGTAGCCAATGTAGTTATAATTCCTCTTAATTTACTTCTTTTGTGAAAGGAATATTATATGTATTATTTCATCATATATAAAAAAACATCCTCTAATATTTAAAGGTGTCCAAAATTAGAGTTTGAAATTATGAAATAAAGCTCCTGCATTTGCTTATTCACCACTGTTCTCATCATTCCCTATTGTAGTCATGTCTGAGCATGAAAGCATTTGAGAGTATGCCTTCATAGAAAAAGATGTATGATATGCACAATTCTCTATGTACATTACAGTAAACTCACAGACTTCCCAGTCACACTCTTGATGCTGAGATATTTCTAAGATTCCAGGTTTACATGATTGTGCAGACAACTATTATGGGTATATATTTGAAAACAATAGGTAAATGTATAATCTCTGGTTTTGTTTTGTTTTTGTTTTTGTTTTTAATAAAGCATTCAGGGTTACATACACCAGCGGTCTGTTACCTACCACAACATCATTATGGAAGGGCCAAGGTATAACTAATTTTGCATGGGTGGGAATAATATTTTATCAAATAACCATAATAGAATTGTAAAATTTCAAGATCACTCATCTGAGAGTGTGATTTGAGAAAAGAGAGACAGAGAGAGAGAGAATAGGCTGCTTAACTGTAAATTATAATGTTTATGTTTCTTTTTATATAATAACATTGAACCAAGTTGACATTAACTTTGATGTGTCCATTCCAGCCTATTCTACCTTTTTTCATCTGCCATTCTTGATTTCTCTCAACCATCTAATTACTTCCAATCTACCCTACCTCCTTTCTTGGCTCAGATAGATATTCCACACCGAATGCCTTGGGGTCGCCAAACAATACTGTTCTTTCATAAGATGATCCTTTTAATTTATTTGTAAGTACACAGTTAATAGCAGCCTCAGTCCATTCCCAGAACTAACAGTCTTGAAGCTGAAGCTGGCTCACTACTAGTGACCCCTCCATAAGAGTACACTTTATTATGGGCCATGTTCCTTTTGTCATTCACACTTATTCCGTATTTAAAAATTCGTTTGTACTCTAATGAAGCGTGATTGCTAGATTTTAGTTCCTTTTTTCTCCAAAAGAAAAGCATCTTTTCTTTAATTAGATATTTTAGCAAAAGGTATTATCCTCCCGTGTGCCTTTATTCTTACCCTGTGATAAATTCAATGGCTAGAAATGAATTCAACTCTATTTTTCTTTACACTCTGCTTCAAGAATGCACAAAGGCATTAAAGAATACCCTCCATTCATCAATCTTCAAATCCAAATATAAACACAGTTTACTCATTGCCATTCTTGGCCCATTAAGTGCTGCTTTTCTGTGATACTTGGGTTCCTGAAGTGTCTAATGAGATTGGATATCCAATGCCTAGAACATACAATACAGCCACCCTCTCTAAGGCCCAGCCACCTTATCCAGGAGCTGACCCAGAGTGGTGCTGGTATATTTCCCGAGTCTCCTCTCCTTGTGAAATCCAAAATTCTTAGATTCCTTTTATCCTCAGAAATCACCATTTAGTCTAGACTAGAGAAGTTCCTTTTTTTTTTTCAAATTTCCCTTGGGGATTTTCCTTTTTTGTTTAATCAGCCAGGGCCTAAATCTTCTCAATGTACTTTTTAGAAACAGAATTGAGGAAAGAATTTTCTGAACTGTCTGAAGATTTTTCTTACCTCACACAGACTTACTTTGAGAAGCATAGAGCCACATTATTGAACCAAACGTCAGAGAGATGGAATTACAGAAATAAATTAATGTCTTAAAAAATTAATCTTGTCATGCAGTGCTGGGATATTAGGAGAAGAAATGATGCTAACTCCCCTTGACTTTAGAGCCTAAACTCAGGATTTAGTAACATGTAGTAATAAACATAGTTTTTTCTCACTTATATAAATAGTGTGTAGAAAAAAAAAAAAATAGTCCCAGAAAATACACTTATCAACTATTTGGATCAATTATTCTTTAAATTTGTTTGTCTACAGTTTCTATAATGATCATTGATTTCTACTTTAAAAGCAATGTTTATTTTTAAGAGAGCAGAAAAGGAGAGTTGAGAACATTAGAGGCAATCTTAGTCTAGTTAGGAAATTACCTGGAATCAGATCTCAGTTCTGATACTTTCTAACTATATGACCTTGAGCCTGTTACCTAGTGTCTTGATTTTCCCATCTACCAAGTGGGAACAACAACAAATTTTTCTTCATTGCATTTTTATAACATTCAAGTTAATAAATAGAAAGTGTTTCAAAGAATGCATAGTATGAAGTATATATATTAACTATTATGTTTTGTAGAACAAATATTTCTAAGTTTAAGGCAAGAGGTTCTGTATTTTATAAATAACATGAAGCAGAATTATTTCCACTTAATCTCTTGTCCTTTATTTCCAAATGTGAGAGTAGTAACGTGCTTTGAACATAAATTCTTTACTTTGCTGAATAATAGTATTTAATATTCATTTCTAGAAGTCATGCTATTTATTTTCTACCCTTGAGTATTCAGATAAACTCATATATCAGATTCCTTATATGAAAAATAATTAATGGAAATGCTCATTAATTATGAGGAGAAGGAGTAAATACAATAATCTGTCTTAAGGGAAAAATGTTAAATATAATAACACATTACTTGGAAAAAAGAAATACATAATTAATGGTTCTGTAACCATAAAGATATATGGTATCTTTTTTTTTTTTAATCGGGAATGCACTGTAGTGTATTTTCTTTAATTTCCCAAACCACCACAAGAGGTAACCTGGTAACCTCCTAAATGCAAACTCTGCTGAAGGAACATTGTTCATCATATTGGATACTGGAAAAAAGACACATTGCAAACAAAGTACTGGTGATGTTTTACTCTTTGTCAGTATACCAAGTAGGCCAGTTTATTTTGTCTGACAACATAATGGAACAGAACACATTTGGAGACTCCAGGAAGGAGGAGTCAGATAGTGGCATGACCTTCCCAACATCATCTGTTGTATATCTTGCATATTTGGGATTGTGTGTGTGTTTATTGCTGTTGTTTCTCATTGAGTGACTATAATGGCCTCTCTTATTGCTGGAAATTACTTTTTTTTCATGTCCCAAAAATAGCCCCAAATGGTATATTCTGAATTTCTGCTAATTTTTTTTTTATTGTGCCATGGATTCCTTCCTTCCTTCCTTCCTTCCTTCCTTCCTTCCTTCCTTCCTTCCTTCATTAGTGAATCAATTTACTGAGTTGTGCTTGATAATATTGTAGGCACTGGTGTTTCAATGCAGATAACACAGACTAAATTCCTGCTTTCATGGTATTTGGGTTCTAGTGAGGAGGGATAGACAATAAAAAAATAAATATATAATGTGTCAGATAGGGATGTTAAATACTATGATGAAGAATAAAGCAGGGTTTGGAGAATAGAAAGTAACTCTAAAGTATGATACTGTTTCAAAATGAATGGTCCAAGAAGGCCATTCTGATTCGGGAATATTTTAGCAGAGACCATAAGGAAGAAAGGAAGTACCACTTGTCTATGGGAAGAGGCTTGAGAACAGTGCAAAAACTATGCAGTGGAACTCTTGGCCTTTTCAGGATCAATAACAGGGCCATGTGGTTGGAGCAGAGTGAGTGAGGGGGCAAATAGTAAGAGATCAAGTCAGAGAGAAACCAGATCATGAAAGGCCTTGTAGGCTACAGTAAAGACTCAAGGTCTTGCTTTACATGAGATGGGAAACCATTAAAGTGTTTGCAAAAAAAGGAATGGCAGAGTTAGACTTTATTTTAAAACTATTACTTTGACTTTGGAGACATGGTAGAAGGACGTCAAGGCCCCTGTAGGTGAGAGATGATGGCAGCTTAAACTGGAGTAAAAGTTGAGAGGGTAATAAGCACTGGTGGGATTTTGGACATGTTTTGAATGTGAATCTGCAGGATTTAATGGTATAGATATCAAAAAAGATCAATGTCAAATATTATCCCTGATTCTATTTTCTCTACATCACTCTAGTTTTATTTATTTTGCTTTTTCTGATGTTTCAAATTAGTAGATATCATAATGTAAAGATTAATGAAATCTTATTTGTTTATTGTTTTGGTTTAATTATGTTAGTAGTAGTAAGGCAGATGGATTAAATAAGAGATGGCAAATAATGTCACTTTTACTGTGGCTAATATTCTATCTTTTAGGGAATACTAACTTCTAGTAATCTTTATTTTTCTTCCAGATAACTGAAAACCATACAAGTAAAGCTAGACTTATAATTTGAGGTAGATTCTAAGATCAATAGTTGTGGGACAGAAATATGATTCCTTGGTGTTTAGTGGAAGAAATAAGCAGGAAAAAACTTTTTTTTTTCCAAAGTATAGCTGATAAATTTTGAAGACAAAATCACGCTGTGATTATATATTTAAGGAATGTGCTTATGATATAGTAATAATTTTAAATACAAAATATAGCACCAAATGTTTTCCTAATGGTAATAAATTTTAAGAGACCTATTATTAATGTGCATGTTTTAAGCCATTATTTTTGATAACTTAAAAATAAAATGATTTATTTTCTTTCTTTCTTTCTTTCTTTCTTTCTTTCTTTCTTTCTTTTCTTTATTTTTAGTTATCTATTTCTGTGTAATAAACCATTCAAAAGTTGGCAGCCTAAAATAATAATTTCTTATTGCTGTTTATGATTTTCCGTGTTGACTAAACTTACCTAGACAGTTCTTATTTGAAGTTTTACAAGTGGGTACAGTAAGAAGTAAGTGGATAATGGAGTTATCTGAAGGCTCAAGTGGAGTAGATACCCAAGATGACTCCTTATGGATTAACTTGAGTTTTCTCACAGCATTTCCCCACAATATTTTAGATTAGTTAGGTTTATTACATGAAAGCTGGCTTCCCCCATAGTGAATGTTCTAAGAAGTGGAAGCTGCCAGGCCAATTATGGAAAAGACAAAGATACATACCGCTTTACCTCCACATCTTTCTTTTGGTTAAGCAGTCACATGGTGTGTCAGTGGTCCCTGAAGCTACCCCAGCATTCAGATGTTTATTAGAAGGACTCAGAATTCAGGGGCACCTGGGTGGCTCAGCCAGTTATGCGTCCAACTTTGGCTCAGGTCATGATCTCATGGTTCGTGGATTCAAACCCCACAAAGGGCTGTGTGCTGACAGCTCAGAGCCTGGAGCCTACTTCAGATCCTGTTTCTCCCTCTCTTTCTGCCCCTCCCTTGCTATCTCTTTCTCTCTCCCTCTCTCTCAAAAATAAACATTAAAAAAAAAAAAAAGGACTCACAGAATCCAGTATGTCGTCATAAAGAGCACACACACATTTCTCCCAGCAATGTATGTGGTAGTTATACCCAATAAAGCCCACTAGCAATTCAGCCTCCAAAGATTCACATAGGAACCCTGTACCTAGAGCAGAAATTCTAAACGTCTAGAAAGAAATCAGGTGTTAAGCATTAACAATACTGTTTATATAAATTAGGCACAGTGAGCCACTCTTATTACTTTTTTTTATTATTGAAGTATAATTGACTTGCAGTGTTACTTTCAGGCATACAACAGGCACTCTTATTAATTATGGAAAGTTTGATATCAATATGGGGTGCTGGTTACCAGTCAGGTGCTCAGAAGCCAACCAGTGGCCAACCTTGAAAGTAAATCTTTCTAAGGATAGCATATTAGTTTGCTAGGGCTGCCATAACTAAATACCACAATTATGTGGATAAAAGAATTTTTAATATATTTTCTCACAGCTCTGAAGGTGATAATTTTATTTCTTTGTAAGTTTTTATTTTAATTTCTGTTAGCCAACATAGTGTGATGTTTTAGTGATTCAGCACTTCCATGTATCACCTGGTGCTCATCACAAGTGCACTCCTTAATACCCGTCACCTGTTTAACCAAACCTCCCACCCAAGTCTCCTCTGTTAACCGTCAGTTTGTCATCTATAATTAAGAGTATGTTTCTTTGTTTGTCACTCTTTTTCCCCCTCTTGCTCATTTGTTTTGTTTCTTAAGTTCCACATATCAGTGAAATCATATGGTTTTTGTCTTTCTCTGACTGGCTTATTTTGCTTAGCATTATGCTCTCTAGGTCCATCCATGTCACTGTGAATGGCAAGATTTTATTCTTTTTTTTATGGCTGAGTAATATGTGTATGTGTGTATATATATGTGTATGTGTATGTATATACACATATATTTATGTGTATACATATATATACACACATATATATGTACACACACACACACACACACATATATATATTTATATACACATATATATGTATACATAGACACTTGGGCCACTTCCATATCATGGCTGTTGTATATAATGCTGCTATAATCATAGGGGTGCATGTATCCCTTTGAATTAGTGCTTTTGTATTCTTTAGGAAAATACCCAATAATGTAATTGCTGGATCATAAGGTAATTCTGTTTTTAACTTCTTGAGGACCTCCATACTGTTTTCCACAGTGGCTGCACCAATTTGCACTCCCATCAACAGTGCAAGAGTGTTCTTTTTTCTCCTCATCCTCTCCTGTTGTTTCTTGTATTATTGATTTTAGCTGTTCTGACAGGTATAATGTTCACTGTAGTTTATATTTGCATTTCCCTGATGGTAAGTGATGATGAACATCTTTTCATGTGTCTCTTGGCCATCTGTATGTCCCCTTTGGAGAAATGTCTGTTCATGTCTTCTGTCGATGTTTTAATTATTTGTTTTTTGGGTGTCGTTGAAGGCTGGATTTTAAGGTCAAGGTGCTGGTAGGGTTGATTTTAGGTTAGGCTCTCTCCTTGGTTTGCAGATGGCCTTCACTCATGTTTCCACATGGCCTTTTCTCTGTCGATGCACTTCCTTGGTATCCCTTGTCTTCTTATAGTGACACCAGCCGTATTGAATTAGGTCTCATCCAAATGGCCTCATTTTAACTTAATCATCTGTTTAAAGACCTTATCTCCAAATATGGTTATGTTCTGAGGTACTGGGAATTGGAAGTTCAACATATGCATTTCAGGAAGACACAATTCACCCCATAACAGATAAACAGAATAAAGACTGCTATGTTAACTGTTTTTTGCATACAGGGCCAACTTGACTTAAGTGAAGGGAAAATAAACTGTATCTCTTGAAGGAGAATGACAAAAATGTATAGCAATTTTAATCAATTACACTAAAGATGATGTGTGACAGTCTTTTATGTATCAGTTTTCAGCTCTGTTAAATTCTCAGTCAGGTGTAAGGAGTTTGGGATTGAGGAAATGTAGAAGGAAATAGGAGATTTCCTTAAATGTTTAAATATATTCACCAGTGTACTTATTTGAATATATTTTCCAATGCTATTTTAATTTCCATTAAATTGGGAACTTTACTCAATTGTCTCCATATTTGAATAAACTTAGAGTCCTTAAAATATTATGGTTGAGAATATCAAAGAATTATGGTGTTAGAGAAATAGTTACTGAATTCCTGATTATAAATACTGACAGTAAAATTTAAATTGAAGGAACAACTACCAAACAATACTCTCTACATTATATTATATAAATATACTATACACATATTATTTTGTGTTAACTTTTTTCCTTCAAGTTCTGTCCAGATGCATTTTAAATGACTATTATACCTATTATTTGGCTTTTGAAGACCGTATTACTAATACAGGATGAATGCTCTAATAGTAAGAAAAATGGTAATTTTATATTCTGATAAAGAAAATTATTTTTACATAAATTAAAGCCAAAACAAATTTTGTCTAATTTGTGTTAAAAGATACGCATTATCTCTCAGACATACTAAACCTCAGGGAAAAAGATTTTAATGGAAAAAAATAAGCAAATAATTTTATGTTGCATACTAGTTTCATATTGCTGTCCAGATCTTGCTCACACACTGTCCAAATGATTTCAGGAAGTCATGTACAAGATACAGAACTTGTCAACATTAATACATGCTAAAATCCATGACATACGTCCCACTCCATCTCCAGCTCACACATCCATTTAATTTCTTTAATTTAAATCTCACTGAGTTGCTTTATTGTTTCATAGGTTGGTGCCTTAGATTTTTTGAGTTCTCCAAGTGGTACTGATATAAGACTTTTGTTGTTGTTGTTGTTGTTAATGCCTTCTTTCAGAGCATTGGGCTATACTCTGCTTACTCTAGTCAAAGAATCCCATTGATGTACTTAGTGGACAAGATCTACTGAGCATCTGTTAAAGGTGATCTTGGATAATTGAATTCAGAGATCCACTTTCTATCCCGTTGAGTTAAACAGAACCTCAGAAAACTACGAGATACATAGATTTGGATTGTATTTCATAACTTGCAAGAGTAGGGATTTTGTAGGAAAAAGCCTGAATTTAGAGTATAGGTACAGAACATGGCGGGATAGAATTCAGGTACAGAACATGCGAAAATATTTCTGGATTCATTTGCACATTAAAAAAACAAGATGTTGAACTACTGTGGGAAAATCCTAAAGCCAGTAAAAGCCTTGAAGGTTTGAAAAATAAAAAAATTACCTTCTATTTCTGGAAAAGAAATAAATTTTAAGAAGCTTAGGGTCTCTGGGTGGCTCAGTCGGTCAAGCATTGGACTTTGGCTCAGGTCACCTCACAGTTCATGAGCATGGAGCCTGCTTCGGATTCTGTGTCTCGCTCTCTCATTGTCCCTCCCCTGCTCGTGCTCTGTCTCTCTCTCTCTCTCTCTCTCAAAAATAAATACTGAAGAAAAAAAAAAAACTGAGGCTTGATAAGTTCAACTTTGGTTTGGGAATCCACCTCAGAGAAGACTGGCATCCCTGAAACATTTGTTCTCTTTGCCAGCAAGATGCCAGGACAATTTTGTTTAGAAACAGTTGAAGATAACATGTGGTTGGTGCTGTTTTCTTCAGCACCTATTGGTCCTGAGTGTGTAGAAAATCTTAATGTAAGATAATAGCAGAGGTGGCAATCATTGCTGTGCACACCAGTATTAAGAGAATCTCTTTTTACATCTGACGCAGATATCAGATTTGGAATTAGCTTAAGATAAACACTGTATTTAGGATAATGTCATCATTATCAATGATAACTTAAGCAACTGATCTCATTTATAGCACATGCAGTGTTTATTTCTTAGCCCAATTATTACCATTCCTATATACTCTGGATCATAAATACTTATATTTGTTGTTTTTATATATAATCTCTAGCATTACTTCAGAGTTTACCTGTAAGTGTGAAGTATGCTGTAACATGTTTTTTCTTTAAGGAGTTAGCAATCAAGATAAAATTCAGAGACTATGATTCATTATTAATATGCTCATTTGAGACAGACCCTGAATATGAGAAGCTATCAAAAGTAGGCAAAATGAGTTTAGTTTATCTAGCAAGTACTTCCATCTGCTCTACTGTGAAATTGTCTACTTGTTTAACAAACAAATTTTAGAAGTTGAATCATATAAATGGGCAATTGCGACTGTAAAATGTACATGGAATTAAGTGTAATGAATTCTACTGTACATCAAATAATTTAGAAATGGTTGTATTATCTTTGGTAACTACATGAAATTGGAGAATATTAGACTTAAAATGTTTTTTTAAGACATTGTTCATCCGTTGTTTTAATTATACTGTATAGAGGTGTTAAGTAGCCATGCTGATAGATGCAATAACATGAGTAAAATAAGCAAAAACTCTGTTTTGAAGTTTTTATATCACAGATTGAGCATTTCTTCAGTACAGTTTTCATACTACATATAAATAATTTTGCATAACTTATGTATAGTAATTTTGCAGGAAAAATATTGGTGACACAAATTTAAAGTTGGATAAATATGAAAAATCAGAAAATTCTGTTTACTCTTGCTATAGTAAAAATATTCTTTTTTTTTATTTTTTTATTTAAAAAAAATTTTTTTTTCAACGTTTATTTATTTTTGGGACAGAGAGAGACAGAGCATGAACGGGGGAGGGGCAGAGAGAGAGGGAGACACAGAATCGGAAACAGGCTCCAGGCTCTGAACCATCAGCCCAGAGCCTGACGCGGGGCTCGAACTCACGGACCGCGAGATCGTGACCTGGCTGAAGTCGGACGCTTAACCGACTGCGCCACCCAGGCGCCCCTTTTTTTTTTTTTTTTTAATTTTTTTTTTTTTTTCAACGTTTATTTTTGGGACAGAGAGAGACAGAGCATGAACGGGGGAGGGGCAGAGAGAGAGGGAGACACAGAATCGGAAACAAAAATATTCTTAATAGCATAGAGAAATTTATGAACATCACCTTAAAATGCATTCCAAAGAGAAATGGAAGAGGTGCTATGTGTTTGCATAGAAACGTACTTGTATCCCTTTGGATAGTGGCTGCTTCATAGCACAGAAAACCGGAAGGTAAACAATCGCCAGATGGATGTATTAGACTCTAATCAGCAGCTTAATAGCAATAATTGGGAGGATAGATGCAATTTGAATATTCTGAGTACTGTTGATGTCAGATTCTCAGCTAAGAAAATGGTCTGCTTTCTTTTAAGTCCCTGCATTATCAGCAGTCAGCTTATATCTGTACTAGACATGTCCTTTCTCGCAGGTAATCTGTTTTACTCAGGTAAATCTAATAGGAAATCCTTATGTCAGGAGCTGTGACAAACACTTATGAAGTTGGCTAAACCTGTTATATTAGAATATTTTTGCACATATTTCTTATTAAGACTAAAGGTTAATTTAGAGCAGTTAGGTCCTGCTGAACAAGAAAGAATTTGGCAACAGTATTTGAGCCTGAAAGTTTTTAAAAAGCTGAACAGAATGTCAAAGCAAAATTAAGGGTAGAGGAATTAAGCTCACTTTTTTCCCTTAAGTGTCTTTGCAAGGCAATAGAAGCTTTGGCAACAGAGCCAAGTAGAAAAATGGAGCCATGCCAGTTGCCACACCATGATAAAGAGAAATTGGTCAGCCCCTGGGTGGCTTAGTGGGTTTAGAGAAATTGGTCATACTTTCTGGTAATAATACCCACAGGAATAAAGCTGACAGCGGTCTGTCCTCTTATTAACATTATCCATTTCTCTCCTTCTCTTTCCTGCTCTTTCTTATGGGCCTTAGTCATTTGGTAATATTATCTGTCACTATTTTTGTCATCTATCACTATTTTTGTTATGTTCCTGAATGTGGTGAGTCATTCAGAACAATTAATACCATTCATTGAAATACCGCTATGTGTAAAAGCTTATGCAAAGGTCTTGGAGCAGAAATATTTTATTCTGGCTAGAGACAGCTACAGAAAATCATAGTGCTGTTTGTATGGGGACATGACTTGGAAAAGTGCAAAGTATTTCACAAGTGCAAAGATGGAGTTGAGAATAGGGAAGTGTCATGCAATCTGAGCTAAGAGAGAAGTAAGAGCTAAGGTCCCAAGCTAGGCCCTGAGGGTCTAGAAATTGTAAATCATCAGTGGTGTTGTTTCCCATGTGGTAATGACAAAGTTGTTTGGTATGAAGGACATTATATGTTTTATAAAGAACTTAGACTACTTCAGTAGGCATTGAAGTACAGGAGGTAAGCAAGAGTTGTATCTTGGTCTGTTTGGCCTGTTATAACAAAATGTCATAAACTGGGAAGCTTATGAACAACAGAAGTTTAATTCTCACAGTTCTGGAGATTGGCAAATTCAAGAGCAAAGCACCAGTAGATTTAATGTCTGATGAGGACCCACTTCCTAGACAGCCATCTTTTTTGTCTTTTCACTATAACCTCACATGGTAGAAGGGGCAGGGGAGCTCTCTGGGAAATCTATTATCAGGGTGTACTTTGCATTCATGAGGACTCTGGCTTCATGACCTAATCACCTCCCAAACATCCCCCCCTTCTAATATTATCACGTTAGTGTGTTAGGATTTTAACATATGAAGTTTGGAGGGATACAAATATACAGACCATAGAAAGTTGAGTAGATAGTAAGATACAAAATGAAGAAATGTTGATGTTTTCTGAGCTGGATTTCCATAGAATGGGTTCTGAACTTTATTTGAAATTGGCCAATTCCTAGAATATCAAATGGTACTAATCAAGTGTAAATTACAAGAAATAAGAACTTTCCTATCATACAGTATCACTGATTCCCTACATCTATGCATGCCCCCAAATAAGTGAAAATTGCTTGTACTCATATTGAAATAATAGAGTTTATAGGAGATCTAGGCTATCATAAATATATACCAAAAGATCCATTCATTTGTGTTTATCAAATCATTATTTATTAAAGAGTTATAGTTAGTGTATTGGTTTAATATCGCTGCTATAACAACATAAACTAAAAAAAAAAAAATCAACATTTAGTATGTTATAGTTTTGGAACTCAGAAATCAAAACTAGGTCTCCCTGAACTGACATCAAAGAGTTCTCAGAGAGTTGGGTTCTTTCTGGAAGCTCCAGGTGCTAGTGCTTTTACTTGGTCTTTTGAGATTCTAGACTTTGCCTGCATTCCTTGGCTCATTCCTTCCTTCCATCTTAAAAACCAGCAATGGCCTGTCAAATCTTTCTTACACTACATCAAATTTTTTCCCAATAGAAGTAGATGTTTATAAATGCAGATATCGTATTTATATTCTTTATATTCCACATTTCAGTGCCTAGTAGAGAATCAGTATATGCCAATAATAGATGAAATGAGCGAGTTATTAAACAAATGGTGAAAAAAACCTTTCCATTAACACCAAATTCCTTCTCAATTGTTTTATCCTGTTAAAATTAATTTAATCATTGGATCGCCTAGGTGGTTCAGTCAGTTAAGCATCTGACTTCGACTCAGGTCATGATCTCAGGGTTTGTGTGCTTGAGCCCCAAGTCAGGCTCTGTGCTGACGGCTCAGAGCCTGGAGCCTGCTTCGGATTCTGTGTCTCTGTCTCTCTCTGATCCTGCCCTGCTCATGATGTCTCTCTCTCTCTCTTTCAAAAATAAATAAACATTAATTTTTTAATTGTAAAAAATAAGTTAATCATTTTACTAAATTAACCATCAATAATCTAAAATATCTAACAAAGCCTATCAAGCTATACATATAGTATGAGGCTACCAAATTTTTTGTAGCTTATCCTCTTTTTCTGTACAACTCTAAGAATAGTTTTCCATACAACTCTAAGATTATCTGTTAGGAGTCTAACTTGATGGAAGGGAATTCAGTATTCTGTTGTCTTTGTTTGTCAGGATCTCATCTTGTGGCTTCTGTTTAGCTGGTATTTATCTGATAACAGGGTCTAAGAGACCACTGCATTCCTGCCACTTGCCCATTTGGATTTATAATAGTACCTTTCCTGAGGTTTTTCCACAGCCAAATGCTAGAAAATTCAGATATCGACTCATTACTCCAGGTTGGAGATCTCGAGTGCTGTCTACTTCTTTAGAGTATTAATCCTCAGTAAACACTGAGGTTATTTATTGTCTCAATTTACAGACAAAGAAATTGAAGCTCAGAGCAGTTATGAACTGGAATAGAGGACATAGTGTTGGTAAATAGCTCAGTTGGAACTCTAATTCAGTTTTGTTTTGTTTTTTTTGTTTGTTTTTATTCTAAAGACTGCCTTTAACTATAGTACTACAGAAAGTCTACATTGGTTTGGGGTACCTGGGTGGCTCAGTCGGTTGAGCTTCCGACTTCAGCTCATGTCATGATCTCACGGTCTGTGAGTTTGAGCCCTGCGTCATGCTCTGTGCTGACAGCTCAGAGCCCGGAGCCTGTTTCAGAGTCTGTGTCTCCCTCTCTCTCTGACCCTACCCCTCATGCTCTTCTCTGTGTCAAAAATAAATAAGCATTAATTTTTTTTTTAAAGAAAATCTACAGTGTTTTTATTTTAAGCATGATTCTATTGTTCATTGGTTTTATATAACTGCAGAGAGATAAAAATAGAAATGGAGGTAGAAATACAGAGAAGAGGAGGGAAAAGAAGAAAAGAGAAGTGAAGAGGGAAAGGGAAGGGAAGGGAAGGGAAGGGAAGGGAAGGGAAGGGAAGGGAAGGGAAGGGAAGGGAAGGGAAATAAGTGTACAAGAAAGCATCCCTCAATTCTTTAGGTTTGTTATCTTTTGAGATCATAATCCCACTAAGATTATGTATTTCTCAAATTAATAGACCTTATAATTCGGAACCATATTTGCAATCCTGGATGGAATGCCACATGGATTCGTGGTCAGTTTTCATAGATCCAAGAATTTAATTTGCTTTAACTAGTTTTGAGAGAAGGAATTTTATTATAGGGTATTTGATAATTTATCAAATTTCTTGGAAGATCAGCACACTATTCTTGGATAGATAGGGACAAAATGCCAAAAAGATTCCTTCCTGGAAGGATAGGGTATGTTGCTAGAGCATGAAAGGGAAAAGAGACTGGGATATGGGGTTTTCAGGAATCAATATGCAGATTTTTATTTTATTTTATTATTTTTTAAGAGAGAGAGAGAATGAGAAAATAAGGATTTGAGAATTGGCAGTTGAATGTGTGGTTTGAGGTACTTATGGTTAGAAAAAATAAGGTTGTCTGAGAAGAGTGAGATAAGACAATATATATCTAGTTTTCCCAACAGATTTTTTTTAATTTTGACATTGATTATATTGTTTTATTTTATTTCATTTTTTTTAACCTTTTGACGCCTTCACCCATTTCTCCCACCCATTACCCTCTGCCTCTGACTTCTGTATCTGTCCTCTGTGTCTACAAAGTTTAGTTTTTTGTTTATTTGGGGGCTTTTTGTTCTTTGTTTTATTTTTGTTTTTACATTCCACAAGAAAGACCATACAGTATTTGCCTTTCTCTGTCTGACTTATTTCACTTAGCATAATGCCCTTGGGGTCCATCCGTGTTATCACAAATAGATTTCATTCTTTTTTACGTCTGAATAATACTTTATTATGTGTGTGAGTATATGTGTATACATGTGTGTGCGTGTGTGCATGCGTGTGTGTGTGTGAAATTTTATTTATCCATTCATCCATTGATGGACTTAGGTTGTTTCTGTATCTTGGCTATTGTAAATAGTGCTGCAATGAACATGGGGGGTGCAAATGTATTTATAACTTAATGTTTTCTTGGAGGGGGGTGGGGGTAAATTCCCAGAAGTGGAATTGCTGGATGATGTGGTAGCTCTGTTTTTAATTTTGTTAAGGAACCTCTGTACTGTTTTCCACAGTGGCCTTACCAGTTTACATGCCCAGCAACAGTGCAAAAGGGTTCCCTTTTCTCCACATCCTCACCAATACTTGTTATTTTTTTCTTTCTTTTTGATAATAGCCATTCTGTCAGATGTAAGGTGATACCTCATTGTGGTTTTGAGCTGCATTTCCCTGGTTAATGATACTGAGCATCTTTTCATGTACCTGTTGGTTATCTGCATGTCTTCTTTGGAAAAACACCTATCCCTTTTAATCTATTTGTTTTCACTATGGTGCTGCTTTCAGTAATTGTGCCTGATGTTACTTTAATTCCTCTAATTTCCTTTCTGAAGAAAAAGGATGGGATGGGAGGAGAAGTTGCCTGGCTATGTGGAATACTTTCAGCCAATCCTCTGGTTGTCAGATCTGTCTTCGTTCTCATTCTAACAGTTATATAGCTTTTCTGTGGTCCCACAATACCAGGAGGTTGATTTGTTTGGGGGTGGGGATGTGCGCTGCTGGCTCAGATTTCAGATTTCTTGTGTCCATCTGCTTTCCAGTTTCCTTTTCTTGTTGCTGTCTACTCTCGAGGTGCTTAGATTTTACATGGATTTCTTAGCTTAAAATGTACTTTCTTCTCTACCATCTGCTTAAAATATATACATATAATTATCTATTTAGCTATACATATTTATTAATGTAGAGTTTTCATATTCATTTTTAAAGAACTTAAAGTCTGTGTTAAAACCAAGCTAAATACTGCATACATGGTTATAAAATGTAACAAATAATAAATACTTGATTTTATGTGAATATTGGTAAAGGATAAGAGCTGATATTTACTTAGTTTCTCAGGACCAAATGGCTGTTAACATTATGAATTGGGTTTTAACTTTCTTCTTTCTTTGTTCATTAATGCTTAAAGAGAGAGCCATTTAAAAAAAATTGAAATTGTCTTTTCTTTGAAATATGTCTTAATAAAGCAATCTACTAGGAAAGAATCAGAACTTCATGAATAATCATTTCTATATAATGGTAAATATTCTGGAACTAACTGGTTTTAACACTACTTAATTTAGTGCATGCCAAGATTTGATGAAAGCTTCAATGCAGTTCTAAAAATATTGGTACATAAACTCAGACAAGTATATAGAAAGATTCATATGTTGTTCAAATTGTCTCTAAGAGATGAATATAAAGTACACATATAAAAAGTAAGACGCATTTCCATAAGCCACATGGTATAATATCATTACTTTGCAGTTTTATAAGTTAGTTTTAAAGCTTTAGTGACAAATATAGAATGGAATTTATTAATGTATACAAAATTCAGTTTTTCAGTGTATTCATGTTGTATAATTAGGTTATTAGCTACATAATTTAATACACTTTTATGTGGTAAAAGCAGTTTAACTGTTAACAGCTGCCTTTAAAATAGCTTTACATTTATTCAGATTTAAATTACCTGTTGACTTGAGTAAGTAATTATAATCTTATCCTAACACTATGTAACATATGGTGTTTATATTCTTCTCAAGAACTCCTTAAGGGGAAAAAATATAGAAACATTAATATAAATAGTGATTTAAGGAACCAATGCAAAAAATATGTACAAAGATTAATGGTAGTTAGTAGGATATTAGATAGTTGTTAAAGTATTTGAATTTGTCTTATTGGATTATTGACTCATGAGATTGTATTTTCAATTTTTTGCTAGGTGTTGGCATTTTTACATAATATATTCATTTTGAGTGATCTGTTTTTTAAATTGAGGTTATATATATTTTTATTATTGTTGAATTCATTTTAAGCCATGCGTTCCTCTTTCTGAATAACAAAGCATTATTTTATGTCTTTATTTACATTTTAGACTTCAACATTTACAAGGCAGATAACCTAGTATTTTTTAATTAAAAAGTATAAGACATAATATTTAAGACCACACTAAAAGTTATTAACACAAAATCCTAGCATATTTACACGTGATTTTAAAATGGGGTATGCTCAAATGTTTGCTCAGAAGTCATCTGTTTAGAATGTTGCTCTGCTAAACCGCAAAGCCTCTTTAAACTCATGGTTTATCTAAAAGGTAATCATAGTACAGGATTTAATTTTGTGAGTACTTCTAATGGGCTAGACAGATTTTAAAATGTTTACATATATTTTTCTCAGGAAAAACTCCATAAATTAGGCTGGGCATTTTGAATCCCATTTTTCCTAAGGAACCGTCTAGAGCCTTTAATATATGTATTTTTTTTTAATGTTCATTTATTTTTGAGACAGAGAGAGACAGAGCATGAACGGGGGAGGGTCAGAGAGAGGGAGACACAGAATCTGAAACAGGATCCAGGCTCTGAGCTGTCAGCACAGAGCCCAACGCGGGGCTCGAACTCACGGACCGCGAGATCAGGACCTGAGCCGAAGTCGGACGTTTAACCGACTGAGCCACCCAGGCGCCCCTAGTATTTCTAATACATCTCTAATAAATGGCAGAGCCATACTGGTTTCAAAACCTATGCTTGAAGCTACCATGCTATTCTCAATATTGTACCTTGAGCTATATGCAATTGTCTATCACCTGTATTAATTGGTTGAAGATGGGAACTAGATCAGAGTACCTTTTATGACCACTCAAAGGATGTTTTTTTTTTTTTTATATATGAAATTTATTGACAAATTGGTTTCCATACAACACCCAGTGCTCATCCCAAAAGGTGCCCTCCTCAATACCCATCACCCACCCTCCCCTCCCTCCCACCCCCCATCAACCCTCAGTTTGTTCTCAGTTTTTAACAGTCTCTTATGCTTTGGCTCTCTCCCACTCTAACCTCTTTTTTTTTTTTTTTTTCCTTCCCCTCCCCCATGGGTTCCTGTTAAGTTTCTCAGGATCCACATAAGAGTGAAACCATATGGTATCTGTCTTTCTCTGTATGGCTTATTTCACTTAGCATCACACTCTCCAGTTCCATCCACGTTGCTACAAAGGGCCATATTTCATTTTTTCTCATTGCCACATAGTATTCCATTGTGTATATAAACCACAATTTCTTTATCCATTCATCAGTTGATGGACATTTAGGCTCTTTCCATAATTTGGCTATTGTTGAGAGTGCTGCTATGAACATTGGGGTACAAGTGCCCCTATGCATCAGTACTCCTGTATCCCTTGGATAAATTCCTAGCAGTGCTATTGCTGGGTCATAGGGTAGGTCTATTTTTAATTTTCTGAGGAACCTCCACACTGCTTTCCAGAGCGGCTGCACCAATTTGCATTCCCACCAACAGTGCAAGAGGGTTCCCGTTTCTCCACATCCTCTCCAGCATCTATAGTCTCCTGATTTGTTCATTTTGGCCACTCTGACTGGCGTGAGGTGATACCTGAGTGTGGTTTTGATTTGTATTTCCCTGATAAGGAGCGACGCTGAACATCTTTTCATGTGCCTGTTGGCCATCTGGATGTCTTCTTTAGAGAAGTGTCTATTCATGTTTTCTGCCCATTTCTTCACTGGGTTATTTGTTTTTCGGGTGTGGAGTTTGGTGAGCTCTTTATAGATTTTAGATACTAGCCCTCAAAGGATGTTTTGACTAGGTAATTCAGTATCATAGAAGAGCTTATTATCATAATTTTTATTAACGTGAACTATGGTAAATACTTTAAATAAATCTAAATAGCCTATAGTTCTTTCTCAAATGCAGTTAACACCTCTGCTTCTCTAGGATGATTTATGACTCATTTTACCTTGGGATTTAAGGAAACTATTATCTTCTGAATTCATAAGAGAGGAGACTGTTTTCTCTCTAACCTTATCTAGATTGCTTTTAGGGGTTTAGATAAATATGGGCCTAAAGTAATGTGTTAGTCTACATCTGGATCAGCATATTAATGCTTAAGTTTTTTTTTTTTTTAAGAATACTCTAATTTCTGGTGAGTCATTTTTCAGATATTAGGGGAAGTTTTAATCCTAGGAGGTGAAAGCTTTGGAAATTAATCTTAAATGATATTAACTAATATGTAAAGATGTAAATACTATGTTGTCTTAATTCCCAGTCCTCCCCCACTGCTGACTTTCTTTGCTCTAGACACTCACTACCTGATTGATCTCATACCATCTATGACCTGATGCCTCCAATTTTTTTTTTTTTTACTTCAATCCCAGACTTCTCTGGGTTGCAAACTTTTATATACAAATACCTGCTCTGTATCTCTACTTGCATGTCTACCAGGAATCACCCAATAGACAAAAACATAAGAACTTTTTACTCTTAGTCCATTTTATCCATGTTACTGTCCCAAATCTATTCATCTCTGGGTCTCCATATCTCCTTCACAATTTCAATAAGTAGTTTTGACTCCTTCATTGCTCAGGCCAAAGCTAGTGGGGGAGGGGTGGTGAGGGAAGGAAAGAAAGAATAGAATTTTATTCTTAATTCTTCTCATTCTTTCCCACACCCATTGCATCCTTAGCAAGTTACTTCTGTCTTGAAAATATGTAAATGTATCCCAAATTTGTCCATTTCTTGCACTTACACTACCATCATCTCTTACCTAGGGTATCCCACCTATTTCTTATTGGTCTTCCTGTTTCCATTCTTGTCTCACCTATAATCCATTTTCCACATAGAAACCAGAATTTTCTTTATAAAAGATAAATTAGATTATGTCATTCCTCTGCTTAAAATGCTCCAGTAGTATCCCAAGGTTAAAACACAAGGTTAAAGTGAAACTACTTTCCACGGCCTGTGAGCCTTATGTGTTCTAGCCCATGGTAGATCTCCGATCTCATCTCTGATTTCTCTTGCATATCATTTCTGGATTTGGCCATGCTGACCTTCTTGTTGTTTCTCAAACTTGCCAAGTTTTCTCTCCTTTCTCAGGACACATGTACTAACTTTATCTTTTGTTTCTATCTTTCATTCTGTAGATTACCATATGGATCATTCTGTCATTGAATTTAAGAATCTGTACCTCTGTTAGCTCATAAGAAGAACCTTCTACAACCCTTCCTAAAAAAGCTTTCATATTCCAGTTCCTTTTCCTACTTTGTTTTTCTTCATGGCATTTATTATTTTTCATTGCACAAAACCTTTGTCATCTGGCATGGCATTTTATATGTATATTTAAAATCAGTTTTGCTCAGTGAAATAGAAGCTCAGCACGGACAGAAACCTGTTCTCTGTTGTTCCCTCAGTTCATGCAACAATGACTAGCACAGAATACCTATTTATTAAATATTTGTTAAATGAAAAAGGTATTCCTATTTCATGTTGTATTTTTTTCATTCATATGTTTATGTGTATATGACATGCCCATATACCTAAATGTGTATGTGTATATATGTATGATATGCAGAGTGAGGGTTTATTTTCATTGTTTATATTAACAGAAATGGTAATATGACTTTCTATTATACTGAATTATCTAACCAAAACATCAATAAATTGAATCTAGACCTAGATTCTAGGTGACCTAGAATTAGCCAGACAATTGTGTGTAGTTCAAGATGCAACCTGTAGTCCAGAAAAAAAGAGTTGAGTGTTCTAATCTGATGTAACCCATTTGGTGAGGTTATTTAACACTGTTGTGTATTTTTCCCTTGACTACATCTAATTTTTTTCTGACTTGAAAATCTTGGTAACATTTTTGGTGCTTTTAAATTTTTTTTTTTTCAACGTTTATTTATTTTTGGGACAGAGAGAGACAGAGCATGAACGGGGGAGGGGCAGAGAGAGAGGGAGACACAGAATCGGAAACAGGCTCCAGGCTCCGAGCCATCAGCCCAGAGCCATCAGCCCAGAGCCTGACGCGGGGCTCGAACTCACGGAGCGCGAGATCGTGACCTGGCTGAAGTCGGACGCTTAACCGACTGCGCCACCCAGGCGCCCCAAGGTGCTTTTAGTTAGAAACGGTGTTCAGCTGCAAAACAAAACAAAAACCAGAAAACAGAAAGCAGTTGTGGTTTTGGAGTGGTGTTGGGGGTCCAGAGCCAATGGCCAAGAAAGAATTTTTAAGACGCCTTTGGTACAAAAAGGTGGTTTTATTAAAGCATGGTGACAGGACCCTTAGGCAGGAAGAGTTGCACTGGAGTTGTGAAGAGTGACTGATCATTTACCATGGAGTTGGGAGGGTAGGGTAGTAAGTAAAAAGGGAGGTTTCCAAAAGGACCTTCATATGCTAAAGAGGACTCTTAAGATAATGGAGTAATGGAGGCCTTGCTATTTTTGAGCTAGTTATTTTTCACTCAAGCAAAGCATTAACATTAAGAGTGTAGGGAGTTCCTGGAGGAATGTTATACTCTTATTTGCCTCAAGTATTTGTCAGTGGGCTACAGATTATAAAGAAATGTGATGTTATTTACATTTTTTTTTTCTTGCCTTTGTTCCCCACATCACTGTGGAGGGGAGAATGATGTTAGGGCTCCAGGAAACTGAATCTATGGGTCTAGAGGTTAGGGTATTGATAAGATCATCTTTTTCTTGTAATTTACTAGAACATTTGTAAACTGGTGGTGACTAACTTCCTGCATGACTGTGATCTCTCTCAGTTAACCCTTTCTTTTCTGTCCTTTCCTTTGTTCTTGGGCAGCCAGAAGTGCCTGAGGAATGTCACACCTATCCCACCCCTGGGTGGGGGTGGTTTTTAGCTTATGCTTTGGCCTCAGCTTGACTTTGGCTCCCTCATCACAGTGATTTAAATTCTATTGTATTTATTCTTACAGAAAATCGGTCTGGAGATGGCAGCACAGAGTGGGTAATAGGGCTGTTCCTAAAAGTGTGTGGGACCCTAACTCCTATTATATCATTCTGCTCTGCTTTTCTTATCTCCAGCTACTGTATTAAAGGCTACTTCATAGTCTGGTGGAGTTCATTTCTTCACAAGTGTTTCAGGTAGTAGTAGGGAGAAAATGGGGAAGGAGAAAAGAGACACTCTTGCTAGTTGAGTTGGCTTCAGAATGAGGAGCCCCTTAGAGACACCACACAGCATTTCTGCTTATGTGTGATTGGCCAACCTCACTGAAAAGAAAGCTGGAAAAATGTAATCTTTTAATTAGAAATGTTGCCAGTGCCAGAGTCTGCATTGTGTGAATGGAGGTCTCGGTCCTTGGATTCCCCAGGAGATTTATGTGGGAATCCACACAGGAATAAAGAAGGAAAGTAGCAAGCACAAAGCAATTTATTAAAGCAAAAGTACAATCCCAAGGTGGGAGAGCAGTCGAGGTGAACTGGCCATGGGTTGTTTTGGGATTGGATGTTTGTTGCCTCTCTGGGCTGGGAAGACCTGTGAGTACAGTGGGGTGGTGCCTCCTCCAGTCATTTGGGAAACTCCTCCCCCAGGTTCAAAAGGGGAGTTTTTGACCCTCCAAGGTTTGTGTCTGAACTGTCAGCCTTCCTCCATAAAAGGGGAGTATAACCCCAATGAAAATGTATTATAATGAGTCTAGGGGTTATCCTGGGGCAGGGGTGGAAGAGGAGAGCTGCAGGCTCTGCTTCTGTGGCTCTTGGTCTATTAGCCCTAAGGTCTTAGAAGTCACAAGGTCAAGATGCTGTGGCCCCAGGCTTTTAACCTGTAACCTATCTATCACAGTCCTTGCCTTCAGCTCTTACCTGTCATTCCTTCCTCAAGGACTTGGAACACTGCCTCAGGGCCTTCCTTCCATGGCTCCTATCTAGGTTCTACCTAACACAAACACTGCTATCCCAAAATAACATCAAGTTTGTCTTGCTGGGTAGAAGAGGTATTGGATACTGGTGGACAAATAGTCTATTTCAAACATATCTCTGAGATTTTTGTAGAACTCATTCTACTGTTAGCATAGTTATTGGCATATGTTTATTTTTCCATATCTTCTTTATGCACCCCACCCCCATATGTCACATTGTTGTGTTCTTTCTGTAATTTGCCATCTCATCTCACAGTGTATTTTACACAATAGTCAGTAAATACTTGTTAAATTTAGATTCAAATGACTGAAACCTATTAGCTTGATTCCATTAGCACCTTAATCTGGCAGATGCTGAAAAGCTGGAAAAGCCTTGTCTTTCATGTTGTCAGAACTTCTACAGTTACCTTAAAAACAAGAAAAATGAATACATTCTGTTTACTACTGGATTCTCATATAAATGGCTAAAGTGCCTACTTAAATATGAAAGAAAACACTACTGAGGTGTCAACAGACTTGGAAAGAGAAGTATTAGCAATGCAAACACAATTAACTGTGATTTGTATGAAATAAAATAAACAAAAACTTGAACCTCCTAAAGTAATTTGTGAATAAAAGGGCTATTAATTACCTTAATGAAGGTAAACAAGGAAGAAAAATCCAACAGTATTTGTTTGTGGGCTAAATTATATGCAACATGGAACTTACATTTTTAAAATATGTTTCCCATTTTATTCAGAATATATTTTTATTTTACCTAAAATCAAGCTTTTAAAATAAATAAGATAATATTTAATATGAAATTGCTTACTTTCTTTTTAAATGCCAAATACCATCTCCATGGTTTGTATAAATTTGTAGTGATGTCATTAACATGACATTTGTCTCTATGTTCAACTTCTCTGCATACAAATACAAGAAACTTAAGGGGAGCCTGGATGGCTCAGTCAGTTGGGTGTCTGACTTTGGCTAGGGTCATCATCTCCCAGTTTGTGAATTTGAGCCCAGCCATTGGACTCTTTGCTGATGGCTCAGAGCCTGGAGCCTGCTTCAGATTGTTTCCCTCTCTCTGTCTCTGCACCTCCCGTCCTGGTGCTCTGTCTCTCGCTCTCTCTAAAAAATAAATAAACATTAAAAAAATTAAAAAAAAAAAAGAAATACAAGCAACTTGTGAAGGTTTTTCGGGGATGATTCTTGAAGAATAGCTTGTATCAAAATAATCAACTTAGGGTTTTTTGTTTGTTTGTTTATGATATTATGTAATATTATTATCCAGTTATCACAGACAGCTTTATGTCATGTGCAAAATAGCCTCTATTTTAAAATTAGAGGTTCTTATCACACACACACACACACACACACACACACACACACATGAATTTTCTTACATTTTATAATAATTGAAAAGTGAAACTTATGTTCTCAGTTCAAATTATGAACTGGTAAAGGACAAGAATATATATATATATATATATATATATATATATATATATATATATGACTTTCTGATATTGAATTATCTAACCAAAACATCCTATGAGGAACACAAGTGTCCATTGATAGAAGAATGGATAAAGAAAATGTGATACACACCTACACACACACTGTATTAATGCAACATATATGCACACTGTATATATATGCAACATATAATTAACATATATGTAATATAAACATACACACAGAGAACTGAATATTAGTCAGAAAAGAGAATGTGATTTTGCCCTTTCCACAACATGGACCTAGAGTGTATTATGCTAAGTGAAGTATATCAAAGACAAATATGACTTCATGTATATGTGGAGCCTAAAAAACAAAAGAGCAAACAAATAAATAAACATACTTAAATACAGAGAATAAACTCATGGTTGCCAGAGAAAGGGTGGGTGGGGGGAACGGGTGAAATAGATAAAAAGGATTAAGAGATACAAGCTTCCAGTTATAAAATAAGTATATCACAGAGATGAAAAGTACAGCATAGGGAATACAGTGAATAAGATTAAAATAATATTGTATGGTGACATATGTTGATTATGGTTATTGTGGTGAGTATGGAGTAATGTATAGGATTGTTGAATCTATATGTTGTACAACTGACATTAATGTAACATTGTGTGTTGAGTGTACTTAAGTAAAAAAGAAAAATGTAGGCAAAGCTCCAAGTGGGAAGAAAGGACTACTGAGGTGTATAACAGCTCTGTTTCTTACATCAAAATTAAGCCCCCTTTTCTCTCATCAAGAGAAAAGGAACCAATTTATATTCTTAAAATCAAAATAATAAAGATGTGAAATAAAAAAAATATGTAGTGCTTTTTATCTTTGATGTGCTAATGGGAAAATTGCTTGGTAACTTAAAAACACACTAATTACAGAATAAAAAACTTAAAATTTTTATGTTAGGGAAAAAAATAAGATGGTTATCATCTAATACACAAGTATTCGAATACATTGATAAGTTGTCAGTGGTAATTTATCAAAAAAATCCAAATAGAATTTCATAAATACAATTTAGATAGTAGTTATAAAATCCAGTATGCACCTTCTACTTGATTTTACCATTTCTCTCTCTATATATAATAGATTATATTATATATACATATATTTATTATTATAACATAACATATATAATAATAAATAATATTAATTTTATTATGATGCCATAGGTTTGATGAAAAGTGGACAGTTTTGGAAAGATATGAAAGGACAAAAAGTATGAGCTCCAGGTAGTAAAGGGAAGTGGGCCTGTTTGTTCACATTCCCCTCTCCTTCCCTTTTCTTCAGAAACAAGGATGCTCCTCTCCTCTAGGTATAGGAAGGGCACCTGCCACACCAGGGTTTTATGACCTGCTTTGAAGAAGGTCAGAAAGTCCTTCTTGCCTATGCCATTTCTAAAATTTTTTTGTAACTTGAAAGGCTCCTGGGTGGCTCAGTTTATTAAGCTTCTGACGTCAGCTCAGGTCATGATCTCAAGGTTTGTCTCTGTGCTGACAGTGCAGAGCCTGGAACCTGCTTTGGATTCTGTGTCTTCCTTTCTTTCTGCTCCTCCCCTGCTCTGTTTCTCTCTCTCTCAAAAATAAATAAACACTAAATAAATAAGTAATTTTTTTTGTGGCTTGAAATATTTAATATATCATGTTGCCGTACTTGAGGGCAGTGTGTCCTGAACCCCATCAATGCCAAATTAAATGTGATTTGTAGGTGTGTTTTCCATCATACGTTCAATGATTTTATATTTTTGTGTTCAAGTCAATCAATGTATACTCAATCTTTTAACCAAAGATTATTGTGCCACATCCTATAAAGGATGCTAAACTGAGGAAGATACAGACCGTGTTTTCCAAAAGATTAAAAATAGTGTGTTGAATTAGAAAATAACAAAAGTGGGCTGCCTGGGTAGCTCATTCAGTTAAGCGTTCAACTCTTGGTCTTGGCTAAGGCCATAATCTCAGGGTTCATGAGTTCAAGCCTCTCTGCAGGCTCTGCACTGATGTCATGGAGCCTGCTTGGGATTCTCTCCCCCTTTCTCTCTCTGCTTCTCCCTCTCTCTCTCGCTCTCAAAATAATTAAGTAAACATTAAAAAAAAAAAAGAACAAATCCTATAATAGCATGACTAAGCTAGTGAATTGGGAGTAGTTCACATGATGATGATGGTGATTGTTAAGAGGGATAAACTGCTTGGAGGGAGGGGGAACTTAATGATATTTGGGACTATGGTACCTGAGTTTTCCCCATTTTGTCAGGATCTCTTACTACCATTCTATGTCATCCCTCCAATCTCTTTTTTCTTAAATCCTTTTTTGTCTGTATTGGAACAGCTTTTACCTTTTCCTAAGCCATCTGTATGACCAAAGATTAGGCATCCTTAAAGTCCAAGAGCAACTATCAAAATCTCTTAGTAATATTTCCAGACAACAATACTTCCTCCCAAGTAGTGGCCTGCATCTTTCCTTCATGCTTATTCTTTCAAAAGGACCTCTCAAAATAAGCTTGATTGTAGTACCTGTGACAGTGCATTAGAATAATTTATGTATTTCTCCATTAGACTGTAATTGATCCAATAAGTATGTTGTCTTATTTATCTCAGAATCAGTTGTGCATAATTCATTGTCTACAGTGTCTAATCAATAATAGATTTATAATAAATCTCACTGAATAGAAAGGATAACTAGAAAATTGCATCCAGTTTTCTTTTTTTTCAGAATGTTGGGGAAGAGAAAAAAACACACTCAAACTGCCTCAGCAAAAGTGAGTGTATTTGGTAAATAAAATGGGGATTTAAGGAGGAAAATAGTCTCAGAAGTAAAATAGCTAGAGTCAGCAGTGTGCGGGTAAATGTGTAATAATCAACTTTAAAGCAACAACAAAAACAGAACTGTAGCATCTGCCAATTACTGTTGTGTCATTGTTCCACCATGCCAGTTTCAAGCTACCAAGTCAAGTCACTGAACTTGGAGTTGGGAAAAGATAATCATAGTCAGCTCTTGCAAATTGGTACAAGACCACACGAGCAGAGAACTCATGGTGAACTGGAAAATCATCATCTCTCAGTATTCATTGTGGTACTCATGGTTAGATAACTGAACAGCCACCAGATTAGTCTATCACCTTCCTTACTCCTCTGCTGTGCTGCTTTTCTATACTTGTCTTTTCCCCTATGCTGTTTCTTACCTTCTCTCAATTTTCCTTTGTTTCTAGCCAGTAACTTCTACTTGAGATGGGCTTTCATTGTCCATTCATTCCTACCATGTCATGTCTTCTGTTCACTGATGATTCTATGCTTTCCTATCGAATATCTATTTTCTACACTCCTACAAACATTTGGGATGGTTGATACTCAGACTATTCAGAAAAAAATTTATTGATTTGGTAAGTTACTATCTAGTGCAAAATGCCAAGGTTAGTGCCCCCATGAACAGTGTCTTTGTGTGTTTTTGCCAAAGTCAGCTTTGGGTCCAAGCTGCTTCCACCCACCAACACCCAGCTGTGGCTAGCATCACAGAATCACATGATATGGTAAAGCAAGACCTGTAAATAAGACATTTCTCAGAAATAACTATAGGACCAAGAAGTTCTCCAATGCTTTACTTTGTGTGTATAGCTTCCTGTGAGAGAGGGCACTGGGGTAGACTATAGATTTCTCAAGGACAGAAGAAAGCATGTGCCACAATTTATAAATCTCTATGATGTTAGTGTTTTCATATGCATAAAATAGTGTTAACATAAGCTGATTTTACAGAAAAATTAGGATTTTCCTGTACACTTGATCTCATGGCCATAAGTTGTGATTCCTTTTTCCTAAAATGTCCAGATGCTACCTTTAAATTTAAATACAGCAAAAAACTTATATGTATAGATTTCTGAAACATTTTAGGAAAATGAAACTATGAGATATAAGCATTTTAAACATATTAAATAATAAGATTTCTAAATGTGTATATTATATAAATGTGTGTATATGTATTACATTTATAAATGAATTAAATGTGTGTTTAAGTATGCATATATCTATTCAGAAGTAGAAAAGCTATATCTGTATATAGAAAATGGGTTTAATTCTTTTCAATAGTCTCCCTACCACTACTGCACATAACTGTAAGTGTGTATTAGTTAAAAAAAAAAATAATAAGATGAGTAGATCAAGAGCAAACTTATTAATTTCACAAGATTTACAAAATATAAGAAATTTTACTTGAAGTTATACTCATTTACTTAAATAGCTATAAAACTATTAAATGTCATATGAATTTTCTTTAAAATTATCATTTTAATATTATAAAAGGTTATAGATGATATATAAATTTTCCACTAGGAAACTTTATAAATGTGGATTTCTTTAGTTTTACTATGAAGAAATTGTACCAAGTTAAAATAGTCTTTTAAGTAATCATTATTGGCTACTTAGAATAAGACATGTAGGATGTATAATGAACAAATGAATAAATGAAGTAATATATACCACTCTGTGTTGAAAAGTGACTATAATTTCAGCCATTATATTTCAAATTATTTTTAGAGTACACTCAAGTTAAGATATTATGTTCATTTACAATATAAATGCTGACTATACATAATTTTATTCTTTTTTTAACATGTGAATTAATGCTACTATTAATAAGATCTTACTGTTAACATCTAATAGGGGCAGATATGAGCTCATTTCTATTTTCCTATCATAAAAAAATGTGTGGTCTTCTTCAATAAATTGAATCTCGTCACTTTGGGTCTTTTACAGCATTTCCTACCAGTTATAAAATTACTATTATCTATTAATATTTGAAAAGTGACAAAAAGTAAACTTGATAATACTATTTTGAATTCATTTAAGACATTGAACATATATTTTGTCTGATTTGTTGTTAGCAAGTTATAATAGCCAACTGTTAACAAAAAAACTAGTAGACTTTCAATTTATGAAAAATATTTAGGCTAAACAAATGAAAATGTTCTGTCCCACTAAGGAATAAGATATTCTAGTGACTAAAAATACAGGTTTTAGAAAAATATCTATGTTGAATTCTTGTTCCGTTTCTTTTTATGGGCTACAGGTAAGTTTGTTTATGTATTGACTGACTTATGAATGTGTTCTGTGTCTGAGGCTATAAAAATAAGGCAGACAAGGAAAAACATTCTGGTTTTTGGCAAATGCAAACAGCAAACAAATACTCCTAGTGTGACAGCAGAGAAGGACAGAGATCAATGGGAATAAATGGCAGTGTGCTTTGTCTCATTTCCAAATCAGAAAGGCTCAAAAAAAAAAAAAAATGGTGTTTAAACTGATACTGGAAGGAAAAAGAAAATTAGCTGGATGGATCTGAATACACGAAATGACAAATAATAATACATAATTTATAAGTCAGTAAAGGAGGTGGAAATGACACATGGAAAGTCCCCAGCACAATTCCCTGTATTTTCCATGATAATTAATTTTTCCCCTTTTGTTTAAAAAAAATTGAAGTATGGTTGACATACAGAGTGATACTAGTTTCAGATGTACATAGTGATTCAACAATTAAGTACATTACCCATACATTACTCATTACAGCACACTAAGTGTAGTTACCTCCTGTCACTATACAAAATTATTACAATATTATTGACTATATTCCTTAGGCTGTATACATTTTATCCCTATTGACTAATTTATTCTATAACTCGAAGTTTGTACTTTTTTATGCCCTTCATCTATTTCACCACACCTCCCCCTTTGTCTGGCACCTGCCAAATTTGTTCTCTGTAGTTGAGTCTCCTTCTGTTGGTTTCCTCTTTTGTTTGTCTTAGATTCCACAAATAAGTGAAATCATATGGTATTTATCCATTTCTTGATTATTCTTGATAGTGTTGGTCAGCCTTCTTATGAAATAACTCATGCTTTTGTATCTTAGTAGGAGCCATCTCTTCTCACTTTGATTGTTTACAAGTGTCTAAAATTCACTTCCTCTCTAATCTGATATTCTTACAAAGAACTGGAAGGAAAATCAGTGAGCCCACTGTTTTAATTCTCATATTTAATGATCCCTAAAGTCGAGGCATTGCTTTTAAGGAAGCTCTACATTAGATTTCTTTCCAATTCAGTTCCAAATTGGGATAATGTTCATAGATATCGAGTCATAAAAATACCCTTCTTCAAATGCAACAGATGAAAGTAGTACATTCTTGTCATTATTGTTTTAAATCTTCTTTCTTGAAGACACTGACATTTGGATAGTTGAATAATTAGCTGGAAATTATACATACTCATCTGATAACTAGGAGGCCAGAAGACTGGAAGTAGCAAGTCATAATTACATGTATTCATTGGTTGATACAATTTCTAGGCATAAAATTTTACTTTTCCACTGATGCTTAAGAGCTATATTTACTCCATTCCTTTATGTACTTACTTGTTAAAAAAATACTTATCAGGCACCTATTAAATTCCAAATGTTATTTCTTTGAATTGGTTTTATGTATTTATTGGCAGAGAATTGAAATGTTTACTATTTCTCTTCATAAAGAACATGCAGTGTTCTTCATTCATATTTTTAATTTTAACATTATGTACTAGAGATTTTACTTTTTTTTCTATAAAGGTCTTGGGTATGCCTCCTTAAATTTTATTACTGTTGTTCAAATTGCCATCTACTTCTCTAGCAGTTTTATTTCGACAAAAAGCTACAACTTATGGTTGTTTCTCTTGTAGTTCCTTTTTTTCCCCCTGGCAGCAATGAGTTCCCTAGGTTACATTGTTGCTTTCCTTGGGGTTTAGGTCCAGCTAATGGGTACCTGCAGTTATGTGGGTCCCATAGGTAGTCAGGGGTAAAGCAGTGGAGTACCATTCTACGCAGCTGGGAGCACCGTATGTTTTTTCTCCTCACGCTTTGTGCAGCTCCCCATGATTCATAGGAGACAATGAAGCAAACAGATATACCCAAGAACAACACTGCAATTATTTAATGTTCTTTAGATTAAATTAACTTTTGACTCCAAGTACTCATCCTTTAATGATTGTAGGAGACATAACTTCAGTTATTCATGGAATGTTCTATCCTCACAGTTTTGCAAATGTCCTAAGTTTTGTACAAATTACATGGCCATTGGAAAAGCCCATCTAGTTATTGGTAATCTGTTCATATAACATTATATAAGATTTTCAGTGTCCCAGCCCATCATTTATAAGGTCCCATGGCTTTACCCATCTTACATCCTGCTTGAGGCACAGGAAAACTTGGAAGAGAATAAAACTTACTTTCCTAGAATGTAGCGTTTTAGGTTAAGAGTGAACAAGATTGCCTTTCCTTACATAGTCTTTACCACCTCCCAGCATGGTGCCAGAAACAAGAATTAAGTCTCCTCTGTTCGTGGGACCAATTGAACTCTGCTTCTATCTACTTTAAGATTCTCCCCTCACTTTCTCACTATTCCTCAAATGTTTTCTCACTTTCCTGTTACTTTCTAGTATCCTCAGTATTATTCTTTCAGGATGTTTAGGATATATGAGGAGAAAACAGACATTTCAATATTGCACTGAGTTATCCTAGCTCACCAGATCATGTGTTCCTGTAATATGCATCTCTACCACTTGATTCTTCTTTCTCAGACCACACACCATACTTCTAGGATTTGTGTCAAGTCTGACACTCCAGATAGATTGAAATAATCAATGAAGGCAGACTTGAACTTAATACACACTTATTTAATAGCCAAATCAGAAGTATTTCAAGAGATTATTCTCCAAACAAGGTGTATGGTTTTTTGCCTGTTTGTTTTTAACAAAATTAACTTTGATTAGTAGAATCTAAGTAGAATTATAATCCAGAAAGCTGTTCATCTGCTATGGTGAAGAACCAATACTGGGAGTGGAAACATCATCATCACCAATAAAGCTGCATTTCGAGAACTTACTGAAAATACTAATTAATTTGTCTTAGGTGCCTTATGCCTACAGAGACATCAGCTGTCACTTAATGATGGTAGTACCTAAGTATGGGTTGCATGGAGCATAATGGCAAAACCTTATTTAAACAGAAGACAAAGCAGAGTAGCGCACCATATTACGTTCTCTGTAAGAATTAAAATGTTTATTAAAATAAAAATGTAAAATTTTAAATATTCTAATACTAACTTGTACAACTGAAACTATTATTAAGCCATTTAAAAGAATGATAAAGAAAATTTAATTTAATTTAAGCCATTGGGAAACTTTATTTTTCTCAACTAGAGAATTAGTTGAAAATCACCAGCCTGTGATTTCTTAAAAAGTCACTTAAACTTGCATATTAGTATCACTTCATACTCTCTTTTCTGCTGACCTGTGTCGTTTCCACGTACTCTAATGGAGATACTGTACTGTTTACCAATATATATTCCTCACTGCCTAATAAACCAACCGATCATTTTGTATATCCAAAATAATTTTTCTTTTTTTCTATAAAGTATATCACTGTTCTCATTCTCCTTTGTTGGCCAATGCACCTTTCTTTTCCAAAATGAATAATAGAGAAAAAATTATGGCAACTCGATGTGGCTTCAGTAGACTCTGTAAAATGCCTCTGTCCAAGTTTCCTTCCTGTCACGAACATAATTCTTAGCAAACAGGTCACTAATTTACTTATATAACTCTCTCCTATGTTCTCAGAGGCGTTGCTATATCAAATGTAAATTGGCTTAGTATTTAACAACCTATGCAAGCCCTTTGGGAAAGCTGTTTTTAACAAAAATGGCTTCTTAAATGGCCTTTGGTCTTCTTAAAGGATTCTAATTACTGCATAAAATACTAATACACTTATTAGCAATGCATACATATGCAGATTTAAAACACACACACACACACACACACACACACACACACACAGAGAGAGAGAGAGAGAGAGAGAGAGAGAGAGAGAGACATAAATTTCTTACCTATTTCCCTAAGGAGAATTCTAATATTACTTTCCTTTAAACCTACTTGACCTATGAATACCTGACACACAGACATTTTACCCAAGGATCACTCTAGCACTTTGGCAATTACGAAATATACCCGAAAACCTGTTTAGGATTGCTCTGTACTCTGTTAGGATCTGGGATACAGAGATTGAAGGAACGTTATCCCCTTCCGATTTTTCCTACTTGTACAATGCTTTTGTTTGTTTCGTTCTTAAGATTGACTCTTTTGCCAGTCATTCCACCATAATCAGAGCTGCAAATTTAATTACACCATGGTTTCTTTTCTCCAGGAAATTATAGTTTAGTAAGGAATAAAGTAGGAAAAAACAAAACCAAACTGTAATTATAGGCTAGATTTATAAGGGTTGCAATATATGTTTAACTAAATACAAAAAAAGGGGCATCTTATTTAGACCAAGTGATTCCAGATTTCCTAGAGAGGGTAATATTTAAGCTGAACTTTTAAGAATAAGTCAGACTGTGGTGGAATAGGGAAACTAGACAGAAACTTTGAGAGAAAAAAATTGTTGAAAATTTGGGGACTTTTTAGTATGCCAAAAATCTAGATGAAACTCATCAATTTCAATTAAACTGCCTACCCATATTTGAACATAGCAGGTGAGTCTAATGCAGATGGATATTCTATTTATGAAACTGATTTGCTAAAAGTTTATTTACATAGTTTTCACAGTTCGTGTAAAATGTTCTTTATGCAAAGTTTTTAATTTACAACTGAGATTTTTAGGATAATGGGCATTAAGTAACACTAGGTACAACTAAGTAAAGAGCAGTGAAATATGTGAATGTGCAAACAAAAATTTGTCTTTTATTTGAATATATTACCTATATGCAATAAATTGCATACAAAGAATATGAGGCAAATCATAATCAAACTGATCTTATCATTATGTGATAAATGCCACTTAGTATTAAAACTCAATTTTATACACACACATATATATTTTAATGGAGTTTCTTTTTCTTTTTATTTTTTTTTGCTAGATTTCTTCTGTTAACAAATTCTTTTTTTTTTAATTTTTTTAATGTTTATTTGTTTTTGAGAGACAGAGAGAGAGGAAGAGCATGAGCATGGGAGGGGCAGAGCCAGGAGAAGATGCAGAATCTGAAGCAGCCTCCAGGCTCTGAGATGTCAGCACAGAGCCCGATGCGGGGCTCAAACTCGCAAACTGCAAGATCATGACCTGAACTGAAGTCAGACACTTAACCGACTGAGCCACCCTGGCGCCCCATTCTGTTAACAAATTCTGACAGTAACTCATATTTAGTTTCTCTTCACTGTTCCAGAAGTAGGGACAGTGTAAGGATATAAAACATTTATGAGGTCTAAGTACCCTTAGGTTTTGTGCATTAGAGCTCACATGAAATGTGAGCCAAAGCAATTTGTCACTACCTTAGCACTCAGTTCAACTTAAGAAAAATTACCTGTTGAATGTGATTGTGCTACTGAGCAAGTGCTGTTTATCTGACTAGAGAATGGTGTCCAGCTACCTAATAGAGGCTCTGGGCATCATTCAAAATTTTTAAAATGCATATGATAGTCATTATCTTAACATTACCATATTTGCTCTGTAGAGCTTTCTGGACTGATTTCACAGGAGGATATTTAGAAGAATGTGGTATGCACCAAAATCATTTTTCTGCTTTTCTGTGTTCCTATATTTAATATAAGTATATATTTAAGGTACAGTAAAATAAACTAACCTGAAAATAATTCAGCCATAGTGGAACCATTCACAATTCCAAGAAGCAAAATGCAAATGTAGAACAAACCTTTTTGTTTGTTCTTTCTTTTCTTTTTCTGTTTTCTTTCTTTATTTTTAAGTGGAAGGCATCATAATATGATTGTATGTGAACTTTGGACTTGCCATTTCTTTAATGATCTAAGTAATTCCACAGTTTTAAACAATTAGTTCTTCTGCTTTGAAAATTGCCGATGATGTGTTTTCTCCCTAGGGAATCAGTTGAATTCCAGTTTGCTGATGCTGAGCTAAACCAAATGATCATTCTAACTTAGTAAACTCAAAAGGCTGCTATTTTGTAAATGTCTTTGTGGGTGTCATTAACTAGAGTACTGTAAAAAATATATATACTTTTTACAAAGCTGTATGATATATTAGATCATTCGTATGCAGGTTACCTTTCTGAGATACTCTTTTTCACTCTCCTTTGGGTCACTTGCCCAGAGGAAGACGTCCATGCCTTGACACAGATCTATGAGGGCACCCACATGAGATAATAGATCTTCCATCAGTCTATACTGGAGAAGACTACAGCCCTGGCTTACATCTTGATTACAACCTCAAAAGACCTAAGTCACAACACCCAGCTGAAGGACGCTCAGATTCCTGAGACGACAGATATTTGTTCTATTTAACTTGTTACACATTTACAGATAATACAGCACTCAATAAATGTTTGCAACTAAATAATGAGAATGGAAAGTTAAAAACTGCAATTAAAAAAAGAAAAATTAGGGCATATAAGAATTACCTTTAGGACACTTGGGTGGTTGTTGATTAAGTGTCCAGCTCTAAAGTCAGCTCAGGTCATGATTCCAGGGTTATGGCATTGAGCCCCGTATTGGGCTTTGTGCTGAATGTGGAGTCTTCTTAGGATTCTCTTTCTCTCTCTGCCCCTCCCCTGCCCCAATATCCATGCTTGCACACACACTCTCTAAAATTACCATTTTTAGACTGGTCATGGGTTATTTAGATCAGGAGTTCAACAATAAGATATATATCAAAGAATGAGTTATCAAACAAAATCTTCAATATTTTAATATTATCCTCAAATAATTAGGGGAAAACCTCAAAGCATGTTACATTCCTTATATTAATTATTATTTATTTGTTATCCTTTAGTGTGCTCAGCGGTTACCTGATCCAGTAGACCAGTCACTGTCTTCTTTATCTTTGTTTCATTCTCTCCTTCTCCACATCTCTTTCACTGATGCCCTCTCTTTTCCTCTCATATCAGTTATTTCACTTGTTTTTTCTCACATGCTGTCTTTTTTTTTCTTTTTTCACACAGGTACACACTCAAAACAACCACATGCAGTGGCAAATCGAGTTCTTGACATAGTCAAATGAAATTTTTTGCTCAGTCATTTACTGAAAGTCTGAATTGAACAAGTCATAATAATGCAGATGAAATCTATTCACTTACATTATGAAAATAGCAGTTTTGATGTTTTTCATTTGTTTCAAAAGAAAAATGCTAGTGGCAAGAATCTGCTTTTTTAAAAAATCCATTCAGAACCTTCTAATTATCCTGCAAATACAAAAATTAATTTTTTTGTGGGACTACTTTTGCTATCATAAATATAGCTATGGAATGTTTAGTGCATTATTGGTTATTCACCCTTTTATATAGTTATAATTTTAGAGTACTTATATGCTGCTAATATTTACATAAATTATCCTATCACTCCTGTTGGTTTTTATCTTAGCTGGGGCTTCTACAACTAAATACCACATACTGAGTGGCTTAAACAACAGATACTTATTTCTTACAGTTTTGGAGGCTAGGAAGTCCAAAAGCAAGGTGCCAAAAAATTTGGTTTCTTGTGAGGGTCTTTCCTGGCTTGCAGAGAGTCTCATTGCATTCTCACAAGGCAGGTAGAAAGGGAGCAAAGGAGGGAAGGGGGGAGGGTGTATGAAAGAGAGGAAGGGAGAAGGAGGGAGGAAGAAAGAGAGTACACACACACATGCACATGTAAGCTGTGTGTGTGTGTGTGTGTGTGTGTGTGTGTGTGTGTTGGTTTCTCTGCTTCTTAGAAGGACACTAATGCCATTATGAGGGCCCCACCCTCATGACCTCATCTAACCCTAATTAGGGTTCCTAATTTTGGAGGCTCCCCCTACAAATACCATCACATTTGTGGTTAAGACTTCAAGATATGAATTTGAAGTGAATACAACCATTCAGTCCATAGCATTCTTACCTTTAAGATAAAATCTCTATATTATAATTAAAATATGAAACATTTTTCATTTCTAATACTTGTTTATTTATAAAATATGTTAATCTAAGGCTATTAGTTTGATTTATTAAATTTGTCATGCAGTGTTTAAAGAATTAAATTTATTTGATTTGTAATACGTAATTGTTATTTTCCTTACTAATGTTTTGATAATCATCTATTTTCCTTTAAGTAACATTGAATAATCAAATTTTTATGCAGAGACGGGTGTTCTTAAATGAAAATATATATTTTTTAATTTACCCACTGTAACATCATACAAGTTTATAGTTGATTTGGTAAAAAATTAAAATCTATTATTTGTTCATCTTATTCTTTCTTTTCCTCCCACTAGAGAGAGATATAGTGTTGAAACCTTTTTACCAAATAAAAAAAAAATTTTTGAGAAAATGTCATGCAATAAAAAACAAAGAAGTAGATAATAAGTATTAACTCTTGTTTAAATATTTGACAGAATTCACCTGTGAATCCATCTGGTTTTGGACTTTTCATAGTTTTGTTTGTTTGTTTCTTTTTATTACCAGTTCAATTCCATTACTAGTAATCTGTCAGTTTAGATTTTTCTGTTTCTTCCTAATTCAGTTTTGGAAGATTGTGTGTTTTTAGGAATTTATTTTTTTCTTCTAGTTCTAGGTTGTCCAATTTGTTGGCATATAATTTTTGTAGCATTCTCTTACAATCTTTTATATTTCTGTGGCATCAGTTGTTACCAGTCTCTCATTTCTGATTTTATTTGGGCACTTTCTTTTTTTTTTTCTTTTTTTCTTTCTGATGAGTCTGGCCGAGAATTGTCAATTTTGTTTACTTTTTCAAAGAACAAGCTCTTGGTATCATTGATTGTTTTCTATTGATAGTTAGTCTACATTATTTTTTTCAGCTTTGATCTACATTAGTTCCTTCCTTCTACTCACCTTAGGCTTTTTTGTTCTTCTTTTTCTAGTTCCTATAGGTTTAAGGTTAGATTGTCTATTTGAACTTTTCTTGTTTCTTAAGGTAAGTCTGTATTACTATACATTCTCTCTTAGATTTCCTTTCTTTGTGCCCCAAAGATTTTGGATAGTTGTGTTTTCATTATCATTTGTCTCCATGTATTTTCTTTATAATTTCTTCTTTGACTGCTTTGTTGATTATTTTGTATCATGTTGTTTAGCCCCTACATACTTGTGCTTTTTCCAGTTTTTTTTCCTTGTGATTTATTTCCATTTTCATATCTCTGTGATTGTTACATCAATCTTGTTGGATTGATTCCTTTATCATTATGTGATGTCCTCCTTTGTCTCCTATTCTTTACCCAAAGAAAACAAAACACTAATTTGAAAAGATTATGCACCCCTATATTTATTGCAGCATCATATACAATAGCCATGATATGAAAGCAATTTAAGTCTCCATCGATAGACAAATGGATAAGGGAGATGTGAGATATATAAATTTGTGTGTATATGTGTATATACACATATATATATATAATATAAGAAAAACATATAGCAAACTTCATATTAATTACTATTCATTACTAGAATTAAGATCAATTTTTAATGATGATTGACTTACCAGATATATGTTTATTATTCATTGATGACCTTTATATATGCTAAAAAGCAAAGATTCTCACAGAAAAGACTTACACTCACTACTGCAACAGAATGAAAATATTTCACTCTCATTTGAAAAATTGAGAAGGAATTATACTTTTTTTTTTTAATGGCACATTGGTCAATCAATCACCAGACTGCTTTTTTACTTGAAAATGTTTCTATGCTTTGGTTTAAGTTATTGTAGTTTTCAAACATTTGAGTTGTGGTGTAGCAGATAAAATGAAGCCTCAAATCATTCTCTAATCTCAAGAACATCCTGGCAGAATTACTGAGACTTGTCTGTTAAAATTGATTTCCTCTTAAAGAAAAGTAGGCTTTTTTATTGTGTTAAAAAATGATGTTATCTATTAAGTATCTTTTGTGAAGATCCTTTCCTTTTATGACTCAAAAAGAAAAAAATGTTCTTTTTCCTCCCAAGTTTTTATATCCACCATACTCTCTAATCAGTAATCTACTGCAAACAGAATGAAATTTAATCCAAAAGGAGTAATCTTTTTTTAGTGACCACACAATGGACAAACATTTCTAACACTGATGATCTTAATTTTCAGGATATACATTGTTTAATTTTATGATGCTTTTGCCTTTAATAAAAGCAACAGATGGCAGACTTGTATGTTGAATCAATGTTATAGAATAGGAAATCAGAATATTTACAATATAATTTTGAAAACTACTGGTAAACCTTGGCAACTTTTTTAGGACACTTAAATCAGATTTAGATCTGATGTACATGTTGTGTCTGTTACTGTTAGGGATGATGGTTAGGTTTGTCTGTTGTTGTTTTACTAAGACTACTCAGGAACAGGTGGATACAGTTAGATGCCTTCCCACCTTATCCACAGTGTTTTTAAAGTTAGACTTTATCTAACATAGATGACATCTATATTGAATGGAAGAATTGCTTCTGGTATTTTCTGCATCTGCTGCTAATCGATAGCTTATTGAACTATAATGCTTTATACTTAGAATATTTCTGGTAAAAACAAACAACCTACATTAGAGGAGGGGCTGGAAATTGCAGTTCCTTCCCTGAAATTACTATAATATCATTTCTGCAATAGCATATGAAAAATTAGAATATCTTGAGTATAAAGCCCGCATATTTGGAGGAATAATTCTAAATATTGAAATAACATACTCTTAAAATTAAAGGTTAGATTGGATCGTCAGAAACTTTGACATTCTTTCAATATATGTAAAAACGTAATAATGTTCATTTCTTGATCAGTGAGATGAGAGTTGTGCTTCCTAAACACTACCTAACAAGATATGGTAAAATAAAAGTTAGTAGATTATGAATGGCATAAATACTTTAGGAGTGAGACCACATAGGGGTGAATAGTATTTTCTTTATGTTCTAGTTAGTTTATAAGGTGTAACTTCTAATATATATATATATATAAGGCCAAAATCTTAAATGTGAAGTGTTTATAAGGTTAGTTTTGAAAATAGGTATAACATTTTTTAGAACATTAAAAAAAAAAAGAATATTTTTAGGAGTGCCTGGGTAGCCCAATCAGTTAAGTGTCTGACTTGATTTCAGCCGAGGTCATGATCTCATGGTTGGTGTAGATTTGCTTCTTTCAGATTGTGACTTGATTTTTTTTTATTTGATCCAAGTGATAGGTGTATTATTCCTATAGGTGGTGATGGTTAAGAAATATCATCTGAAGGCTTACTTTGTGACTAGATCTGATTACTAACATTTTCATGATAATATATGAATCATAGAAAATTTGCACTGAGATTTGTTAGAGGAACCCGAGATACTTAAATCTTGGGCTGTAATTATGAATCTTGCACCCTGTATGCCACAACAGTATTTTGAAGTAGTATACTTTGCATTCTGCTTCACAAAAATAGTTTACCTGATAAATTCCTTTTTGCTAGATGTTGTCATGTCCGTCTTTTTAATGCCCTCCTTGTTCATTATAAGTGCCATTAGCCATACTGCCTAATGAAAGGTACCTCATATCAAGTCTGATTACTGCTCTAATGTTTTCCAGGCGTGCTTGGTGATGAGCCTGGCATATGAAACAATTTCCTACAGTAATAAAACTAATTAAAGTAGGCAGTCATCCACATACCACTTTCTAATGAATTATAATAAGCTCATTAATCTCAACCACTCTTATTCAGAAAAGTCCATTGATAGGACCTGTATGTAAAAGTCTCAGCTAGAAAAAATGCACACCTATTACAGAATCAAAGAAGGCTTTGTGGATTTAAGTTAAAAATTACAAATTGCTGATCAGTGCATTAAATGAAATGTATAGCATCTAAACACTGCCTGGATTACTTATTGGCAAGATCCTTTTCTATTTGAGTTCTCCTATAATTGATTTAACAAAAGAAAAATGATTCATTGTTTAATAATAACTCTTCAGCACCTTGAAGACTAAAATTGAATGAACCTACTCCATATTTTTTTTCTAGAGATCACATGAGAGTGATGAATTGAGTACTTGAGATCAAGTGATAAAAACACAGCCTGCTTCCTCTCCAGAGAGAGGTAGAGTGTCTGCTCAAAATGTCAAAACATAATAATAATTTTTTTTACTAACTCTTATCCAAATGTATGAGGTGCCCAATGAAACAACATAAGAATTATTATTCTCTTCAGTTACAAATAGTTTGGCAATGTAGACCTATTGTTCTGGAAATAACTTTACTGTCAAAGAGATAAGGTTGTGAAATGTAGCACATGGACAGACAATTTCTGAACTACAAATGTGAATAATAAGAAAATATATTTTTGAGTAGAGTGTGATTTATTCTATTTTCATTATAATTTGTGTTTTAAAAATCTAGCAGTTTCCATTCTGAAGCCCATCGCTACTATGACACAGATGTGAATTTCTGCCTTAAGAAGTTAAATAGAAAAATATACATCTCAAAATTAATATGGAATGTGTGTAATGGGTTACTGGAAAATAGGCACATTTTAATTTATGGAATTAACATATTTAAAATTATTTTCATTTACAAATTTTTAGCTAATATTTCATACTTTTTTTAGAAAAGTTGAGGTTGGATTTTCTATGTTCCTTCATAAAACAGATGTTTTAAAGCTTGACCTTTGTAGGTATAGGTGTAGTGAACCTATCCTGAGTAAATTGTCTCCCAATCTGGGATTACCTATAACTGTGGTGGCCAGTTGCCACTGTATGTGATGATGAATTGGTTCCATGCTTGAACAACAATCAGAAGAAGGGCTTTTGGTACAGATTCCTCCATTATCTAGCATCATGGTCTTGAGAAAGTAATTTACACAGCATCTAATTTGGTACATTCATGTGTAAAATGTGGGGATTAAGCTAGAGCAGTGCATTCTAAAGTGTCAAAAGTGCTACTTCTAGTACATGTGTTTTAAGTAACTTTTAATACATTTTAAAATTGTACTGTGTGAAGTAAAACAATTTCCCTTTTTAATCCCAGTTCAGTTTTTCCGATATCAAGGAGATAGGTTTTCTGTTATATGTCCTTAACATTTTTCCAGCACTCATATTTTTGACAAAGCTGGTGGATCTCCCTATAGTTTCTAAGGCACAAGAGACATGCTGCTGCGCAGAAGAATGTTGTGTGTCAGTCTTACTAAGAGAAGTGAATTTCTTGAAAGGTATCTTGAAGATCATAGAAAACTAAGTAAGAATTTTAGGAAAATCAGAGCTCCAGTTGACCGTGTTTTGAACAGAAATCCTGTGTTGGAAAAAGACTTGCTCTAGTTAGTAGATCTGATTAGTAAGACCTGTTAAGAGCTAGCTGTACCGTGAGTAAACTTTGGGAATGTGCTTTAATGTTACTAGGAAGCACGACTCATCGCCATAACATCCAGCATTTATCAAGTGCCTAATACTAATATTTATTGAGTACTTAGAAGTCAGGCAGTCCTTTAAATGATTTATATGTATTAACACACATTACTCTTCACCGCTCATTTTATCGTTTACAGCAACCATATAAATTAAGCACCAATATTTTTCTCATTTTTTGTGTGAGGAAACTGAAGTACTAAGATGTTAAGACGTTTCCAAAAGGTCAAACAGGTAGTAAATGACAAAGGCTTTTAATTTTCATTTTAGGTATTAACTGAGTACCTCACGTATTTCTATTTCTTCATTTTCTTCATCTTGCCCCCGCTCCCCCATAAGCCTTGGTTCACTTAGTCCTCTGGGTTCTCAACTGGAAGCTTATTTCTTTGAACACTATCTTCTCAGTGTCTGGCACATGGTAGGCACTTAAAAAGTATGTGCTGAAAACAATATGAATGGGTTAATCGATCAATAAATCTCTCCTGTAATAGACACCTTTAAAAGTACCTGTACACATAACCTGTTGAGCTCTAAGACCTCTCTCCCAGCCCTTCCTAACCCCCCTCCCATACTGAGTTTTCTCCTGCTAATTTGTCAGTGTTTCTGGTATTCATCTTGCATAATCTGGAGCCAGGATAGTTGCTTTGATATCAAAATGGATAGGTTCAAGTGAAAACTCCATTGCTTATCTTTTTCCACTACTTAAGTGTGTGGCATTGTAAGATGTATTTAAGCCTCTCTGAGTTTCAGTTTTCTTCTCTGGTCAACATAGATATTAATATCTTCTCATTAGAATTGTTGTGCTAACTAAAATGTGTTTAAAACACCCAAGACTGTTGGGCATATTACAGATGTTTTATAGCAACATACTAAAATATCAAGACCTTGGAGCCAAACACACCTAACACTATTAGAAGATAGTTCTAGAAGACTGAGTACATGATTTAGACATTTAAAGCATTAGTTTCTCAATGTTTAATCGCAAAATACAAGTTCCTAGCTCAGTGTTATTGGAAGGGTTAAATGAGACGATGTATCCAAAGTGCCTGACATGCAATTAAAGCAAAATAAATGTTAACTGCTTCTTTTAGTAATAATTCTCCTTTCCTTTAACGTTTTCTTATTCTTTTGGTTTAATATCTTGGCTGAAAAAAGGAAGACAGTCCACTATCTTATAATTGAATACATTTATTAGACTATTTTCATATAGTTTTCTCTAAAATATAAGCATCGTTTTTTTGCCTAATAATAGTACAACTCATATTATCTTGAACACTGTTCTGCTTAAAGTTGCTACTGTTGGAAGTATAAAATTCAGGTCTAACAAAAGTTAATTTGTTGAATCTGTATTTTACACACTACTGACAATTGGAAGACTATGATAGGAAGATTTATATTGTATCTCTGTATTCATAAGTTCCCCAATAGAAAGAAACACAATTCAAGCATTTGAAAAATACATTGTAGAAGATTAGTTTGAAAGTAAGATGTGCGTGAGTGCAAGGATACATGTTATCTCTTGCTGGAAGATTTTAAATAAGCCTTGCTATAAAAATTTGTAAGAAGCAAAATTTATTGTAATCAAGTTCTCCATTAAATACCAGTATATTTTTTGAACTGCATTCTTGTAGAAACAGAAACCAAACCGACACACAAATTAAAACAAAACAAAATAAAACAAAACAAAACACATGTTATTTCCAAAACCAACACCCCAGGGATGACATATTGTTTCCTATATTCTGTCTTAGATTTGGAGAGGGAGCACTCTTCTGCAAGGAGACTGGTGAACTTCATGTGGGATACCACATGTAAGCTAGAGGGAGCCCTGCATTCTTCAAGATTCCTGTTCCCTTAAGAAACAGGGTTAGAAGTTCTTGGTTGAGTTTTGAAATTATTAAACTGCAGTGAATTAATTTGCAATTGTGTATTTTTTAAATGTTTATTCATTTTTGAGAGAGAGACAGACAGAGCATGAGCAGGGGAGGGGCAGAGAGAGGGAGACCCAGAATCCAAAGTAGGCTCCAGGCTCTGAGCTGTCAGCACAGAGCCAGATGCAGGGCTTGAAATCATGAGCCATGAGGTCCTGATCTGAGGTGAAGTCAGATGCTTACCAGACTGAGCCACCCAGGTGCCGCTGCAATTACGTATTTTTAGAATCAAGTGCATTAATACTTGGTAAAAACTGCTTCCGATTGTAGTTGAGCATTTTCTTAGAAGACTTTGGACAAATTTGTAATTCAGGTCCACTATTACCAATTCAGTTAGATATGCTGTTATCTCTTTCCTGTAGCATTGTAGTAGACTCCTAATTGGCATCCTCACTGACTCTTACAGCTTTATCCTCTCCCTTTATATTGCCAACCATTCTTCTAGCTTTAAGCATATGTTATACATCTACTAAATGTCATCCCAACTAAAAACTTGTCAAAATAAAGTCCAAGAACCTCCATTCCCTTGTTCTTTATAATTCAAGCAAAATGCTGAGATAGTAGAAGTACAAATATAGTCATTTGTTTTTATTGTACTGGCAGGTTGTATGCTCTAGAGAAATCTAAAAACTTTCCCTGACCAGTGTCAAATGGGGACCCAGTGTTAAAGAGACTTGGATTATCCACCAGTACTTGATTTATTCAAAAGTTGAAAATGAGGGCAATGGAGGAAGGAGTTTTTCAGCCTGTATCTTAAAGGAAAAGTGTTAAAGGAGAGTAGGTTTCTACATGTTGCTGATATTCATTCAAGTGATTCTCCTAAAATAATGTTGAACTTATGGAGTTTCTATAAGCAAGACAGATGATAAAGAAGGTTCTTTGCCCAGGAACACTCCCTTGTTATGCATTGAAATACTTTATAAGGATAACCTCAATTCACTGAAGTATCACTCTTTCTAAATATGTGTGAACATCAAGAGATCCTGAACTCTTGGAATCTTGAATAGAAAGAGTATTCCTCATAACACTGTTTATTATCTATAGAACCAGGTGTTAACCTCAACTCAGAAATTAGTCATTCAGCAAGCATGTAGTGTGGAAACCTCCTTTGTGATGTATGTATGACTGTGCAATCTTGGCTGTGGGGGTTTCTCTGAGCCACTCTGCTCTCCTGTAAAATCTCAGTAATATTACCTAATTCATAGGGTTTCTATAAAATCACATCTAATGAAATGATGCTATAATGCACATGGAATTAAGTAGGCAGTCTTCCCTTATTTCATTTTTATTTATTTTATTTAAAAAAATTAATATTTATTTATTTTTGAAAGAGAGAGACAGAGTGTGAACAAGGGAGGAGCAAAGAGAAAGGGGGACAGGAATCTGAAGCAGGCTCCAGGCTCTGAGCTGTCAGCACAGAGCCCAATTCAGGGGGATGCTCAAACCCACCCATGAACTGCAAGATCATGAGCTGAGCCAAAGTCGGACACTCAACTGACTGAACCACCGAGGCACCCCGGCAGTCTTCCCTTATTTTAGAAGTTAAAGTTAGATGAGGTTTTTTTCTGAATTTCTCTAATAATAAAACTAGTTAAACTGTTTGCTTTCCATATGAGGCTAAAAACAATAGGGGTTTTGTAGAATTATTTTCTGTGTTCATTAAAAATAATATCTTTATGTGTTAGGCAATCTTGACTTTAGACATCAGGAAAAATAAAAATGACCACTTTTCTCAGTTTTCTATAGCTATTGTAAGTATGAAATTGTGGGTTTTGTTATTAAATATTTGACAGTGTTTTGTTTTAGCTCTTTTGATAACTTTTGTGTTTGCCTTGAGCAAGTCACTTATCTTTTCTATTTCTATTTTCTATTTCAATTTACTTATGAAAGATAGAATAATGATTGTGATGTACCTTACAAAAAACTTGAAATCATATTGAAAAGAATGGTGAAAACCAAAGCAGTGTGTTAAATGCCAGATATGGCAAGAAAAAATAAGAGAAAGAACATTCCTATTATAAAGTGTTCTCCTAGATGGCTTTAATGCTGCGAAAAGCAGTAAAATTATTTCCTGATAAATGCTTTCTTGAGCATTAAGGGATGAACTGTCTAGGATTAAATATATATATCTCCAGAGTCCTGATTATACAGCACATTTCCTGTCCTGCCTTCATTGAATTGTTAATTAGAATACCACCAGGAGGCAGCTACTGGCATCATTAATGGAATATATTTGTGGGCAAAATATCTTCTCTTAAAGAATTTCTGGGCTAATCTAAGAAAATCAAAATCAATTTTAACTTCAAATTTCAGCCTATTTTTTTCTACTAAAGCAGCACTAACAGTGCATAGGATAGTAGATGCTTTGCCCATCTGTCCATTCATTTAATTGATATTTACAAAACTTCTCTGTGAAAGCCACTGGGCTAGATGATTTGTGATGTGCAAAGATAAAATACGGTTTCTATCCTCTCAAGAGAGCTTACGTATATTAGGGAGATAAATATACATAAAAAAAAAAAAAAACTCGATTAAGGTTCTCTTCCTTTGTGTTGAAACAAAGGCAAGGAGAGCAGTTCTGAGACACAAGAAGAATTCTAACCAGACATAAAGGTCTGAATTAGAGCAATGGTGATGGGAATGGAAATGAAGAAAGGGAATGAATTAAAGAAATGTTGGAGTCAGTTGTTTTTGGAATGTGAGAAGATAAGTCATGGGTAGAGACTTCTGGTTTCAGTTCTAACAGGAAAAGAGTTTGGGAGTCATCACTTCTGGTTTTTACAACAGCAAAGAAAACTGAAGGAACTGAAAATCAACAACTTTTCTTGGGCTTATCAAAGAACTAAGACATAAGGCCACAGAGCAAATTACCACCCCAGGCAAATATAGAGAATCACTGCTGGAAATCAATTAACATGGAACAGAAGCCACTAAAGCCATATACTGGTAGGGACACTTAAATGGTAATTTTGATGAATTGCTGGAAGCTATGTGTAGACTAGCCCCACAGTCAGAAACTCCTGGGGGCCACATTCTTAAGAGAGGATGCACACTTGAATGAATCTTACCTCTAAAATCTCCATCAGGTTCTCATGGTGAGGAACCCAAATAAAAGTCCCTTGTGTTTTGGCAGAGAGGCAGAAAAGTAACTCTTTGAAATATGCTCAAGGAAATTTCCATAACAAAGACGTGTCCTCCAGGCAAAACTTTATGTCCCCAGAGACAGTGAAGTATACATAACCAATTCCAGCCCTCTCTACCCTTGCTGTCTCACCTGAGGAGGGAGAATAAAGCTAAAACAGATTGGTGAAGGTCACAATCATCCCAGAGACACATGTCTCTAAAAGACTGATATTTAATCATAAGATTATAGAATATTGCCCCCCCAACTCCTTATAATTACCTACACAGAGTTCCAGTATACAGTGGATTTTAGCTGAAAGAACTGCAAATCCCAGACTCTATTAGAAGGTGTTCATAGGTTAGCAATTGGAGTAGACAACAGAGGAGACACAAGTAAGGACAGTCAAGGAATTTGAGGCCTCTGGGACCTACAGCTATAGGAAATATTAAACACGGCCAACTTTTAGCAAGATTACCATAAAAACTCACACTATTTACCTCATTTATTATTACCCTATATGTCACCTCCAGCTTTCAAAACAATTACAAGGCATGCTAAAAGGGAAAAAGAAGAAGGAACAGAAGAAGGAACAAAGCAAGCAGCAGAACTTAATTCACACAAACACAGATTATGAAATTATCACATAGGCAACTTAAAATAATTTTAATTAATATCTTAAGGGCTTTAGTGGAAAAATAAATAAATAAATACCATGCAAGAACAAATGGGCAATGTAAGCAAAGAAATGGAAACTAAGAAAATCAAAATGAAATGCTAGAAATTGACATAAATGAAAAATGCCTTTGCTTGGCTCATTAGTGGATTAGACACTGCTGAGGAAGGAATCAGCTTGAAGATATGCCAAATGAAACAAAAAGAGAAAGGATCGGAAACAAAATAACAATATCTGCTAACTCTGAGATAGTTTCATTGTATAACATGTGCATAATTGGAGTAATAGAAGAAGAGAGAGAAAATGGAGCAGAAGGAATGTTTAAAACCTTTTCAAAATGAATGTCAGGCATCAAACCACAGACCCATGAAGCTTGAGAATTCCAAGCAAGAATTATAAGAAATCTATACCTATACAGACCATATTGAAGCTGCAGAAAGTCAAAGACAGAGAGAAAAACCTTAAAAGAATACAAGGAAAGAGAAATCTCTTACCTCTGGAGGAAAGAAAACAAAAAACAAAAGAAAAAGAATTGCAGTGGATACCTCATCAGAACCCATTCCAGAAATATATGGAGTTAACAAAGTGTTAAAAGAAGTCAAGGAGGAATCAAGTTTCTTGATCAAGTTATAGGAGAGGTGATATTAATTGAGACCAGAATTGTAGGAGAAACTATATGTTGCCTGTGGGGTGAAAACTGTAGATGTGAAAGTTCAAGTCTGACGTACCTGGAACATAACAAGCGGCAAGCCTCCAGGAAGGAGTTAGAAATTTGACGCAATATTTCAGAAGATTTGGGAGGAGGTTTGGCTGATAAATCGGAAAGTATTAAATTACAGGTATTGCTAATACGGTAAATTGTTGAGGTAAAGCATTTAAGGAGAGATGGGTGAGGTCTTCAGATAGGTACCTTTGAAGTATTAACTTTTAAAGAGCAAAGTGAAAGGAAAAAATATTAAAGAGTTTGAAAAGTATCCAAGGAGAAAATGTGCAGAAATCCAAGAGAAAGATATTTTAAAGAAGGGATTTCGTATTGCAACTCTAAAGCATAGATCAGGCTGAGGACTGAAAAAAAGGTTTTTACTTAACACTGATGAGAGCAATTTTAATTAAGTGACTAGAGTGGAAACTAGTTTTCAGAGGCAGGGAGATTGAACAATTATTAGTTATTTATTCATGGTGGCTAAATTGCAAATGAGGGTATTGATCGTATAAGTGTAGTTGCTCTTCCAAGAATCTCATTAATCGAAGGAGGAGCAAGTCAGGGATAGAAGTTAGGAATCACAAAGTATGTTGTCGTTTGTTGTTACGTTTGCTTTAGAGAAGGTGGAAACTTAATCCAGTTTAAGGACTGACAGAACTAATAGAGAAGATATAAGCTGAAAGTTACTGCAATTTAGAGGGCTTTTCTCTTATACCAGTATTTTGAATATCAGTGAACAAGTGTCTAACCCTTCCCATATTGCTTATGATTTTATATAAAACTAACTGAGTAATTCATAGAAAACCTATATTTTCCCCCATCATCCTGGGTAATGGAAAGTGTTTGTCAGATAAGGACAATTAATGGCACACTGTGATTACAAGAAGCAAAATTAAACCTGTTGTCGTAAATGCATATGCTTTTTTTTTACATATTCTAATAAGCTTTCCTTTTTCAACTGATTTGCAACAGCAATGTGTTCCAAAGAGTAAGCTTAGAAAAATGGGGGGGAAAAAAAAAGATGGATTCCAACTCCCACCTGCAATTGGGTCTCATAACCTGGAGGGGTAAAACTGGGGAAGCAAGAGATTATAAATCTTTTATATGCTCCCTACATGATTTAGGTAAAGTCTTCATTTACCTGCTATTGAAAACTACCTATCTAGTTTGCTACCTGTGTACTTTGCTATTGCATTTCTTTAAAATACAGGTTTTCTTTTCTTTCCGGGCCTTTTCTTATTATTATGTTATAATGCTGTGACTTGACTGGCTCTCTTCTTAGGATGTTAGGTATTGCACAGCTGGACAAAATTAAAGTAGCGACAGACGGACAGAAATCATATTTAAATTCATAGTCAAAGTGAACAGCAAGGTCTATTACTTTCAAGATAGTATAATACCATTAAAGTGCAAATCTCTCAATGTGACAAGAGCAGAATAAAGACCTCATGAATTACAACTACAATTTCTGTGTTCAAGCAAAATAACTTGACAGTTATTGACAGAAATAAAGTACTGTTCACCTTTAAATATATTGCTTTTTAAATAAATCTCCATCCAATGCCATTTAAAACTGTATGTTAAAGTTGTACACTTTCATAAGTTGCCATTTATTTTTTTTACAATCTTAACATTTTAATAGATTTACAATAACATCTTTTTGAACAGTTTTTGTATACTGTCTTAAGCTTAATTAACAAAACTTTTATTGCTTTCTTATGTGTAGAGAGGACTTGGAATCAAAAGGATTCAAAAACAGCATGTCTTTTTACTCCATGTTTTAGGTGTCTAGTAAATAAATATTCACGTAGTTTTAAGTTTGTGAGGCTGGGGGAGAGTATTTATATAATTTTTATCCAAAAGTTACCTTTTTCTGTATTCATTAAAAATAATTTGGGTCTTAAGTTATTTTCCTCTTTAGCCTCTGATGAGGGAGTTCCTTATCAGGTATATTCTCAAGAGGTTTTATCAGAAGCAGAAGGGAAGCAGGGCTGGAAGAAGGACGCATGGCCTTAAGCAAGGGTGGTAGGACACATGGGAGAACTGCTAAAGTCATCAGGGAAACCGATGGAAGAGATTAGTGCAATAGTAAAAATTATTGTGTGAACTATGCGTTCTAGTAATTATGTTCGTGGTATGCAAATGAAAATCTCTGGCTGTTTGGAATTTCCTTTTTTGGTCATGGAATATTTTCTTTTGAACATACCGCATGTGCTGTAGATTCAGCAGGTTATGTGATTGCTAAATATCTTTGAATAAATATTTAGGTGTAATTTAAAATTTAGGTTTAAATTTAGAAATGTATTTTTCATGTTACCATATAGACTGTGCAACCATCCTTTTTCAAAATTGCATTATTTCATTGGGTAGGTTTACCATCATATAATAACAATTCTTTTATTGTTGCATACTTACGGTTGCCTTATATATTTTGACATTATAATGATATATATCTGTGGTTTGGCCACTAATTTTTAGTTGTCAGAGGTGTCTTTTTTCTTTCTTCTTTTTTTTTTTTTTCTTTTCAACTAGCAGGGCTTGGATGGAATGAGGATGGGGTGTGGATATTGAGGCATTTATTTACATTTTCCTTGATGACTGTAGATGGTCTTATTCTTACCAAATTTTTATTATATGTGAAAAGGAATTTGAACAATTGTATCTCCACGAGCTTCATCACATACTGATTAGCGGTCAAAGCAAATTTGACTTTGATGAGACTAACTTGTCTAAGACATTTTGATCAGTGTCAAGTTGCCAGAATGTGGTGGTGCCTCCTAATTATATGGTGGTGTCTCCCTAGTGTTCTGCCTAAAAGTCCACAACAATAAGCCCTGCTGTTCACTTGAATGATTGAGTGTGACTGATGGCAGAACTCCTGCTACAGATACAGACTTAATAGACATCTACACCTCTACACTTGCTCAGAAATCAAGCAGTGACTAAATATGCAAAGATAAGAGTACTTTATGTTCATAACCTGAAGGAACAAAGAACTCCTGTTATATTAGATATGCTAACAGCCCCTCCATTTCAAATACTATCGTATGTTAGAAATAAAAGTGAGCATTTGGAGAACTTTGAAGTTAAGAGACATGGTAGAGAAAGGTCATGGTTTATGTACTCTCTTTGTTCCATCCTTTCCTACTTCCTTCTATTTGCTCATTGGTTAATTATTAAAAAATTGTATATAAAGTCAATTACTTTTATATAATCTGTAAGAAGGTGTAGCAATTGAAAACTACGTTATGTCTATGTGTTGATTTCTTAGGGTTACTGTAACAAAGTACCACTAACTGAATAGCTCAAACAACAGAAATGTATTATCTCAGTTCTGAAAGCTAGAATTCTGAGACCAAAGTGTCAGCAAGGCTGTATTTTCTTTGAAGTTGCTAGGGAAGGATCTGTTCCAGGTCTCTCTCTTGTAGCTTCTAGTAGTTCCTTGGTTTGTGACAACATAACTCCAGTCTTTACATGCTGTTCTCCTTGTATGCATCTCTGTGTCCAAATTCCTCCTTTTTATAGACGTCAGTCATGTTGGAGTAGGGTCTTACCCTATTCTAGTATTTTCTGATTTTAACCAATTACATCTGCAGTGACTCCATTTCCAAACAAGGTCACGTTCTAAGGTACTAGGCATTAGTACTTCAACATATGAATTTTGAGGGGACACATTCAATCCTTAGCAGTGTGTTGCATAAAGTTGTTTAGAAAGAGAATCCTTTATCATTGAAGCACTATCAACAAAAGATTATTTCATTTCCTTATGTTCATGGATACTTCTCTGCCTATGGGAAGCTCATACCTCCTTCTATGTAGTGAATCTCATTTCTTAACACTTGAAGGATTTCCTTCCCTTAATTATTCCTTCTTACCCTTGTATTTTTAACTTCTCCTTGCTTACTGAATCATTTTCATCAGTCTTTAAACCTATTCAAGCTTTTCCATCACACACACACACGCACACACACACATACACACACCCACACACACGCACACACACCCACGCGCACACACACACACACACACCATCTCAATCCTATTAGCTACTATTCCTCATTTCTTGGAATGAGGTTATATTTTGAAAATTATATAGTTGGTAATTCCTTACTTCTCTTACATTCAGTTGACTTCTGAGCCACTGTAATCTGAATTCTGCTTCTAACACATCACCTGGAACTGCTTTCTTAAAGTCAATACCGACTTACTTTTTGATAAGCCCTTCCTTTACTTTATTTATCTCTGTTGCACCTAACACCATTGATCTCACTCTCTTTCTTAAAGTTAATCCCTGCCTTGGCTATCATGGCACCATGCTGTTCTTATTTTCAACCTGTTCATTTTCAGGTTTTGTTTGTTTGGTTGTTTGTTTCCCAAAGTCACTTCTTTTCATCTTTCAACTGTTGATTTTCCACTACATCAATATTCCAGTGATTCCCAAATCTTCACTCCCTGACCAGATACCTTTCTTCTGAAGGTAGAAGATGTACCTTCCTACATCAATAGTTCATACTATATTTCTTCAGGTGGCTATTACAAGGGACACTAAAATTAAACTCATTATATTTTCTTCATCTGAAATTCTTCCACCTCAAATTAGATTTGCTCTCAACAGGAGTGAACGGCACTTGCGGTGAACGTAAGGGTGAACCCCATTAGACCTGCCAGATACTTTATATCATTCTTTACTCTTTCTTCTCTCATTTTTCCCTCCTATGCCACCCATATCTGGTAGAGCCCACCTTCTAAAAAGCTTTCAAATCTACTCCCACAGACCCATTTTAGTTTATTTATTTTTAGCTTATTTATTTATTTATTTATTTATTTAGAGAAAGATAGAGTGAATGATCAGGGGCGGAGCAGAGAGAGGGAGACAGAGGATCCAAAGCGGGCTCTGTGCTGACAGCAGAGGGGCTGATGGGCACTTAGTCATGAACAGTGAGATCATGACCTGAACTGAAGTTCAGTGCTTAACTGACTGAACCACCCAGTTGTTCCCCACATCTTAGTTTAAGTACTAATAGTTTCTTTCCCAGATTATTAAACCAGCCTCCTATCTCTGGTCTTGGTCTCATCCAGCATATCCTCCATAGTGTACTTACTGTAAACTGCATAAAAGTAAATCTGATCATACCATTCCATGGATAAAAATTCTTTATTGATACATTAAAGCCTTCTGAATAAAACAACTTATTAGTATGGCACAAATGTCTTTTGTGATTTGGTCCTCATTTGTATCTTCTTGCTAATGTATATCTCTCCACACTATTGTTTTGAAATACTTGTTCCCTGAGTTCTTGCAATGGTTTCCTTTGACTCCAGAAATTCCCATGGTCCTGCATTTACTTGGAAGATGTTTCCATTTCTTTAATCATTTACTAATTCTTCTGAACATTGAGATTCTGGTTAGATATTTTTTTTTCTCAAGAAAGCTTTCTCTAATTCTATTACCTTAATCTCTGTATTTGTGTGTGTAACTTGCTGACTTAAAAAAACACAAGTCTTTTATCAGAGTCTCACAAAGCTGAAATTAAGGTCTCATTCAGCTGTTCTAATCAGGAGCTTAGGATGTCTTTCAGTCCATCCCTGATTTTGGAAGAATTCACTTCCTTGACATTGAAGGTTTGAGGTTCCATTTCTTTGCTGGCTGTTTCTCTCATCTCCTTCTGATATCCCTTCTCACACAGCCCTTTCAATTATCAAAACATAGTGAATCAAATCCTTACCACGCTTGAAATATATCCGACTTCTGCTTCATATGACTGGGCCCACCCAGATCATTTCCCTATTTTGAGGTCAACTGGACTATAGAACATAATAACCACCTGAGTGATACCATATTCATAGATCCTAGAGATAAGAGCCGGACAAATTTGGGGGTGCTGTTTTAGACAGTCTACCTACTATGCCTAATTGTGACTGTTTCCCTCATATGTACTTGAATGAATCATTGTGGGAAAAAATACATACCATGAACCTCCTTTTATGAAGAAAATTGAAGCTCTCCAAAGTAGTGCATACTACTATTGAGATACAGTGGTTTTGTGTTAATGCAGGCTTGGATTTATTTTGGTCATTGTTTTTTAGTTCTATGGTATAGGAAATTGCTAAGACCTTGAAAAATGTGCTTAATACCACCTTCCTGGTAAAAAGATGAGTATCCACTGATGATGTATGCAAAACATTTGGGATTATTTCAGAATTTCAACTAATTGTAGTTTTGTTATCAGTAATTGATTTGTGCCAGGCCACACAGCTAAACTGTGACACAATACTCAAATACGATCTTCTCTATCCTGAAAGAGAGATAGCAACAGGTAACAGGAAAAACACTGTTCGATTGATAGTTTTTTTTTCCCTTTATTAGATAATAGTTCTTAGGATAGTTTAGTGTTGTTTAATGATAACCTAAAACTTCTCAGTCCTCTTAACTTTAATTTATAGAATCTTAAAGCCAAAATTTTTGTTTTATCATGGAAGTTAATTATATAGTTGGGCACAGTATTCAGGCATTCACTACATAAGCAGGCATTCAAAAGTATATCTATTTCATAAATTGAAAAGCTACTTATTCCAAATTCATGTATATGCCATCTTCAAAGATTCCTGTTTTACAATGTACATATAATGAGTATTTGAAGATACCACTGTGTATGCTGTTGCTATCCATTAGTGCTCTAAAAAAGAACAAAGCATGACCTTATTTCCTTTCCTTACTGTCCAATACAGATTTATATTTTGTAGCTGTGATCTGTAGCATCAGCTAATATTCATTGCTTTTTTGCAACTTAATTTCCTGACCTCCCAGACTGCCTGAAACCACTGCTTAAATTGAGTCACATTATGCACAATTCCTAGCTTTCTGCTTTTTCTCCTCCCCAGACTTCTACAAGTCTGCTAGAATCCTTGAAAAACATCCTGAACATTACTTATTCTGTATTCTTCATTATTGTCACAATTCAGCACTCTATAAAGCAGGATATAATATATTTATTTTATTCCCACTGCCCTTCCTCTCTGTCTGAAGGGCATATAAATGACCGGGGCCCAGGAGCTGGCTCAGTTCCTTTGTCCTGGGAGAATGGCAGAATGGTGCCCACTACCTGCAGCATGCCCTGCAGGCACTGTGTTTTATGAGATTTAAAGATTCTTTTAATGGAGAGACACCACACACGGACACTCCTGAAATGCAGACCTCCATTACTTACACTTCCCTAGGAGAGAAGGCCTCTAAACAGGACCATGCAGGAAGTTGCCCTCAGGCTGCAGAGTAACAGCAAACTTCAGCTGTAGGGGGCAATTTATGTATGGCAAACAGCATGGGGTTAGCTAGATTTCTAGGGCTCTCTGAGGATTGGTTAATTTCAATAATTTCAAGAACTCTGGGGAAAGAGGCCCCAGAGGCTATCCCTAGTTACCTGGTACCTCATTCTGTAGGGCTGGTATGTAATGACCCTGAAATGTGAGGGCCCAATAAGAGAAGTATTTGGAATGTGGACTTAATTAGTTGTTCAAGAAGGGTGTCTAACTAAATGTCCTCTAACCAAAGCCTCAAAACTGGGTCAGGATAGCATTTAAACAAAACAAAAATAACACAACTTTGTTAGACACTTCTAGGTGGGGAATGGCATGTGTTTGCTGTCTTTGATTACTTTTCCTTCTCAGAAACTAAGCTTATAGTTGTGTTCAAACGTAATTCTCTTACTTCATTCAGGATGTTCAGGGAAAGGAGGTTCCCTATTTCTTATTTAAAACATGAAAAGGAAGCAAGTGTGACTTCATAACAGGAATGTTTAACAGCATATTTCTAACCCATTTCAGTTTTCTTTCTTGTAAAGTCTACATTGTGGGAAGGGTCACAATCACCTACCTTATTTAAAAAATACAGGTATAACGTACCAATTATATCTGTCTTCTGTGAGGGAAAAAAATGCTGGTATCAGAAAATCTTAAGATCTCCTAAGGATATTTTTCCCCCAAGAATTTTGTACCAAGCAAGTTCAATGGGGCAATATAAATTAATATTACTTTACCACTTGTTGGCTTTCTTTTTTGAGAAGATGATTGCTGATGAGTTTATAAGACATTTATGTCTTAAGTATAGTTCATAATTGATTTTGATGAAATCCACGGATTTAGCCGATCAGGAAACTAATTGGTCATGCCTACTAACTTATTCTATGATGCTAGGAAACTTTTTTTTTTATCTTTATGCCTACAAAATACAATCACTTTAAGAAGTCTTTAGAAAATGAAACACAAATGCTTGTTTTTAATTTTACTTTTAATCAAAAATTTCCTGGATGAAACAAATAACAAAATAGTGAAAACTTTGAATAGTTTTTATAAGGATCATTGATGTGGAAATGTTGGGTTTCAGACCAAATGGTCAAGAAAGAATTCTTGAGATCTTTTTGTTGCAAAAAGTGGTTTTATTAAAGCACAGGGACAGGAATCGTGGGTGGAAGAGCTGCACTAGGATTTCACTGGTGACTGATTATATACTTAAAAAAATTTTTTTTAATGTTTATTTATTTTTGAGAGACAGAGAAAGACAGAGGGTGAGTGGAGGAGGGGCAGAGAGAGAGAGAGGGAGACAGAATCTGAAGCAGGCTCCAGGCTCCAAGCTGTTGGCACAGAGCCCAATGCGGGGCTCGAACTCAGGAACCATGAGATCATGACCTGAGCCGAAGTCAGACACTCAACCCACTGAGCCACCCAGGTGCCCCGATTATATACTTTTAAGTTAGGAGGGGGTGAGGGTAGCTTAAGTCTGTAAGCAATTTTCGAAGCAAGGTTTCCAGGACCTTGAGGAGGCTAGATTGTTAGGAAAAGATAATTTATTATTGTTTAATAAAACTTTAGTCAGGAGACCATTCAGATGTATATTAGTGGGCCATATGCTTGGAGGATGATTGCTAACATATATTTGGCTGGTAGAGATAAAGGAGGTTTCCAAAGGAATTTTTATATGTTAAAGTAGACTTACAGAGTCCTGGAAGGTTGGGATAATGTTAAGCTAAGATTGCCTTTTGCCCTTAGCAAAGTGTCATCCTGGAGGCAGCTGAGTTCCTAGAGGAAGGCCACTCTGCCTGTCTCAAGGACTTGTCAATGGGCTGTAATTAATGCAAGAAAGTGAACCTAATAGGACTATAAGAACTTAGAAATGACAAGCCCATTGTCTCATAGAACTATTTTAACATCTCAGCACATTTCTCAGTGAGTCTAATTTTTTAAGGATTCCAAAAAATGTAGGATTACAATGAATTTGGTTGAGAGGTTATTGAGCACAGCTTAAGGGTCTTAGTATTATTATTAATGGTTTCCTTTTGTTTGACCTTTGCTGTAATTGCTTTTTCTGCCTCATTTTTATGCCTAAAGCCCTTACTTATCATAGAAATGTATGATTTTTGTCCAATAACTGGTCAAGAAATATTCTGATAGCAAAAAGAAATTCTGTAAATTAAAGTGTTTTACAAGTTATAAAGCCCCTATACAAATATCAGATATAGTCATCATTATCTTTTGAGTGATAAAGATCATTAGGAATAAGAGTAGACTTCCAAATGAAAAGATTATGCCAATATCCAAGGAGCCTTTTCTTTGATTGCTTGAAAATCACAGCCAATATACCACTATGTCAATGGATAATGCTGTTTCCTGATTTGTATATGCTAAAATATACATTTCTAAGATATTCACTTTGAACACCTACTATGCCTTTTCTATTTTTATATTTCTATGAAAACAATATTTAGGAAAAAAACACTATAAATCAATGAAATGTTAGTTCATCTCTTAAGTGACTGTATAAAGTCAAATCTAGAATCTTTTCAATTGAATGTAAAAAGAAACTTTTTATCATTTAGCAATTATTGATACTGAAATGATTTATGATTTTTTTTCAATTATGGTAAAACCTTAGATTTCGAGTAACTTGTTTGGTGAGTGTTCTGCAAGACAAGCCAACATTTCTAATAAATTTTTACTTGATAAACGAGCAATGTCTTACAATACGAATAGTACATGACACTAAATGTCACATGATCACAACTGAGCCAATGGTTCTTGAAATTTGCTTCGAAGTGCTTTAGATTATAAGATTGTTTGTGGAATGACTTATGCTCACAAACCAATGTTTTGGTATATTTTAAACTAAATAAAGAATTAGAGTGGTGTTTTTATTGGCTTTATTTATTTATTTATTTGTTTGTTTGTTTATTAGAGGGAGATGGACACAGCATGAGCAGGGGAGGGGCAGAGAGAGAGGGAGAGAGAGAATCCCAAGTAGGCTCCATGCTCCCAGCACAGAGCCTGATGTGGGGCCTGAACTCAAACTGTGAGATCATGACTTGAGCTGAAACCAAGAGTTGGTCACGTCACTTTGTTTTCAGTATTTAAAAACAGTTCCTCTTATGGTCCTGTTTAGATGATTATGTACCTACACTGCTTTATTTCACTAGTTATTCAGATATTACAGGTAGTATGCTGCTTTAGAACTCAGTTAACCCAAGAATCAGGGGCACTTGGGTGGCTCATTTGGTTAGTGTCTGACTCTGGATTTCAGCTAAGGTCATGGTCTCACAGCTTGTGGGTTCAGGACCTATATCAGGCTCTGTGCTGACAGCAAGGAGCCTACTTGGGATTCTCTCTCTCTCTCCCTCTCTGCCCCCCTCCCCTGTGAATGGGCATGTACACACACACACACACACACACACACTCCCCCCCCAAATTAATTAATTTTAAAAAATGATTTAAAATCCTTTAAAAAAACATAAGAATCATTTGAGGTCAGTTATTTTGGTAGAGCTGCAAAATACATTGTTGGTTATTATACATTTTTGTGTTTTCTAACCTCTACCCTGCTGTTCGCTCCTACCATATTCCTATTTATTTCTTCTCTTTTTCCACTTACTCATAACATTTTGTCCTTTTTTACTCTGATAGAGTTGTCTGTTTCCTTTATTTTTTAAAAATCTTTTGACCTTTTTATTTATAAGAATTAGGAAATAACTTGTAAATCATAAAGCCCTTCAGAGAGAAGACCAGAGGTCTATAAATAGAAAGAGTCATGATGATTCAATACAAATTTTGACGTGTTTTTGTAACTAGTAGCCAAGAATTACATTAATGATTTTACTTGAGGAATTATGTGAGGTTTATGAGTTAGAAATTATGTGATTTTTTAAACCTATATTTCTAATTTTAGCATAAGATCATTTTCAAAGTGATTTACAGATTCTACTTGCCTTTTATTTTTTGGTACTTAATTTGTTTATACAATAGTCTAAAACAATGAGTTGATTCTAATTCTAGGCAAAATAAATTATAGGATGTATGGTACTAGAGTTGGCTAACTGAATTTGGGACAAATTACCCAAATATCTATGTATCTGGCTGTGACTTTCCAAATTTATCAAATAAAAGTACAAGAATAAGATAATTTGTAAGCTGTTTTTATATCTATATGTCTGATTCTCTAGTAACTTATGCAATGATGACATAAATGTTCATTTCATGCATAAAATGAGCTATGTGAAAATTACACTATTTAAACTATAACTTTAAATCACAAAAATCATAAATTAAATCACAAAATATTTCAAAATTAGCTGCATACATTTTTATACAACTATAATGAGCCATAATTTATACTAATTCTAATTATAATAATTCAGAGTTTATCCACATGTGCTTGTGGTATCTATAACAAATCATCCAAAAATTAATGGCTTAAAATGATAATCTTATTTTGTTTATGATTTTGCAAGTCAGGAATTTGGGAGTAATTTAAGTTAGGCAATTGGTTGTGAGCTTCAGTCACCTGAAGACTCCACTGAGCTAGATGTGCAAGATGGCTCACTCTGATGGCTGGCGATTAAAGCTGGGTGTCTTTTTGAAGCTGATAGGGGGCTGTTAACAGAAGTACATGTGTTTTTACTTTTTAGCATGGCTAGGTTAGTTTCTTTCTGCAAGGAAGTAACCTGACAAATGAGCATTCTAACTGAGCAGTCCTGGAAGCTGACCTTATCTAGTCTTGAAAGTCATGTGGACTTAATTCCGCAGTATTCATTGGTCAAACAACAAAACCAGTCCAGATCCAAGGAGAGGGCATTGGCCTCCATCTTTCAGTAGGAATAGTAAAAAAATGATTTGTAGACATCTTTAATCTACCACACTATGAGTTCCACATTTATAAATAATTACTGAATTTAGAAATAATGGAATTGAATTATAGTCCTAAAAATTAATTATGCTTGAATGAGAAACAGAAGATGTCATAATTATTAAAGCATATAGTTTATGAATGAGAAATATACATTTAAATAAGCACAAGCTTAAACTGGTTACATTAGCCTACAGGTTAATGAAATAACCTCATTTGAAAAATCAAGAATATTAAAATCCAGCTAATTCTACAATCAATATGATTTCTAACTCAGTAGATCATCCTGCCAAATACATTCCACAAATTTGCAAATACAGTGAGAATATTGAGGGAATATTGCTATTAGTTTTCCCCTAAGAGTAGGTATGTTCAAGGACTTTTTATTTTGTTTGTTAAGCAAATACTTCTGTGAATATTGGCACATGTATATATAACAACTAAGAATGAAAGTCTAGATAACTAAGATTCATTTGCACAGTCATTCATAATGAAGGCTTTTATAAAAGTTGGCTTCTGATAACATATGATAAATATTTAATGTGTTATTCCATAAGTAAATGCAAATGATATATTATCACCTATCTGATTTAAAGCTCTGAGATTGTGAACTTCTTGAAAAAGTTTCCCAGGGGGAAAAAAACATCTGAGAATTATATAAAGTGAGCATATTTTTGGAAAACCATTTTTTTCTACAATTCTATTAGTCACAATATTGACAAATCTTCCATTTTAAATTAATTAATAAAACAATTAATATACAAAAATATTATTGATAATTAATCTACAAAAAAAATACAATTGTATTAGATTCAGGCAGATGCCCAGATCCTCTTTCAGTAAAGGACCACTTCCTGAAGTAAGTGCAAATCCTACAGTTAGCTGACTGCCTCTGGCTGTTAGCTCCTGCCTTTAGGGCCTGCCTCAGCTCTCTAGCTGAAGTCAATATCATCTCTGGATGACCTGAGACAATGAATAAGTAACAGCAGCTGAGATCTAGTTCTCTTTTTATTTTTCTCCAAATTTTTATTGAAATTCTAGTTAGTTAACATATAGTGTAATATTGGTTTCAAGGAGTAGAATTTAGTGATTATTCTCCTATAGATAGCACCCAGTGCTCAACACACGTACCCTTTTTAACCCATCACCCATTTAGCCCATCCCCACCCCCCTCCTGTTCATCAATCCTCAGTTTGTTCTCCATCGTTAAGAATCTCTTATGTTTGCTTCTCTCTCTTTTTTTTCTGTCCCCCATATTCATCTGTTTTGTTTCTTAAATTCCACATGTAAGTGAAATCATATGGTATTGTCTTTCCCTGACTGACTTATTTTGCTTAGCAAAATACATTCTAGCTCTATCCATGTCATTGCAAATGGCAACATTTCATTCTTTTTGATGGCTTAGTAATCTTCCATTGAATATATGCACCACTTTTTTAATCATTCATGAGTTGATGGACATTTGGACTATTTCCATAATTTGGCTACTGTTGATAATGCTGCTATAAATATTGGTGTGCATGTGCCTGTTGGAAGCAGTATTTTTGTATCCTTTAGGTAAATACCTAGTAGTACAACTGCTGGGTCGTAGAGTGGTTCTGTTTAGCTTTCTGAGGAACCTCTCTACTGTTTACCAGAGTGGCTGTACCAGTTTGCATTCTCATCAAGAGTATAAGAGAGCTCCCCTTTATCCACATCCTTGCCAGCATTTCTTGTTTCTTGTGTTGTTACTTTTAACAATTCTGATAGGTATGAGGTGGTATCTCATCATGGTTTTGATTTGTATCTCCCTGATGATGAGTGATGTGGAGCATCTTTTCATGTGTCTGTTAGCCATCTGGATGTCTTCTTTGGACAAATGTCTATTCATATCTTCTGCCCATTTCTTCACTGGATTATTTGTTTTATGGATATTGAGTTTGGTAGGTTCTTTATAGATTTTGGATACTAACCCTTTGTCAGATATGTTGTTTGCAGATATCTTCTCCTGTTCCATAGGCTGCCTTTTAGTTTCATTGATTGTTTCCTTTGCTGTGCAGAAGGTTTTATCTTGATGACGTTCCAGTAGTTCACTTTTGCTTGTTTCCCTTGCCTTTGGCAACATGTCTAGTAAGAAGTTGCTGTGACTGAGGCCAAAGAGGTTGCTGCCTGTATTGTCCTCTAGGATTTTGATGGTTTCCTATCTCGCATTTAGGTCTTTCATCCATTTTGAATTTACTTTTGTGTATGGTGTAAGAAATTGGTCCAGTTTCATTCTTCTGCAAGTTGCTGTCCAGTTTTCCCAACACCATTTGTTGAAGAGACTTTTTCCATTGGATACACTTTCCTGCTTTGTTGAAGATTAGTTGACCATATAGGTGTGGGGACATTTATTTCTCCTTCATGAGCCCCCAGTGACTGAACAGGGAGTGGTACAAGAGCCTGCCTACATTCTCTCAATACAGGATTCCTCTAACAGGCACCCTTGGCTCTGGACCTCTTCGTTTAGATGGCAGAGGTTTGTCAGGTATGGGTCTTGGTCCAACTTCCTCCCTAGCCAAGTCTGATTCTTCTTTTCTTTTTATGTGGGTTTACTCTCTAGTGGACCTTTTATTATAAATAAACCTTAACCACACCTCAGTATTTGTCTCCTGGAGAATTCACTTGTGACAACATTTTATTTTATGTTAAGAGTTCTTTTTCTTAAGTGAGATCTTATGCAAGACTTTGGGAACATAAGTACTAATACAATGCAGTTTTTGCCATCAGGTAGTTTATCATCTGATGTTATCTTCAACCTCCACAGAAAAGTTACAGGACTAGCACAGTCACAGGACTACTTAGTTGAAGTACCACGAATTTGATTCTACATCTCTGATTCTAAGAAGCTTGATTATTCTCTTACCTTCCTCTTAAGTTTGCTGTTTTTACCTTTGTGCTGTGAGGCAAGCTAAGCCATCTTTTCGTTAATATTTAAAATCTGTTAAAATATGTATTAAAAACAATGTGTGTAAACTCTATCCATGAAAACCTGTGATTTAGGGAAGAAATAGGCATAGTGCAAAAGGAAAGGTACAGAGGTAATGAGCATCTCCCAGGCAAGCTGGTTACAAGCAGATGAAAGGAGATATTAGTCAATTCAAAAAATACATTTGTTATTACTTAGTTTAGAGGAAGTACAAATTATTAACATCATGAAAACCAGAATGAAAAGTACTATTTTTTCTAAGCCATTAGCTGTTTTCCTCCTTGTCAGTTCAGATAAGGTTAACGGATTCAGAAGAAATGGGAATTCCCCTAATGCAAACATTTCTTATTTGGTAATTTTATGGAAAGGAAATGTGTATTTGAGTAATTGCACATCAGTTACAGTGTTTGGTGCTAATGAAATAGCCTATCTGCTGAAGTGGAGGAGGCAAAAAGCCCAATGAGGCTGGGGAACAAGCAAACAACACTGGAAGTATTAATATTGCATGAAATGACATATGTTTTAGATGCTATGGAACATGCCCTTACTCTCAAGGGGTGTCTTAGCCAACAAGGGGAAGCTTTCTAGTGGAATAAGGAGCAATGTTTGAAATGTCTCTAAAAGCACAAGAAATTGTGGGGAATAGAGAGGTGCCATGTGTAGAAGACTTTAGAGTCCAGACCTGTGTATGGGTAAAGCAGGATACATAAAACATTTTGTATTTCAGTTCTGTAGGAATGATCAATGGTTCTAAGAAAGTTGGAAATGAAAAACTTTGAAGCTCCAGAAATAAGCAAGTAGCAGATAACGAAAGGCACTATATACTATGCTAAAGAGTGTTTGACTTCTTTATTTTCCTGAAAGAGGTGATTAGCTATTAAATAAGAAGGGATGTAATTTATTGCCATTTAGGAAAATATCTCTAGCAGATAGGGAAGGTGATAGAGAGAAAAATCGGTTCAGAAATTCACTGCATTAAGCCAGAAAGAAACAATGGACACCTTGAGTAAGTCAATGAAGATAGAGAAGAGTGCATCTAAGAAATATCAAGGAAATAGAGATTAAAGACTTTGGTATCAGATTTGGCCAGAGTGAGTAAAAACTAAGAGTATAGGATGGCTTCCTGCTTATTTTAGGAAATATAAACATGTGAGAAGTAAGTAGAAGTCAAGTTTTCAGGTAGAGGAAAATGATGAGACGAATGCTGCCCTGGAATGTCTATGGGACATTGCTGAGTATATGCTCAGTAAGTAGTTTTATTTATGAGTTGAGGCTTGGAAGGTATATGTGTCTAGATTTAGTATTTGTATTTGAGAGTTAGAAGTAATATAGGCATAGAGTAATATAGGCCACGGATGTGTATGTATTGTGTACATAGAGGCTGTGGCTGAGCATACACACACAGTGAGAAGAAAATGCCCAAAGATAGTGCTCTAGTGAGAGGGACTAGTATTATAGAGACACCATCAAAGATAAAGACCATAACTTGGTAACTGGTTTGGGAATTAATATTTAATTATAGCAGGGGAACAAATTATAGGTAAAAGTATCTCTTTTAGAGGATAGCCATTTTTCTACTCATTATGTATGCACAAGAATGGGAGGAAAGACTTTAGGATGACTCACTGGTTTGTCTTAGGCAACAAAATGGACAAATGGATATTAAAGAAAAAGACTGATTAAAAAAACATACCTGTGTATATTATATAGAATAATATCTTCAGATGCATTAGCTTGTTTATCTTGCAACTTAGAATATATTATGAAAAATACCAGACTGTAGAAAATTTGAGTTTCATTAGTCATATGCAATTATCTCCCACTGTGTGAAGCTGACTTTCCTTATCAAGAGCAAAGTGAAATGGCTAAGCCTATTATGCTGTCTCTTTGATGTTTTTATAGGATATAATGAAAGATGAATGCTCAATGCTGAAGCTGCAGCTGAAAGAGCGGGATGAACTCATTTGCCAACTTCAGGAAGAGCTGGTAAGTGATAAAAATATTGGCCCACAAACATACTTTCCTTGCAAGGTTATTTGCTATAAACCCTCCAACAACTTTTTTGTTAACAATAATATTATGTATAAACTGTTAATGCTTCAATCGGATTAATTATCAATTTTATGGTCTTACAGATGTGAGGATTTGAAAATCTGAAAAAAAGAATGGTCTCTAATCTATACTGAACATTGTATAATTCCAGAAACAGATCACTAAACCAAGATTAGACGTTTTAGTTTTATCTATCAAAAATTGTAAAGACTAAGGTCGTATTTTATTTTGTAAAGTGTGTGATTTGACTTCATACTGCTCTACCTAGAGATATGATCATGTAATATGAAGCAAAGTACTCAAAAATCTTAAACAAAAATAGATTGTACTTTTTATTTTCATAAAGCTGTCAAAAATGTATTAACCTAATTTTTGTTAATGTTATATCTATATTATATAAAATTACACAAAATATTAAATGTTTATTGATATTTTCAGGGGTTTTTAAAATGCAACATTATACAAAATTTATTAAGTTAAACTTCATAACCTGAAAATATATTTGGTAGGTAACAAGAACAGCAGTGTGCATTACTTAAGTATGTGTTTTCAACTTATATATGTATATTAACAATATTTTGCAATAAAATTTACTCCGAATTTAATAAAAAATGATCTGTAAAATAAGAATGAAAAAGAGAGGAATGAGAAAGGAATTTTAATTCATCAAAAGTTCTTAATAATACTAGTAAAATGAAGAAGCATTAAACAATAAAAGAGCCTGACTCGTTATCAAGACGAAAAAACAAATCCTAGCCAATTATATTCTTTAGGATGATGTCAGAGTTGACTACATTAACAATGATATATTACCTAATTATTTGATACAATTAAATGACAAAACAGATTTTATAGACCATCAAGCTTCTGAGAATTCTCAACATATTAGTGAAATAGGGGACAGATTTAGAGCATATTTTATTGGTTCTTGACAACAGATAATGTTTTAACTGAAACCTGACCTTTATTGGGACTGTGTTATGATTGACTTGATGTTGGTTATTGGCCTCATGAGCTTATTATTGTTGCTTTAGAAAACCTATAAACCAGTATTTAAAATAGTAATAGTACTACAGACAAAAGGAACATGTCTTATGTTACTTGGAATTACCTTTTCTAAATAAGTAATAGACTTACTGTAAATTTATTTTATTACATTAGGAAAACATTTCTGTAGTTAACATAACTCCAGAGGTACATGTTATGTGACCAAGCTTTGTTTATGTGGTAGACAAAAAAATATTTAAGTTGAATGAAAATCATGTAGATATTAATGGATGCAAATAATCATCAGTTTTAACACAACAGAAAATCTATTCCCTTTGTCAGAATGCTTATTCTTGGTGGATTAGCTCAGAAAGAAGTATTCATTTTTTCCCCTAACATTAGTTGTGATTAAATTTAAAACATATACAAGACATCAGACCTTCATTTGTTGAGTGGAATGAGAAAGAAAATGATTACTCCTAAAGCTAATATTACATCATTATACTTAAAGTAATGTAATGCCCCTGCATCCGAGAAAGAAAGTCTTCTGTTGGCTGATTTAGTAAAATGACTTGCAAGAGTTTTGTTTTTGTTTTTGTTCCATTTTTATGCTATGTAGTTTGCATAACCATCTTGGATATTTAAATAAGAAAATGTTAACTTCTGAAAACAAAGTTTGTTTTAAAAAGAGGACTATAGCTGAAGAGGAAAGTGTGTAAGTGATTTAAGGACTTAAAGAAGGAGAGATGTTGCTGAAAAGAAAAGGTCATCATCAAAACTGGATTTGGAGCATAGAGGAAGGGTATAACCACATAAAAGCTATACAACCCACTTGGATGCATTAAAAATTAAGTCCTAGCACACTTGTGATCCTGATAACAAATAACTTGTGACATTTTGACAAGGTGGACATTAAACTTTACTTTTATACTTTACCTACCTACCTTTAAGAATTTGAAAACATTTCAGAGGAGTGCCTGGGTGGCTCAGTTGGTTGAGCTTTTGACTCTTGATTATGGCTCTGGTCATGATCCCAGGGTCGTGGGATCAAGCCCTACTTCAGGATTCTGCACTGAGTGTGGAGCCTACTTTGGAGCCTACTTGGGAGCCTGCTGTCTCTCTCTTGCTCCCTCTGGCCCCTCTCCCTGCTCCCATGAGCTCTCTCTCTCTCAAAAAGATTTTTTTTAACTTTTTTTAAAAAAATTATTGGGGCGCTTGGGTGGCGCAGTTGGTTGAGCGTCCAACTTCAGCCAGGTCGTGATCTCGCGGTCCGTGAGTTCGAGCCCCGTGTCAGGCTCTGGGCTGATGGCTCGGAGCCTGGAGCCTGTTTCCGATTCTGTGTCTCCCCTTCTCTCTGCCCCTCCCCGTTCATGCTCTGTCTCTCTCTGTCCCAAAATAAATAAAAAACGTTGAAAAAAAATTATTTACTTATTTTGAGGGAGCGAGAGAGAGAGAGCAGAGGAAGGGCAGACAGAGAGGGAGAGAGAGAAAGCATTGCAAAATGTCTTCTGGGGGCAAAATTTTCCCGAATTGAGAACCATTGCTTCAGGGTTATTATAATCCCCAATAAAATTGTATGTTATAGGTTTAATGTCTATCTGTTGATACCCAGTTTGAATGAAGAAAAAAAAAATTCGGTAGAATGGATGGGCTTCTCCTTTGACCATTACATAAATAGTCCTTTGCATTGCATTTTAGGCTGCTAGAGCTGCTGTACAAAACGCCGTAGACTGGATGGTTTAAAAAATTTATTTTCTCATAGTTCTGGAGTCTAGAAGTCCAAGATCAAGGTGCTAACATGGTTGGGTTCTGGTGACAGCTCTCTTCCTGGCTGCAGATGGCTACTCTGTGCTCACATGGCCTTTGCTAAGTGCATGTGCATGGAGAGGACAAGAAGGAGAGTCCTAACTTTTTTCTTACATGGGCATGAACCCATCATGAGAGCTACATATACCCTCATGACCTCATTGAAACTGAAGCATCTCCCAAGACCCCCATTTCCAAATACCATCACACTGGGATTAGGGTTTTAATATACAAATTTGGGAGGGACACAATTTAGTTCATAGCACAAAATGTTAATGTTTATGGTTATATTTCATAGTTATATATTTTTTTCAGGCACTAAATACACATTTTAAATAGCATTTTTACTCTGTGATTTCAGAATTATGTTGGTTTAACTTCACTTTTTTTTCTGCGTTAGTAGATTTTGCAAAGCATAAATATGCTAAGAAAACCTAATAATTCTGATTTTAGATTATATATTGATTTTGGGGCAAATTATCCACATTATTAACTTCATTTCTAATAAGAATGTATTTTGTAATCATACTCTGAATTTATTCCTTCCTGTTTATCTTTAAGAAGAAGAAAAACAAAAATAAGAGGTTTGTACTTTTGGGAACAATTTCAAGATGTCTTAAATTATTATCCCTGAAATTTGTATGCATCACTTACCTTGGTGAGACTTACTGGTTTTTTTTTTTTCAATAGCTAATTATTTGCATGTATTGTATGATGTACAAGAGAATATTAAATATCAGAATACCAGAGTGTCCTGTGGTTGTAGAAGTGTTAGGGCAACTAACTGGAGAAGACAAACTCTTTGGACAGGAATTTTTGTTATGGGTAATCAGGAAACAATTGGTTCATACACTTACTTCTAAGTGCTTTATAATACAACAAAATCTTCTCTGCATTGCTATGAGGTAATGTGAAGGGTACTGGCTAGCTGTACCTATGTGACATGAGCTATGCAAATAATACTTTTATGTTGTTAATAAATTATCAAAATAGCTTGTATTGATATTATAAAATATTTTCACAAACAAAAATTGGAATTAACCAAACATTTGAAATTCCTTTTTCAAGTTTGAGACTATTCTCCCATCAAATGAAATCTTAATGTTTTTATTTGTTTCCTACCCTGGAAACATACATGAAATTTGCAAAGCTTTGAAGACTTTTAGTGATTTCAGTTCTTTTAGTGGTTTTCCTTTGAAACATATTTATTTTAATATTTTTGATTTACATTTGTAAATCCCTAATTATAGTGCATAGTATAAGACTTATTACACATTACTGTTTTCTCAACTTTTTATCTTTCTTTTCTATGGTCTCTGATTCATTTATGGTTTGGTTAGAATCTTTTCCCAGGGTGCCTGGGTGGCTGAGTCGGTTAAGCATCCGACTTCAGCTCAGGTCATGATCTTATGACTCATGAGTTCGAGCCCTGCGTCGGGCTCTGTGCTGACAGCTCAGAGCCTTGAGCCTGCTTGGGATTCTGTGTCTCCCTCTCTTTCTTCTTCTCCTCACTCGTGCTTTGTCTCTGTCTTTCAAAAATAAATAAACGTTAAAAAATTTAAAAAGTTTTCCTGAACGTTTCCTTCAAATGGGGTATTGATGACAGGGTCTCTAATTCTTTGAATATCTATTCACTTGAAAGATGAAAAATAGTGCTAGGGTTGAATTGTGTCCTCCCCAAAGCTAATCAATTAAAACCCTAATCCCCAAGGTGGATTATCCCATCCTAAAGGCACCAATCCCATAAGGCCCTACCTTTATGACCTAATCTAATCCTAATCACTTCCCCAAATCTCCACCCCAAATACTATCACATCAAAGGGTAGGATTTCAACATGAATTTGGGAATACAATCATTTAGTCTGAAAGGGAAGTAAAGGTATCAGAGGTCTTATGGAATTCTACTCTTTCACTACAGCCACTTAATGACATTAGTTATGATATTACTGTTTTTGCATATCAAAATTCTCTGTAAGATTCTAGTTGACAAAAACTCACATCTGAGAATAAAAATCAAAAACCTGGACAAGATTATTACTAAAGACTGCTAGGAATTACTGGTTCAGAGTAGGAAATAAGATGAAAAACTGTGACATGTACTTCACTGAGAATTATTGTTAATAAGGATATTAATTGAAAGCATGGAAAAGAACAAACTTTCAGAGTCAGAAACAATTGGAAGTCTTTTTTTAAAAATAATTAAATGATATTTGGATATATATTTAAATATAAATTATACTTATTGTGTAGAGTATGTTTAACTTTTTCAATATTAGAAATAGAGCTCTTGGGGCACCTGGGTGGTTCTCTCGGTTGAGCATCTGACTTCGGCTCAGGTCATGATCTCTCGGTTCGGGAGTTCGAGCCCTGTGTGGGGCTCTGTGCTGACAACTCAGAGCCTGGAGCCTGCTTCAGATTCTGTGTCTGCCTCTCTCTCCACCCCACCCATGCTTGTGCTCTGTCTCTCTGTCTTTCAAAAATGAATAAACATAAAAAAAATTAATAAAAAAAAAGAAATAGAACTCTTCTACCAGCACAAAGATTTAGGGATTTCATGGTATTTAATGCATTGGTATAAGTTAAGGCCAAAGGTCTAAACATATTGGCTAAAAGTAAGAATACCTAATCAGAATCAATATAACAAAAGTTATTTAAAATAAATTATTTTAACTTTAGGTTTAACTTTGACTACTGGTGACATAAAACAGATAAATATTTTTCCCACTTATGAGAAAGTTTGGTTCTTTTTCTCAGCTATTAAGTGAAGGTCACGTTGAAGATTGCAATGTAATTTTATTGCTAGTATAAAACTGAGGGACATTGTAAATATTACCTTCTTGTTCCTAAAATATATCTGAGAGATTTATCATAAACATTGATGGTGAAGTGTAGCCTTGTGTTTTGGGAGGTGGGGGGAGAATGGATACTTTCTTCTAAATGATTATTAATCTTATAAATGGCTTCAGAAACTTTATAAATGGTTTCACAGTATAGGTGAAAAGTTTACCCTATACAATTTCAGAAATTGAAGAAATTGGGTTTGGCATTTATTAATGGATTGATTAAAAATATTTTTATTTTTTTTTTTAAATTTTTTTCAACGTTTTTTATTTATTTTGGGGACAGAGAGAGACAGAGCATGAACGGGGGAGGGGCAGAGAGAGAGGGAGACACAGAATCGGAAGCAGGCTCCAGGCTCTGAGCCGTCAGCCCAGAGCCTGACGCGGGGCTCGAACTCACGGACCGCGAGATCGTGACCTGGCTGAAGTCGGACGCTTAACCGACTGCGCCACCCAGGCGCCCCTAAAAATATTTTTAAAGAAGTTGAAGATAACTTAAAAGTAAAAATAACTTTAGTTGGACCTAAGACTGTAAATAGTAAAATTTAATTGCTCTAATTAGGATCAATACACCATGCTATGCATTTAATATTATGTTTTACCAGTAATTTAAATGCCTATTACTTTGTCAATAATGAATTTGCATGGGTAACCACATTAAAAAAGGTGAATTGTCAGTAATTTATGACTCTAAACTTGTATAACGTCTATCATTTTATTCTTTCGTTTAGAAACTTTTGTTCATTTTGCAGCCCATCTGAGTAGAAAGCATCAGATTCTGCTTTTTACGGTGTATTTCTTTAAAAGCATATTTCTACTTAAAAGCCGAGTTTCAACAAGTGACCCGTAAATAAGACTTCAGCCAGAAAGTTTATGAGCTGTCTGAAAATAAGTATGCTATGATACATCCCTCATTAAAACAAAGAAAAGGAAGGCAAAACAGAAATACTTCCAATGGTTGCCTTCATGTTTACCACATACCATTTAGACTTGTCAGAATGTAGTGAGAGCTGTTATTTTAGTCATCACATGTTTCTAATCTAATGAGTGAGGAGCGGCATTGACTGGGAAGCACTTAAAATAATAATAAAACCAACTAAAAGCATTTTGCATTTACCATAGGCCAACAATTTAAAAAATGTCAGTTGTAAGTCTCCTCCCTGAATGATGTGGGTTTTTGTTTGTTTGTTTTCTTATGGATCTGAATCCTAATTTAGTAACTTCAGGTTAGGTTGTTTACATTTTAATCACACTTAAAATTTCCGTTAGCACATTATTACTCATCTCTTAATAACATTGTATTTTTTTTTTTAATTTTTTTTTTCAACGTTTATTTATTTTTGGGACAGAGAGAGACAGAGCATGAACGGGGGAGGGGCAGAGAGAGAGGGAGACACAGAATCGGAAACAGGCTCCAGGCTCCGAGCCATCAGCCCAGAGCCCGATGCGGGGCTCGAACTCACGGACCGCGAGATCGTGACCTGGCTGAAGTCGGACGCTTAACCGACTGCGCCACCCAGGCGCCCCAACATTGTATTTTTAAATGAAGGTTAATTGGGAGAAGTTCCTGTTAAGGATAACTTTGCACAGAGATTAACAGTTCAGAATCTTTAAACCCAATTTGTGTTTCTAACCCCTGTAGTACTACATATTAAGGTATTCAACAATAAATTCAAAATATGAAAGCATAGTTATAAAGATGAAAGAATCTTGAGTTACTTCAGTGCTGTCATTTGATATAACCATTTGCAGTATTTTTATTTAAGATGTAAAGAAATAGAGTTAGAACTACAAGATACATATTTTAGTTCATACATTAAGTATTTTACTGACTTTTAATAGCTGGTTCTGAACTTATTTTAAATTGTGTGTTTCCTTTTTTTTGTATGTTTTGTTTTAAAGTTTTAAAACTAATGTACTAACCAAAAAAGTTGCATCAGGCATGATTTAATAGTTGCCTAAATTTGGGCACCTGGGCTCAGTTGGTTGAGCATCCCGTTTCATCTTAGGTTATGATCTCACAGTTTGCGAACTTGAGCCCCACATGGGGCGCTCTGCTGTCAGTGGAGAGCTGGCTTCAGATCCTCTGTTACACTCCCTTTCTGTCCCTCCTGCTCTGTGCTCTCTCTCAAAAATAAACCTTAAAAAAAAGTTGCCTAAGTTATACCTTTTGGAAAATATTCATAAATCTTAATATTATGTTTATTAAAACATTACTTTATGGCATGATAACATTTACAATGCTTTGTATGACCACCTTTCAACTAGCTGCGTTTCTTTTCTGGCTATCACTAAATCTCATTTTATGTCTTGATTATTTAAAGTAGGATTTTCTTCTAGAAATAGGATTTTTAAAATTATCTCTGTTCTAGATATCCAATAAGGTAGGTACATAGATGAGTTTTGAAAACTTCTTCCTCCTTCAGTGTAAAGACTAAGTTGAAAAACAGATCACATAAGATAAGTATATATATGAATCTGTCTCTCTCTATATATACATACATATATGGGTGGGTGTGTGTGTGTGTGTGTGTGTGTGTGTGTGTATACACATATATGTTAGTGTGTTATTAAACCTTTTTTTCTCACTGAAAGCAAATATTGAAAATTCTTACTTGAATGTAAGTAAACATATAAACAACCATTTTTCTCCAGTCTCTTAAGAAATCCCATTTGCTTTATTTAAATGTAAACCAAGCTCTCAGCTCATTTGTTAATACTTGAATAGCAAAGTATGGAGCTGCATAAAAGGCACTTGTAGAACTGATGAATTTTGAAAAATTGAAGGCAATTGAAAAACTGAAAGTAAAGCATTATGTATAATCAGGTTACTGTGCATAATAAAGGAGGAGCTAAAAATAAGACTCTAAGAAATACATACAGCTAAATAGCACTTTATCAAGAATCTGAAGAGAATGATTTTGATTTGGTTTAAAACATATTCAGAATTCAAATTGAATAAAATTGTATGTCCTTGAAGCTTTAATAACAGAATAATTCCTACTTGATAAGAGAAACATTCTTTTTTGCATGAAAATCATATCCTGAATTCATCTTAAAAGTAATTCCCCACTTGCTCTACATTCTATTATAACTTAGGGTATTATTTCATACCACTCATTTTAAGATAGAATATTACAGGCCCATGGATGATTTACATAAGAACAGACAGCTGTAAGTACTTTAAAATCCTCGTTCTTTCTCATATTTAGGAAACATTAGGAACAGAAAAGAAATAGATTAGGTATACTTAAACATTATTAAAGTGTCAGGCTACTCCTTTTTTTCCAGGTGAATTAATTGCATATATTCCAGAAAAGGCTTATCGCAGCAGTAATTACATTCCTCCTCAGGTCTGTAAGACAGTTGTACGGTGTGAATGAGGCAATATCCTGTGATACATAATGGGGATTAGCCTCCAATTCCTGACACACTCTAGTAACCTGATGAAGAGCTGACAAAAAGATACAATCTTTAATATTCTTCGGCACTTGCCTTGGCAATAGTACATATTTGTTTAAGTCTTTATCATGAAGTGTTGTCATATTGCAGTATGGCATGGATATAGGGAAATAATTGTGGTATAATTTAAGTGCTAGTATAAAGTTGTTTTACCTTTAAGACATAAATATTTTTTAAAAGCGGCATGAAGCCATACTATGGCCAATTTAGGCATGTGGCAGAAATTAAATTGATATATAAATTTGGATGTTTTGTATATTTTTCATTTATAAGCTATGTTGTCATATAACTTAGTGGCTTTCTCTGTACTCTTTTTTTAAGTTTATTTATTTATTTTGAGAGACAGAAAGTGCAAGTAGGGGAGGGCCAGAGAGAGAGGGGAGAGTGACAATCCCAAGCAGGCTTGGCACTCACAGTGCAGAGCCCAATGTGGGACTTGAACCCACTAACTGTGAGATCATGACCTGAGCCAAAGTCAGGCTCAACCGACTGAGCCACCCAGTCCCCCCTGGTTTTCTCTGCATTCTTATTTCTTTTATTATACCAATCAAGATTTCAGTTCATAGAATAACATATGAAATAAAACTATTCAAGTAGTCAACAAGACATAAAGATAGCCAAAGACTTAGAATTGGGGGGGGGGGCAGAGCTACAAATCATGTTCCCAAATTACTAGGGGGGTTAATATGCAGAAGGAGAAGATATGTGTTGGTATGTATGTGTGCATGTGTTTATGTATATGTGTGTAGATAGGTGAATAAATATAAAGCATTATAGCATAATGTTCTACTTCACAAGATTATCTTTAAGCTTTTGAAAGCCAGGCTAACTTTGGACATCCCAGCAAGGGTTAAGAAGATGGAGCAGAATAGTCTCTCTTAAAGAGCCAACATTCCAATCAGGGAGACAGGCATAAACAGTTCATTTTAATAACAGCCATTATTTACTGAGCTCTTACTCCTTGGCAGGTGCTCCAGTGAATGCTTTTGGTTTATTAGTGACTTTACTTTTCATAATAAAATCAAGAAGTATGTATTATTACTTGCGGTTCATCTATAATAAAGCAGATATTCAGAGGGATTAACTGATTTGTTCAAGTCTGCATAATAAGTGATAGAGTAAGGATTTGCAGCAAAGTCAGCCTGACTCCATGAACATATTTTTCCCTAATACATAAAAATGTATAAATTATAAAGCAGTGAGGCTAGTTCTATGCAATAAGATACCATAATTCTCCTTTGCTACATGTCAATATCATAATAAAACAATAGGTCTTGTTTGTTGATTGATTAGCTGGTAGTACCATTAAAGCTCCGACGGACAGGACAGCAAGTTTTATGATACAAATAGGAAAACATATTAGATCTGTCACCTGCAGCAACTTGTCATAGTCTTAGAGGGGAGTACAGTCGCTTTCCTCAGAAAGAGCTTGGGACATTACAGGCACATTTAATGTTATTTCTTTACCATGTCCTTTTTTATGGACACTCCTTGGGGCTGGGTGAGGACACTATAGAAGCCCATTTTTTAAAAGCACTTGTAGGGGCGCCTGGGTGGCTTGGTCGGTTGAGCGTCCGACTTCAGCTCAGATCATGATCTCACAGTCCGTGAGTTCGAGCCCCGCGTCGGGCTCTGTGCTGACAGCTCAGAGCCTGGAGCCTGTTTCAGATTCTGTGTCTCCCTCTCTCTGTGACCCTCCCCCGTTCATGCTCTGTCTCTCTCTGTCTCAAAAATAAATAAAAACGTTTAAAAAAAATTAAATAAAAAAAAAAGCACTTTTAAATCATGACTTAGCATTATCAGAGCAATGAAGAGATTTAGAAAAATCTAAGTATTTTACATAAAAGCTAAGAAAACATATTTTTCACTGATCTTAAATAAATCTCTGTGTGTATATAATGTATCTAAATACAATATATACATATTCACATATATGTATTTCATATTGTGAATAAATCTACCAAAGCCCATCAAATATAGACTGAGGGAATTGTCAAAAGTGAGGAAACCCACTAATCCAAACAGACATTAGTGACTATTTGATATCATGTGACAATTATTTTACTCCATTGATCAATAAAACATGAATGACTAGGCTAGAAATGTTTTTTTAATAATTTAGCATCATTGCATTTCCCAACTTGTTGAGCTGTAACTAGGACTATTTTAAGTTCTGTAAGGAATACAAAGGAAGAGTCTGTAGAAGAGAAAAACATTTCTCTTCTTCCCTTCTAGGCTCTTTGGCTGGACTAATAATTAAATTGGCATAAAACAGATTAATAAGAAGCAAATTTAATTTCCTGTGTTCAGGAGCCTCACATAGACACTAGAGGGTCAAAGACAGGCAGTAGAGGCTTATATGCCACGATGTTAAGGAAAAGGGGAAAGAGAGAGGATGGAGTTTGGGGCTTCAAAGGGTGGGAAGACCATTCACAGGAAAACAAGAACTAATGTTTGGTAAACAAATGTTTGCCATGTCATGAGGAAAAGTCTTTCATTACCTATATAAACCTATCGATAAACTATAATTATCTTTGGTAATAGCTCTCTTCCTGGTAGAGGCTTTCTATCTAAATTCTTTTAGACAGTTAAAGAGCTAAAAACCTCTTCATGACTGTGAGCCCTTGATTGTCTCCACCTCAAACAATCCACATGACAAAGTGTCACATTCTGGGGCAGCTTGCCTTGAATCCCATTAACTGAAAATTTAACCAGTCATCATTCTAACGAGAAGCCTGGGCTTAAGTATCCTTTTGGTGTGTGTTTCCTATCACATTCAAATGTGGCTTTTACCTTGACTTGATGTCTTTCCCTTTCTCATTGATGAGCACCTTAATTATGGGGCCCTGTCATCCTTCTGGTCTCAGCAGCCAGCCAAGTGGGCATTTGGTAAGTTTTTAAAGAAATGACTAAAATTTGTATCATTGTTCCTGCTCCAGTATTTGTTAAGGAAACCTTTAGAGAATAAAGCAAGATAATGTCACAATATTAAATTATATAACTTGGGAGATGAAAGATTGAAATAAAAGGGGGAAGGAGTAGTATTGGTTTTGTTGTATAATTTAGTGGAGGGAGTTCTAGAGACCAAAAAAAACAGTAGTGGTTGACTACTGACACAGAGACAAAAAAACCAGTAGTGGTTGACACATGACACAGAGAATTGAAATACAAGATGGGTGTCACAGCAAAGAAGATAAAATGGCAGAGGAAAATAGAACTATTAAGATGTCTGAAGACTAGGAACTAAAATAAATTATAGATGCATAAGGAAAGGGTAAAGTCAAAATTGTAATAGAAAGTATTCTAAAAAACAAAGACATAAAAAAAATAAATGAATAAAATTTTTAAAAAGCAAAGAAAAACTAAAAAAAAAAAACAGCATTCAGTAAAAACTTTTTTAAAAATTTCGGTCATCCATGGGGCGCCTGGGTGGCGCAGTCGGTTAAGCGTCCGACTTCGGCCAGGTCACGATCTCGCGGTCCGTGGGTTCGAGCCCCGCGTCGGGCTCTGGGCTGATGGCTCAGAGCCTGGAGCCTGTTTCCGATTCTGTGTCTCCCTCTCTCTCTGCCCCTCCCCCGTTCATGCTCTGTCTCTCTCTGTCCCAAAAATAAATAAATGTTGAAAAAAAAATTAAAAAAAAAAAAAAATTTCGGTCATCCTTATGTAGTCTGCTTACCATTTTCACAAGAAAACTTTTTGACGAGGTAGTACAATTAGATTTTTTTTAAAGTGATTTTTTAGAAGAAATGATCTGTAATGCGAACAGTATAGAAACTATAGGTAGAAAGTTAATGATAGTGGGAAAAGAGATGATATAAAAAAGGTATGAATGGAAGAGTAAAAATTTTAAATGACAAACATATTTATGACCTATATTTGTGAAAATACTAAAGAATGAGAAGTATAAGGCAAATAAGTGTCCATATTATGTGTCAATATTATTCTAGAAAATTTGCTTATGTATTTCATATCACACTCAGCCATGTCATATATATAGAAGCTGAGGCTTAAAGATGGTAAATAAATTGCCCAAAGTTATAGAACTACAAGATGTTATTTAAAAAATTTATGCATATGTGAGTTAAATTTGAATACATTTGTATAGAGAAGAAAAAAGTACTCCATTGTAATATTCCTTAAATCAAATGATTTCTCACTGAGGCGTGCACAGACTGGTGGAATGTCAGGCTAAGAGGAAGAAAGAAAATAGAGACCCTGCCAAGTCGGTGGTTACAGGGGTTTCTGAGCTATTAAAGTTCATGGAACTTGGTTGTTTTAGAATAAGAACCCCTTAAAGTTCTGATAATTCCCCAGATACAAAAGCCAGTTCTCCTTTTATTAAATTCTCAGTTTCTAGGCACAGCTCTTTGTTTATTCAGCAGCCAGCCAAAAGTAACTTTTTGAAAAAAAAAAGTTTATTTATTTTGAGAGAGAAGGAGCACAAGCAGAGTAGGGGGAGAGAGAGAGAGGGAAAGAGAACATTTCAAGCAGGCTCTGTGCTGTCAGCACAAAGCCCCACATGGAGCTCAATCTCAGGAACCAGGAGATCATGACCTGAGCCGAAATCAAGAGTCAGATGCTTAGCTGACTGAACTACTCAGGCACCCAAAAGTAATTGAATTCAGTATTTAAAGGCTCCCAGGGTTTCCTGCTGCTGTATCCACCCTTACTTTTCTTTCAATTGCAGAATTTTTGTCAATTGTCCTTGATTTGCTAGCAAGCTAGTTTGGTAGCAACACTAAATAACTATTAAAGTGATGTGAATTTTAATAAAAAATGCAGCAGTGCAAAACACATCTCACATCAACATAATAGATGTCTTATCCCCATAAGCTCCTCCTCTCATTGTTCTTTGTTTATTTTAATTTTTGTTAATTTACTCATCCTGTATTCATTTACAGTTCCCAACTACTCTGTGAAATATGTGGAATTTATTGTTATTCTCCATGTGTTGCAAACAGGGTAACTAAGGGCTAGCACAATTAATGAACTTTCCTATCACCTAATGAGCAGCAGAAGAGAGACTGAAGGATGCTTTAGGGTCCTGTCTTTGCTTAAGACTGACTTCTTCATGCTGGACATGCAAAGACATGGCAAATATTGGAGGAAGGGAGGTAGGCTACAATCGAAAATATGTTTATTGATTTTTACTTCCTAGCTAATCTGACCTTTTCAATTAAAATAGTTACTCTTCGTAATTCTGTCATTTTGAACACAGAGGTCTTGAACTGCATAGCCTATCTTGTCATACAATCCATCATTTAAAGAAACTATATCATGATATAAATTTCCATGGATGAGAGTCTATATATTTTCCTCTCCTGAATTTTGTCACAATAGGCATATTTGTTTTAGCAAAAAAAGTCAAGTTCCTGAAAAGATGACACTGTGCCTGTTATAGTGCTCAAGAATGGCTACATTATTTGTTTGCATTATCTTCAGTATGTTGCAAAAGGCAGACACTTGGCAAATTTAATGTAATCCTTCTGATGTAATTGAACTTAAAGTTGAATGAATAACACTACAATTCATCCTTGAAACTTTATGAACCCAACTGCCAATATATCACAACAAATTCTGCTTCTTGAAGAAGTCATACTGTTTGTATATTATAGTAGAGAGTACTTTTTACTTAAAATAATCATCTTGACTAAATGTTAGGTAACCTTTATTTTAGACTAGATTTTTGAAATCTTTTTTTTCTTTCTTTTTTTTTTTTTTTTTTTAGTTTATTTATTTTGAGAAAGAGATAGACTGAGAATATCCCAAGCAGGACGTACACAGTCATGTAGAGCCCTATGCAGGGTTTGAACTCATAAACGATGAGATCATGACCTAAGTCGAAATCAAGAGTTGAATGCTTAACTGACTGAGCCACACAGGCACCCCCAATTTTTTTTAAATAAAACTTACCTAGCAGTAGAAGAGAAATAAAAAATGTTACCCATTATTCCACTACCCCAACCTAATTCTTTTGGATATTCAGGTGTTTCTCCCCGTTTTTTTCATACAGTTGAAATGATAATTGCTACATATTTTACACTCTGATTTTTTTCTTATTTATATTAAAGTAAATTACCAAAAGTAACAACACTGCAGTAGATGGCAAGACCTCCTTTTTCTTTTAATTGTTATTTTATTTCTAAAAATTGAGTATAGTTGACATACAATATCACATTTGTTTCAGGTGTGTAACATAGGATTCAACTTCTCTATATATTATGCTCTGCTTACTACAGGAGTACCTACCATCTGTCACCATACAACACTAATACAAAATCATTGACTGTATTCCCTGTGCTGTGCCTTTTATTCCCATGACTTATTCCATAACTGGAAACCTGTATCTGACACTCCACCCATTTTGCCTCTCTCTCCTCCCCTTTCTCTACTGGCAACCTGTTTGTCTTCTGTTTTTAAAGGCCTGAGTCTACTTTTTGTTTATTGATTTGGTTTGGTTCTACTTCTACATGGGTGAAATCAGGTGGTATTTCTCAGTCTGACTTACTTCATTTAGCATAATGCCTTCTAGTTCATCCATGTTGTTGCAAATGGCAAGATCTCATCTTTTTTATGGCTGTATTAATATTCCATTCATCTACCAATGGACACTTAACATTGCTTCCATATCTTGGCTTTTGTAAATGATGCTGCAGTAAACATAGAGGTCCATATGTATTTTTTTGAATTAGTGTTTTTGTTTTCTTTAGGTTAATACCTCAGTAGTCAAATTACTAGGTCATATGGTATTTCTGTTTTTAATTCTTTGAAGAAACTTCATAGTGTTTCCTATAGTGGCTGCACTAATTTGTATTCCCACCAGCAGTGCACAAAGGTTCCTTTTTTCCCACATCCTCGTCAGCACTTGTTATTTCTTGTCTTTTTTAATTTTGCCATTGTGACAGTTGTCAAGTGAAATCTCATCATGGGTATGCTTTACAATTCCTTGATAATTAGTGATGTTGAACATTTTTTCATATGTCTGTTGGCCATCTGTATGTCTTCTTTGTAAAAATGTATATTCAGGTCCTCTGTCCATTTTTCAAATTGGATTTTTGTTTGTGTTGCATAAATTCTTTATATATTTTGGATATTAACCCCTTATTGGATATATCATTTATGAATATTTTCTCCCATTCAGTAGATTGCTTTTTTTGTTTTGCTGATGCTTTCCTTTACTGTACAGAAGCTTTCTATTTTGATGTAGTCCCAGTAGTTTATTTTTGCTTTTGTTTCCCTTGTCTTAAAAGACATACCTAGGCACGTCTGGGTGGCCCAGTCAGTTGAGCATCTGACTTTGGCTCAGCTCGTGATGTCACAGTTTGTGAGTTCAAGCCCCATGTGAGGTTCTGAGCTGACAGCTTGGAACCTGGAGCCTGCTTCAGATTCTGTGCCTCCCTCTCTCTTCCCCCTTCCCCCCCCAACTTGTCCTCTCTCTCTCTCTCTCTCTCTCTCTCTCTCTCTCAAATAAACATTAAAAATAAGACATATCTAGAAAAATGTTGCTACAGCTGATGTCAGAGAAATTACTGCCTGTGTTCTCATCTAGGATTTTTGTGGTTTCATGTCTCACATATACGTCTTTAATCTATGTTGAGTTTATTATTGTAATGGTGTTGGACAGTGGTCCAGTTATCTCTTTTACATGTTGCTGTTCAATTTTCCCAGTGCCATTTGTTGAAGAGAATGTCTTTTCCCCATTATATATTCTTGCCTCCTTTGTCATAGATTAATTGACCATTTACTTATAGGTTTATTTCTGGGCTGTCTATTCTGTCCCATTGACCTATGTATCTGTTTCTGTGCCAGTACCATACTGTTTTGATTACTACAGCTTTTGTAATATATCTCGAAATCTGGAATTATGATACTTCCAACTTTATTCTTCTTTCTCAAGATAGCTTTGGCTGTTTGAGGTCTTTTGTGGTTCCTTACAAATCTAGTTCTGTGAAAAATTCTGTTGGCATTTTATTTTAACATTTTAACAATATTATTCCAACCCATGATCATAGAATATCTTTCCATTTGTGTCAACTTTAATTGTTTTCAACAGTGTTTTATAATTTTCAGAGTACAGGTCTTTTACCTACTTGATTAAATCTATTCTTAAGTATTGTTACTCTCTTTGGTAAATGAAATCGTTTTCTTAATTTCTCTTTCTGCTACTCCGTTATTAGTATATAGAAATGAAATATATTTCTGTATATTAATTTTATATGCTGCAACTTTAGTTAATTGATTTATTACTTGTAGTAGGTTTTTTTGGTGGAACCTTTAGGATTTTCTATGTATAATATCATAAAGCCTTCTTTGTCACAAGTATTATGTATTTCTGTTTAACTATATTACTTTTTTTTCTAATTCTGTGGTCTAAATGCACATTTACTAGTAAGATTTTGTCATTAGAATATTAAAATAAACATATATTAAATGAATCCTGTTCTTGAAACAAAAATTTTAATGACTTTATTTTTTTAGGTTTTCCATTCGTCCTGGAAATATGTGCAAATGAGTAGAAAGTTCTTGATTTTAGTTGCATATATTCAGCTTAAGCTATAGATATAGATATAGGTAAACATTTGATAATAAAACAAAAACTGTGATAATTTTTTTTTTTGAGCCATAGTAAATGGACAAGCTATATTTTTGGAAAATGAAGCTTTACTTTTTACTAATGTGTGATAATCTGATTCTTAGAAAACTATCACTTCAACATGTTAATTCTTCGAGCTGAATTCTTTTTCTTTTCACTGATTCTTCTTTTGGTGTGTAACTGAGATCCATAAAAAACAAAATTATTGTTTTCTGGAAATATGTCATATCTGTCATTAGGCAAATGAACATTATTCCTTTTTTCAATTCCAAAATCTGCAAAAAAATTTTCCATATTTTAATTTTACTCAAACATTTAAAACTACTAACATTTATATCAAAAGTCCCTAACAAGGCCAGTCTTTCCCAACACTACAGATTTGTCCTTTGAGAACTGAATGGTGTATAGTTGAGCAAAATATTATGAAACAATGAAATTGTAACTTATTTATAGCATTCTTTCATAGATAATATATTAAATTTAGTTTGTGTAAATAATAAAATTTTTGTGTCTAAATAGGAAGGTTCAAACTGACTCATAAAACTTAAGTTTATTTTATTCTATTCATACTGCATCTTTGAGGAAACCAGAAAATGTTATGTATGTACTTACTTGTAGCTTTGAAGACAAAAACAAATCTTTACTCAGTGATTTTCCAATAATCTAAGGTTTAGTTCCCCTTTCTTTAACTTAAGGACAGTGTAAAGTAGTCCCTGCAGTTATGGCGATTACTAATAACCCTCTCATTGTGCCTGTTTCTTGGGACTTTTTTCTTGACAGTAAGAAAAAACAATAAAGGATTTGTGTATCCCTATAAAGACATTTCATTCAGTGCCCAGTATTAAAAACTGGTGCAGGGGCGCCTGGGTGGCTGAGTCGGTTAAGCCTCTTACTTTGGCTCAGCTCATGATCTCACAGTTCATGGGTTCAAGCCCCACATCAGGCCCTGCGCTAACTGCTCAGAGCCTCCAGCCTGCTTCCAATTCTGTGTCTCCCTCTCTCTCTGCCCCTCCCCCACTCACGCTCTTGTCTCTCTCTGTCTCTCAAAAAATGAATAAACATTAAAAAATTTTAAAAACTGGTGCATAAAACAGTGCATGACTTATAAGCACTCAAATATTTTAAATGAATAAATGAATATATTATTCCATGCAGACAGAATGCATTTCTTAAATCCTCAATTGAAATAAACCTTTCAGTGTGCTATACATGCAACTCTAAAGTATTTTTTGTGTATTTTTACTATTTAATTATTTGTTTCTTTATTCATTTGTTTATTTATTTTGAGAGAGAGCACAAGTGGGGGAAGAACAGTGAGATAAAGAGAGGGAGATAACCCCAAGCAGGTTCCACATTGTCAGCGCAGAGCTGGATGCAGGGTTGGAACTCATGAACTGTGAGATCATGACCTGAGCAGAAATCATGAGTTCGACGATTAATTGACGATTAACCCAAGTGCCCCTGTTTTCACAATGTAAAGGTGTTCTCTGTAGGATCTATGTCAGTTGGCCCTCATGGAACTTACATGGCTATTTCCCTTCCTAATATTCACAGGTGATTATTAATAATCAGAATAAACTTGAGTGAATAATTTATTTCTTGCTAATAATCAACTCCACAGAATTTCATGTAGGGTTCTCAAAGTATAAACTGCATATTAGTACCTCAGTAAGCTGAATGAATTATTAATACTAAATACCATGTTGATGTTAGATGCTACTTAATAGTTTCAGTACAATATTTATTTTACTCTTAGATTCCTAGGCTAATTACAGTGCAGAGAAAAATAGTTAATTATATTTCAGAAGTATCAGTGGATAGCTTTAGGTGTTTATCTTCAATGCAAGTTAAAAACTGCATATATATTACACATGTGTCATTTTGTTTTCAACTGCTTCTGATACTTAGTTTATTTTTTTTTAACGTTTATTTTATTTTCGAGATAGAGAGAGACAGAGCATGAATGGGGGAGGGTCAGAGAGAGGGAGACACAGAATCCGAAACAGGCTCCAGGCTCTGAGCTGTCGGCACAGAGCCCAACGCGGGGCTCGAACTCACGGACCGCAAGATCATGACCTGAGCCGAAGTCGGCCGCCCAACCGACTGAGCCACCCAGGCGCCCCATGATACTTAGTTTAAAGTACCATTTTCATTTATACCCATCAACCTATTTTCTTATATTTTAATTTTACATTTTCCAAGCTAATGCAACCACTTACAGCTTTATATTTGAACTTCTAAATGCAGTGATATTAGACATATTCACCACTTCATGTTTAAAACCTCTTTTATGGTGTGAAGTATTTATTACCTTGGAGTCATGAGACCACTCTGTAAGACTGTAATCCAGTTCACTGGTATGCTTAGAATCCAGGGTGTTGATACATGACATATGTCCCATGAGCGTATTTTATTTAAATCTGTTTGCAAGACATTTTCTTTTCTTTCTCCATACATCATTGATAACATCTAATGCTTTGTCAGCAGCGCCTGGAACTCTTATTAAAGATGACAGCTTAGGAAAACTGGATTTTCCCAGAGAGACGTATCCAACTAGAATATAGTTTTAATTTTGCCAAGTTGAAATAGATTATACTAGATTGTTTTAATTGTATGCAAGGCATCTGGGAGAATTTTGCTAGAGTCTAGAGAATTGTATGCCATTGTGAAATGTTTGCCTTATTACAGGCAACACAAGGTCTGGGACATAAATGGTGCATGTTTCCTAATTTTCTAGCAACTCCACTCTACTGAATTAAGCCTAGAGGGCAATAATAGAGATTCTGCCTTTTAAAGGTGGTGCACTCATATATGACTTAAGGCTATTTCAGGATTCAGGGGAAGCATTCCCATTTTGGTCAGGTTTCCAGTATTCAGAGATAGTTAAACATCTGTTCTGACCTGGCATGAGATTTCTGATACTGTTATATGTGCAAATCATGCAGTACTATTGAGTTGAAGGTAAATACAAAGTTGACAAGTAGAATTTCATCCATCCTCATCCACACCCCTCATTTCCTTACCTCCCTCATATTGATGAACAGAAAAATGAGCAGCAAGCACACAGAACACAGATTTAGATCAAGCTGACCTTTGGGTCTTTCTTTCATCTTGATGGAGGATTATTAATAAAATGTCAGAAACTGCAGAAAAGTTCTTGTTTATAACTCAGGTGAGCAGGCCTATTACACTGAGGCTTCTCAACTCAGAAGACTTGCTATGTGGGTCCTCTTTTCTCTTTATGGCCCCCTCTGACTTAGCCCTAGAATTCCTGACAGACAATCTAATCTTTTTAGTCTGCCAAAATTTAAGTAAGATTTCTAAATTTAACATAGTAATGTAAAATACAGTTTACATATCTATGTAGGAAAATCATAACAGCGAATATGTTTTTAAAATTTAAGAATATGAGTAATTTTATAGTTACTGAGGGCTCATGGAATATTTCCATTATAGAATAGAACACTATAACCTTTCTTATATAATTATTTAATTTGTTCAGTTATTTAGCTTAGTTAAAGTTGCCCGATAATTAAAGTATTGAAATATGTAAATATGCTATTTTCTATTATTTTTGTAAGTTTTTAATGTTTATTTATTTTCGAGATACAGAGAAAGAGTGCAAGTGGGGAAGGGACAGATAGACAGGGAGACACAGAATCAGAAGCAGGCGTCAGGCTCTGAACTGTCAGCACAGAGCCTGATGTGGGGCTTGAACCTACAAACTGCAAGATCAGGACCTAAGCTTAAGTCCAACACCCAACCAACTGAGTCACCCAGGCACCCCACTATTTTCTATTATTAAATACATATTTGAATATAACATATATGAACTGCTTAATGATTTTTAACCTGTAAATTACCAAGTGTCTTGTATGTCTTCTATATTTTCTAAGTGCTTTGAAAAATGTTATTCTTCTTTGTTCAAGAAGTCTATAATGTAAATGATGAATCTAAAAACACAGATATAAGCAATTAATATAACTTATAATTTGGGGTTAGGCTTATACCACACCTTATAACAAATAAATGTGAATGATCTTTTCATATAGCTTCCAACTACAGGTTGTGAAACAATTGAAATCTAAACATGGGACAGGGCACAGACCTGTGCCCTCTATACCTTAGATCTTGTTTGGGCCTCTGTAACAAAAGACCATAGACTGGGTGGCTTATAAACAGCAAACATTTATTTCTCACAGTTCTGGAGGCTGGAGGTCTGAGAACAGGGTGCCAGGGTATGGTTCTGGTAGGGGCTATCTTCGGGTTGCAGACTGCTGATTTCTCATCACGTCCGCACGTGGCTGAAAGAAAACAGGTTAGCTCTTTGGCTCTTTTTTTTTTTTTTTTTCAATATATGAAATTTATTGTCAAATTGGTTTCCATACAATACCCAGTGCTCATCCCAAAAGGTGCCCTCCTCAATACCCATCACCCACCCTCCCCTCCCTCCCACCCCCCATCAACCCTCAGTTTGTTCTCAGTTTTTAACAGTCTCTTATGCTTTGGCTCTCTCCCACTCTAACCTCTTTTTTTTTTTTTTTTTTCCTTCCCCTCCTCCATGGGTTTCTGTTAAGTTTCTCAGGATCCACATAAGAGTGAAAACATATGGTATCTGTCTTTCTCTGTATGGCTTATTTCACTTAGCATCACACTCTCCAGTTCCATCCACGTTGCTACAAAAGGCCATATTTCATTCTTTCTCATTGCCATGTAGTGCTCCATTGTGTATATAAACCACAATTTCTTTATCCATTCATCAGTTGATGGACATTTAGGCTCTTTCCATAATTTGGCTATTGTTGAGAGTGCTGCTATAAACATTGGGGTACAAGTGCCCCTATGCATCAGTACTCCTGTATCCCTTGGGTAAATTCCTAGGAGTGCTATTGCTGGGTCATAGGGTAGGTCTATTTTTAATTTTCTGAGGAACCTCCACACTGCTTTCCAGAGTGGCTGCACCAATTTGCATTCCCACCAACAGTGCAGGAGGGTTCCCGTTTCTCCACATCTTCGCCAGCATCTATAGTCTCCTGATTTGTTCATTTTGGCCACTCTGACTGGTGTGAGGTGATATCTGAGTGTGGTTTTGACTTGTATTTCCCTGATAAGGAGCGACATTGAGCATCTTTTCATGTGCCTGTTGGTCTCTTTGGCTCTTTCTATAAGGCACTAATCCCATTCATGGGTGTTCTACCCATATGACTTAACTACTTCCCAAAGGCCCACCTCCAAATACTAGCTCTGTGAACTTCCTACAAGTCCATTGTTGCATTATTCCCATCAAGGCCCAAAAGTGGGACCACAAATAGAGATGACTTGTTTCTACAAGGCAGACTCTAAGCACTGCTTCAAATAAGTTTACATGGAAAGAGGAGCAAGAGGAGAAAGTCAACATCAGTAAATCCATTATTTCAAAGTAGAGACTGCTGGAAAAGCTGAAATTTTCCATATTTCATCATTTTACCTAATCTCACATTTAGATAAGACAGTTCTTTCTGTTGTTGAAGGATAGGTTAGGAGATAGAACAAATACAAAAAATTCTCCCATTCTTCCAAAAAGGTAGAAGTTCACATATAAAAACTAAGACAGAAATACTAGAAGAGAAATAAAATGGTGCCTCCAAAGGGAAGGATGTATAAAAAATCATCTCTTTATTCTTTTATCTTATAGTCATTAGTCAGCACTGTGGTCTTTGAGTTAGTGGCTTGGATTGAAATTAATTATAATAAATTAATGATATAACATAGCAAATTGTAAAAATAAACCAATACTATATATTATATAATACATACAAAATGACATATTCTATAAAACATCCTTTTGATCTCTACTGCTTTAGTAACTTGAGATTTATTATTTTATTAAATCTGTAATTAAAATGAGCATCATTTATTTAGTAGAGGAGAGAATCATTGATTTTACTAGAGAGAAAATTTTAAACAAGTTCCACCAACATCTACTATTAAATGTGTGTAGGTAGAGAAGAATGAGGATGAAGGTTATATCTTAATTTAGAATTAGGAGACAAAATAACCATTTTCTATTACAGAAGAGGTTGACTCTATAACATTAATTTCACCATGGGAAATCTGTAATCTTCATTTTAGAGAAATTAATTGGTAGCAGTACTATTTATGAAGTGCTGTGTGCTCACATCCTTGAAGAACGTTTCTACATTATGATTAGCCTAAGATGTCTAGCCTGGAGTGTTTCACATTTTTCTAGCTTTGTGATTACATCCTCCCACTAGGTATCTGATGAACTGAAGTAGGCAGCTCTGAATTTCAACAAACTCAGCAGTAAGGTTTTATGAGTATTACAAATAATTTAAAATGTCAATATTCAAAAAAAAATAAAATGTCAATATTCAAAATGTTTCATAGTTCATATATTTTATGTGTTCACTGAGTACAGTGCCTACGTGTGTGACATAAAGTACTGATCAACCAAGGGACATTATATTGTACAAAGGGTCATCTGCATCCATGAAAGCTATAAAGCCACTCTCTGTTTTGTTTTGTTTTAAATAGTTGTAACCCTGTCTGCAAGATACTGAATTTCCATGCCACTTGTGATATTTCATATCAGAGAGTAAATTCTTCTTTCAGTTGATGAAATGGCATCTGGGTCAGTAAGAAAAAAAAAAAATCGTTATAAAAAACATTTTAAATGACAAATAGTACCACATATCATGTAATTGTTAGATATCTACGTTGGAATACCTGATTCCTTACAGCTCTAAAACAACATGACTCTGACCTGTCCTTTTTGAGCATTTTACCTGTATTCTGGAGACATTAGGCCAGCAACTAGAGTCAGTTGTCACTAAATAACGTTTTTCCTCCTCTTTGGAAGATAAGATCAGTGTCTAAAAATCTCTGCAGGTAATGACACTTGGCCTCGCAAAAATAAACTTTATTACATATTTGTAATAAATTAGAAATATGGAGTGTGGTTGGGGGGAAACATACGAACATAAAAATTCAGGGCTTAAAGAAGAAAATATTTCTACCTGTATTTCCTGATATAGACTGTCAGGATGCATTTTGTATTAGATAGAACTACTTACAATCTAAATTTAATCCTTTACTCAGGCTTCTGGCTACTCTGTAGAAATTTAAAGGATGGATTAACTTTTAATATAAAACAACTAAAAATTGTATTACCCCTATTTTGAGGACTGTCCCAGTACTCTGGAAATGTGTCTGGCTTTCATTTGCACAATAACCAAAACTCTTAAGTAGAAAGAATATGGTTTATCATATCACACCAGGTTCTTCCTATGACTTGCCCAGTGAATGAGAATTTGAGGAGTCACAAATGGAAACTTCACATATTTGATCTACATGGCTGCTGGTTTTCATTTTTGTTTTGCATTTTTTTCTTTTCTGAATGTTGGCTTGTTTCTCTCCACACACCCCCCCCCCGCCCCCCACCATTAAAAAAGCTTGGCATTAGTGAGTACTCAGTAAATGGTAATTACTGCACTCCACTAGCCTTCACTGAACTAATTTGTTAGTCAGTACAGTTTATTTCTTCTCCCCAGCTTCTTATTTAAAACATCTTTAAACAAACTGTATTTTGGAGGCAAAATTACAAATTTTATCTTGTTTATAAGAAAGGATTTTGAAATTAACAATGTAATTAAAACTCTTGGTATTTTTCTCTGCCAGGAACAAGTTAGATGGGAGATATGGAATGTTTTGTTTTTGTTTTTGTATGCTCACACTCTAATTTCTTGATTAGGTTATCTCTCTGGCTAAGTGGAGCCATCTCTTTGCTTGTTGGGATTCGATTGGTCTTTTCAGGAGGAATAAATAGGAAACTAGCAAGAACATGGAGCCAATGTAGGCACAGAAATGATGGCCCCAGAGATGAGCCAACATCTAGATTATATAATAGGAAACCAGTTTATTTTAGGTGAGCACTAGAGTCTGAAAAAGAAGGAGGAGGAACATTGGGTGCTGAATGGGGCATGCTTTGGATGTACAAAGGAGAGAGAACAGTGAAAACTTGTCTGAAGTGTCTGACTGGTAAAGGGAATCATCAGGAAATGAAGTAGGAAATAGCAAGAAAGGGCTCAACTGCAGGGAAAATAGCCCCTCCAGCAAAGAGACAGACACAAGGGGCCCTGCCTGCTACTAGGGGAAAGGTGGAGATTCTTATGGGATTGGTACTCAAAGAAAGTGGATCATTCAGAGAACCCCCATGTCTAGTGTGACTACATTCTGGTTTACATAAAACAAACCTGATCACAAAGTCATTATTCCATCTTTATTAATAGTACCCTTTCCCATGTTCAAATATGTAACCGTTTTCATAATAAATTGCATGCTCAATTTTTGTAATACCCAAGAGATGTGTATGAGGTGAGTTCTGACTAATAGGCTATGAAATTGCTTATGTCTTAAAAAAATTATATCCTGAAGTAAGGATGAAATTTTAGGTTGGGTGAATATCTGAAGACTATTTCTAGACTTCCTAAATTCAAGGAGGTGGCATCTCTTAACAAGTCAGCATAGATTAATAATTGTGAGTTCTTTGGAGATATACTAGACAGATTAAGACTCAATTCTCCCCCATTATTATTTTTTGACCTTGGGTATCATGTCTTTGACATAAGCTCTTATTTCCTCAGTTTTCTTACCTGTGGCCTAGACATAATAATAGTATCTGCTTCATACAGTTTTGGAACAGATTAAATAAGTCGATGAAAAAAAGGGTGCTTATAACAGTGTGGCTGTTTTCTGCAAAGTGGTCCTCCACTGGTTCCAGGAAATCTGCTGCCTGCAGATTCTAGGTATTCTTTGATCTGCTGGATTAAAGTTTCTCCAAACTTTAAAGAAGAAATTCGTAAAAGATCTGACTCTTCGTTTATTACCAATGTTGTCTAAGACTGTCTAAAGCTTTCTTCAAATGTGGAAGTATTATTAACCTCCATTCATCTTTTGAGTTTTTAAATATCATTTTGTTTTCAATATTATATAATGTGATTTAAAATTTAAGAGTTGATCCATCCTTAATAATATATTTTTCTGTCACAACATCAAAATATTTTCTAAAGAACTATTTTTCTAACGTGGAATTTTTCTCATTATGCCCAATGTAAAACTATTTTTTCCATACTTATTTATCTTTTTTCTTCATCTTTTGCTAGTCTTCCATATGCCCTTTGTTGTGTATCTAGCCAAGCTACTTGATACAACATTTTTAAAAAAACAATTCTCGTAAGTTTCTTGGCAATATGAATTTATTTCAGGAGGGTACACATTATATTCCTCTCTCTAGGTTTAGAATCTATGTGTTACCATTTTTTTATCTAATAATAATTATTGAAGTCCATCAAGAAAGTTTAACTACATGATGAGACTAATAACATTGCTTAGTCTCTTGAAGCTTAAATTTAATAATATAAATGGTATTATTTTATGTGTTTAGTACTCCTGAGCCTAGCCAAACCTTTCAAGATTTTGTGAATTTTTTAGGCATTCTGTTACTTCATATATTATTACATATTAGATGTTCTCCAAGAGATTGTTATAAGTCATGTCACCATCCCAATCTCTTTTTGATATATCATCTATATGAGGAAAGAGAAAGAGAGATGTAACAACTGAATTTTACTAAACTAACACTATAGTTCAGAGTTCTTAAATTGTACTTAACCATGCATGTTACAAAATAATTTCTAATCATAGAGCATTGACTCTCATTTTTGTAGCAGTCATTGGCAGTAACAAGTGTTGGTATCATTGAAGACAATCTTCATTGTTAGAACTACTTTCCTCCACTTATTCTTCCATATCAGCCTCTTATTCTTCGTTGAACACACAAAGCATATTCCTTTCTTTGAGTTATTTGTCTTGGCTGCCTTTTCAAAACCCAAACATTCTTCCCCCAATTCATTTGGTTACTACCTCCAGTGCTTCAAAAATTTGTTCAAATATTACTTTTTCAAATTCCCTGACTTTACCCAATTAAAAATTTCAACCTGGAGCCCTGGCATATCATATACTGTATTCTCATTACTCTGCTCTTTTTCCCCCCACAGCATTATTACTTTGTAATACACAATATATTTACCTATTTATATGTTTGTAGTTACCATCTGCCCACCCTGCCAATATGGAAGTGCCAAGAAGCAGAGGTATTTGTCTCATTCACCAATATGCCTACCTAGTTTATAGGTAGGTGTTCATCAAACTTATTCTGTAAAGGACAGATAATAAATATTTAGGGCCATATAGTGTGTTTCTCAACTAAACTGCCACTGTGACCTGAACATAGCTCTAGACAATATGTAAGTGATAGGTGTGGCTATGTTTCAATACAATGATATTTATCAAAATAGACTATAGGCTGGATTTGGCTATAGTTGGTTGATAATATCAGGCACTGTTAATAAATATTTGTTGAATAAATGAAGCAAATATATTGAAAATAAACACATTTAAAATATGAGTATAACTAACCTAGCAAGCTTGCCTCTTCTTTCACCCTAAAATTGATAATCATTGGTTGTCTGTTAAAATGTTTGTTCTGCCCATCTTACACAAAAGAGTTCCTCATCCCATTAAAACTAAAGTATATTCTGATCTATAACAGAGTGAGGTAACAGTAGAGTCACTAGAATCATAATGAACAGTAAAATGCTGTCCTGGGCCAGAGGATAGCAAAACCCTGAGTTCAACATCAGTATTAAGTATGTTGGTTAGGTTAGTTTTTATTTGTTTAATTTAATTCCCAAACAACAAAAGTATTTTTTTTTTGGTCTTTTCACAATTATTTTTTTAGTTTTTGTATTTTGATTTGTTTGCTGTTCCTAGTTTCTGCCACAGATATGCAGTTTTATTTCGACTTTTAATTTCTCTTATTACTCAAAGATCCTCACTGATAAATAATATATGGAAGTATACATATCCCAATAGTGTATTCCTTTTTCAAACTTAGTATATGATAGTCTTATGTACTTATGATAGGATTATTATTTGCCACTCAAATTATAAAGAGGTGGGGTTTTCTAATGCAGATTGTTATGAATTGTTCTTTATGCTTGCTATATTTGTAGTTTTTCTTATACAGTCATGGGAATTAATAACACTCATGTATTTGGTAAGTGTAAATACTGTATTGGTTGGTAGGAACTGATGGCTGAAAAGATGAGTGCAAAGCAACAATGAGGCAAATATACATCAGTTCTTTGTAAAAATGGCACCTGGGGGGCCTAGGTGGTTCACTTGGTTAAACGTCCGACTTTGGCTCAGGTCATGATCTTATGGTTCATGAGTCTGAACCCCTCATCAGGCTCTGTGCTGACAGCTCAGAGCCTGGACCCTGTTTTGGATTCTGTGTCTCCCCCTCTCTCTCTCTGCCCCTCCCCCATGCATGCACTCGCTCGCTCTCTCTCTCTGTAAAAAATAAACATTAATTTTTTTAAATGGCACTTAAATATTAAATATTTTAAATTAATTATTAAATAATTTAATAAATTAAAAAATTATTAAATTAAATATTAAATATTAAATATTATTAAATATTAAAATATTCTATTTTAATTGAAATTATAGCTGGAAACTAAGAGCAGAAAATGATCCTAAAATATAGATCTAGCAATAGAGGACATATTTAAAAAGTGTAAATGTATAAGTGAATTTCCCTCTTCCTCCAACAAAGAGACACAGTGAACATAATCCTTTTCTCTGAGCTTGACAATGTCTCAAAATTTCTAAAATAATTTATTGTTTTTCTAGTCACCATCATGTTAACATGCAAGATTAAGTTATTTTGCTTTACTTACAACTCATTCTTGCTACTATGAATTAACTCCCAGCAGAAACCTAGTAATAGCTGATTAATAATAGATCATGACATTTTATGGTCATATGCATGGCTTTTCCTCAATATGGTAAATATTTTTGGAAGATATCTCCGGGGAGCAAACTCTGGAGTAAGTAGCAAAGGTGAAACACAAAGAACTCTATAGGCAAGTATTTTAACCCTCAAGATGCTGCCCCTATGTTGGAAACAGAATCAGAATTCTAGGTTCTTAACCAAAGGTGAGCACTTTGACCTTTTTTGTTTGTTTTCATTTTTGCTAATTATTGTGTTAATTATACTTACACATCATTGCCTGAGATACTTGGAAGTCTCTACAGCCCTCTAGATGGTCAAATTTTCCCTTTGATTCAATTCAGCCCGTAAGAATCTATGTACTTGTACTACATTGTTTTGGCTAGTTATGGAACTTTTTTCTCTGATTTGACATTTACCATCATGCCATTTATCAATTGAGCTAAATTGCTGTTCTTTGGGACACTCTGAGTCTTAAAAATATTTCTTTTTAAATTTTGATTGCTAGCTAATATGTACAACCCATCTAAAAATTGTACATAACTATGTGGCTACCTTTCTGTTCACTAATACCATTCCTCTCTCTTTGATTTGGTTATCAATTGCTTTTTACAAAAAATTCAGAAATGTCTTTTCCTTTAATCATAATTTAAAAAACTTTCTCAAATCCTTTGTGGAAGAATGTATCAGTCATAGTCCTGTCAATAGATAGAAATTGCACGGTGATTGAACAGAAGTTAATATACATATTAACAGACTAACAGAATAATAACAGAATTGTTACTTGTATTAGTAGATTGAGGTAATTCAGTATTAGCTAGCATATGGAAGGAAACTCTAAATTGTAGAAATAGGGGCACCTGCATGGCTCAGTCTGTTAAACATATGACTCTTGATTTTGGCTTGGGTCATGATCCATGTTTTGTGAGTCTGAGCCCCACATCAGGTTCCACAGTGGCAGTGTGGAGCCTGTTTGGGATTCTCTCTCACCCTTTCTCTGCTCCTCCCCTGCTCATCTCTCTCTCTCTCTCTCTCTCTCTCTCTCTCTCTCTCTCTCTCTCTGTCTCTCCCCGCCCCCCCCCAAAAAAAAAAAAACACATGTAGCAATAGCAGGTATGAAGAGTAGCTACTATTCTGAAGACTGAGATAAACCAACCATAGAAGACAGTATCCATGCCCAGGCTAACATCTAGACTTTGTGAGAGAGAACACAACTGTAACTCACTGAATGGCAGACAAGTTATCTTGGTGCTGCCCTGGCAGAATTACTGGAAGTCTTCCCTCTGGTCCTTGCTGGAATTCCACCCCCTAGAGTGCTGGGAATGCTGTCCATGGGGACTACCTTGGTGGAGGCACTCTTCAACAAGATTACCTCAGCAGGTTGCTGGGGAAATCTTCTGACTAGGTGCTGCTAGCTGTGATGCACTCACTACAGGAACTGGGCAGTGGGGAGGCTATGGTGCTGCAGAAGCTACTAGATGCTTCAGAAACTGCCTACACTCTAGGAGCCTACCATGAAGAAGCTGCTCGTTTCACAAAAGCCTGCTGAAACAGCATTTTGGACCAGGCAGGAAATCCCTTTCTCCTTCAATGTCACTGTAACACCTTCTGTAGGTAAAGCTTATTAACATCATGCTAGCTTACAAAATAATATTTTTTGTCCCAATCTATTTTTACACAACAGGCAATGAAAGGTAAATTTGGAGCTGAGAGATAATTAATTGACAACTGGCACACAATCCTTGTCCTGTACAAATAATTGTGGTTTTGCTTTAATTTGACTATATGTAGTTTTCAGAATAATCCCAAAGACTTTATGTACAAAAAAGAAACTGATAATCTTAAATTAGAAAAATTCATAAATGTGATGGCTTAAAGCTCTCTTCAGATATCTGGCAAATGTAGTTATTTGCCCCAAGGCTAGTGATTTGAGAGAGACCCTAAGCTGCTTTCAAGATCAAACACTTGCAATTTTACTGTGATTCAGGATGGCTTTAGGCAGGAGCAAGAGATAATGCAAGCAGAAAGTAAGAAATACAGTCCAAGGTTTCATCGTATACAGAATCAAAACCACAGCAAGAGCAACAACTAAACAACAAATAAAAACCTGAGTTCCCTCTCCTGCCTCTATTTGTATTGTACCTTTCACTGGCTTCTTCTCTGTAAGGTTAGCTTTCTTTGATGATATACAAAAAATGAAAGCTTATGCATAGGCTGAACGATTCTCTATAAAACCATACCTTTCATAGATGGTCATTATTTCTAATAATGGCCTTAATTATTAAGATTTGAAAATAAAAAGTCTTAGGGAAAAGAAAGTCAATGAGCCAAAGCAGTGCTGTTATAATTTATTAAGAAGTCCAAGAAAATCAGACAAGATGTGAGTGTAAACAAATCATAAATAAAAATCCAATGTAACATTTAAGCTAAGAATGAATTATTTCTGATCAATAAGTTATTGATCCATTTTAAAGGGCCACCTTAAGTTTTCTTTATGGTTTGTTTTAGCCTTTATATCTGAAAAACACGTTTTTAGCTATATAAGCTAATACCTATAAAGATATTTCATGAAAGATTTTATGTACTAAAATGAAAGCAACTGGGGAATGAATGTAATGGTTTAAACTAAGTATTTGATGGGGCGCCTGGGTGGCGCAGTCGGTTAAGCGTCCGACTTCAGCCAGGTCACGATCTCGCGGTCCGTGGGTTCGAGCCCCGCGTCAGGCTCTGGGCTGATGGCTCAGAGCCTGGAGCCTGTTTCCGATTCTGTGTCTCCCTCTCTCTCTGCCCCTCCCCCGTTCATGCTCTGTCTCTCTCTGTCCCAAAAATAAAATAAATGTTGAAAAAAAAAATTTAAACTAAGTATTTGAGAGAACATACCTATGTATACTCTGGATAGTTCTGAGGAATAATGTGTAATATTTCTTTTTGTGTTTTTCTTCACATTTTACAAATGTCAGTCTCAACATTAGTATAACTCTTATGGTTGTTGAGGTAAACTAAACCCAAATTAGTTTAGGGAAAATGTATTTACTCATGAAATCCAAGGAAAGGTAGAACAATAAAACAAGGAAGGGATGCAGTTCATTTATTCCACTTATACAATCGGCAAACCCATCCGAGAGGTACTTTTTCGTATTCATTATCTGCTCGATCTTCCAAAATGGGAGACCAGAAAAGTATATAGCATAGCTCCTGATCTCACTTAATTTGAAGTATTATTTACTGGAATTTAACAAATGTGTAGTGAGGTCCTGAGTATATTCCGGTCACTCTTCAAGGAGCTGAGGATATAAAAATGAGTGAGTGATGATCCAAATTCCTGTAGAAATAGTTGATTTCCAAATATGATGCTTATGACATATTTCATGGATACATTGAGATTTAATTAGGAAAGGATCGTCTTTAGTTACATGATTAGAAAATTCATGGGTTGGGGCGCCTGGGTGGCGCAGTCGGTTAAGCGTCCGACTTCAGCCAGGTCACGATCTCGCGGTCCGTGAGTTCGAGCCCCGCGTCGGGCTCTGGGCTGATGGCTCAGAGCCTGGAGCCTGTTTCCGATTCTGTGTCTCCCTCTCTCTCTGCCCCTCGCCCGTTCATGCTCTGTCTCTCTCTGTCCCAAAAATAAAAAAAAAAAATTAAAAAAACGTTGAAAAAAAAAAAGAAAATTCATGGGTTAATAGTCTAAACTGACTTACCTGTTCAAAAGGGATGTTATGGAATCTGAAGTAAATGAGTTTGGAATACAAAGCCTGAATTAAGGTAGTGAGCTAGAAGGAAAGTTTGCTTCACTCACACTCTCAAAGGGAATATTTCAAGTGGTTGTTGCTTTATCATCACTCAGATCATGCCTTGTAAGCAACTATCCGTGGTATTGTAGGTCATTGTTTACATTGCTATTCTATTTTAGGAAAACCTGTGCCACCTTCTACCAGGAAACTACACTACTTTTTTTTTTTTTAAAGTCCACTACACAATACTTCAGGCTCGAACACTTCCCTGACTTTTCTTGGCCAAAATGTAGCCCAATGACCACCAGTTTCCTGTTCTCTAAGCCCTCTGTCTCTGGAGATACTTCCTCTTCCATCCTCAGTTATGTAGGTAAATACAGCCTCTTTACCTTACTTCTTTCTTGCTGGCCAAAAAGGAGCATTCACAACTTGTTTTCATTTAAAAATTATTGCTACTCATTATGGAACTGTTTCCATCATCTCTGGGATGATTATTTTTGCTTTCATTCTCTTGATCTTACAGCACCGCTTTGCATTTTATCACAAGCACAGCTCACCACATGTCTTAATGAAGACAACAGACAAAGCATGGTTGGAGAACTTGAATACTATCTGACAAATCAATTTATGCTTTTAATTTTAAAATTTTGGTTTAAGTCTAGCTTCTGCAATAAATGTAGCACTATCAAACATAAATATTTTGTTCATGTCACTTACTCTAGCAATAATTAAGGCCGAAGGAGAGGTCTGAAAAACAAGTTTGGGTATTAAATCTTCTCATAACTGATTTCCATAGTCAACATTTTTTTGCATTTTTATGCACTATAATCATTATTAATAGGGTCGTTCAATAATTTTTACTTAAAATTATTTTTTCAGCCAGCTTTTTACCCCTGTAATGTTAGAAAAGCAATTATTTTTTCTTGAATACATGTGTTACTTATTAGCTGATTAATATCTTAATGTTGCAGCTTCACTATCAATTAGATGTGCATTAGCTCTAGATCCTAATATGATCATTAATTTGGAGCAATTTATATAAAGGGAAAGGCAATGTTGTTTGTTTTTTGTTTATGAAAGCTTTAACATTTATTAGCTGTGGTATTTTAAATATTTATTTACATTTTGCCTCCATGTCTTCATCTATGACATATGAATAATATATTTATTCATTCAACATTTTTTCACCAAATGGTTTATGTAGGAACAGTTAAGCAACAATGGATGTAGAGAGAAAATGAAACATGATTGCTACATTTAAGACACTCATATGGGGATGGCTTTGTGGTTAAACATCCAACTCTTGATTTTCTCAGGCCATGATCTCATGGTTCACGGGATTGAGCCCTGCATTGGGCTCCGTGTTGATAAATGTGGAGCCTGCCTGGATTCTCTCTCTCCCTCTCTCCCTGCCCCTCCTCTGCACTTGCTTTTATTCTCTAAATAAATAAACATTTTTAAAAAGATGCTCATATGGCTACTTCTCAAATTATATAACCTCTGCAAAATATTAACTCAGTATACATTTAGCAAAATTTGGTTACTTTCTCTCCCTTTTTAATTTTTCTCCAGTATTAATTCCAAAAGATAGCTCCTTGCTAATTGGCCTCAACGCGTTTGGTAGCTGCCTCATTATGTTTTGTTTGGATGACCTAATGTTGATTTCTAATTTCTTTCTTTTTTTTAATTTTTAATTTCTAACGCATTTGGTTTACTTAGAATTGTTACTGCTGCAATTTTTAGTTTGCAATACTATTTTACAAGATAATTTAACATTTGGAAAGTAACATTTTTAAGTTTTTGAAATTATGTTTAAATTTTAAAATCTTTAGCTTCTATCCATGTGTAGGTTCACTTAAACGACATACAGAATTATTTTGAAATTTCAAAAATGGGCATAGCAATTAAGATGAGTTTTATGGAAAATATATTTTTGATAAGTTTATTCATTCTTCTAGGGTAACATGCCATGTTTTGTAACATAGTATAATTATGAAAAAAAGACATTTCATAGATCTAAATGCAGTATGGTATAGAATTTTGGACAATGAACAGAGTTTTAAGATCTATTTCTAACTCATAATATTTTATTAACTTATGACTCTAGGTAATTCACGTTATTTCTTTTTCTTCATTTTCCATTTGTAAAATGGAAGTAATGCTATGTCAGCATGCTTCACAGGGCTGTTGTCCCCTTGAACATGGCTGTCCAGAGTATGATTTGAACAAAGCTGAAAGAAATACTCAAAACAGTTCTTTCAAAAATGGCTAAAATATAAATGAATGTCTAAAATAGCAGAACGTATCAGGCTTTCTCAGTTTCTCAGATACACAGGCTCTAAAGGCCATTTAAATTGAATAAGACAATTTGTACATATAGACCCTTCAACTTCAGTGCAAATATATAAAAGTTAAGCAGTTTCAATTTGTGATTTCCACAAAGTGAAATTATTTATTTTAAGGAAGCTAAATACTTTGTATTTAGAAATATTGTTTTCTGTAGTATTTCAGTTATTAATGTGTACAATAGTTATTCATACAGTGAAGTGACTTTCAAAGTAGTTATCTGTAAAGGAAAATAATGCATAAAAATCACATTTGTTACTTTCAGCACATCTGTAGTCACAGCAGCAAGAAAGTATAATGTGATATCACTATATAAATTAGAAATATTTTATTATAGCATTTAATCTGTGTAAGTACTCAATAGCTTACACATTTTTCTTAGCTGATACATATATGGTTTTAGGAAATGATTCTGTCCCATCATTTCCTTCTCCTCCTTTCCTGCTGTAGAACGAAGAAAAGGAAAATGGGAGGGAAGCAGGAAGAGCTGTGAGAAATAGTGGCTTTATCAGGTTGTGGGTAAAATAACTGTGAGAAAACAAGAACTGTGAGAAGTAACTGAAAAAGCAAAAGAAATTTTGGAGTATATCCATGGCCTTCACAAAGTTGTGGCACCGACTTGACATTTATGTCTTAAATAAAAAGAGAGAAGAATGAAAAGTGAGTGTCTGATTTTGCTAGTCTAACGTTTGAAGTGGCAGAAGTGACGAGTAGCCAGGAAAAATTCATATAATATAGCACAAAGAATATTGGACCAGATCTAGTACCATCCCTGATCGACTCTTTTTTTATTACAAAATATTACAATATTGACTGTATTCTCTATGCCATACTTTTCATCCCTGTGACTTCTTTATTTTCATAACTGGAAGTTTTTATCTCCTAATCCCATTCACCTATTTCACCCATTTCCCTATCCCTTTCCCTCTGCAACCACCAGTTTGTTTTTCTATTTATGAGTCTATTTCGGTTTTGTTGTGGTTTTATTCATTTGGTTTTAGGTTCTACATATAAGTTAAATTATATGATATTTGTGTGTCTCTGATTTATTTCCTTAGCATAATACCATCTAGATCCATCATGTTATTGTGAATGGCAAGATTTCATTCATTTTCTATGGCTGAGTAACCACTTCTTTAACCGTTCATCTGTCAATAGACATTTAGGTTGCTTCCATATGTTGGCTATTTTAAACAATGCTGCAATAAATTTAAGAGTGCATACATCTTTTAAAATTAGTGTTTTCATTTCCTTTGGAGAAATACCCAGTAATGCAATCACTGGATAGTATGATATTTCTATTTTTAATTTTTTGAGGAACTTGTCCATAGGGGCTGCACGAATTTACATTCCCACCAACAGCGCCCAAGGGTCCCCTTTTCTCCACATCCAACACTTATCATTTCTCATCTTTTTGATATTAGCCATTCTGACAGGTGTGAGGTGATATCTCATTGTGGTTTTGACTTGTGTTTCCCTGTTGATTAGTGATGTTGATCATCTTTTCATGTGTCTGTTTGCAATTGTAAATCTTTTTGGGGGAAAAATGTCTGTTCAGGTCCTCTGCCCATTTTTGATTGGATTATTTTTGTTGTTTAGCTATATTAGTTCTTTATATATTTTTTGATATTAATCCTTTATTGGGTATAGCATATGCAAATATCTGCTGTCAAACAAGAAAGAACTGAGGCTGCACAGCAAACCACAAGTTAATTTGGAGTTTTTAGGAATTTAAATTTGGAAGACACAGATTCAGGAGCAAATTGAAACATGTTCCAAGCTGGAGAGGAGAAAGACAGAGTTTGTAAATGAAAGCCACAGGTAAATTATTTTGAAAGAATTATGATTGGCATAGGCAAAAATAATTAGCATTGGTTTGCATAGGGGAGGTTACTTGCTAGTTGTCAGGTTGGTGTTCAGTGAAATAAGCCTTATTCTGAAAATTGTAATAGGATTGGCAAGTTGTGGTTGGCATGATCTAAAGTTCATGTACCACGTATAGTTTTGCATAAAACCAACCTCACCAAAGGCCTTCGGCCTCCATTGTAGGGCCCCTTGATGTTCCTAACTTCATTTCAGATTTTCTGTTCACACTTCTATTCGGTAGGTTGTTTTTTCATTTTGTTGATGATTTCCTGTGTTCTATATCAATGATCTCCTGTGCTTTATAAAAACTTTTTAGTTTAATGCAGCCCAGTAGTTTATTTTGCTTTTGTTTTTCTTGCCTGAGGAGATATACCTAGGAAAATGTTGCTGAGACCAGTGTCCAAAAGATTATTGCTTACATTTTGTTTTTTGTACCCCCCACCCCAGGAGTTTTATGTTTTCAGGACTTTCATTTAGGTCTTTAATCTATTTTAAGTATATATTTATGGTGTAAGAAAGTGGCCCAGTTTTAGGGCACCTAGGTGGCTCAGTTGGCTAAGTGTACAGTACTTGAATTTGGCTGAGGTCATTATCTCAACAGTTCATGACATCAAGCCCTGTGTGGGGTTCTGTGCTGACAGCATGGAACCTGCTTAAGATTCTATCTGTTTCTCTCTCTCTGCCCCTCCCCTACTCCTGCTCTCTCTCTCTCTCTCTCTCTCTCTCAAAATAAATAAACAAACTTAAAGAAAGTTGTCCAGTTTCATTCTTTTACTTGTAGCTGTCCAGTTTCCCCTGCATCATTTATTGAAGAGACTGTCTTTTCCTTTTTGTATATTCTTGCCTCCTTTGTGATAGGTTAATTGGCCATATAAGCATGGATTTATTTCAGTACTTTCTATTCCATTGATCTATATATCTATTTTTGTGCCAGGACCATACTGTTTTGATTACTATAGCATTGTAATATAGCTTGAAATCTCGGGTTATGATACCTCCAGTCTGGCACATTATATTTGTGACTCTACAGAATTTACTTTATTACTCTTTTCCTTAATCTTCTCAGGTGTAATTTCAGTCTCTTGGAAAAATGTATGAAAATATAATTTTAGTCATTTAAAAATATTTTTTACTTTTCACACTGTGAGGAAAATGTTATAGTACATGGTAAAAGTACATATTTTAAAAAGCATGTTGATTCCTTATCTTTGTCCCTCTCTTTATGGGAAATATGCTCTTTTCTTAAATTAATACTAATCATTCATTAAACACTAAGATAAACTTCATGAATTTCTGATTGATCTAAATAATCAAAATTTGTATTTAATTCTTTTCTTTGAGACATTTGTTTATATGATTGTTTTCATGCTATTCCAGAGAAAGGTATTTTTCATAAAATGTTAATTTCATTTCTAAATTTCTCATGATGCTATTATTTGTATAAATATTCTTGGCAGCAGTTCTCAAATCATTTTTCTTTATTTACCAAATTATGTGTTAATAAATATTATTTAATCAAAAATGCAGCAGAACACATCCTAAACTTTCATTAGTTTAATATGTTGTATTTTTAGGGTCTATACAAACTTTAGACTTGTAATCAGCTTAGTACACTGAATTAACTTTGGATCTTTGTCCATATTGAAATGAGTGAATGTACCTTATTAATGCAGATATTATTTCATATGTATAATTTTAGTCCTCAAATAAGTAAGACTTCACTAAGGTAATTTGTATTTAAAAATGTGATATATTTGTGAGTAAGTAGGATTGAATTTGAATAATGCTACAGCAGACTTAATGCAAGAAAATGTGAAGCTTTGCATCAAAAGGAAGTTTTATGTTTAAAAGACTACCACTGAAAAAGTGGAAAAGATAACTTATAGAAAGGGAGAAAATATTTGCAAATCACACATTTGATAAGGGACTTGTATCCAGAATATGTAAAGAACTCTCACAGTTCAGTACTAAAATATAACCCTATTTTAAAATGGGCAAAGGATTTGAGTATACATTTCTCCATAAAAGATAAACAGATGACTAGTATGTACATGAAAACAATGCTCAACACCATTAGTCACTAAGGAAATCCGAATCAAAACCGCAGTGATACCACTTGACACCCTCTGGGATGGCTATAATAAAAAAGATGGGCAATAGAAAATATTAACAAGAATGTAGAGAAACTAGAATCTTCATACATTGCAGGTAGAGTTGTAAAATGGTGCAACTCTTTGGGAAAACTTTGGCAATGCCTCAGAAAGTTAAGTATATAAAGTTAACATTTGAGCCAGTTATCTAATCCTAAGTATATACTCAAGAGAATTAAAAATATATATTCATCAAAATGTTCATAGCAACATTATTCACAATATCCAAAAGTGGAAATAACCCAAGTGGCTATCAGCTGATGAATGGATAAACAAATGTGGTATAACCATATAAGTGGAATGTTACTCAGCCATTAAAAGTAATGAAGTACTTATGATATGCTATAACATGGATGGAACTTGAAAACAGCTAAGTGAAAGAAGGCAGACAAAAGAGGGCGTATATTCTATTATTCCACTTACATGAAATATCCAGAAAAGGCAAACTGTCATACAGATAGAAAGATGAGTGGTTGCCAGAGTATTTTGGAGTTGGGGCTTGGAGAATGACAGCTAATGGCTCCTGAGTGTATCTTCAGGGTGGAGAAAATGTTTTGGAATTACATAGTGGTGAGGTTTGCACAATTCTGATTATCCTAAAACCACTGAATTGCATACTTCATAAGGGTGAATTTTATAATATGTGAATTATTACTTAAACAGTGATAAAATTAGAATGATCGAGTATTTTCTTAATTGGAATATGTATCAGGATATTCAGGAAAAAAACAGGATACAAAGAATATAATTTGAGGGGATATAATTTAAAAAGAAATTAGTTTAGATTTTTCAGAAGCAGAAAAAAATGCAAACTTTTGAACTTTCATATTTATTATTGAACACAGAGCTGTCTACTAATTATATGAGAAAGTATATTTCACTAAATCAGAAATCCAAACGCTACACACTGAGGGATGTAGTGTGTATTTAAATCAGTCCCTGAGGGTTTGTAGTTTATGATTCTAATACATAGATTTCAAAAGCATTAACACAATACTATGATGTATAATATCATACATATCACACATATCATTATCATGTATAATGATTAATGTTCCAGTACACACATATACTACAGACACACAGCTAAGAATTACTCTACTCATTTAAGTAACAGGGAAGTTATATTTTAGGGTAAAAAATACTCTTGTAAGTTCACAGGCTTAGGAATTTCCATATTTTCAAAACACACCATTGTAGCAGAATAGGTTGTTTAGTATTTTTGATGAATTCTATATTTTGTTTGAAGTCAGAAGGTCCAACAAATTAACTATTTAATCAAGTGTTACTGAGAAAACATAAAACATTTTTTGAGGTATTATAATTCGATTCACTTGTAATTTCCAATAATAATTTTAATTTGAATATTTTTTTAACTTTCTAGCACATCTTTTGAATATTATGCTCATGTGACCCTCGAGATAGAATGTATAACTATTATTCCTCAATTTTTACCAATGAGGAAACAGAGAAAATATTAAATATAATATTGCATATTCGGATGGTTTATTATAAAACCATGATGAAAACCACAGATACCCTAATATACCCCACCCATTTTCTTATCCTGTTTGAATAGTATTGATTGAAGAGTGGTGTTGGTGGAATGAGAGAAGGATATGTATGTGTGTATATATATATATATGTATATATATATATATATAATGTATGTATATATATATATAAAATTGAACAATTAGATGCAACTTCTTATAATATTTTTTGTTAAGTAGGATTTAGAGATTATAAGAGATTCAAGATGTTCTCAACATAAAAATATGTTATCAATTAGATCATGTTACCATATGTACTTAAAAAATATCTGGGCGGCTGCTGTGTCCTCAAGGCTAATAATTATGTAAGTTAGAAACAACACACCATATGGTTCCTCCTCCCAAATGAAAGCCAGTTACTCTCTAATGAAGCATTTCAGTAGAGCATTTTGGCTCTTTCCCAAATAAATTCAAATTCGTTTCTTTTTAGGAATGACTACTGATCTAATGATGGCCCTGGGTTTTGGTGCCCCCTCTGATGCCTTACGTAACTGTAAATCTGATTCTACCTTTTAAGACAATAGACTGTCACAGTGCAGTGCTCTTACTTAGTTTGCCAAACATCCCTTGGTAGAGAAATCCCTTACCATCTCAAGATGATATTATGGCACTTTTACATTACTCCAACTATGGAGACTTTCCCCAATCTCCTACCTTCAAGATGGAAATTGGACAGTTGTAACAAGGACACACAAGGTGTTGTTTCATGACAGAAGTTGCAGGATAGAGATGAGTCTCCGTTCTATGTTAGGTAGCTCAGCCCCATAGAAAACACAATTACTAGTGAGCATATTGATGTTCTCAGCAGATGCCTATTTTGGAATTGAGGCCAGTATTTGCCACATCAGTGAATCTTTTCTACCTTTTATTTACTTTTTTAAATTGTAGATTTAAAAAAAAATGATGTTTATTTATTTTTGAGAGACAGAGTGTGAGCAGGGGAGGGGCAGAGAGAGAAGGAGACACTGAATTCGAAGCAAGCTCCAGGCTCTGAGCTGTCAGCAGAGTCCGACGCAGGGCTCGAACCCACAGACCACGAGACTGTGACCTGAGCTGAAGTTGGATGCTTAACCAACTGAGCCACCCAATGCCCCTAAATTGTAGATTTAGAAGATAGAAACTTGACAGAGCACTCTAGTAATAAGGAACCCTTAATAAGGGTGCTGTGTGATATTTTTGCGTTTTAGAGAATACCTGGACTTAACATTTCCTCTCATTTTATTGTCCTTAGAAATTACTTAACATTTATTCTTTTTTTTTTAAGTTTATTTATTTATTTGGATAGAGAGAAAGAGCCAGAGAGGGGCAGAGAGAGAGGAAAGAGAGAATCCCAAGCAGTCTTTGTGCTGTCATTGCAGAGCCTGACACAGGGCTCCAACCCAGGAACCATGAGATCATGATCTGAAACTGAAACCAAGAGTTGGAGGCATAACTGTAACCAACGGAGTCATCCAAGTGCCCCAACATTTTATTCTTGTGAAGTACAGTAAATTCCTGAAATGTTAAACACATTCTTCATGGAAATTATTATTTTCTTCTCCTCACCAGTTCAAGAACTATTGTCTTTTCTATGAGATAATACTTTTGCATCTTATTAAATGCTAATGTAAGAATATATGATCATATATTTTCCTATCATGTACTCCCTTTTCTTCCCTTTTCTCATTTTTTCACAGCAAACTGTTTTACTTAGACATTTTTAACAATTCAGTATAATTGTAATTTTTGATAAATGTCAGCTATTGTGACTATCCCAAATAGAGCTACACATTTGAAACTTGTAACATACTCAATCAGCAAAAAGGAAAGAATGAATGAAAAAGAAGAAAGGAAAGGGAAGTGGAGGGGGGAGGAAGGGAGGAAATCAACGCTTTTTAAAATCTTCAATTCCTGAAACTTGATGCATACATTTTTCTCTGAGGAGTGGAATTGTAGTTGTACAGAATAATGATTTGTCGTCATTAAACCACCAATTCATTTAGCTGACCAAGAGAATTTCCTCTTGACCAGACTTCCTGCCCTGTCCACCTCTGTGTATCATGTTTTTGTGAGTTTTTCTCTACCATAATGATCTGTGCTGGGATATCACTTTCTTGTATCAGAGGTCTTAGTCTCCATTTTCTCTTTGTGAACTTCTTTTAGCTCATCCCACTAATGTTTTAACAGGTTTGCTTGCTTCCTCCTATATTTTTCACAAACTGTTGTTTTCTTGTCATATTTACTTCTTATCCTTGATTTCAGTATGCTTGCTTAATGCTTCCCTTCTGTTCCCAGACCTTAGTGTTCAGTATTTTTTTTTCTATATGCCTCTGTGATAAAGTTGCTTTTTTTCTGCAGTTTTTGTCAGAAAAACATTTGAGTTGGGTTTGTTGACCTTAAAAATATGTTATTTTACCAGAGAAAATGGGCTTATTTAGGAATATCAGAGAATTGCGATTTGGGGCAAACAAGCTATGGCAAAAACCATAGGCTGGTCTAACAAAAAAGGAGAACATAATTTTATGGAGAAGGAGGAAGTTGGAAGGGGTTGTTTTGAAGGAAAGTCTGTTGAAGAAAAGCAGAAGTTCAGTGATGGATAGTTTCTCGTTGGCTGTGTTGCTGGAGTAGTCAGTTTCTTTAGGGATGCTGTGTATGTCTTTGTTGAGGCCTAAGATTGATGATTCTTCCTTGTTAATGATTCTTCTTTTTGGTCTGTAATTGACAGGTCCTCTTGTAATCGTGGTACTGTGTGAGAGCTCCCCCTTCTGGCCTCATGGCTCCATTTTAGTGAGGTTTCTCTATTAAATTTTTCACAGGTTCCAAGTGAATAATCTATAGATGCAGTAACATTCCCTGAAAATCTATGAGAGCAGAGAGCTTCTTTCCTAATCATTGTTGTTCTAAAACCAAGGCACGATGTCTGGCCCAGTAAATGTTTGGGCCTCGTCTATAGCAGGTCAGATGGCATACCTATTTATGGCATGTTCAACATTCTTGTTGGCTATAAGTATCACCAGTATCTTGACATAGACTGTGTTACAGAGGGCATGCAATTAATGACATTTATGCTACCTGGGCTAGAAAATCAAAAGATTTTGGCTACTACATATTAAGAGATAATTTTTTCCAGATGCCTCAAAACATTTTGAAGTTGTAAGACCCATGTTTTTATTTTTAACCTAACCTTTCATTTTCATGAATACAATATATTCTTTGTGAAATTATGAAAAATAAATATTCCTTTGTAGATATACTAATTGTACTACAGACAGCTCAGTTGCCCAAGGACATAGACGTATACTGACAAGAGCAAGCTAGACTTTGTCTTCTGATCCTTACTCAAAAACCAAAAGATTTTGCTGTAGTTACAATGAAAGATAGAACATAAGAAAATAATAAAAAATAAATGTCTCTTAATTTTCTTTAAGGTTATTTCAACTTGATGTAGTTTTATTTTATCAGAGCTGACCTTTTGAGCAGTGAAAAGACAATATCACCCCCGTTGAACATTAATTCATACTAATTAGATGTTAGGAAGTCATGTGACTGCAACAGCTGAGCAAACGGACATATCTGAGGAGATTTTAAAATGTGTACCTTCAGGGGCGCCTGGGTGGCGCAGTTGGTTGAGCGTCCGACTTCAGCCAGGTCACGATCTCGCGGTCCGTGAGTTCGAGCCCCGCGTCGGGCTCTGGGCTGACGGCTCAGAGCCTGGAGCCTGTTTCCGATTCTGTGTCTCCCTCTCTCTCTGCCCCTGCCCCGTTCATGCTCTGTCTCTCTTTGTCCCCAAAATAAATAAACGTTGAAACAAAAAAATTTAAAAAAAAAATAAAATGTGTACCTTCAGACTCTGATATATCTGATACCTTTGCTGGCAATTTGCTGTTGGCTGGGAAAACACTATTGTTTAGACTTACTATCTCATACACTAGGCATCTAGCAGACATATGGTACATCAGGAACAGAGTGATTTATATTATCTCTTCCTAGCATCATACCCACCTCTTTGTTTTACCTCTCTATATAGCTCTCATGATCATTTCAGTATGAAAGACACTGTAAGTCATATATGTAATAAAATTTTTAGGGGGCAATTAACAACAGTTCAACTTTGTCTTCTCATTTCCTTTATTTTCCCATCTGCCCTCCATACACATGCTTAAGTTATTACTTTCCCCTTTCTCATTTAAAAACAAGAAGATTCCCCCTTCTTGCCAATGGCTAGTGCTGCTATCCTTATAAAACTACAGATAATTAGAAATTACTTACTAATGTGACTAATTTGCTTTGAGGAAATATTTGAGCATGTTATAAATGAGTTAGAAGTTGAAGTAATGAAGCAAATAACAAAGGCAAAGACGCATTAATCTTATTTTACAAAAGGTCTTTATAGTCACATCCCAGAACAGGGTGTCTGCAGATTAAAGAAAATTAACATAGAGGAACAGTGAGATTGTTTGTACCGGCATTATTCAAAATGTGTACCCACAATTTGCAATCTAGTTATCTATCCCCTACCACCTTGTCAAATACTTTTTATTTTTCCTGTTAAGGTAACCCATCAAATTTAGACTTATATGTTAGACTACGAGTTGAATCTAGCAGAAGAAATTTCCTAATAGATGAAAAAGCCTGTGATCATGCCATTTCTTAAGATGCCATGGAATTAACCACAGTTTACATATGATAAACACCACTCTCACTTCTCCATTTTTTGTCACCTAATATATTTAATTAGCTGGGTTCCTTTACACCCATACACCATTCCCCTTCCACTGTATTCTATTCCATATTCCATACCCCATCCAGAAGACTTTTTTTTTTAATTTAACTCCAAGTTAGTTCATTAACATGTAGTGTAATGATGATTTTAGGAATAGGATTTAGTGATTCATCACTTACATATATAACACCCAGAGCTCATCACAGTAAGTGCCCTCCTTAATGACCATCACCCCTTTTGCCCATTCTCCCACCCAACACCACTCCAGCAACCCTCAGTTTATTCTCTGTATTTAGGAATCTCTTATGGTTTGTCTTCCTCTGTGTTTTTATCTTATTGTTGCTTCCCTTCCTCCATGTTCATCTGTTTTGTTTCTTAAATTCCACATATGAGGGGCGCCTGGGTGGCGCAGTCGGTTACGCGTCCGACTTCAGCCAGGTCACGATCTCGCGGTCCGTGAGTTCGAGCCCCGCGTCGGGCTCTGGGCTGATGGCTCAGAGCCTGGAGCCTGTTTCCGATTCTGTGTCTCCCTCTCTCTCTGCCCCTCCCCCGTTCATGCTCTGTCTCTCTCTGTCCCAAAAATAAATAAAAAACGTTGAAAAAAAAATAAAAAAAAAATTCCACATATGAGTGAAATCATATGATATTTGTCTTTCTCTGGCTTATTTTGCTTAGCATGACACACTCTAGTTCCATCCACATTGTTGCAAATGGCAAGATTCCGTTCTTTCGCATTGCCAAGTAATATTCCGTCGTATGTACTCTCTATCATTTATCTTTTGGATAAATACCTCGTAGTGCAATTGCTGGGTTGTAGGGCAGTTCTATTTTTAATTTTGACCTTTGATGGCTTATTATTGCCAATATGTGACACCTAATAGGCAATTCATAACCAAACCTCAGAATACCTTAGAAGTGTTAACCTCCTGCCACACACTCCTATGCACTCTTACAACAGCTCACTGAGAACAAAAAAGCTGAATTAAGTGTAAAGCTCACAATCTTTAAGAGGCTTATAAATATTTAACTTTTAATTTTAATAAACTTATTAAATATGGATTTTCTTAATATACCCACGGGAATGCAAAAATTTGTATTCTAAATGACTAACCAAAATTCATTATATTAATTTTTGAAAACTAAAAAGATGTCTAAGTTTTTATTCATATTTTATATTTTATACGTATATTTTAATTCTTTAATTTTTCCAAAATTAATTTTTATGTTCAATATTTAACAGACGTTAATTTTCAGATATTTTTCTTCAATTTGTTAATATTTGAGTTATTTAGCAACATGCTGTTTTTCAGTTGCACTTTTCTGGGAAACTTTAGGTAGGATGTAAAATAAAGATTACCACAGTGTTGAACAGAACTTCTTCCAGATAGATTTGTCCAGCAGCGCCTGGGTGGCTCAGTCATTTAAGCATCCGACTTCGGCTCAGCATCCGATCTTACAGCTCGTGGTTTCGAGCCCCACTTTGGGCTCTGGGCTGACTGCTTGGAGCCTGGAGTCTGTTTCAGATTCTGTGTTTCCCTCTCTCTCTGCCCCTCCCCACTCACACTCTGTCTCTATGTCTCTCTCAAAAAAATGAATAAACATTAAAAAAAAAAAAAAAAAAAAAACAACGATCTGTCCAAATATATATCAGTTTGAATCATGACCTGGCATTACTGGTAGGGTAACTCTGGCTTTATTACTTAAATTCCCTGAATCACATGTGAAAATGGTGGCAATAATATATACTCTCTTGTGTGTTGCAGGGTTGAGCTAATGCATGTAGTTAACCTTCAGTCTATATGAGTTATCATCAATGATGATGGTTATTGTTTAAGCTTAAAAATATATATAAATAAGTATTTTATTTTCTTAGACTCGGAAGGAACATGAAAATTAGAAATAGATGATGATATAATACCAAAGCAGATATGGTACTATTGAAGTAGTATTGAAAAAAATCAAAGCCAACTCAACTTGTTTTCTAATTTTTTTTAATAAGTGTGTATTTAAATAATGCTTCCGAAGACTATACTTTCAGGGATCATTTGTATAGTTTGTTAAATGATGCTTCAAAAGTAGAATTAAACATTTTTTCCTCAGTAATTTAGATAAATATTTTGAAAAAAACTACATGTACCTTTGAAGGTGAAGATAAGAAAAGGAAAGAGGTAAAAAGTATAATGTTAACTAAAATCTGAAATGTTCAAAATATAAAGTTTTGGGGTACCTGGTTGGCTTAATCAGTTAGGCACCAACTCTTGATTTCAGTTCAGGACATGATCTCATTGTTCATGAGCTCAAGCCCACATCAAGCTGTATGCCTGCAGTATGTACACTGCTTGGAATTCTCTGTCTCCCTCTTCTCTACATTTCCCCTCTTTGTTCTCTTTCTCTCTCACACACACAAAAATAAATAAACTTAAAAAAAAAAAACAGAACTGCTTTAAAAATAAATAAATAAATAAATAAATAAATAAATAAATAAATAATAAAATATAAAGCTTATAATAACACAGTTCTAGTTGGTCTCATTTTTAGAATACAAATTATAATGAGGTTACTTGCATATTGTCAAGGTTTGTTTATGTGTGCATATATGTGTGAAATACATATACACATATATATATATTTTTAAGTTATTTTGCAGGTATTTGAAAAGCTTTCCCAAGTGTGAAATAATATTTTTCATTTTACAATATAATTCACAAGAAAGGAACCAGCAGTCACTTTGGGAAATGACAATCATAGCAATAATATTTATAGTATCTAATATGTATTGTGCTTTTACCGTGTACCAAAAGTAATCCTATAATCCTCCAATGTACATAAAAGTGTAATTTTTATAATAATTCTAAAAGCTTTATTGGCACTATTTCATGGTTGAAAACACTAAGATTAATATGTTTTAGAAGTGATATAAACATAGTAACCCTTTAATTTTTTTCTTAAAAAGAGCCTTAAATTTATAAAAGTATACATTGATATCTGTATTTCTACAAACAGGTTCTTCTCATCTTCTAGATGAAAGGCTGCTAGGCACATGTGAAGTATTGTATTTTATAGCCTTTTCTAAACTCAAGGAGGTATTTTTGGCAGAGTTAACACTAGACTACTTAATAGTGATGAATGTTTGCCTTTATTGGAAAGTAAAGTGTAATTTTAATAAGCAAATAAAAATATTAAACTTCATATGATAAATTAATAGCAAAGAACAGAAAGCTGGACCTAGCAAATTTTTACATTAAATTTTCATTACAGTATTACAAGATGGTGAAGATGCTTAACTGACCATGTCACTTCATTTGGAAATGACTGAAATTTTATATTAATGTGGTATATATGTATACTTCCAGATGGATACTGAGGATTATCTTCAATACAAAAAAGGATCAAATTACTGTTTATCAACTTCTGTGGTTTTATGTTGTATCGATACATGAAAAGTTTGATCACTATGATCCTATATCTATAAAACCTTAAGTGATCATTGTAGCTTCCACTGATATTTCTCTCCTGTAATTTATCAACTATTTTATGGTTGTATAGTTATACTAGTAATTTTTGTACCATGTGTTATTTTTCTCTTTTTAACTAGGCGGCACACCTCTGGAGTATAGAGACTGTATATTTATGCTTTTGTTTTTCCCACAGGACTTAAATAAATTCTCTGCATAGTAGATGTCTAATAATTTCCTAATTCAGACTATAAACAATAGTACTTGAGTATAAACTTTTTGGCTAGACCCTTATTGTACTATAATGAGTAATCTCTAAAATTTTAACAAATATTAAAACAAGATATCTATTGTTAAATATTTGCTGTACTGTCCAAATTCCTCAACTAGAACTCAGATTTTCTTAAAGGCTTTCATCCAGTTGATGTCTCTGCTTTTCATTTTTGGTCTTCCAATTCTTATAAATACCCAACCAAAGCCCTTAAAATATTTACTTTTAGCATTCCAGGCAGAGCTCTAATACTAAATGATTCATATTCCGATGCTCAGATCATTATCTTTAAAAATGTTATTAGGCCCTGCATGACAGTATGCCGTTTGACCAATAATCCTGTTGAATATGCACACAAAATGTTAAGTGATAAAAATAGCTAAGTAAAATGAACATATCTGCTGAAATGTATATATGTAAGTGGGTATGTTTTTAAAAATTTTTTTTAACGTTTGTTAATTTTTGAGAGAGAGAGAGACACACACACACAGAAAGAGTGGGGAGGGGCAGAGAAAGGGAGACACAGAATCCAAAGAGTCTCCAGACTCCAAGCTATCAGCACAGAGCCCAACTAGGGGCTCCAGGAAACGTGAAATCATAACCTGAGCCGAAGTCGGACGCTTAACTGACTGAGCCACTCAGGCGTCCCATAAGTGGGTACGTTTTTAAAGAAAAAAAAAAATGGCAGTGAAATGGTTACAGCAAACATTCAGGAACAAACACCAAATGCTAAACTAATCATTGGAGTGCCTTGACTTTCTTATACTGGTTCCATTATTTTGTCTGCCCCTCATTAGTGACAGATGGCATGGGTTAGGGTCTCAGTGGGCTGTTCCCATATTTCAGACTTATCAAGATACCTTATTTAATAACCGCGTTATTCAATTTCCAAAAATGCAAGCAAACAATTATGTATAACACTATGCTACTAAGTATGTGTTAATAATTTAGTTTTCAAACTTTAATCTGTTTTCAAGGTGAAAAAGAACGCTGGTGTAGTGAAAAGTGAATGATCACTTCATGTTTGGCCTTCCTTCCATTTTCGACTTAAAAATTAACTATGTACCTAGTCAGAGGTATTGAATAATGTTTCCTTCTACCTAAAATTGCTGTTGAAGCTTTTTTTTTTTTTTTTTTTTTTTTTTTTTTTTTTTTTTTGCCTTATACACTTCCAGTTATCTCTAGGGACAGCTTTGGGTAATATTTTAAGTTACAAAAATATTTTCTTATGATATGATTACATAAATCCTTTATCTACAAACACAAATCATTCAAGGGTTTTGTATTTGAAGTTTTCAAAATAAGCATATAAAGCCAGTGGCTATGTAGCAAACGTCTAAACTTCTTTTTTTCCTTATTCTTGTAAAAATATTTTATGTCTTTCAACTGTAGGAGAGGTGTTTCTTTCTATAAAGAAATCCCACCATGAGGTTTCTATTTTGATAATGGTCTTGTGGATGGGGCATTTGGCCGGGTCATCAAATGATCTATATCTTACCAGCTGTACAGTTTCCCCACTGCACCACCTGCCTTCCCACCTCCAGACCTTGAGAAAGTCATTTAACTTTATTAAGTACCTATTCCTGTCTTTACTTAAAAGTGCCATGAAAAATAAATTCAATAAATGCTTATAACTGACTTTGAGTAGTATTCATAGGTTGAGATTTTTTTTTAAAGGGAATAACATCATCTCTTTGTGTTTTTTTGCTCATCCTATTTAGCCACTTAACCCAATTCCCAACTGGAAAGAAAATCTGTATCAATAGATCTAGTTATCTAGGTCTATAACTAGTTCTATTGATATAGATTTATGGGGTGTTTTTTCAGCATCTTGAGCTTTCTAATGATGTATGGCATGGAGCAGCCTGCATCAGCTGAGCCACTTGTACAATTGTGTTGTGCATCATGTCAAACATAGAAAAGGAGGGATGATGAATGAATACCCTTTTGTTTTGGTGGTTATTAAATGTCTTCACTTTCATACAATGAGAAATTTGATAAACAGAGTTGAGCTTCATGGTTAATGACATTTCCAAATCCTAGAATGTCTGTAAATAATGGAGTAACTTCATTATAAACAATGGAAGATAAAACAAAGAGCCTCTCTTCCTGACACATGAGAATAAATTACTTCACATCTCATCTGTATTTAGAGAATGATGTTGAAGCCTCTTCATTTATCCTCTGATATACATTTTTGGATAAATGATGGTGGTCTTTTTAAACCTGAAGTCCAAATGGCTTAATACGATAAAATATGTGACATTTTATAGGCATTTTGTAATATGTCTTACATGTCACTATATTGCAGTTACATATAATATCAATTATTCCCTAAGGTATTATGTAGTTGTAGATCATAAACTTTTTGCTTAAATTAAACATCACAGCTGGTTGCTTTAATTTGATGCATTATGCCACAAATGTTTCAACAGCTTGAGTAAAATGAGCCATACTGCAGATTCAAAAGAAGAGCGAAGGTCAACGCACATGAAGCCTAGTCATTTGCAAATTTTCTTTGGGCATATTAAAAAGCATTCTGCAGATTATAGTTTAATGGAATGTAACCAAAAAAAAAAAAAAAAAAGAAAACAGTAACTATTGCAATGGTGTTTTACATAGGAAAGCAATACTATAAATTCTTAGTTTCATTTTAGTGTTTACAATAGCATTTTTTTAATAATGAATATTGTGCTTTGAGAGTGGTGTTTACTTATTCCATTTTGAGGCCTTGCCTCTTTCAAACTTAAAACATCACTAAGTCTGCAAAGGAAGGCAGTTAGAAGAAAAGAAAGACAGGAATGATTGCCTTCCTTCTCATCCTCTACCCAAAAAGTGCCTCCCAGCCCCAAAAGACTAGAAAACTGTCTTTCACTGATTATTTTTGCACTCCAGAAGTCTTTAGCTAAGAGGATTGATAATAATACCGTTAAAATTATCATTCATCATAACATAAACCCAATTTTAAAGCTGTTGTGACTTCAAGTATATTCTTGAGCCCATAGTAATTGGCCCTAAATATTATTGTTAAGGCAATTCATAAGTTAAAATAGTCATCACTAATGAGCAGAAAATAGTCTCCCACATTATGTATCAGTAACACAACCAACATGAAAGAAGTTAGTTGGTTAATACTGTGGCATTTCAAGATGTGATAAAAAACATTACTTCATTAGTCATAAAATTATAGCATTTTAAAGCTGAAAGAGAACCAGAAGATCTCTGAGTTCTCAACAGTCATCTAATCATCATTTCTCTGTTCAGAAACACTAGTTGTCCTTAATGAGTAACTCTCATATTACGACATTTGGAGCCAAATCAAATCCCATCCATATGCCACTAAACTATACTCAGTTCCATGCACTCTGATCTGGCCAGTGTGTAGTGTGTGTATGTGTGTGTCTGTGTGTGTGTATCTAGCCAGTATTTAATGTAATGTTCTTCCTTTCAACGTAGCTCAATTATTATCTCCTCCTAGAGTTATCCCAAATCCTTTCAACCAAAAATATTTTTTTATTGGTGTATCTATAGAATTTTATTAAGGAATTTAAGTTATGTGATTCTTTTAGTCTCATATTCATTATTTTCACAGTGAGAGTAAAAATAAAACTCCTTTGGTTCGTGTATCTATCACTCATCTCTTCCTCAGCTCACCATTCCTCTTTGTACCTAATGTATACAGAGGTGAATTACATCATTGTAATCTAACACTTTTCTTTAAACATATGAGGAAATTGAGTTTCAGAGATTGTATTTTCTAAACACAATAAAATAGTATTATCTCTAGGATCAAAAATTCATTTCTGGCTCACCATACATAGTTGCCTCATAACATATAGGTGAAAAGTGTGCTCTGCTTAAAGTTACTGATACAAGTTTGGAACTATAGGTTTTGACGTGCTCAACTCATCTTTCATTATTTTTAGGAGTAAAAAACATGGCTTGACTGCCCTATCTCTTGTCTTTTTCAAGCTGTCCTGTGGACCTGCATTTCTGTAGTTGATTTCAGCATCAGTAATAATCCGCCTTACCTCACCTTGCCTGCAACTTGGGAGAAAGTATAATCAATTGAAAAGATTATGTCATTTCTGTATAGAGAAACCCAAATGTGGTCATGTTCCAACTTTGCATTTACATTTCAGTTATTTTTGGGTCACTCTTAGTCCCATGCCTTTGCACAGGTTAAGAACTCTCTTAAGATAGGTATTAATCTTTTCTCAATGGAGAGGCATGTATACTCTGGAGGTAGATGTTCTGGGTTTGAATCTCAACTATGCAACTTACTAGTTCTGTGATTTTGAGTAAGGCAATGAAGTCATCTGTACCTATGACTTCTAATGTGAAAATTATAATAGTGTATAATAATTGTGAGATGAGTGAATTAGTAATTGTGAAGCATTTAGAATACCATATGTGTTTCTGCTAGTGTTGGCATTTTCTTACAATTGAAATGGCCATTTCATTTCCTTCCAGACATAAAAAAGAATGCTTTCCAAGAAAAGGATTCTTCTTTCAAATATCCTCAATGACATTACTTCTAGAGATTTTGTTTTGTCTCAACACTTTCTTTCCCCCCTGAGCATCCAGTGTGTTTGAGCATGTATCCTGTTGCATAATTTCACTGCCTAAAATCTTTTATTGGCATAAAACTGCAAAATCCTTGGTGTATGAACATCCCAGTTTGAAAGAAAATATTATCTTATTTTCACTTCAATGGACTTTTCTTTGTCTACATGAAATGACTAGTGTGGGAACTTCAGGTATAGAAAAGGTGATGGTTGAGGGAATTTTAGCTGTGGGCAGATGTCCAGATAACAATATATTACTCATCATTAAGCTCTGGTCTGGTCTTAAATATGCAACTAGAGGCACTGATAACACAGGCTGAAGTGTCTTTGAACAATGAACCAAGTGGGCTCTTGCAAGGACTTTTGGTAAGAGACACTGACATTAGGAGTCATTGTTTGCTTTTTAGAACACCTTAAAGTTCATTGGTAACAAGCTTATTCCATTTTATGTAGATTCAGATGTGACTTTGGGAATGAAAAGTACAAACATGTTTTCGAAGAAGCATTGCCATGTTTCCACAGGGTACAGAAGATATTTTAGTGGTTTTATTTTTAAAATTAGGTATCTTAAAATCTTACATTTTATTGTGACTCTTTATACGTTGTTTTTGCATAATTGTTCTGAATATCTTTTTCTGCATAATTGTTTCTGTTTAATTTACTACCTTTCACTGTTTCATATGTAAGTTAAAACTATTGGCTCAAACTAAGCTGATAATCTTTGATACTTACTATGTAGCAGCAATTTATATTTCTAAGAATGAATAAATGGCCTTAACATTTTTTGCAATTAAAAAGGAAAACTTCTGTGAGAAATATCGACAATTAAATTATTAATTATAAAATATTGAGAAATTTATTTAGCTAATTTTAGTTAATATTACATACATTATCTTTGTCACTGTTTTCTGGCCATTTTTAATAGCTCTTCTAGATCTTCAAGTGGTTACATACCTCCATTACATAGATAGTCATTTTAGTATACTCAAGTATTATTTCTTAATCTCTTAAATTCTTAAACAGGGAAAGTCCTTTAAACTTTTTGAAACTAATAAGAAAACATCATGTTTTTTAAAAATTCAAATTTAAGCATTTAAGATTTATAGTTCAGTATAAAATTCACTTACCTAAATATCAACCTCAATTTTATTTCTATAATGCTACACACACACACACACACACACACACACACGAGTGGTGGGGACTGAAAGGGCCAGGAGAGAGAGGTTAGCACTGAGCTAGAAAAAAAAATAGTGTGTTATTTAAACTTGGGAGAAAAGAAACCCCCAAAAGTGTGGAGATGATGCTTTTGTCCATATCATTATCCTTAATATAAAAAGAAAAAAAATAGCACTTAGAGTTAAGGCCAACTCTATCTTTCCGCTCTTCCCCTATCTATACCAACCTCAAAGTGCAATTCCACTGCTGGGGAAACAGTAATCTACATGTATTTTACAGTGATATCTTTGCCATGGAAAATTGCAAATTCTATGCACTTGTTCTTGGTGTAGAAAATAAATACTGAATTAAATACTGGAATGGATTAATTTTAAAGAATAGCAATTCAGGGGTGCCTGGGTGGCTCAGTTGGTTAAGTGTCCAACTTTGGCTCAGGTCACGATCTCGCGATTTGTGAGTTTGAGCCCCATGTCGGGCTCTGTGCTGACAGTTCAGAGTCTAGAGCCTGCTTCAGAGTCTGTGTCTCCCTCTCTCTCTGCCCCTCCCCTGTTCATGCTCTGTCTCTCTCTGTCTCTCAATAATAAATAAACGTTACCAAAAAAAAAAAAAATAGCAATTCAGAAATTTAGTGAACAGTGTTGCAGTAAAGTTGATTTATTCCAATATTTAATGGTTTTCTTCCAAATATGATTGTATTTATTATGTATTTGTGTGAAATCACAATATTGTCTTTTGCAGTCCTTTCTTTTTTATGTAACAGCCAAGCAAAATGTGAATGAAAGTATATCATGCATAATCCCTCATCATGATAATGAGCTAAAGTCAGTAACACAAATTTACCAAAGAACATGGGCAAATATATCTGCCTGTATAAACCTTCTCATACATGAACACACACACATACACAGAGCCATTCATAAACCATAGGCAAAATATAAATTTGTGAATATAAAGATTGATATTTAGCAGAACATGGAGATTTATGTTCATTTAAGCTGTTCATTTGCTAAATATTTTATATTGGGCATTTTTTCTGAACTTTAAAACTATTTATATTTATGATGGTATTAATACTTGCACTTGCAATGTCACAGGGCAGTTGTGACAATCACTTGAACTAATATGTGTGAAAAATGCTTTAAAAACTAGGAATTGAGAAGAAATTGAAAATGTCTTTTAAAGAATTAAAAGAACCCAATTATAGCTAAGTTCCATCTTATCATTAAAGAATGAATGATTTTTATTTTATTCATTTATTCCATACCATAAAAAGCATTGAATTGCTTTTTCTTGTTAATTCTAAAATTCTAGCCTAACTTTAATACTGAAAATAACAAAGTCAGTGCCCCCACTCCAGAATATATGGAACAATTTTACTTAAGAATAGGATACATAATTTCTCGAGGAAGTATGTGAAAAAGTCTAGCCATGAATTAAGAAGAATCACACAAATAGTAGGCAATGTTTATCAAGTACTTACATGATCTTACTTCTTGTTTATAACTGTATGATGTAGTTTCTGTTATCATCCCAATTTGATGAGAAAATTGAAGAAACGAGGTAAAGTAACTTTCCTATCACAGTTGCTCTTTAATAAAAGTTATCAGGAAATATTTCAAGCATATAAATGCTTGAGAGGTAAAATAACATCCCTGTACACAAATAGAGCAAGTAGTCAAGTGAGAATTGGAAACCCTGCAATCTGACTCCTGAGCTCATGGTCTTAGGAACTGCTGTCCTTGTTTTCTTACCATGTTAGGTTCAAGGATAGTTTTTTTTTTAAAGTAAATATATCAATATAATTAATGACAGAAGTAAGGTAAAGGAGACAGCTATAAATTGTTTCCATATGTCAGTAGAGGTGGTGTTATTTATCAGCAAAAACAAACAACAAACTTTGTATTTAAAAACCCACAAAACTTTGTTATGTTTCCAAAATGTGTATGTTCACTAAAGACAGTGCATGTGAATTTAGTTTAATTCCCACTAATATTGATTTGAGTACCTACCATATGCCAGGAATAGTGTACTTGGGATTTATAAAGAATGATGAGATGGAGAAAGGAATTCTGCTTGCCCTAAGAATAAAGGAAGAATAAAAGATAGACAAGTGAAGACAGTCTGAGACACTTTTCAGGCAGAATGTACAGAGTTCTAAAATAGCCAGATATATATGAGGAAACTAAAAATAATTCATTGTTAATGGAGAGAGGAGTGAGGTGGAGAGTGGCAGAGATGAAGCTGGCAAAAAGGCAGGTGCCAGTTAGCAGAGAGCCTCCTGTCATCCTGTCATGGTGAAGTGCTTTGGCTTCATGCTATGGAAGCTATTTGAAGCCATTTCCGCTTTCAGGTGGGTTATACCTGAAGGCTATCGGGTAAAGTTAAACATAAAGAGATTGAAATAGTACAGAAAGTTGGCAAGGGCCTTGAAAGGACAATTGGGGAGTAGGGGATGCATTTAGGATTATTTTGGGTTCAAACCATCAGATTGGTGACTAATTAGAAAGGAATATGATAAGGTGAACTCTAATATAGAATGTGAAGGGGTGGCATGTGGAACCATTTCTGATCATCAGAAATAGAAGGCAGAGCCAATGAAGGAAAGGAGGAAGCTGATATGCTCATCATGTTCATTTTTAAATGTCTAAGAGACCGCCAGTAGCTATATCCAAATACAGATAGACACAGATGCCTGGAGCTTAGAGGAGAGGTCAGTACAATGCACTTGGGAGTTGTAAACTCATGGGTGGTACTGAAACCATGCAAAGAGAATCAAAAAGGATTTGGCATAGGGAAGCCTGGATGACTTAGTCAGTTAAGCATCTGACTCTTGATCTCAGGTCTTGATCTCAGGGTCATGAATTTGGGCTCCATGTTGGGTTCCATACTGGGTGTGAAGCCTACATGTAAAAAAACAAAACAAAACAAAACAAAACAAGGATTTGCCATATGGTAAGTTCTCCAAAGTTATTTATTGAAAAATTAAAGCAAGGTGTAATGAATCAAGAAAAGCACATTAAAGAATAGCACCATTTAGGGGCAAGAGGAAGCACTCATGGGACAGGGTTGATACATATAATTTATATAAGTTTTGTCTGTGGCTACAAGTATATGTACTAAAATTACAAAAGAGTCCAGGGAACGTAAGCAGCAGATTACATTAGTGATCAATTCTAGATAGGGAGGCAAATTGGACAGCTGTACAGAAGACTTCAACAGTATCTCTTAATTTTATTTTATTAATAGAAATAAGCAGGGAAACATACTAAAATTTGACAAAGCTATGCAGTTAATCTATAAGTATGTGCTACTTTCAACACATTTATGTTTGCCTGAAATACTTTCTGATAGCTTTTATGAAGGAATAACTGTAAGTTGTGGTACAGAATCAGTAAGTGTGAACTACACTTTGTAAAACCTGAGCTTGAAGGTGAAAAGATGAGAGCAAGTTAGAGTGGCCTCAAGACAGGGGAGGTTTTTTTTTAAAGATAGGAGAGACTGTAGCATTTTATAAATTGAAGAAAGGGACAGAGAAAGACAGTTTTTGAAATACAGTTTTTGAAATATGGAGGATGTCTCAACAATATAGTTGTGAAATAAAAAATGAGAAAACTCATGTCATTCTGTATGTTTGTCCTTCAAATTCCATTACAATAGAGCTAGAACTTTTACATTTTTAATATATGCCTTAGCATGCTAAAAGCATAAACTCATTTTGTCTAGTTCTGCATTATAATAAAGAACTAAGGGGATAATGTTGTACTTCTTAGATGACATCATTCAAGAAATTATAGTAAAACAGTCACATAGTCTTTTGTTTTCCCTCAGAGGAAAAAAGTTGCAGCACATTTATATTTTGAAACATCGTCACATGCTTATAGTACTGTCACTGATATCACATGATCACCAAAACAAACTGGAAAAAGAGCACGTACTGAAAGAAAAGGGAACGGAAGTGTGTTAGCCAACATATAATCTTATATTTCTCAATATTAAGGGCTGTTGCAAAGATAATATAATTGAAGTGATGGAAATGTCACAGGATTGTAGTGGAAAATTTATTATTTATAATATAGAATTTCTTAATGACTTCAAGAATTAATATCCCAGATAAAATATATTGCCTTCGATCTGCCCTGTATAACAACACCTACTGTGCTTCTGTGTCAGAAATTCTTTTAGGATTGGCAACATTTTAGTTGAAAGTACCTTTTAATTTTGCCAAATTCACCCCACATTGGGAGATGTTTTTCCATTTGGTCCTTAGAGAGATACAGAATATTTTCCTGAGAAGCATTTTCAGCTATACGGGCGCTATTTAGCATGTTTGAACAGTAATGGAGTTGAGGAAAGGATAACAATGATAAGAGATAGTATTTGAAAAGAATCATGGTCAGTGGTAAAGATGGCATTACAACTATCTCCTGAGTGACAGAAGTCTGTTAATGAAATGTCAAAATTTTTGAATGCCTAAATCACATCCTCAGGTAGAGGCAAATCTGCCAAATGAGGGATAATTCAGCTGTCCCATTACTACTCATTGCATTACCACAAATCCCTTTGTTCCTTATTCTTTTCATTCCTGTTCGCTCCCTGATCCTTTTATTTTCTTTCCTTAGTCCTATCGCAGATACTTCTACATCTGGGTGTCAGTTCACCATTTTGGGCAAGCTGCCTTGAAATCCTACTCACTCTTGACCCCAGCCCTCTGTTGCTGTTCTCCAGTGATCTCTGCCCCTCTGCATTCGCCAAGGTCTCACATGAGAGCTGCACAGTCTTCCTAGTCAGACAATCAGTTTTAAAAGTGCTGGCTGCTGTTATAACAGCCCAGGGATTCAAATTCCAAGGGTAGGTGGTCCCTTAACCCTTTCAGAATCCAAGCTGGATCTATCCTTGGGAGAATGATGACCTAGGTAAAAATAATTCATGGTTCCTCCCAGGCTGTAGATGTGGGTTCCTTTTAATCCTCTGTCTCTAATTCCATCTTTCAGGTGTGTTTTTCCACTAAGTCTCAGAGTGACCTATAATGGGAGAAATTCACCTCATGTTCTCAAAATACAATAATTACCAGTGTCATAGGGATTCCTCCCCTGAAAATACCTGTCAGATTCCATGAAGTATGTTAGACATTATCAGGGGAGAAGTTTTTATTTGGCAGAACTCTAGATATTTCGAAATGGTACAGACAGTTGCCTACTTATGTTAATTTATATGAAGTGATCTCTAACTTATAGCCTTTGAGATTGGTAATAACCACTAATTATTGGTAAGAATGATTATATCAAAAATTTATCATGTACCAGATTTTCTTCTCATTTAACCTGAAAACAAGTATATGATGCCACATATTATTATTCTCATTTTACTTACAAAATGTTGAGAAGCAAATAGGTTCCTAAACTTGCCCAAAGTCACCCAACAGAGGTGCTGTGGAGCTCTCTTATTTATAGTGAAGCTACCATTATAAATAGTAGTTTTTAAAAGTACTATGCTTACTCAGTTGTAACAGAGAAAATTAGGGCTCATTGTAATGCTCATGAGGTCAGAAATTTCTAAGCATTCTCCAGTGGAATGTTTGCTTCTGCTTGTAGATATCCAACAAGTATTGCCTACGTTGAAACAGCTCAGAAGAAGTGAAACTGATAGCCCTATTAAATAAGAATATTTAAATAAGTATGTTAAAATGGGGGAGCTACACACACAGATATAAATATCCCTTAATGATGGAAGATATAAAACTTACACAAATGGTCATGCAGTGCAAGATGCATTGAAGATGCTCCCAGATGGAGTTTGGCCTTCCTGGGTCAGTCCACTGGGAACTGTAGTTGTTGAGGATACTGCCAGCAGAGAATAATGATTCTACAAGGAGCAGAAACTCACCTTGTTCATTCTTAAGAAGGGCGATTAGGGAGAGAAGGAAGGGGGAATAGGTAGAGATGGAGATTGAATCTTAGTTCTGACTGAGAGTTTTTTTGTATTTTACCATTAGTGATCTGTGTTGCTTACCACAAGAATTAGTATCTGGTTCTATTTTAATTGGCAAAATAAAACTTTTGTTTATATTTTAGCTACTTACAGTGGAAAAAATCACTTGTGATCTTGAAGAATGCTTTAATGTTTCTACATATCTTTTCATTCAAAACCCAGTAAAGTTCTTCAAAAGGAGCTTCAGAATTGCAAGTGAAAAACAAGGTGGTTTTGAAATGAATAGTTTTTAAAAAGAGAGAACGGATGTTCTCAATTTTTTATTCAGTGCAATGTCTCTTGATATTACTATAGCATTAGTAAATATTTATAGCTCCATATTGAGCAATTGCCTAGGCTTCCTTTTCACGGTCAGTAGTTATCAAAATTTATAAATAGTTTCATTTTCATTTGATTAGCAATTTTATACATGAAATATTAGAAATATTTAATATTTTAAAATCAAATTGTGATTAACATTACATAGTGTCATATATTTAAATAAGCTATGCAAGTGTATGTGTTTGTGCAAATACAATTTTTTACAGTTTTTTTTTAAATTCTCAAAATTAGCTCTTCCTTATTTGAAATAAGTAGCTTAAAGTATAAATAAAATATGAAAATAAATTCACTCAAAAAGAACATGGAAACAAATTTATTAATGATACTCAGGACCAAATATTGCAACATGAAGAAAACCCATTACAGTATTTTTCTTTTTGCTCAATAGCAAACTTCTAATCTCTTTAGAATTAAAAAAGAAAAAGTCAAAATTAACTTTAAGTACTCTGGAGAAATACTGCTAAGTAATAAATACACTTAAATAATAAATAAATAAATAAATAATAAATAAATAAATAAAAATAGAGCTTATAAAAAAAAGATTATTAATGTAGAGCATGGTCATTGAAACTGACCTGGCAAAAGGAGTAAAGACCTAGATCCTGTTCTTTTGTTTGCTACTTGCTGGGTTTGTGACTCTGGGAAGTGTATTTTACCTCTCTGAGCTTCAGGCACCCCTCTCTTATTTCATGAATTAGATTATAAAATCTTTTTGAGATAAACTGTAGCAAGCGCTGCCACTACTCTGCTCATATCCCTTTAGATTCCTTTATCATTTGCAAACACACACACACACACACACACATACACACACGTGCACACACATACACACATGAAATCCTGATGAGTGTTTACCCTCAGTAACCACGACCACACAGTGTTGTCAGTGAGCCATCCTTAGCTTTGGGAACCTGAGGCCACTTTGCTTTGCAGAGCAAACATCCCTTGATCAACGACTCATCTGTGTGGCAGGATTGATACCCCAGATCCATATCACTCTTTTTCCTTTGGATAGGGACAATTTTGAGATGAGACTTCCCTCTTAAGGGTAGTTTTGCAGGATGGAGCAGAAGCCACCCCCTGAGATCTTGATGTTGGTCTTTTCGATGGACTCCTTCCTTTCCCAGTCCAACTGCCTCATTTTCCTATTATTTTTCCTGGGAGCATTTCCTAATAAATCAATTTCATAGGAATTATCAACTCAGAGTACATTTGTGGATATCTCAAATAATAATAATTTTGGTTTTCTTTTAATTGAGATATTACAAGCAACAGTATCCTCATTCATTTTGTTTTGGTTTGTCACATTGATTTATGTGAACTCTAGCTAACATCTTGCATTAGATAATGCACATCATCTCAGAAAAATATTGCAAGATCCACTGTACCACAGTGTGTGCCTCAAACAAATCAGAATAGATGTTGTTACAAATAAGACCTATATGGTAATTACTTTAAATAATAAACATGATAATATCATTGAAGGGCTCCTGTAAATCAGATATTTCTCAAGCTATTTAAAAGCTTACCAAAAAATGGGATCCATTTTGAGAATGAAACGGAAAAAGAAAAAAAAAAGGAAAAATGTAAATGAAGAAACAAGCAAAAGTGAAAATAAGTAAAAAACATGTGAACTGGGCAATCTTACATATGCATATAAAAATAGAAAATTAACATAGTATGTGAGATTAAGGTTTATTTTAGAGAAAGATATTAGTAAATGACTAATAAAACATGTATGTGATTTCAAGGTCAAATAAACTCAAAGACTGACTCTGTTTTATGTTTCCATTTACTTTAAAATCAAAATAATACTTTAAAAATACTATTTTTATAGTACTTATGATACATAATGTATGCATACATAATCTTTGAAAGTTAGTTACAAAGTTTCAAAAAGTACTGATATGTGGAAATATTTGCATTAATGACAAAAGAAATTACCTCTGATACAGACTAATTGTGATTTTAATCAGATGAATTAAATGACATAAGTTCTTTTGAAGACTTAAAATATTTCTGAGGAAAAGAATCTTTTTAATATATGCTAATATATCAAAATACCATTTTTTCAACTAACAAGTGAAATAAGAAAAATGCTCACATTGCCTAATGTTTTCTATATTTTACAATTATTTAGCTTTAACCTGAGAGTGTGGCTTTTATTTGTTGGGGGGGGGGAAGAAGTTAACAGCATGTTCACTATTACTTTGCTTATCAATAATTTCAGATACTGCTCTAAAGTTTCACAGTATGGCATATGTCATTTTGACAGATCCTTAAAGAACCTAAATGCTACCTAGACATGTAATGTTACCGAGATCTATACTACACTGCTACATAGACTTCATTCTTGTAATGGCAGCTGTTTTCTCTATCTTCTTCATTTGATTCCAGGTAAACTGTTTTATTAATGTGTATTACCTAACAAACTAAAATGAAAATTTGTGTTTTTTTCCTATTAAACACAGTCTTAAATTTTAAATAAAATTATTTAATGGGGCGCCTGGGTGGCGCAGTCGGTTAAGCGTCCGACTTCAGCCAGGTCACGATCTCGCGGTCCGTGAGTTCGAGCCCCGCGTCGGGCTCTGGGCTGATGGCTCAGAGCCTGGAGCCTGTTTCCGATTCTGTGTCTCCCTCTCTCTCTGCCCCTCCCCCGTTCATGCTCTGTCTCTCTCTGTCCCAAAAATAAATAAACGTTGGAAAAAAAAAATATATTTCATTATTGGCCTCATGTAATCTGAAGATGAGAACTGATACATAGGGTAGAGTTCCCTTTATTATTAGGCTAAGAAAGTATTACTGTCCCACTATTATAATTTTACTAGCAATAGAATTTTAATTATAAGTTTCTCACTTTTTTACTGAGCACCTCTTATACTGTTTCTTCTCCTTCTCCTTCTTTGACTGTATCACGACCATGTGTACAAAGCACTTGTAAAGTCACGTAAAGCTTTAAACCATCCAAAGAAGGATTTTGTTTGTATGTGTGCTTGCTTATCAGAAATTAAGATTGCTGCCCTTACTTTCTCTGGGTTTATCTTTATCAGCTATATGTCTTTAATCCTTTTATCTCAATCTTTCTGTCTTTTTTGTTTTTGCATACAACATATTATTGGCGCTTACTTTCATTTCTTCCATTTGTGTGTCTTTGTCTTAAATTTGTTAAGTTCAATCTATCTTTTGTTTCAGGGAACCTGGGTGGTTCAGTTAGTTGAGCTTGCAACTCTTGATTTCAACTCAGGTTATGATCCTAGGGTCATGGGATCAAGCCCCATGTAGGGGGCTCCATGCTGCTTGGGATTCTCTCTTTCCCTCCCTTTCTGCCCCTCCCCCACTCAGAATAAACAAATTGTGTGTGTGTGTGTGTGTGTGAATATATATATATATATATATATATATATATAATATTAAAAATATAAAAATATTAAAGAAGATGGTAGAATTAAATCCTGGATAAAAATTGAGAAAAAAGATTCTCAATTTTTATCCAGGATTTAATTCTACCATCTTCTTTAATATTTTTCACCCCATACTTTATGTGCTCTTTTAATGAAATTCTATAAAGTTGTCTTCTGGTGTTTAAAAGTTACATAGGCTAATTTTATCATTTTTCTTAAGAAACATATGAGATAACTTCTACATCCTGAATGTACCAATGACTATACATCCTCTTATAACAGAAGCACATCAGTACACCTCGTGTCTTCTGTTCTCTCCACTTCCTATTGTATTCCTAATGTCTGAAACATTATTTCTGGTAATATAGATAAACTTTCTCTTCTATCTCACTATTTGTTTATTTATTATATTTATTTAAAATAATTTAATTATAGGGGCGCCTGGGTGGCTCAGTCGGTTAAGCAGCCGACTTCGGCTCAGGTCATGATCTCGCGGTCCGTGAGTTTGAGCCCCGCGTCGGGCTCTGTGCTGACAGCTCAGAGCCTGGAGCCTGTTTCAGATTCTGTGTCTCCCTCTCTCTGACCCTCCCCCGTTTATTCTCTCTCTCTGTCTCAAAAATAAATAAACGTTAAAAATTTTTTTTTAAATAAATGAAATAATTTAATTATATGTGTATGCTTTAAAAAACAATTATTTTGTCTAGTTCATTGTTTATCTTTGAGGTACAGGCACTCTTCTGTAGTCTGGTAATTCATTCGACCTGTGAACTTGTATTTCCTGTGGAATATTGGCTCTTTGGTCCTGGAGAAGCTCCAGAGGCCAGACCACAGTCTTTGTCAGGCTAGACTATTTCAAGATTTGTGTATATGAGGGATAGGCATGAGGCATTCAGGCATCACCAACCAGAGTTATCACTCTATTTTGCAGCAACCCAGCAAGAAACAACTGTATCAGGAATTCGCTCCTAAATCTGACTTCTAAAGCAGTGTCACAAGGTTGTAATTCATAAACTCTGGGGGTTGGATCTGGAAAAGAACTGAATGCCCTTATTGGGGTGCCTGGTTGGCTCAGTCTGTTAAGCATTCGACTTGGGCTCAGGTCATGATCTCATGGTCTGTGAGTTCGAGCCCCATGTCAGGCTCTGTGCTGACAGCTCAGAGCCTGGATCCTGCTTCAGATTCTCTGTCTCCCTCACTTTCTGCCTTTCCCCTGCTTGTGCCTCTCTGTCACTCAAAAATAAACATTAAAAAAAAAAAAAAGAGCTGAATGCCCTAAGACTGGCATCTCCCTGCTACTTTCACCTCATGAAGAAAAATTCTTGCCCACAGAGATACCCACAGCAGTGGTTTAAGGAAAGGGGATAGGCAATGATTGTCCAAAGGGAAGGGAGTGGGTGGGTGAGGTGAGGAGAGACAAACAGATTTTAAATTGTCCTTCCATTGCTGCCTCCAGACCTGTCTGCCCTGAGCTGCAGCCCCCAGTCCTCACACAGAGTGATTTAAAATACTGCTTTTGTCACTGCTGCTGCTGCCATTAGGTTTTGGATTCTGTCTCTCCCTGTTGTGTCCTCAGCATTATTTTTAGAAGTGGTAAACAGCAACTTCTGCAAGTTGGACATCTTGTTAAATTTTTGTACGTGTGGATGGTGAATTTGTATCTGTATTCAGTATGCATTATTTATGTAAAGATTTTCCATTAAGTGGTTTACAGTTTTTCCTATAACTCACTTTGCCCTTTTAAATTTTTCACATATTTTTCATTTGCTTTTATGAACTTACATATACAGACTTCATAGCTAGTATTATAGACAGCATTATTGTAGACAGTATTATTGTAGAATTGAAAATCTGTTTATTTTACAATGAGAAAATCTCCATTTACAATGAAAATTGGTATTCTAAAACCTGACCTTATAAACATTCTTTTGAAAGGATACTTAAATGGAGTGTGAAAATGCCAAGCATCAGCTAATAAATCTTTGTGAGAATTTCTCGTTATATGCAATTTTAAATGCATCGATCACTCACAAATATAAAACCTACAATAAATAGATAATATATGATGAGACTCCTTAAATCTCATCCAAAATCTTGTTTCGTGAATGAAATTGAATATGGTAAATATTACCTCTTTTATAGCCTAAGTAATCTTCACACATTATTTGAATGGATTAAACCACCTTATCTTTTTCAAAGTATATCAGTACACCAATCAAAAGAAAAAACTGGTGTATGTTTGTCAGTAGGAGTACATGGCCTTATATTGGAAGTGCTAAGGCAGCAAATACTGCAAGACAACTAATACTTGTTTAAACTCTAGTTCATTTTATTGATTCCTCACCCTTCCCCCCCCCCCCACCCACAAGAAAGAAACCCTGGCTGCACTGTCCATTGGCTTCATCTCTCCCTGTCCACACCACTTCCTCTTTTTTCTCTTACTTCTCAACCTGCTTCTTCTGCTTGTTTTTGCCATTTACTTCCTTCCCCTTCCTGATTCTTTCCTCTCTTTCTCTTGCTATTCTTCCTCCTATATGAAGTAGTAGTGATGGCTTTTCTCATACTTACAAATACCAATGATGGTTACATTTATTATTTATTTAATGCTTTCTATGCGCTAGGCATTGTGCTTAACATTTTACTGTATGAATAGAGTTGATAGTCCTTGGGATTCTGCTGTGGACTGAATATTTGCCCCTCCTCCCAATTTATGTATTGAATTCTAACTCCCCAACGTGATAGTATTAGGAGGCAGAGTCTTCAGGAATGATTAGGTCATGAGGGCAGAGCTCTTATGAGTGGAATTATGCCTTTATAAAAGACAACCTCAAAAGATCTCTCAACACTCCCACCATCTGAGGACACAGCAAGAAGTTACCTTCTACCAGGCCTTCATCAGATACTAAATCTGCTGGTGCCTTGATCCTAGACTTCCCAGCCTCCAGAATTGTGAGAAATAAATTGCTGCTGTTTCTAAGCCACTGTTTCTAAGTATTTTGTTCTGTTATAGCAGTCCAAATAGAGTAAGACAGATTTGTTAGAAATTTGTGTGTGATTCCATTAAAATTGTACTGTAACAACTTTGAAATTAGATTAAAATTAAGAGACTAATGAATTTAGGTTAATAAATGTAGATTTAAAATCTATAAAGCTGTGTGTATCCACTTGGAATATATAGTCTGTTTATGCATACTTTGTTCCTATGTTAATTTAGATGTTTTACTAAAAATGGGGCCAGTATACAATACTGCAGGAATAAGTGTTAAAAAGAGAGTTGAAAATGGAACAATACTAAAATTGTTCATAAATTTATTTAATGAGTTGTTATTCTTTGAATATGCTTGCTGTATTATTTTCTTTGCATTGGAACACCAACCATAAAGTAAATGGTCCTTCATAATAAACTCACTAGATGTTACCATACACACCAATGACATTTAGGGGTGAAAACCGTCTTTTTGAATTATTAAATTCTGTATTAAATATTTTACAAGAGATTGGTAACATTGAACTGAACCCAAACTAGCTTGATCTCTCTAAGAATAAAGAAAGTTGCAAGGTTTGCTTTGCTCAGTTCTTTCAAAAGGTTAAAAATATGTAAAAATATTTGCATTGTAATTGCAGGAATCAAATTAGTTTCACTTTATACATCCAAAAAAGGTGTAATGTGTAACTTCTTTACATTTTAAATCACAAGCATCTTGAGCCAAGTGAAAAAGGTGAAATAAACATACTTTAGGCTTTGAGTGAAATATAATAATAATAATAAAGACAGTTTGGAGAACTTATCAGATTACTAGAACAGAAAGTAATGTTTGTTCTTCCTGGATCTTATAGTGCCCTGGGGAGTGGTAGACCAGATAGACAGACAGCCAGAGACCAGGTCATAAGGAACCAAATAAACAATGCTAAAGAGTTTTAAAGTTATCTTGGATTTGGAGGAAACCAATGAAGCAGGATCTGTTTTATTTTAGAAAGATCAGTTTGACTGCAACGTGTAGCATATAATAAGTGAAACAAAACTGGAGGAGAGAGTACTGTTAAAAGATTACTGCAGTGATTCTGGAGAAAAATTATGAGAGCCTGGAGTAAACACTGGCAGTTGAAATAGAAAGGAAGGGACACGTTTGAGGTTGATTTAGGAGGATGATTTCTTGGATTTGTGATGGTTGAAATTGGGATGCTAAGCATCCAGAGTGACTGCTTTATTGAGAGCTTCTATAACAATGATACCTTTTACTGGTACCAGGAATCCAAAAAGAAAAAAAAAATGTTCAAAGATGACAAGTTTTATTTACAATATGCTGAGATTGTGGTACGTGAGAGCTATTCATGTCAGGTGGACATGTCTAGCAGGCAGTTTGGCCTATGGAATAGACTTTCAAATGATTTGCGCAGATTTTATAACAAAATGAATGAAAAGGGTAGATGTCATATTTTTCATAATTTTGATTGGTTGTGTCATAGCTTTTCTAATAGCTTTAATTGAAGCCAACTTCTGTTCTTAAGCTCTGGAATCATTAGGATTTATGGAATATCCTCAAAATTAAATATGTTTTATTAACTGGTATGAATATAATATACAAATATAAATATAATAGACAAAGTAGAAAATGGAAAGTTAGTGTACATATGTCTAGTGTTATTTATTCTCCTTTGTTAGTAAGCAAATAAGAGCTAAAATAAATATCATTATGTTTACTAATCTAGCCAATATTTTTTAAAATAGAAATTCAGTGCTGGGAGCATTGCTGAAAAACTGGTACATGTATATCTAGTGTCTTTTTTTTTTTGTAATTCTTACAGTCTTTTAGAATACAATTAGCAATTTCTGCCATGATCTATAAACATGTCCATACTATTTGATTAATTTTATTCTCACAATTTATCCTAAGGAACAATTCAAAATACAAAAAAAATAGAGGTGTATACAAAAAGTGTTTAATATGGTTCTAAATAGGCTCAATATCCTTAAGATTTAACAAATAATGTAATATCAGCAAAATGCAATAGTATGTGTCCATTACAGATTCACATGTAAGGAATGGAGGATGAAATTAAAAGTTTCTTTAGACCTTGAATCCTGGAGTTTTTTTTTTTTTCGTTTTTACTGAGAAAACTATTAATTAATAGGATTTTATTTCCTTTTTCATTGAACTAATTATACTACTTGTTCTGAACCCTAAATCATATTTACATATCAAATCAAAAACTTATTTTTTATATTTACATTAAACTAGAAAAGAATGAAATACATCCTATAATTATAGAATAATGCAATTGTATCCAACAATTTGAATATTAATAATAAATAAAAATTGAAAATAGAATGAAGAGGAGAGGCAAAAATATTAATAATAAATAAAAATTGAAAATAGAATGAAGAGGAGAGGCAAAAAAAAAAAGGATAAGCATACCACTGTCATAACATTTCATGATAGAGGACTACTAGATAATATCTAAATCTGACATGTCAAGAGATAGAGCTTTAAACATATCTGGGGCACCTGGGTGGCTCAGTTGGTGAAGTATCTGGTTCTTGATTTCGGCTCAGGTCATGATCCCAGGATCATGGGATCAAGCCCCACGTCGAGCTCCAGGCTCAACGTGGAGACTGCTTAAATTTCTCTCTTTCCCCCGGCCTCTCTCCCCCACTCGTGCTCTCTCTTTCTAAAATCAAAAAACAAAAACCAAACACATCTCTGAAAATTAGTGATAATTAGAAGAATTTAAATATTAATAATTATATAGTGAGTGAAAATTGAAGGTTTAGAGAAAGTGGGAAATAAATCATGCTAGTTTTTCACAATTTTCATTGAGGTATCATTGATGTCTAAGTGTGATGAATTTAAAATATAACTTCCTCTACTTATTATTTTAACTTCAAAAAGGGATAAAACAGGAGTGTTTAAATCCATAAGTAGGACCAAGGTGAGAGGAGAATATTTTCACTTTTAATTTTATGCACTTTTACATGACTCGTGTGGGGACACTTAAAGATATTGCATCTGTAATAAATTTTTTAAAAATTATTAAAGTTGCTATTAATATTTTTTGATATTAAAATGTTTATTACAAAAAAGCTGAGCAGAAAATAATATACAAAACAGGCACTGTGGTTGATAATAAATAAAACAGATACGCATAGTAGCCAATATGAAAGTAATACACGTATGCATAATATGGTTATATATCTTTTAATATTAAAATTTCACTCTTGATATCTTGATTTTTAAGTTGAAATTTTAAACATTAAAAAAACAGTAAGCAAAACTGGACTTGAAAGCTGCTACTTTTTGATGCTACCACTATTTATTCAGTTTTTGGAAATAGATATTTTTGGGGGGATTAGTTTTCTATTTCCTTGCCTTTGGTTTTGGCTTTCTCTTTATATTCCCTAGATTTCTTGATTACAAATGTCAGAAAGACAGTTTGGTCTACCTCAAACTCAAAGGGGATTTATTAAAAGTTTGACTCATGAACCCAAAAAGAAGCCTAAGGCTGGGCCCAGGAGTTAACTACAATTAACAATTCATATGATAGTAACTTTCATTCTCTATGTTCATCTCTGCTGTTCTTTGATTTTCTTCTTTTGTCCTCTCTTTCTCTCTCTCTCTTTCTCTCTTTCTGTTTATTTCTCTTTCTTGTAAGTTCCACTGTAAACTTGACCACCACTACCTCTCAAATTTCACAACTTTTGATCCAAAAAAGATCAACTTATTTTTCGTACTTCTTGTACCAAAATTGCCAGAAAAGTTCTGTAACCTAGCTTGGGAAAACAGGTCCACTTCCTGTAAAGCAGTGAACTGTGACAGAGTGATCATATTGCATTACCTAAGTGGGAGGTTCCCCGGAAAGAATGGATGTGTGAAGAGAGTAATGCGAAGTTCTAGTTAGGAAAGATGGTGGGGTGGCTTAGTTGATCAAGCATCCGGCCCTTGATTTCAGCTCAGTTGTGATGTCAAGGTTCGTGAGAGTGTGGAGCCTGCTTGGGATTCTCTCTCTGCCCCTCCCCCACTGGTGCTTGTTCTCTCCCTTTCTCTCTCTCTCAAAATAAATAAATAAACTTAAAAAAAATATAGCTCTTACTTGAATCTGGAAAATGTATACGACTCTTCCATCTTGCCAAAAGCATTTCTTCTAGACTACTGCATTACCCTCCGAATTACCATCTTCTCATGCCTTCCTTAGCTCTATTTTCTTCTCCATATAGTAGCCAGAATAATGTTGGCTAAATACAATTGAATTGCACTTAAAATTTCTGTGGTTTCTGCTGAGCTCAATATAGAAGTCAATGCTTAGCAGACCTTATAATCATCTGATGCCAATATATATGCCTCTTGCTCACTAGGTTCTAGTCACACTGTACTTTTCCCAGTTTCTCAGAAAAAAGGCCTGTGTTCCCGCCTCCTCCCCCAGTTCCCCAGCTTTGTCCCATCTCTTTCTGAAACAGTCTTCTGCTTGCTGCCTGGACGTGTCCTTGTCCCATAGATTTAACCTTAAGAGCCATGTCTTCAATAAGACCCACTGTGTCACCACATACAATTAAAGGGCATCCTGCATGTTATTCTCTGTCTCAACAGCTCAGTGCTTCCCTTTATATCACTTAATATTTGTAACCTTAGGCTTATTGGAAACCTATCTCCCCTATGAACTATAAGCTGTGAAACAGCAAGGAAACAATATCTGTCTTACCCCTTCCTCTGTAAGAAGAGCATTGTGTTTGAGAGAGGCTGCACCCTTTGTGCCCCCTGCACAGTTGTGTCTCATTCGGAAGCTGGGTTCTACCATGGCTCACAGTAACCAACTGGCAAAATTGTTCAGAGGAATTGCTTTATTTGTAAATGATTTTATTTATATTTTATATATACAAAATAATGAATATATCTTAAAATAAAATTTTATTGTATTTGTAATGACAGAGCAAAGTCATAGTTTAATTTGTGTAGTTAAATGTACTATAATTACTGGTAGATGAATTAATACCCTATAGATACTCTTTAAATACTTGGAATCAATTAATAAGTTATACGTACTCATTAAATATTTAGAATCAGTTAAGTCCAGCTTTAAATGCCTTTGCCTATCATTTCTGCTTAAAAGATGAATAAACAGACATCCAAAGCCACTAAATAATTCCTCCAGTCACATATAATCCTTCCAGATTCTGCTACATTAGATTTTGCAGTTTAGATAATACATCTGTAGGGTTATATTTTATTTGTTTTAATTTTTTACCTTTGCTTTGAATGTGCTGAAGGAAATCTGAAGGATAATGCATTTTCTGGTGTTGAGAATGTCTGGAGTTTGCCGGTAAAGTTTGATCTGTGTCTACAATTTGTCTGGTGAGGTTTGATTCATGACATCCACTGTTTTCTAGCTGATTGTTGACCTGTAATGCTGTGCTGATTCTGCAAGTCTTTAGTGATCTTCTTCTTGTCTCCCTTATGCTTGTGTTTCCTGGATGCTGTCATCAGCATATTGTTGTTAATGAACAACTGCCTTGAAGACTTTTATGTCACTTCTCAGTTTAAAAAAATTCTATATACATTAAAATTAAATCAATACCATAAAATAAAATGCTCATAGTCCCCTAAAGCAAATCTTTTCTTCAAAACAAGAATCCTGTTTTTAAACCCTAATGGTAAAGTGGGAAGGGTATTCTATCCTGACCTTCTGAGTAAAAATATCGAGCGAGAAAAAGCTAGAACAGTCTTTTCCATACTTTCATGGTGTCAATCTTAATGTTGCTGGCGGATTCCTGTGTTTAGTGATGAAGGGCTTGCTTTTTTTGTTCTTTGTTTTTCTTTGTTTTTAATAGGAACAATATTCAAGGTTGAATTAAGGTTCTGTGGTTCTAAAGTCAACACTATCAGGACTTTGCTAGAACTTCCCAGTAACTACATTGAAAGTCCATTTTTCCAAATTGATTCTGTGTGTGTGTGTGTGTGTGTGTGTGTGTGTGTGTGTGTGTGTGTTGGAGGCTTAAAAATTGCAACAAGAAACATCCTTGTTTGTCCTCCTGAATTCAGAACTAATTGCAAAATGGAGGATTCAGAGAAATTGACTTATAATGCAGTATAAATCTCGATTGAAATGCAGCCATATAAGCTTCCAGTACATTCTTATCTGAACTGAAGTGACCCCCTGGAGTTGCTGACACAAATGGGAAAATTGCAGACCTCTGTCACAGGGCAGGAGTCTGTAAGCTTAAGTCTAGACAAGCTGAAATTTCATCTTGTAGACCGGCCATGCCAGTAAGAAGCAGAAAATGTTTATTTATTCCAAGATCACCCACCAGTTTATAGATGAAGGGGAGTGAGTGAGAGGTGGGACTTCCACTAGAAGTCCCCTTCTGCAAATATGGACCAAGGGGAATGGAGGGTCCCCTAACAAATAGAAGATGTGTGTTATAGACCAGGATGTTGTTAATAAGGGAACGTTTGGGACTTAATACATCAAAAAATTCTCCTGGGCCCTATTTCCTGTAGTAGACAGTTCTCTGTTCATTATTTTTTCTCCTAATTATCTTCACTGAAAGAATCAGTTTATTAATTTCTCACTCAAACTATAAAATTCAGGCATGAATGAGGATAGAGTACATAAGCTTTTCTTGAAAAAAAAATTAGGGGCACCTGGGTGGCTCAGTCAGTTGAGCATTCAACTCTTGGTCTGGCTTGGGCCATGGTCTCACAGTTTGTGAGTTCAAACCCCACATCAGTGCACTATCAGTACAGAGCCTGCTTGGGATTCTCTCTCTCTCTCCCTCTCTCTCTGCCCCTACCCCACTCTCACTCTCTCTCTCTCACAAAATAAACATTTTTTTAAAAATTCTAATCTATTCTTGAAAATATTTCTCACTTGATGTTATAGCATCAAATCCCTCGACAAATTTTAGGATTTATGCCATTTCTTTAATCCTCACTTTTGTGTCTCTGTTTCCTTTCTTCTCCTTTTCTTTTGAACAGCCTAGAATTACCAGAATAACCCTTTAGTTCATATATCACTTCCAAGCTGTCCCTGCTTAAATTTATATACCACCCAAATGCCAGAAATTTTACTGGATTTGTCATGTCACTAATATTAAATGCCCTAAAGCAAATGTTTCTGCAGTATGTCAGCTTTACCAGCTGGTCTGTGATGAATCCTCTCAAACCTCATGTATCATTTCTCCTTCTCCTACTTCATTTATTCAAAAAAGTATCCAGTACCTAGAATGTGCAAAAAACTACAGTAGGCTGTATGGAGTCAATATGACTCTAAGTAGACATGACCCTTGCTGTAAGGAATGTACATGGTAGTGTAGAAGACAGACAAACTATAGACAAATACCAAATAAAAGAAATAATTGACAGTTTTAAATGAGACATTTAGTGAAAAGATTAAAAGAGAACCACCTGGAGATGGGAATCTGTTTTAAAGATTATATCTGTAAAGCAATAACACTTAATATGAAGAACATTCCAGATGGAGGAAATATTATGGTAAAAGTTCAAGTGCAAAAATCTCAGTCCACTGAAGCAACTGCAAGAATATAATTATGAGTCATTTTTTTAATGTTTATATGCTTATTTATTTATTTTGAGGTGGGGGAGGGGCAGAGAGGGGAAAAGAGAGAGAATCCCAAGCAGGCTCTGCACGATCTTGCAAACCTCAAAATCATGACCTGAGCCAAACCCAAGAGTTGGACACTTAACCGACTGAGCAACCTAGGCACCCGGAGTATGAGTCATTTGTGCAAGGCGAAAGCTGATATGAGATAAAGTTAGCATAATAAGGGCCAGGAGAGGCTGGAGCTATACATCATGATAAAGGTTTACTTTTTATTATATAGACCAGAACTGTTCAATAGTAATATAAAACAAGTAGCAAATCGTAGTCATTTATGAAATTTAATATTTAAAATACTTTTTTTTTATTTTAGTGGGGAGGTGCAGAGGGATAGAGAGAGAGAATCTTAATCAGACATCATGCTCAGAGCAGACCCTGACATGAGGCTCAATCCCATGAACCTTGGATCATGACCTGAGCAGAAACCAAGAGTCAGACACTCAACAGACTGAGCCACCCTCAAATGCATTTTATTTAACTTAATGCCTTCCAATGCCCTCAAACACATTTTATTTAACTTAATATATCCAAAAAAAGTATCATTTAAGTTGTAATAAATAGAAAATCATCCATGAGATATTTTATTAATTTTGTTTTTGTATTCAGTCTTCAAACTCTGGTGTGTATTTTACACTTACTGCACATCTCAATTTGGACCACCCACATTTCAAGTGCTCATTTGCCACATGTGTCCAGTGGCTACCATACTGGGATAGGATATTAAGTTTTAAACAGAGTGATGCAATCCAAGTTACATTAGCAAGTTACTTTGGAATGGAGAAAGTATGGGTGAAGACAGGAATACCAGTCAGGAGGCTGTCATAGTTTCCTTTGGCTGCTGTAACAAAGTATGAGAGATTGGTCAACTTGAAATAACAGAAATTTATTTTCTCTCTGTTTTGGAGACTGGAAGTCTGGAATCAAGGGGCCAGGAAGACCATGTTCCCTCTGAAAGCTCTAGGGAAGGATCTTTCATTGCCTCTTCTAGCCCCTGGTGGTTGTTGGCAGTCCTTGTTGTTGCTTGACTTACAGATGCATCATCCCTCTAATCCCTGCTTCTCTCTTCATACGGCCTTCCGTATATCTGTGTCACTGTGTCCCAATATCCCTCCTCTTGTAAGGGCACCACTCATATTGTATTTATGACTCAACCTAAAATCTCACTGTAACTTGATTGCATCTTCAGAGATCCTATTTCCAAATAAGGTCACACTCAAAAGTTCCAGGTAGAAGTGAATTTTGGGGGACACTATTCAACCCAGTACAGACGCTAATGGAATAAAAGAGAGTGGTAGCTTATGCACACTGGGCACACATCTATGCTCCATCTCCCTGCTTGTCCCTGGGTAGTGGACCCAGAGTAGTGATCATAGCTATAAAAAGAAGAAATGGTTGTGAAATATATTTCAGAAATGTATTTAGCAGATATCTTGAATGTGGAGGGAGACCAAGCTCAAGTAATCTGGGTGACAGTCCTTAAACTTCTCTCATGACTTTCTTGATCAGTCACTAAATGTCTACTATTTTTAACCCAGGACATTTGTATTCCTAGCTTCTAAAGGCATCTAACTCAAAGACATTTCCTTCAAGCTCCTCTTTATGAGGACTTAATTAGCTCCACTTTACTGAGAAGAGTATTAAACTAGAAGTAATGGATTAGCCTGTCATATGCACAAAATAAATGAAATATATATTTGTTTAATATACCATTAATGAAACTATACTGGCATTTATATATATTACAGTATGCTCTCTGAAAAGAAGATCTGAATACCAGAAGAGTATTCTTAGAACAATTCTTGTTGGGAAAAAAAAATCCATATGCTTTACATCTAGAATAGTGAATATAGTTATCTGGGTACAAGTATCTCCAGTGATTTCTATCTTGAAAGATATAAATTCCCAATTTACATTTTTGTTCTTATCTTTTTCTTAAATGAAGTAGCTGAAACTCTGAAATCTGGGTGTATTTTCAGTTTGTATAATGTCTTATGGATAATGAGCTCCATAAATTTATAATATGCTGTGTAACGGTATGTAATCTTCTTGAGAAAAAAATCATCTCCAATGCAGTGTCATAGTGGGTTGTTGAGGATGTCAAACAGTTTAATAGTTTAGGTATCATAAAAGTGAATGAATATAAATATGTTATTTAGATGTTTGTTTTATTGATTTACCGGGCATATCCTCCTTCTGTTTGACTGTATATTTTGGCCTATTTTAAAAAATATATAAATTTAAAATAACCGCCCTGTCCCTTTGCCCTTTTCTGCAACTTTTTCAGACTTTTTAATTGTGTTTTCACTGGTGTGGTGATAAAAAAAAACAAAAAACAAAAAAAAAAACAAAGAATCAGTAACAAGTCAGCTGCTAACATTTGTGAGAGTCAGGGCAAGAACATAAAATGGGGGGGGGCTCACAAAATGTAAGTCAAAATGTTAAAATTCTAAATTTGGATTTTAAAATGATAAAGTAAAACATGTTCTGTCCTTCTATCTTGACAAACATACTTTGCTAATGACTTGGAAAGCCATGTTCCAATTATAACCTTTTTGGACTCCATAGCATTCTGTGCAGCACCTTGCCATTAGGGGGAGTCAGCCATGCCTCTAGCTTAACCTACAACCTTTCTACCTAGGGTTCTGTCCCTCCAGCCTTATGAACATATGTGTGATCAACCCACTGAACACCCAAGCTCTACACCAAATAGCTATCCTGTGGCCACACCTTGGGAGACCCTCAGGAGGACCTGGTCATGTTCAGAACCAGGCAGTGAATTCTAGGCTTCTGGAGTATGGTGAGAAGGGAAAATATGGGCTGTGGTTAGGAAGGAAAAATTTGGCCTGTGATTGTGGCACTTACCTTATCACCACAGAATACCCTCCTGATGGGCAGAAACATAAGAAGACAACCAGAACAGGGTACTCTAATGAAAACATTTCTTACCTAATTTGAAGGACTATATTGACCAATAGAGCTATTTAAGTATATAGCTAATACTAATACCTCTTTTTTAACCTCTAGTATCTATTGGTGAAATTGGATATGAGTACATAGGGACTCTTTGTGTTATTCTCCCTTTCTGTTATATGTTAACAATTTTTAATAACAAAAAGTAAGAAAATAATATTAATAGATTTTAATGCTGTCTTGATGGTTCCAAGAAATTGTATGTTCTGTGTGAGGAGGTTTGATTTGCTTGGTCACTGCTATGCTTGTTTCTAATTCTACTGATGTCTCTCAGTGGAATGCTCTCATTAAAGGTGGGTGAAAATAATCAATGTGATCTCTTTAACATAGCCTTTGCATTTCTGAGCTCATCTTTGGACTTGGCATTATTAAGCCATCTCAATGATTTTGCCTTTAGTTTTTTTCCTTATGTTGATTTAAATATTGTATTACTGACATTGAAGTCCATTATAAGATGATGTTCAAATTCTTTTTGATCTACCTAATTTCTAGTTTAAACGGGACTCAGAGCACTTTGTGAATTTTCTTGTGTTGAATTACATTGTCTTTCAATTTAAAGGTTAACTTTTCTCCACGTACCTGACAGCCTTAATTGGTAGAGCATGTGACTCTTGATCTTGGAGTCATGAGTTCAAGCCCCATGTTAGGTGAAGTTAGCTTTTCTCCTCATTTCAATACTATTTCTCTTTTCATAACCTTAACTTGTAGATCCATGATTTAGGACCTAAATTCAGGAGTATACTATTGTAAGTGGTCATTATGTCCTTTTTTAAATTATTATTTTATTATTTTTAACATAATCATTTTTCCAACACAAATCTATTCTTCACCGTACTTTTTTTTTTTTGAAAATTTTGGATAATAACACAGATGCTTTTGTGTTTCTCCCTTTAACCTTATTGTATATGTTCGTGTAGATTCAAAAGCTGCATGTAGGCCCTCATGTTCTTTTTTTTTAAATTAATTTTCTTTTATTTTGAATTCATAAAAGTCTGTGTAGTCAATTAAGCTTATAATTTAAAACACAAACATACACAAAAGCACACACCCCAGAAATGACTCTAACAGCTTTAGCATAATCATTTCTAGATTATTCTGCTTGAACTGATTGATAATATCATTGCTATCAAAAGGATTTCATGCCATTTCAACATTTAGTTTTTATTTCAGTTTTGCTTTTGCACATTTTGTTTCCAATTTTGTTATAACTTACTATATTAACTTTATCATATAATTCCTAACTCATACTTCAAAATGCATTTCTGGTTTTGCATATTTATAGTATGGGGTTTCTATGGAATTACAGCTTTTGTAGGAAAAACTGTTAATTCCTAAGCGATCTCAAATCACAACAAAGAAAAATGACTCAGTAGAGTCTGTAAGACCATATACACAGGGCGAACATAAAAAACAGTTTTATTACCATACTAGATGTTTCGCAACTATACATTTGGTATGTGATATGCAATATGTGAACAGCAATACTGCTTGTAGGGTTTTTCAGCATAGGAATATCTTTATAGAAAGGACAAGGTTTTGGAGACAAGTAGGGGAAGTTTTCATTTTGGCTGTTCCACTTACTAGCTTGTGTGACCTTCAGCAACTGATTTCAGTTTACTATGTACCAATTTCCTGTTTAAAAAAATACTCTTAATATGAGATAAAATTATTTGGAATCTAAGCACACATATGTTTTATTGATCTTACATGAAGAAAAAAAACAAGGGTGTGTTTTGTTGAGTATTGATACTGTTATTACTTGGAATGGAAAACATAAAGACAAATTGATATTTTGTCAACTGTATAGATTTATTTAGAAACTTTATCTTCCAGGAGTTGAGTTGTTTCAATTCTCTATCCCTCTGGGAGAGTTTAGAAGAAGAAATTACAGTGTTTACTTACATAGGAAAATGCAAAAGAAGAGTCACATTAAATCACACGTGTAAATGAATTCTGTACTCTCTGGCAGACTCCCTTTACCACTTTAGTCTTCTACCTCACTGTTGTCCCTTTCATAGTCTACCCTTAGACAAACTCGAACTAGTAGCTGTTTATGTACATCTTTGGCACAGTCTCTCTGACTTCTAAATATTTGCAAACGTTTTGCCTAAGAGAGGACCCTCATCTCTTCTACTCCAAGTTGGCTAATAATTATTCATTTTTCTGGTCTTAGCTGGGGTGTCAGTAGCTTCTCCATTTCAAGTATTTAACTGTCTTATATGTTGCTTCTACAGTGCATAAGTGTGCACGCCCACCCCCTCCAGATCTCTCCAGACATCTCTATAGTTCTTTTATTTTATATTTTGAATACTAATTGCTTTTTATATCTCTGTCTTCCACAGTGGAAATTTCATTATTAAAGAGGCTATACATTTTTAAAAAAAAATTTAATGTTTATTTATTTTTGAGAGAGAGACAGAGACAGAGACAGAGAAAGGGGGAGACACAGAAACCCAAGCAGGTTCCAGGCTCTGAGCTGTCAGCACGGACCTGACTTGGGGCTCAAATCCATGAACTGCAGGATCATGACCTGAGCTGAAGTCTGACGCTTAGTCAACTGAGCCACCCAGGTGCCCCAGAAAATGCCATACTTTTTTTTAATGTTTATTTATTTTTGAGAGACAGAGTGTGAGTGGAGGGGCGGGGGCAGAGAGAGAGGGAGACACAGAATCTAAAGCAGGCTCCAAGCTCTGAGCTGTTAGCACAGAGCGTGATGCAGGGCTCAAACTCAAGAACTGTGAGACCTTGACCTGAACCAAAGTCAGACGCCTAGCCCACTGAGCCACCCAGGCATCCCATAAGCTATACATTTTTTCTAATACTTTTTTAAGTTGTGGGGCGCCTGGGTGGCTCAGTAGGTTGAGCGGCTGACTTTGGCTCGGGTCATGATCTCACGGTTTGTGAATTCAAGCCCCGCATCGGGCTCTGTGCTGACCGCTCAGAACCTAGAGCCTGCTTCGGATTCTGTGTCTCCCTCTCTCTCTGCCCCTCCCCTGCTCATGCTTTGACTCTCTTTCTCTGTCAAAAATAAATAAACATTAAAAAAATTATACTTCTTTAAGTTGAGATGTGATTTTTTTTTTTATTTGAGTTTAGTTGACACACAATGTTACATTAGTTTCAGGTGTAAAACTTAGTGATTTGACAAGTTCATACATTATGGGGCTATACATTCTTTTTTTCTTTATGTTCCATTTACCATGAGCAATACCCATAATATGCATTTAATAAAAATTATAGTTGAATGAAGGAGTATAAATACATTTGCATCATGAAGGTGAAATGTCTATTTCTCTATACCAAAATCAATAATTTAAATAAAATCTTTTATTATATCAAATCAGTGTGAAATTAAAAATACATGATGATGCTTTATTTCTATTCCACTGACATATATATATATTTTATGTTAATACATATTTATTTTTTTATATAAATAAAATTCAGCAATCTCACCATCTGGTAATAGCCATTTTTGTGGTATATTTTCTATTTGATTGTGGTATATTTCTATTTTCTATTTGTTTTCTATATTTCTATTAATATTCTTTTTATCTCATGTTAAATTTATCATTCATAAATATCCATCAGTCTCTCAGAAATGCAAAAGCCCCATGGAGAATTATCTGCCCATAGCTGTCGAGACTTTATTTAATTTTGAAATTTTATATTATAGAAATTGATTATAAACTTTCATAAGTTTTCTTCCTACTATTACACTAAACAAAATATTTAATCTTTAAGTGTGCACACCTAAGTATGTGAGAAACTTATAATTTATTCTCCCCATTTGAATATAGTGTACAAGTGCATAGATGAAAAATAATTCAAAAATGACATATTTGTTGTGAAAATGCCGTCAAAAGGAAGTGGCAGTGAATTGCATTAGAAATGTCTGTTTTAATGTCCGAAACTAACTATTCTTGATGTAGAGATTGTTTGTTTTGCTTTGATTAGGCTATTGGTTATGAAAATTGTTGAATATTTTTGAAAATTCATGAATTGAATGTTCTAAGTGTTACAACTCAGACCAATGAACCAGAGTTGACCAATACTTCTCACTCCTCTCTTCAGGATGGGAGGCCTTGAGAATAGAATTGTGAGGAAAGCATAATGGAAGATTTGCTCTCTATTCTTCCTTGCTTTTTGCATTAATGCATAGTCTCTAATTCATGTGCAAATGTTTGTATGTCTGGAAATTTATAACAAAACTTGCTTTTCCAATACTTATTACTCCAGCCTGTTTCAAAAACAGATAAAATTTTCTGAACAGCCCTTCAATGATAGCAAACATTATTGCTTCCTCTGCTTATTACTACTTCTCCCTGCTCTTTTTCCTCAGCCCAATATAAGTCTAAATAAACACAACTTGTTACTTTTCCTTTTACATTTAGTTTGGAAAAATGTGGCCACATTTTCAGTTATCCTTTTCAAACAGTTAAAATCTTACCTCACTTGCAAGACATCTTTCTGAATTACCTAATCTCCATTTCATTTTGGTCTGAAAAGCAGCACTAGAAGTTTTGTGATAGGGAAGTTAGAAGTGAAATAATTCAAATAAAAATGTTTATGTAAATTATGTATGTGACTTGTTATATAACTCTGATTACTTGCAAATCTGAGGAAGAATTAAGGGAAAGAGAAAGGGGTTGGGCAGGGAAAGGAAATGGAAAGGAAGGGGAAGATAGAGGAGGGGAAGGGAGGAAAACAATCTTCTTAGTGAAGTTTGTGATGACCACCATCCCCTTCTGGGAAAAAAAAAAAAAAAGATGAATTCAATCAGTTTATATCCTTAAGCTATTATGCAACTTTTATTGAGCATTCAAAGAAAAGAAAACAAAAGAAATTATCCTTTAGAGCAAGTTAAAGCAAAAACAACCTAGTAGAATCACATAAACTTATTTGGAAAATTTGTCAAGTTATTATGCTTTCTACAGGGTGCCTGGATGGCTCAATTGGTTAAGTGTGCGACTCTTGATTTCGGCTCAGGTCATGATCTCACAACTGTGAGATCGAGCCCCACATCCAGTTCTGGGCTGACAGCACAGAGCCTGATTGGGATTCTCTGTTTCCCTCTCTGCCCCTCTACTGCTTGTTCTCTCTCTGTCTCTGTTTGTCTCTCTCAAAATAAATAAACTTCAAAAAAATGTATTACCCTTTCTAAATTTTTTTTTTAATTTTTTTTTTTAATTTTTTTTCAATGTTTATTTATTTTTGGGACAGAGAGAGACAGAGCATGAACAGGGGAGGGGCAGAGAGAGAGGGAGTCACAGAGTCGGAAACAGGCTCCAGGCTCTGGGCCATCAGCCCAGAGCCTGACGTGGGGCTCGAACTCACAGACCGCGAGATCGTGACCTGGCTGAAGTCGGATGCTTAACCGACTGCGCCACCCAGGCGCCCCTACCCTTTCTAAATTTTATTGTTCTCATTAAAAATGGGTGATAATAATAGCAAAAATCCCAAGATGAGGTTTGATCATATAAGTACAGCACTTTCATATGTCTCAGGCATGCAGTAAACACATTACATAACTAAGCTCAAGATCCTTTTTTAAGTGACACATCTAGAAATGAGAAAAGAAGTCCCCAACCAGAAGCTCAGTCAAATTAGTAGACCAGAATAAGTGCATTTGCATTTGAGATATGAAATCCCAAACTTCCTTCATGTATTACTTCCCTTACTTATTTATAACAGGATTAGTTTAGTGTCACATCTTATATAGATTCCCAAATGTGTTGATTTCAGAAAGAGAGAATTAAGAAGGAAAAAACCTTGAAATTAAAAAGAAACTAAATGGAATCCACTGAGTAGTAGTATGTTTTGGATTTTAAATGGAAATGCTCTGAAACTAGATCAATAAAATCCTATCAATTTAATTTACAAAAAAATCCAGCCAATAAGAAACATAATACAATGCATTTGGTCTTGGATTTAAGCAATCCTGGCTCTCTAGTCTTCGACTGAGTGTCTATCTCAGTGGTTCCTGTACTAAAAGATGCCAAAGGTGGAGGACTTATGACCTGAGAATTAAAGTTATGAATATTTAGGCTGTTATGCAAAGCACCAACAGAGCAAAGTATGCATGCAGATAATCATGCATTGTACACTAATCAAATTTTAATAAGTGGGGAATATTATTGTAGAAGCACATGACTTACCAAAAATGTGTTTTTTTTCTTTTTTTTTTTTTTTTCATTTTGCAGGAAAAAGTCCAGCATTTACAGAAGGCTTTTGCTTCAAGAGTAGATAAATCCACACAGACTGAACTTCTAGGCTATGATGTAAGTAGCTATATAAAACCATTTTTATCTTCTTTATTGGTATTCAGACCTCCACAGCTTATTTACCTCTGTAGCTGCTATGTCCATGCACTGATTTAATAGGATTTAGTGGCTCACCATTCATCTTTTTCTCTTAAATAATCCCCAAATACCTTCTGGAACTGAAAAAGATAATTACAGGCACCGACTAGCATACCAATGTCTTCTTATTTTTTTTAAACTAACATCTCTAATATAGTCTTTTGAATTAGTAAATTTGCAGACATGTGGAAGATACATACTAGAATGCAAGAACAATTTATCTTTAAGAAAGTACTAATTTATTTGTTAACAGTTTAATAAAGTTATGTTCACAATCACCATGGGCCAGGCACATCATTTTTACATTCTGGTATGTGAAAAGAAACACAACTTTGTAGAGAAATTTACTATTTCTAAATAGTAAGCTAAAATACTGTTTTAGCTTTTTAGCTCCAGTGCAGGCTACAGAAAGTAATTTAATTGAATGTTAGCATTTTTTTCTTAGTGTGAAGTACTTGTTGAATTGTCAAAATAGGATTATAAAACGTGTTGATACAAGATTGCTTCTAGTAACACTGGATGATTTTGGATAACTTAGATTTACATTCCTATCTTTTCTTAAATGAAGCTATAAAGTTTTCACTTTGCCTAAGTTCATGACTTTAAACTTCCTTTTGATGAACCTATAAAGAATTATCTTCTTTTTCCTGTATCTAACATTTGTAAGAGCTCTCTCTTCTATTTAAAAAAAATGATATTATTTTTAGCACTTTATTGACAAGTAAAATTAGAACAGAAGTAATTTTAAGTTGTTTGATGAAAGTTTTTAATGATAAAATTTAAGTTTATCCTCATGTCCTATTATATGAAATGACATAAATATGAATGGTACTTTTGTGTTGCCTTGCAAATTATATTGATATATTTAACATAAAGCTACTTGTGTCTATTAGGAAATAAACTAAAGTTTTGAATTGCACTGCAGGTTGTTTTCCACTATTTATATATGTTATTTTTTAATTAAAAAAACATTAAAAGCTATGCTTTTCTTTTGAATTTTTCTGTTACATTCATTTTAAGATATGTTTATTATAGAACCCTAAATATTTTAGATATCAGTATTGTGACTACACTTCTTGCTTAAATACCAATGTTATATATTATTTAAGTGATGTGAATATTTAATTTTTTAAAGTAGAAATGATTTCTAAGTTCAAAGAGGATTTAAGCCACAAGCATTTTTAATGTTTATCTCTTTTGAAGGAGGTTTTTTTTTCCTGTTTAAAGTTTTTTGATGTGTATTATTTATGTATCAATACCTAGGATATAAACTCAGTATGTATTTTACAAATACCCTTTATCTTTTTAAATCTGCTAGCCAGTTGTCCAGTAAGGCTAATAAATAAATAGGTTCTATTAAATTGTATTCCAACATAACAAAATTCTAAGTTAACTGAGCACCAGAAAACTGAAGTCACTTGTTCACTACCACATGAACTTTGTGGAAGTCTAGTTATTATAAGTAATGTATTCTTACACAAGGAAAGAGGAAAACACGTGTGTACTGGGACTCAAATATTCCACTTTACTCAATAAGGAAATGATGTTTGGGAGACTTAGTTTCAAATTTTGAAAGAATTGAATATAAATATAGAATGTGAGAGAGCTATAGCACAATTAGTGACTGCAAGAGAGAAATAGTTGCTAAGAGATGAATGGTACCTGTGGGGAAATAACTAAGCTGTCTTGTATTTGCCTATCTATTCCGATAACGTTCTTGTTTCTATGAGATTTACTATATCAATGCTACATCATTCTCTCAACTGTAAATAAAAATTCTAAATAGAGCCATGAATGTAGTTAATCCTTACTAAATGTTCATTGTTTCTGGCTTCTTTTTATATCTAACAGTGAGAGTTTAATGTATTTTACTGTATTGAATAAAGGCTAAGAATAATAATTTCTTGGTAGTGAGTCCTTTCAGGATTCCTTTGTTTAAGTGTCTCGTATGATTTAGGTAGTCATTAACATAGAATAATAATCTGTTCTAAAGGTTTCATATTTTACTTTTCCTGGTGATAGATTCTAGGATATAATCATCAGAATCAGAAAATCAGTCACCAAAGATATGCATATAAACCTCATGCCACTACCTGGATGTAACTGTAATAGTAAACTTTGGGGCATTTTGTATGGAAAAACAGGGAAGGGAAGTATTTTAAATAAGCAAATTAGATGTAAGTAAAGCATTTTAAATGTGATGAATTGTGTGACTGTTGGGAACATATGACTCATCAACAGTGTATTTTTTTTCCATGAATAGGATATATTTTCTATACTTTTCAATATGTATTTATACACTTTTCACTTTTCATATGTGATAACAATAATTATCATTTGACGTATAATACTTTTCTCAGAGAATAGTCTGAAATTATTCTGTTTTCTCATAAATACACATATTCACATATATACATACTATGTCTACTTATAATATGCAATAGTATTTTTCAGAGAAAAATATGAAAAATCCTGTAGAAATCTTACACATTATGAATGATTCTTATACTCTCTTTCTTGCTTTCTAACGCTGTCAATATTAGCCACAAATTATACTTTCCCGATCACTGTGGATCATGTTCCAGTGACACAATGTCAGAATATAAGAGACTACAAGTATCCTTTAATATAATTTTCTTGGGAAGATAGCTGTTGCTACACATCGCACTTAAGATAGGAAATATAATTCCTGAGTGACATTAATTATAATGAAAACTATGAAAAGAAATTTCTGAAAATCCGCTACAGCGAATAAGTTCTAAAATTCATATAATAAACTACTTCCATCCTGTAACAGATTTATCAGGAGATTTGAAACTAATGTTAGTGTACAACGTGCTTTGATTTCTAATGCACGTGACAAAAAATATTTAAAAATAAATTCAGAGTGTCTCAGCAAGGGCCTATAAACACAATAGTTCTTGAGATGATGAGGGAGATTGTTAAATAAATGATGAATGTGTCTTAAATAATCAATGACAATTTAACCTCTTTCACTTTCCTGTGTCTACACAGGCTTAGTTTATTGAAAGATCAAAGAATAATTTCTTAGGTGTCACTTGTGTTATTAAAACAGGATAGAAGATGGATAGATGTAGTCAAGTAGCAATGTTGGCAATTACAAGATTACATTAAGAGTTAGGGATGATTTTTCTGGTTACATCGACTGTATACATAAATGTTTCAGCATAAAACATACGCTGTCTGTAAATATTTTATAGTTTGAACTCCTGCAAACAACATTTTTGGATTAAATAATCGGGAATGAATAACCAAAATGCAGTGAAGATCTTATATTCTAACGGGGCAAAAATTCAGGTACTTTAATTAATTAGGCATCTTTATAGCCAGGTTTTTTTCTTTTTAACTTCCTTTTGATGTTTTACAGGTTATCTTTTTACATGTGGCTGATTTACTTTAAGTGTAAATTTTCTTTTCAATTAGAGCTTGAATTAAACTCAGAACAATCCCAGGGTCTCCAAAGAAGTCTTCCTTTAATTAGCATATGTTTTATATTTCTATTTAATAAGAAGTGTTTCTTAGTATTGAACTTGCAATTTTTTGTTCAGATTTCTTTAAGAGTTTTGATGTTATCAAGTATTTCATCAAATATTATTAATCACTGTTAGTCTTAATATCCTTAATGGTTTTCATTTGGCCATTTAAACTGAATCGTGGCATTACATATATTTTGTCTGTGTCACGTATGAGTGAAGCATAACTCAGTTTGGAAAAGTATGATCTTGCCACTGTGTATTTTTCAAATATTTTAACAGTTTCCAAGTGGTGGGATTTTCTTTATAACTGAACTTTCCTATGTATATGCTAGGAAACTAATATTAATACTAGTTGCATTATGAATACACATTTTGAAAGAAGAACTCAGTGCAGTTGTCTGTATATTTTCAATCTATGCTTCTTTTCTTAGATTTTATTTTGGAGGCCCTCCTGACACAGTTAATAGTGTACAGGGAATTCTAACAAATACGGAAATAGTTCATCATATAAGGAGTAAGAATGATTAGTTTTTACCATAACTGTTTTGTTAGCTATGAGACAGAGGAAGAGAGTATTTTGTGTGATGCTACTATATTATGTCAGCCTATGGATTAAACCTAATTGTGAGAATTGCATAATTATCAATTAGACATTCTCATCCAGCTGCTAATAAGCTCTTGTTTGTTAAAGCTATCTATTTTGGATCCATCATTGCTATTATTTTTCATAAACTCAGTACTTCTGATCATGTCAGTGTGCCTCAGCATTTATAGATGAGTGCTTTCACCCTACATACTTCATTTACTTACATTTACTTATATCAAGTATTTCTGTTTATTTTTATAAATTAAAAAAATCAGATTTAAAAGCTGATATATCCAAAGTTTTTTTGAACTATGGTTTTTCATATTACATTAAGGGTCACTTTCAGACAAAACCATTGGTTTAAAACACAAGAAATATGATCATCTGCCATAGGGACTTATTAATATTTAATGGAGGAACCAGTGGTGAAGTTTTAAGGGCATCACATTTGAAAATCCATACATGGATTTATTCAACAAATATTACTAAGTGCCCCCTGGAAGCCAGGCTCTGTTCTAGGTGCTTGGAATACCTCCTTTAATCAAACCACACAAATATTTGCTTATTGAGCCTACCTTTTTTGACAGCATACTTATAATAAATAATAAAGTTCAGTAAAGTATGTAGTGTGTTAGTAGGTGCTAAGTTCAGTCTAAAAAGGAAAAATAGCACAAGGAAAGGATAATTGTGAATGAGGGGTTGAGGGCCAAGACTATGATCAGAAATTTTAAACAGGGTGATCTAGGCCGGTCCAGGGCGAGATGTGAGGCTTGAAGGTGGTGAGGTGAAAATCACATTTAGTAAGAAATCCTTTTGTGATTATGCTCCTTGAATACCCCTCAAAGCCCCTCGGTCAGTAAGAACAAATGCTTTGTCTTTGCTGCAGCCCTAGGTAAGAATAGTTGGCTTTGTTTATAGGTCATGTGGTATGAAAAATTGCATACAGTACCATTAAACTGTAGAATCAGACTCCATGCATTGAGACTCACACGAGGGGAACACAGACCCCCTGAGGGAACAGTCACATGGGCTCCTTCTTTCATAGCCCCTTGGCAGAAGCACTGAGAAGAAAGCTAGGTCCTATGAGCCATACCATGTAAATTGCATTGCTTTTCCTCATTCTTTTCTTGCATACACTCTGTCCACCTCCTTCTCTCTCTCTCTCTCTCTCTCTCTCTCTCTCTCTCTCTCTCTACCAGTCTTCTTACAGCTTAGGCAGAGTTGATTTTACATACTTTAATTGTATAATTAGACTTCATTGTATACCAGCACATCACATTTGTCAGAGGTGTACCACTAAAGGAAACTGAGCTGTCAGCACAGAGCCCGACATGGGGCTCAAACTTGTGAACTGCAAGATCATGACCTGAGCCAAAGTCAGACACTTAACCAACGGAGCCACCCTGGTGCCCCGATTATGTGTATTTTAATATGATTAAATCATACTTATGCAACTATTTGTTACTAAACTTTGTTATACTTGGTATAAATTAATATTAATATATTTTCTTTTAAAGGCAAAAGTTGCACTGACTCTAGAAACATTACATTTTCCGTATGCAGAAATCATAAAACAATATATTCTAATTTGAAACAGTAATGACAAATTTTGCCATACCATAAGTATGACAGTGTTTTATTTTTTCCACTATACCTGCTGATGGCATTTCTGTGTTGTCATAGTTGAGCCTTTGTTTCATTAGGCCATCAGATTTAATTAATTAAATTAATTTATTTTTTTGTTTTCCTGTGAGATTCACTATTCTCTGACAACTCTCCCACTTGTACTTGATTTAGCACCACAAATGGATAATATCTATAAAGATCATTAGCCCTCATAATGATCTTGCTCCATCAAAAAGTTTCTCAAGCACTTGACTTATGCTTTGGGAACCGGGGATACATAGAAGGGTACGGGGATGGAGGGAGTAATTTTTCTTTATCCTTCAAATTTCTTGGCTGAGAACCTCTGTAATAAAAGAGAGATTAAAAGAAGAGAAACGAAAGTTTAGTAATGTATAGGCCTCCTATTATACGCAGGCGATACCTAGGGAAATTAAGTTGACTCCTGAGATGGCCCAAGTCATCACCTTAAATGCCATCTCCAGCTAAAGACCAAAGAAAGATGTTGGGGGTTGGGGAGGCCAGTTGTGGAAGTTTACCAGTGGGAAGAGCACAGTGAACAAGGGTAAGGGTGTTACGCAGATATAAGTCTATGTCTTCTCTTTTGATAAGGGTTTCTAGAGATTTGGTCATCCCCTTTTCCTGGTACAGAAAGAGAGATACCCTTTCAAATGGAGATTTCCCTTATAAATATAAATAACCTTTACAAAAGGGTAACTTCTACTTGATTTTCAGAGGTTTCCCTGTGTCTGCAATCTCTTAAAAATTACCAGTTCAAGTTATGCCGAAAAGCATATTTGGGCTGGCAAATTCTGCTTCCCTTCAATTCCACCTTGAAACTTCCCCAAGAAGTTTCACAATCCAGAACCTGAGTTGATACATTGCTCCAATATTTCACTGAGCCCATGTCTGACTCCTGAAAATAGATCACTTCAATTAACTGCTATGTCTCATTTTAGGAAGTGGTCTTGCAGATGGGCTCCCAAAGTTAGTCTTATATTGTGCTAGCAATCAGGTATTTAATAAGAGGCATGTCTATGGAAAAAGATAAGCAAAGTTTAACAATTAACACAAACTATAATAATGCAGTTTGTGAGAACAGGGTGGAGGTAGGGGGCAGCCAATTGAGATTTCTATATGTCAGGTTCAAATCATCTTTCAAAGTTTGAATATCTCTGATGCCATCAGGTGTTAAGGTGAACTTTCTGAGTGGCCTACATATCAGCAGGCACAAAAGGTTGTCCATATGCGCTGTTGTGATGATTTCTCTTAAGTTTATATGAAGTTGTTCACATTCAATTCGCACAGCTTTGGGAAAAGGATAGGTTTTTTGTGTTTTGTTTTGTTTTGTTTTGTTTTGTTTTGTTTTGTTTTGTTTTGCTTTGCTTTGTTTCCTCTCAGTCATTTCAAGTTAGAATGGTGGGAGAGGGATGTCTGGGTGGCTCAGTCTGTTAAGCATCCAACTTTGGCTCAGGTCATGATCTCACAGTTTGTGGGTTTGAGCCCAACATCGGGCTCTGTGCTGACATCTCAGAGCCTGAAGCCTGCTTCAGATTCTGTGTCTCCCTCTCTCTCTGCCCCTCCCCACCTTCTCTCTCTCTTTCACTCTCTATTTTTTTTTTAATTTTTTTTTTTACGTTTATTTTTGAGACAGAGAGAGACAGAGCATGAACAGGGGAGAGGCAGACAGAGAGGGAGACACAGAACCGGAAGCAGGCTCCAGACTCTGAGCCATCAGCCCAGAGCCCGATGCGGGGCTCAAACTCACGGTCTGTGAGATCGTGACCTGAGCTGAAGTCGGACCCTCAACTGACTGAGCCACCCAGGCGCCCCACACTCTCAAAAATAAATAAACAAACATTAAAAAAAGAAAAGAAGAAGAAGGGTGGGATAAAATTGGAAATTAGTTCAGAGAGTTGTAGCAAAATATTTGAGAAAATTGTTAGAATTTAGGATTTGGTCCAATTTACAGGTAGAAAACAACATTTCTAAGACAATAAATTGGACTAGAATCTAATATCCACAAAGTTTTACTACTGAAACATAATTTTCTCTATAATCACCCTTATTTTTGCCAAAATAATCACAGTAGGACTAATTTGTTTGCAAACTAAGTTTAGTTTCATTAAACTTGACCTGATTATGTGCAGGAAGAATAGTGGTTGAATATGTATAAGTTCCTTTGAGGTCTACTTTGCTGGAACTTTCACAGGGAATTTTAGACTGAACTTTTAAAAGCCTTGAGGATAGGAAGCCAAGTGAAGGGCTCACCGTCAGACTTTGCCTGCAGAATCTAGAGATTTGGATTAATTTCTCTCTTCTTGAGGTCCCAGAGATATCCTATGGCTTCTGCACCATCCAGAAAGTGAGCTTTCTTAGTCATCTGGTAGGACTGCTGGGATCGCTGTAAGCAAAACACCAGGCTGCTTTTCCAAGGAGTGTTATCTGCTTCATGAAGTGAGACTTGGTTCCTTGAACCTGTTTGGTCATGTTTAATTCTATGCACATTCTCAAGGGATCAGATAGGGAGAAAAAGTAATTGTTTCATCTGTGTTCACAAAGACATACTTACCAAATTGCTGTAATTCATACTTAGCTTACTAGAAAAGAAAAAAAAAAGTTTCCTTAAATCTAGAAAAAAACAAAACATTAAAGAATCAACGTTGCAAACAAAGTCATAAGAATTCGCATTTTCATGAGTTTATTCAGCACCATGTTATTCTTGTTCTGCTTGGTTTTCTATTACTTGAGTCAGTTCTGGACATTCTTACCCAGTTCAGATTAAACCTATGTTCAGCAATTAATGTTCAGTATTTTATCTTATTTGCACATGATCTAGATATTCAATAAATTTACATCATTCAGCTTAACTCAAGAAAACTCTAAAGGCAGAAGTTACCTAAGAGATTTGGGAAACTATTTCAGTAGCTATATCATAAACACATAATTGTTGCTCAAAAGTTCACCTAAAAACTCTTATTCCTCTTACATCTAAATCACTTGCTCCCAACAGTTATGCTTAGACTACTCACAAAATCTTTGTGAGAAATTAGGCAAAGTCTGTCATTGTTGTTTTCTTACCGAAGAGCTTTGTAACAGAGGTAACATGAACTTCTTTGACCTAGGTAGAATAAAAATTGTATACCTGAATTATATTTGTTGACAACATTGAATACATGTCTATTTTTATTAAACCAACAAACTTCACTTAGCTTTTATTTACTGCAAAAAAATCCAAGATCACATGAATTTGAAACAAACATTTGGGTTAGTTTTTATATTTTTGACTTTTAGAAATAATTTATATAGTGCATATTTTAAGCTATTTAAATAGAGTTTTTACAAATTAATTTTAGCAATAGCATCCAGAGGTTAATTTAAAAAATCACACATTTTACATCATATATAGACACAGGTAAACATATAGGCTGACTGAAAAAGAGATCTTATAGCTAAAATTTTAGCTATGAGTCAGGTACAACACTAAACTCACTAGTTTATAAGAGAATATTTGGATGCAAATTGTGTTTCTGGCACTTTACCAGCTCAGATAGCTAAAGTTTTTCATACTAATATTTGTGAGGAAGACACTGGGATATTTCATCTGCCCAATTTCTAATAAATCCTTTTTTCTCCTTCTGATGAGAAATATCTTCTTAAAGTTTGCATTTTAAAGAATGGCTCTTAGAACATGGAGAAGATGGGTAGAAAATTTACATCTCAAAATCACAGAAAGTATCTGCATTTTCTCCAAAATGGAGTTTGGGGGTATATTTGCCTATTATCAGTGGTCTGAAGTAACTACTATTTAAAATTTCCTGATTTCTCTTAGTCAAAGGACATTCAGTTTCCAATGTATTGATCTTTTGCAAGCATTTTGAGATGAATTTTGAGAAGTTTGGAGAATTAATAAAAAAGGACAGATGGATTTTGCATTGCTTCTGGAACTGTACCTCTGTTTTTACAAAGATTTGCAAGACAAAAGCAGTTGTTTCTAATTACTCAAAGAATTGGGTTATAGCCTGAATGATATCAGGGAACTGACCCACACATCTGACTGCAATTTCAATTTGCTTTATAGCAGAAGAAGATGTCCAGTTAAGAAATCAAAATATTTCTATGTTCTGGAACTTCAGTAGGTCTTTGTGCAGGATGCATAAAGCATTCAACCAAAGCCTTCAGGTGGTCTTCTTCCCCCACCCCCCCAAATGTACCCTTCATCCTTAGACCAACTTAAACTTAAGGGGGGGAACAACTTAAACTTAGTTTTGTTTGTATCAGCCTCTGACCCTTGGCCTCCAGCTAATCCATTTCCTGATCATTTGTAGGAGGATCTGGGAGAAATTCTGATCTGTTTACTTGGTGCGGGGGGGGGGGGGGGGGGGGGCAGACAGCTTGTCTGACAACTGCAGTATAATCATAGAAAGGAAGAACCTTAGCCATTAGTCAAAGTTCCTGTGAGTGGTGTTGTGAATGTCCACTGATTTTTCTAACTCTTCTCTAAATTTGGTAACATCTTGTGAAAGTGGGATAGGTATTAAGGAGGGCACTTGTGATGAGCACTTGGTGTTTTTTGTGAGTGATGAATTACTGAATTCTATTTCTGAAACCAATATTGCATTGTATGTAAACTAACTAAAATATAAAAATAATAATAAATAATAAATAAATAAATAAAACTTCATAATTTTATCTTGTTAAAGAAGCCCATAATGTGAGCCATTATACTTCTTTGTGTCTTCTTTTCAATTTAGTCTTTCTGTAGATACCAATAAGATAATTCTTTAAAAAAAGAACTAATTTTTTTTTTTTCAAATATAGAAGTTTGTTTATGTTTTCAGTTCAGAGTATCCATCATTTGGTCATTGACAAGTAGGATCTTTTATTAATTCAATAGCAACTCAAACCAATCAGGCTTAACCATAAATTTATGGTTTAACCATAAATCCAAGAGGCATCCCAAAAGAAGGTGTAAAGATGCAGCCCTCACAAGATCCAGAAAATTTACTTGCAGTTATCCTAGGAAAGCAAAGACCTGTTGCCACAGGTGGTAAGAATGAGAACTTTGGATGCCTCCAGTCACAGACTCTCTAATCAGTTACCCCAAACAGATGGTACTAGAATGGGACTTTTCCGGCACTAATGAGACAATGCAGGTTGAGACTACAAAGACCCCTTATGGAACCAGGATCCTTTAAGACAGTCTCCCCTGAGAGGTGGCATAGTTGGACAAAGAGTATACTGCCTTTGGGATCCACAGCCTATTGGGTTTTATGCCAAATGCATGTGGACACATTCATTTTCCAGCTGGCAGAGACCAGAGTATATTCTCACTGGTCACAAAGCCAAAGTCTTCTGACCTAAAATAAGACAAAAGGAAAACCTCCTCTAGGCTATGGTTCTTTTTGTGACCAATGACACAAAAGACAAACCACCAAAAACAAACAAAAACAATGGTCATCTCTGGGAGAAAAGAGAATCAACAGAAAACCAGATTACTCACAACAAATTTACCAAATTCACTATACCCAAGGAACTAGTTTACATAAATATTATCTCCTGTTAATTTAAATTTGGAAAGGAAGCAATAAGAATTTTTAATCTTTATCTCTTGATCAGCCACTACAGAGAGAGATACCTGCGAGAGCTGACTTTGGTAAGAATTCTTACCCTTTGCTAATTTCTGCCAGTTTTCCAGGATCCCATCTGCAGGCTCCCCCAAGAATGGGGTCTCATCAGATCCCTTCCGGAGGCACCGAACTGTAGCAGAAGGAAAATGATTTCCCCTCTACCCTCCCAGGTTCTTGGCAGAGACCTCCCCTATCATAAAAGATTAACAGTAGGAAAATACTTCCTGTATATATGGAAGATACCCAGGAAAATTTCCCAAAATGGCCAGGCTACCACCTTCTGTATCATTCCCAGCTAAAGACAAAAGAAGGCTGTTGAGGCTCAGGAGAGGTTATAAGAGATAACCAGGAAGTGCAGAGTAAACAAGGATAAGGTTGTTATGCAGATTTAGGTCTGTGCCTGCTCCATTGATGAGTTTCCAGAGATTTGGTCATCCTCCTCTTCTAGTACAAAGAGGGACACACCTTACAAATGGAGATTTTTCCTTATAAATGTAAATGTATTTTACTAAAAGGGTAACTTTTACTTTGTTTTCAGAACTTGTGCTGTGTCTTTGGTGCTTAAAAATAACCAGCTCAAGATAATCCTTATGTCAAAGAGGCATATTTTGGGTGGCAAATTCTCTTTTATGCCAGCTTATATCTTCTTCCAGTGAAAGAACTGGATAATGATTCTAGGGGGAAAGGCATTAAATATTACATTATTAGTGTTTCAAAACAAAAACCTAAGCTGTTTTCATAACTTATAAATGGTGTAGAGAATTAAAGAAAACAGTTCCATAAGTGTTTGACTTTGTACCAAACAGGTAAAGGAATAGGAATTTTCAGGATATTGCATTACAGAAAGTTTCCTAAAAGGGAGCCACATGTAACGTTAATCTCATGCTCTGTGAAGTAAGAGTACCAGGAAATGATACTCATGTGATGCTACATTGTTAAAATGATAATTAGAATTTTAAATTCATAAAGTTGAATTACTGTGGAGACAATTTATACCAGAGTGTAATTTGCAATGCAGAGTACTTAGAGAGTCATAGTTTTTTACATGTCAGAATAACTTCAGATTTGTCATTATTTTATGAATTTTGTGCTTGTATATTGATTATGAATTTGGGTTTAATCCATCAAATGAAAGGAAAATATATTTAAGGTACCATCCGATATAGAGGATTTTCAGAGAGAAAAATACTCTAGACAGGTTCAATATTTTCTTGCATTGAAGAGTATAACCTAAAAATTGATAAATTATTCATATTTTAAGACTATTATTGAATTGAAAATAGTGCTTTTCAACTTTTTAGGTTACAAAAAACACTCAATATTATCCCTAAAATGTTCCTTAAAGGCTTTGTTAATTTATTAGGAAGTTGCTACAAAAGCTAATTTAGTCTGAAACGATTAGTTTTTCTTCTTTGAGGGAGCATCAGTAACGTGAGAAATAAGCCCACTGAACCAATTGAAGGAGGGAGTCAGAGACTGGGAGCATAGTGAAGGGAGGCTTTAATCAATGTTCTTGCAACACAGAGACTTCAGTTTTTTGGCGCATGCTCATTGCAAAGCCTGTGAAGATAAGCCCACAAAAGGGAGAGGGGAAGAACCAGGAAGTTAAGTGTCTAAGGGTTTGGGACTCCATTATCAGTGGGTGGGTGGTAGATATTTCCAATAGGTTGTAAGCCTATTGTTAACTAGACAGCCCAGCTTTTATTTGGTATTTCTGAAAATCAATCATCTCACTTATGTCTACAATAATGACTCATCATTTAACATTAAGAAATATGAAACTAAAAGAAACTTAATGTGAATTATAAAAATACACCAAAATTACTTGGTGTTGAGTGTATGTATTTTCTACTCTTTTAAAAGTTTCCTCAATTTTGATTATTTAGTATGTTAAAATAAACACACAAACACTGAATCATTGTAAATATATTACATGTACATAAACAAATATTTTAGTATTTCAAATATAATGGATATAATCTTACTCTAATTGTTACTGAAACCCAAGTTTAGCTGCCTGTCATTGCTGGAAGAGCCAAAACTCAAAAGTGTTGATTGGAAAGGAATATGAGCTTTATTCAGGAGGCTGGCCACCTGGAGAAAAGTTGGACTCTGGTCCAAAAGCCACCTCCAAAGTTTCTGCCTGGCCTAGGAATTTATAAAGGGGTTTAGGGTAGTTAATCAGTAAAGGGGGTGAACTGGTCCATAACATTCCTTGATTACATGTAGCCTTGATGATGCCAGTTTCAGACATTATCTCAGTGCTCAGAGGTTGTGCAAGGGGGCCTGGTTTCTGTTTCATGATTAGCAGAAGGGCAGAAAGAACCCGTAATCTATAGGTATACAAAGAAAGGGGTTAGTTAATCACATTGGCTAAGGGAATTTGCTAAAGTTAAAGACTAGTAGGTTGGTCCATGGGCCTGAGGCAGCTTCATAATATTAATGTTTTTTACTTATTGATTTAAGTGACTGAATATCATTCTATCCTGTGAACCTTTTAAATATTTTTTATAATTCTTTTTAATTTCTTTGTCCTTTTAAAGGACATTTTTATATGGCACAATTCCTTATCAAGGCGAATTTTGAAAAATCAAAATTTATGTAGTTTTATCCTCCAGTCAACAGTGCTATTTCTAGAACTCTATGCTGCACATACACATTTGCATATAGCAAATAAAATTCCCATAACTTTTTTTATTTTTTTTTTTTTAATTTTTTTTTTCAACGTTTATTTATTTTTGGGACAGAGAGAGACAGAGCATGAATGGGGGAGGGGCAGAGAGAGAGGGAGACACAGAATCGGAAGCAGGCTCCAGGCTCTGAGCCATCAGCCCAGAGCCCGACGCGGGGCTCGAACTCACGGACCGTGAGATCGTGACCTGGCTGAAGTCGGACGCTTAACCGACTGCGCCACCCAGGCGCCCCCCCATAACTTTTTTTAATTGGCATTCATTGTAATAAAGACAAAAAAATTAACACAAATGTCCATCAATAGGGGCTGTTTTATAATGGCTCGTTTACATAATGGAGGAGCATAAAACTAAAAAAAAGAGAAAACATCAGTGTTCTAATGTGGAGTAATTTTTAGAATCTGTTAATAAGTCAAAGTGTAGTTATACGGTATTTCATTTTTTTGATGTTTTGTATAAGTACAGATAATGGAAATAATAAACATGTTTATCTACAAGGGGAAGCAGGAGAGAAAAAATAGTGTGGAAGGGATGACAAAGTGAATTTTTTAAAGTGTATATTCTAATATAGTTCTCATGGAAGAAAAAAGAGTAAATGTGCTTGAAATAGATAAACTTAACTGGACATCAAATTAGAATATAACCACAGGGGGAAAAATATTGTAAAGTGATTTGGACCCATTCTCTGGTTGTACTTCCTTAGTGGGTTATAGCTTAAGGACCAAGAGAACTGCAAAAAATATATAACTTGACTTAGTAGAATTTTATTAGTACTGTTATAAGAATTTTGAAACTATTTGAAGGGCACATACACCCCAATGTTTATAGCAGCACTATCAACAATAGCCAAAGTATGGAAAGAGCCCAAATGTCCATCGATGGATGAATGGATAAAGAAGATGTGGTATACACACACACACACACACACACACACACACACACACAATGGAGTATTACTCAGCAATCAAAAAGAATGAAATCTTGCCATTTGCAACTACATGGATGGAACTGGAGGGTATTATGCTAAGAAAAATGAGTCAGGGAAGGACAAATATCATATGACTTCACTCATATGAGGACTTTAAGAGACAAAACAGATAAACATAAGGGAAGGGAAGCAAAAATAATATAAAAACAGGGAGGGGGACAAAACAGAAGAGACTCATAAATATGGAGAACAAACTGAGGGTTACTGGAGGGGTTGTGGGAGGGGGGATGGGCTAAATGGGTAAGGGCACTAAGGAATCTAGTCCTGAAATCATTGTTGCACTATATGCTAACTAACTTGGATGTAAATTAAAAAAAATAAAACTTAAAAAAAAATTTTTAATTTATGTACATTGTAAGATTTAACTAATTACATCAAGTGTTACTAGTACTCATATTGAAAGATGAGAGAAAAGAAATATAATTATGAAAATATAAATTAAAAGGGAAAAATAAACCTGTAATATAATATCCAAATAGAAACTATCAACAGGAACTCATAATTTACTACAGAATTTACTACAGTCAGAAACATCTAACCTGAAACAATTCAGACTTATAGACCTAACTTCCAGTATACAGGCAACACAGAAAGTGGATGGATATGTAAAACAATACCATAGGTCAACTGTCAGAAAACTTCCAAATGTGCAGTATTCTGAGAAAACTGACATTGTATCCTTAAAATCAAAAGTGCTGTTAAATATCACGAGATTATCTTAATTAAAGAGACTAAAGGGGCGCCTGGGTGGCACAGTCGGTTAAGCGTCCGACTTCAGCCAGGTCACAATCTCGCGGTCCGGGAGTTTGAGCCCCGCGTCAGGCTCTGGGCTGATGGCTCAGAGCCTGGAGCCTGTTTCTGATTCTGTGTCTCCCTCTCTCTCTGCCCCTCCCCCGTTCATGCTCTGTCTCTCTCTGTCCCAAAAATAAATAAACGTTGAAAAAAAAAATAATTAAAAAAAAAAAAAGAGACTAAAGAGATATCACAAGAAACTCTTAACTACTGAATCCAGGTGTTAGCTCTGCCAACCAGGTGCTAATTGTACTAGTTTTTCTATTTTTCTGTATACTTAGAAGTTTTCCCAGTAAGGGGAGAGGCTAATCCAATTTTAAAAATTAGAATCTAGATTTAAAATGACATTACATTCGGCTGTGATGCATGGTCCAGTTGTAACTCTTGGGTTGTACAGGTTAGTAGTTAATAGCAGCATTTACTAGTAGTATTTGAAGGGCATTTGAGGAAATTTGATTAAGGATAACTATTACAAATGAAAACATGTTGACATGGGAAGTTAGAAGCCATTAACTTAGAAAAGTAAGCAGCAAGTCCAGTAATTAAAAAATATATATATATAATATATATTATATATACATATATATAATACATATATATATGTAATATATATTACATATGTATGGTGTGGTTTCATTTTGGTTTAAACAAAAAATGAAAACAAATACCCAAAAGTCAATGTGATCATTTCTGATCGGTAGGGGTATGACATTTTATTTCCTTATTTCTGCTTCTCTCTTTTTTTCATGTTTAACAATGAACATATGTGCCTTTATAATTTGTAATTTCACTGTAGAAATATATTTTTATTTAATAAATTGATAATGACTCAATTTAATAATAATGTAAATAATTATTTAAAAGAGCAAACTCTGCCACACTGCTATAATGAATACAAAATTATGTTTGTACAATGTATTTAACTTCCAACACTACCTCTATACAAAATAAAATAACTTAGACATTTTCAAGGAACCAAAGTATTAAGATATTTTGTTCTTAAATATAATTTCTAAAAATATTAAATATTGGAGGGTTTTTTGTATCAAATTTGATGATCTGTTGAGTTCATCACATTTTAAAGCCCAAGGTGATTAATCTGTTTCTTGATATACAATATCCCCAGAGTAGTTCATTGTAAAAAAGACTTGTATCTTTCGAGTTTTTGTTGTTCTTACAGCGAAGTCACAGGGAAACATTTATCCTCATTAGTTGAGTTTTAGTATTTCTTGTAGTCCTCTCCATGTTCCACTCGCTAAAAAATGAGAGAAGTCCTGGGGCTTTTTGTCCTCTTCACATGACAAGTACTACAATATTGTAAACTTTTATGGCAAGAGAAATGTTAGTATCATATATTCTAGTAACATTTGGGCCTCTGAACATAGTCAACCTCTTAAGATATTTTTTTCACTCTAACTTTTTTTTAGAAAATTAAAAGGCAGAACTGGGTTAGAATTTTATTAAAAATGAGAATGTTAAGAAGCTTAAAATACACTGGAAAACAGAATCCAGATTTAGGAAATACAGAAATATAACAATATATCACCTCTGTCTTTCATTCATTCAGTAGCATTTGGGGAACAAGTACTCAAATGTTCATTTGTTATTCTTAATGATTCTGCAGACTTTTTTTTTTTTTTTAAACATGTTTGGTTGGCAATTACATTTCTGCTTCTGTGTGTAACATGTAGTTATGGTCCTGGGGTTCCTTTCATCTCAAGTTACTTCACCCTTTTTCATTTATACAGTCATTTAAAAAATAAAAATAAAAAGCTGCATTCCAGGCACTGAGATTGTAGCAGTGAACGAGAGATAGACAAATGTTAAAAAACAAAATTCAATTGAGTAAATTTGAAGATCTAATTGGCTTTATTCAGTGATTCATTAATCAAGCAGTAGCCCATCTAGCAAATAGAAGGGAGTTCCAGGAGCTGTACAAACAGAAGGCTTTTCTAGGCAGAATGGAAAGTGGTAGACAAAGAGGTTTTAACTAAAGAAAAGAAACAATCGGGCAAGGTCACCCTCCCTTGGGGTAATGGTGGGGAGGGGGCAGGGAGGTCTTGTCTTGCAGACTACGTCACTAGTACAGATCAGGAAATTCCAGAGTGACTTTTTGAAAATTCCACTCCACTCCTGGGAGAGGCTAAAGCCGAAATTAGGTTAGCTATTAAATTCTGGTGAGGCTTAGGAAAAGAAACTCCATTTTGGGGCCTGTTGTTAAATTTCTTTATAAACCTCACATTCCAGTGATGAATATAGACAATACATTTGAAATAGAAATAAGAGAATTGCACACAGTGATAAAGGTCATGATACAAATAAGCAGAAAGACAAGAGTAAGAGATGAATCAGGTGAAGAGGAGAGCTTGTGTCTGGGAAAGACTCATCAGGGACTACATGAGTGTGCTGTTTTTGAGCTGTAACCTGAATGAAGGTCAATTGTTCATAAAACTGGAACAAGCATCTTGATGGGGGAAATCAGGGTTTGGAAAATAGTCACCTTCCAATACTGCTTGCCGCTTCAAGACCTCCTCACCTGGGTTTTCATCTTGCCTTCCTACTTACAGTCTCTACATGGTAAAATCTATATAGCATCACACATAAGTCTGTAAAACAAATAAACAAACAAAAAACCACAACAAACACACCCCTTTCATTGTGTTGTATTTCTACTTTAAAACTCAATGATTCGCTAAGTCTTAAAAGACAAAATTCACTTTCCTCAAACAGTACCCATAGTCGCTGAAATTAAACCCTTCTCTATTTATGTTGCAAACATAAACCTTTTATTCTACTTAAACTGCACCAACACAAATTGCTATTTCTTGTCTCTGTTGTTTAGAGTTTTGTTTTTAACCATTTTATCTGGAATGTCCCTCCTCTGTAATAGATCTCTGTTTTCCAGCCATGCTCCAATTTCATATCCTTACTATGAGGACCCAAACTGGGGGTAATTTCTCTTTCCATAGAATTATGTCAGCAGTTATCAGTCCTGTATAACTGACTATCTTGTAGTTGGCAGTTACTATAAATTCTAAAAATTCTCACCAGTTTTATGTATTGACATATAACTGATGTCTTGTTATATGTCAGTCTTGTAGTAAGGCTTCTCTCTTATTTATATTCATTTATATTCAACTAAATTCTACATTCCTCAGGGGCAAGTGCTATATTCTATACTTCGTGGATTATGTATTTCTTTTTATATATATTTTCTGCACAATAGAGTTTCTCTTTTTTTTTTTGAAGTTGAAAAGATGGAAGATTATGAAATGTTTCCATTTCTATCACTTAAAACTATAATGAAGTATACAGGTTAAAATAATAATAATAACTGCTGCAGATAAAATTCTGTTGGAGTTTTGTTTAGGACCTTGGATGGTGACTATGGTTTAGAAATATATCACGAAAGCCATGTGAGATTTACCTATTATTTAATTACGTAATTTTCTTTAAGCCATTTTATTTGAGAAATACATAAAGGAAAGAGCTGGGTAAAACTATTTTTTGTTTTTGTTTTTGTTTATTCACAAAACCAAAGGAAATAATAGAATTTTGCCAATCGATCTTTCCTCTTTTACTTGCATAAAATGTATTTCATTGGAAGTTAGGAACCTGTAAGCATTACTAATAAACATTCATAAATTTTAATTGGAATTTTGACTTAGAAAATCATAAGTAAAACAGTTTTTTGTTGGTCTCTGCTTTTTTAAGTGTTTATGTTTTAAATTTTCATATGAAATAAAAATTTCATTTCATTTCATTAATTTGAAGTCATTCATTTATTTACTTTTGTTTTCTTCTTTTCAAGGCCCTGTGGAATCCTACATGCACTGAAGGTTTATTTAAACCAGTAAATATTTCAACCTAGGTTAAATCATTTGACCATAAGCAATGTATCATCAGTCTGTGACATGTGAAATATTGAATAAAATCAATTTTCCATCATTCCATATGTTAGCTATTTCATGTAATATGCTAGTTTCCACTCCAAATATTTCATTTTCTGCATTTGTACACAATCGCATAAAATACTTATTTATTTTACATATTCCTACCTTATTCTTACTGTATTTTGACAACAAAAATAGGCTTACTTAAAAATTATATGCAACTATTTTTAAATGTAACATTCCACTTGGCAGTGCACATTTTCTGTTCAACCTTTTCATCCATCTCATTTGTCTCTCTGGTTATAGTTTTCATTTAATTTCATCACATATTCTATGCACATTAGGAAAGTTTGTAAACAGTACTAGTTTCTCCCATCCTAGTGAGATAATTCCTACTGAAGAACTAAATTCTATGTTTCTCTTGTATTGAGATCAAAAGATGAAAGCAGGGTGTCTTCAAATGAAATACATAATGAGTCTTATTCAAACTTATTCAAAATACATAATGAGTCTTATTCAAACTACAGAAAGTCAGAAACCTATTTATATCTCTGAACATGTGAAAAAAGTTTATTGGATACTGACTGACCTCATATTAAGGGAAGTTTCTTGAATGTATCATGAAAGAACACTTGTCTCCTGGACTTAGCATTGCTGCCTGATTTCTGTGTTTTGTTTTGTTTATTGCCTTTCTAGAAGAGCTCACTTTAATTATTAAATGGCCAGGTGGAACAAGGCACCCTTGAATGTTGTAGTTTATTGCAAGGGTAAGTGACACAGCCCAGAAGGGTTTCAGTGTTGTGAGCAGGGTGCCCGGCAACAGAAGAGCCACAGAGCTAAGGAGAGGAAAGCAGGTCTTACGGAGTTCTCTATATTTTTTTCAAACAGACAACAAAATAATCATAATTAATGGTAGTAACATTCAGATATATGTTATAAAATGTCTTAAATTATTTGAATCATTATGTAATATAATATGAATGATCACATGTTGGCTTTAAACCATGGTGTTAAAATAAAATTATAAATATATTTATTTACTTGAAAACATTGTATGTGTCCTTGTTGACTTTGCCCCTTAATGCATTCTTTTATAACCTAAGATAGAACTATTTTGTTTCTCTAACAATTTTCTATAGTTTATTTTGTAATCCTATTCTTATCTCTTCCTTTTTATGGCCTTATTTTATATTTGAAACCTTTAAATGTAGATAAAGTAAGAAACCCCATCACCTACAATAAAGCACTCACCTGGTAAAGATTTTTATCAACTTGAATGATCAATATCATTTTAAATAAGAAGAAAGAATTTAATGATATTTTGACTAAGATGCAAAGAAAAGAAAAACTTGTATTATTAACTGGATTCTAGATTAAGTCAATGAAGAAAGTTACTTTTTTCCCTACAAGCAATGTAGCAGAAACTGTCCACACAGACAAAGTGATCAGTTACCTCAAATCGTACAATTTCAAGATTGTTCTTTAACACTAGTGAGACGTTTCGGTGTTGCTTCCTTGGATGTCGGCCAAGGAAATGAAACTGTTCTTTCATTCTTTCCTTTTTTCTCTTAATGGAACTTGGGCTGAGTATACATTAATGAGCATGTTTATAGTTAATAATTTTACTTTATTAAAATGTGTTTATTTGATTACATTGAAAGTGTTTTTAGAAAAATGTGCAAGAACCATTGTACTTACTGTACTATACTCCAGGGTGTTGCAAAGCTAAGGTTGGTATTTGATGACAGGCATCAGAGTATATCTGACCATTGAAAATAGTACAACAATAGTGTATATTGATGAAAGGAAGCATTATGTTGAACTATGACTCCTGAGTGCCTGAAATACTCTAACAGTTGCTAACTCAAAATAAGAGAATGATAAGCTTAATTATGTTTTGTTTCCTAATAAGGAAAGTGAAATTTGAAGAGTATGAGCTTTCTCAAGTTCATGTAACTATTCTAATGATATCAAAGTCATAGATTATGCTCAGGTGTTCCAGATCAAAAGAATTTTGTTTTATTTTTCTGACTTCAGAATACTGGTGGATTTTATAATGACAAAACTCAATACAGATTATACATGGATTACATTTACAGATATATAGATAATTGTATATTGTGTATACATTATGCATTATTAAAGATAGAATTTCTCTGAAATATGCATTATGGATAGGAATAATTGTGATGATAAAATCTTGACTATGTGAATACCTAATTCTTTAACATGTATAACATATGAGCCAAGAAAATAGTTTTATTAACACATTTTATCTATATTTTAAATCATGAAAATTTAATTTGTCATGCTCTGTAATATATGCATGTTAAATGTTTTTATTTATCATATTTTAAAATATAGGCAACTTAAGGGCGCCTGCCTGGTTGGTTCAGTTGGTTGAGCTTCTGACTCTTAATTTTGGCTCAGGTCATAATCCCAGGGTTTTGGGTTTGAGCCCCATGCTGGCTCTGCACTGAGTGTGGAAACTACTTGAGATTCTTTTGCTCCCTCTCCTCCTGCCCTTCTCCCCTTCTCACACGTACTCTTTCTCTCTCTCTGTCTCTCTCTCTCTAAAATACATAAATAAACAAACAAACAAACAAATAAAACAAAAAATATTAAAACTGTTCACCTCTTTAAAAAAATGTAGGTAACTTATTCCCAGTTAAATTTATGACATATAGCTGTTTGTATTTTTTTAATGAAGAGTCTAAAATAAGTATTTTATTACACACGTAAGATTTTGTTATGACACACATAATTTCCTTGCTAAAGTTTTCAAAATGGTAACATTTTTCATAATTACCTAAATTTGATGTTCTTTTGAAGTTCTGTTTATTTAGAAAACAAAATGTACTTTCTTTCCCATGTTTAACTTGCTGCTAGAGGTGGAAATGTCAAATTTTAAAAAAGGATGCTTTCAATGTTGTATTTTTTTGCCTATATGTTCCTACAGGAACTCTAAATGTAGTTCTATGCTATCTTAACATTTTTTTTTCTTGAACTATACTTGACAAAAAATGTTACATTAGTTTCAGGTGTATAACTTAGTGATTTAACAACTTTATATGTTATGCTGTGCTCACCACAATTGTAACGACCATCTGTCACCATACAATGCTATTACAATATCACTGATTATATTCTGTATGTGGTACCTTTTATTCCAGTGATATATTCATTCCATAACTGAAAGGCTATATCTCCCACTCCCCTTTATCCATTTTGCCTATCCCCCCCTTTCCTTCTGGGAACCATCAGTTCTCTGTATTTATGGGTCTGTTTCTTTTTGTTTGCCTATTCATTTGTTTTGTGTTTCAGATTCCACATACAAGTGAAATTATATAGTATTTGTTTTTCTTTGTCTGATTTATTTCAATTAGCATGATATGCTCCAGGTCTATCCTTGTTGTCATGAATAGCAAGATTCCATTATTTTAATGTTCAAGTGATATTCCTGTGTGTGTGTGTGTGTGTGTGTGTGTGTGTGTGTGTGTGTAGCACATCTTTCTCCACGCATCTGTTGATGGACACTGGGTTGCTTCCATATCTTGACTATGGTAAATAATGCTGCAGTAAACATAGAAGTGCATATACCTTTTCAATTAATGTTTTTGTTTTCTTTGAGTAAATACCCAGTAGTAGAATTACTGGGTCATAAGACATTTCTATTTTTATTTATTTTATTTTATTTTAATTTCAGTTAACATACTGTTATAGTAGCTTCAGGTATAAACTTCTATTTTTAATTTTTTTAGAAACCTCCATACTGTTTTCCACAGTTGCTGCTCAATTTACATTCCCACCAACAATGCATAACGATTGCTCTTCCTCCACATCCTCACCAACACTTGCTATTTCTTGCCTTTTTGATTCTAGCCATTCTGACAGGTATGAGATAATATTTCAATGTGGTTTTGATTTGCATTTCCAAGATAATTAATGATGTTGGGCATTTTTTCATGTGTCTGTTGGCCATCTGTTTGCCTCCTTTGGAAGATGTCTAGTCAGATCTCTCCTTATTTTTAATTCGATTTTTTGGGGGTATTGAGTTGTATAAGTTCTTGATATAATGGGGGTATTAACCTTTTATAGGATATATCATTTATGAATATCTTCTAACATTGAGTAGGTTACCTTTTCATTTTGTTGATGATTGCTTTTGCTGTGAAAAACTTTTAGGGGTGCCTGAGTAGCTCAGTCTTTCTCTTTCTCTCTCTCTCTTTTAAAATAAACATTTTTTTTAAAAAAATGCTTTTTTTATAATGTAATCCCAATATTTCATTTTTGCAGTTGCCTGGGTGGCTCAGTTGGTTAAGCATCTGACTCTTGGTTTTGGCTCAGGTCATGATCTCACGGTTCGTGAGTTTAAGCCCCAAGTTGGTCTCTGAGCTGCCTGTGCAGGGCATGCTTGGGATTCTCTATCTTCCCACTCTCTCTCTTTTTCTCAAAATAAATAAATACACTTAAAAATTATCTTGCTTTTATTTCTCTTGCTTGAGGAGATATATCCACAAAAATGTTTCCATGGCTGATGTCCAAGAAATTACTGCCTCTGTTTCTTCTAGGAGTTTTATGGCTTCACAACTCACATTTAGGTCTTTAATACATTTGAGTTTTATTTTGTTATTTATTTATTTATTTATTTATTTATTTATTTATTTAAAGATATTTATTTTTAAATATTTATTTTGAAGGGGGGAGGGGCAAAGAGAGGGGAAGACAGAGAATCCCAAGCAGTCTCCATACTGTCAATGCAGAGCCCAATGCAGGGCTCAATCTCACAAACCATGAGATCATGACCTGAGCTGAAATCAAGAGTCGGATGCTTAACCAACTGAGTCACCAGGCACCCCTAAGATTTTATTTTTAAATAATCTCCACATCCAATTTTGGGCTTGAACTCACAACCCAAAGATTGAAAGTTGCATACTGTCCTGATTGAGCCAACCAGGCACCTCCATTTTGAGTTTTTGTGTGTAATGTAAGAAAATGGTCCAGTTTCTTCATTTGCATATAGCTGACAAGTTTTTCAGACCATCTTTTTCCTAGTGTATGTTCTTGCGTCCTTGTTGTAGACTATTTGACCATATAAGCATGGTTTTATATCCGTACTCTCTATTCTGTTCTATTGATCTATGTCTGTTTTTGTGCCAGCACTATTCTGTTTTGATTTTTACAGCTGAGTAATATGTCTTGGCATCTGGATTTGTGATACCTCCAGCTTTGTTCTTTTTCAGGATGGCTTTTGCTATTCAAGGTCTTATGTGGTTTCATACAAATATTAGGACTATTCTACTTCTATAAAAATGCTATTGATATTTATTACATTGAACTGTAGGCTGCGTTGGTTACTGTGGACATCCTAACAATAGTAATTTTTCCAATCCATGACAATAGTAGATCTTTTCATTTTGTTTTTATGTCATCTTGAATTGCTTTCATCAGTATTTTATAATTTTCAGAGTATAGGTCTTTCACTTCCTGGTTAAGTTTATTCTAGGTATTATTTTTGGTTCAATTGTAAATGGAATTGTTTTCTTGATTTCTCTTTTTTTACTTTGTTGTTAGTGTATAGAAATGCAACTGAATTTTGTGTCCTGAAACCTTACTGATTTCATTTATTATTTCTAATAGTTTTTAGGTAGAGACCTTAGGATTTTGTATGTATAGTATCATGTCATCTGCAACTAGAGACAGTTCAAATTTCTTTCCCAGTTTGGATGACTTTTAGTTCTTTTTGTGGTCTGATGGCTGTAGCTAGGACTTCTAAGACTATTTGAATAAAAATGGTAAAAGTGGAGATCTTTCTCTTGTTCCTGACCATAGAGAAAATTTTCTCAGCTTCTCTCCATGGAGTATGATGTTAGCTGTGTAGTTTTCACATACAGCTTTCATCATGTTGAGGTGTGTTCCTTCTAACTCCATTTTGTTGAGGGTTTTTATCAGGAATGAATGTTGAATTTTGTCTAATGATTTTCTACATTTATTGAGATCATCATATGATTTTTATCTTTCATTTTGGTGTTAATTGATTTATAGATTTGGATCAGCTGGTGTAAATCCTATTTGATCATGGTGAAGAATTTTTTAATGAATTATTGAATGTGATTTGCCAACATTTTGTTGAGGATTTTTGCATGTATGTTCATGAGGGTTATTGGCCTGTAGTGTCTTTGTGTTTTTGGTATGAGGGTAATGCTGGCCTCATAGAATAGGTTTGGAAGCTTTCCTTCCTCTTCTACCTTTTGGAATAGTTTGAGGAAAAGTAGGTATTGACTCTTCTTTAAATGTTTGTTATAAGTCACCTGTGAATCCATCTGATTCTGGACTTTTGTTTGTGGTAGTTTTTTGATGACCAGCTCAATTCTGTTACTAGTAATTGGTCTGTTCATATTTTCTCATTCTTTCTCATTTAATTTTGGGAGATTGTACATTTCTAGTAATTTTTTCCATTTTTTTTCTAGTTCAGTTTTGTGGTATATAACTTTTCATTGAGTTCTCTTAAAATCCTTTGTATTTCTGTGGTGCCAATTGTTACTTCTCTTTCATTTCTGATTTTATTTATTTGAATAATTTCTCTTTTTTTCTTGATGAGTCTGGCTAAATGTTTACAAATTTTGTTTATCAATTCAAAAAACCAGCTTTTATTTTTTTATCTTTTCTCCTTCCTCCCTCTTTCTTTCTTTCTTCCTTTTCTTTCTTTCTTTCTTTCTTTCTTTCTTTCTTTCTTTCTTTCTTTTTTTTCTTTTTTTTTTTCTTTTTTTTTTTTCTTTCTTTCTTTCTTTCTTTCTTTCTTTCTTTCTTTCTTTCTCTTTCTTTCATCTCTGTTTCATTTATTTATGCTCTGATATGTTTATCAGAGCATTATGTTTATTATTCCCTTCCTTCTACTGTTCTTGGGCTTTTTTTTTCCTTTTTCTAGTTCCTTCAAATTAAATTGTTCATTTGAAATTTTTCTTGTTTGGGGCACCTGAGTGGCTCAGTTGGTTAAGCATGTGAGTCTTGATTTAGGATCGGGTCGTGATCTCACAGTTCATGAGTTCCACTATGCATTGGGCTGTGCACACTGATAGTGTGGGGCCTGCTTGAGATTCTCTTTCTCTCCTCTCTACCCCTCACCCACTTCCTCTCACTTTCTCTCAAAATAAACTAAAAAAAAAACTCTAAAAAAAAAAAGAACATTTTCTTATTTTTTGAGGTTTGGACCATTGTGTTTTCATTTTCATTTGTTTCCATTTATTTTTTTTTTTAATTTCCTTCTGATTTCTTTGTTGGTTGTTTGATAGCATGTTGTTTACCTTCCGTGTGTTTGTGTTTTTTTCCATTTATGTTTTCTTCTGATTGATTTCCAGTTTCATGCCATTGTGGCTGGGAAAGATGCATGACATGACTTTAATCTTCTTAAATCAATGTGACTTTTTTATGTGGCCTAATATGTGATCTCTTCTGGAAAATGTTCTATGTGTACTTGAAAAGAATGTGTATTCTGCTGTTTTCGGATGGAATGATCTGTTGTGATTGTCATGGGCTGGTGTTGCAGGGCATCCTGTGCTGAGGCTGCCTTGGTTGGGTGGAGCTGAAGTAGGCATGAGACTGGACAGTCTCTGGGATCTCTGTGCAGAGAACACCCTGGCAGGGCAGCCAAAGATGAAATGAGCATGGACCAGGATGCTCCCTGGGCTTTCCATGCAGTGGGAGCATGGCAGGGTAAATGAAGCTGAAGTGTTTGCAAACTGGGGTATCCTAGGGTACCAGTGCTGGGGACACCTAGGTGAGGCATCTGGAGCCAAAAAGCAGGTGTGAATCAGGAGGTCTTGGGGCACTCTGTGCTGGAGGTGCCCTAGCAAGCTGTCTGGATCCAAAGTGGTACAGGTCTGGAGTGTTCCATAGTGCTTTGAACCTGTGTCACCTTGATGTGATAGCTGGAACTGTAGTCAGTGCTGAAAAGGGGTGTCCCTATGTCTGCCACACTGGGGCTGGCTTGGTGGGATAGCTGGGGCTGGTGTGGTCCAGGGACCGAGGGCTCACTGAGGTGGTAGGTTAGTTAGAGTACCCAGACCATGCTCCTGTCCATGCTATCAAGGTGGAAGGGGAACATAAGCCATGGTGCTCACTATGCCCCCACCCCCGCCAAACCAGAGAAAGTTCCAGTAGCTCCCCCTCCATTTGGTATGGTTCTGGGTCTCATTCTTCTATATTCTAGTTTTTTGTTTGTTTGCTTTAAACTATGTTTTTTGTTTGTTTGTTTGCTTGCTTGTTTGTTTGAACTCCAAGGTATCTGGGGCTGGTGTAGGCTAGAGGCCCGGGTCTTGCTAAGGTGGCAGGCTGAGTATGGTGCCTGGACCCTGCTGCCATCTGCACTATCAAGGTATAGGATGCATGTAAACCATAGTGTTCCAGCAGCTCCCACCTCTCTGTGGTGGGAGTTCTAAGGCTGCATATTTTAAACACTAGCTGCTTTTTTACACTATGGCTTCTTTTCTGTGCCCAGGGCAGACAGATCTGCTCCCAGTCCCCTCAGTGGTATCCCTCCCCCTGCATTTCCAGGAGTGTTGGAGGTGGGAGTTCCCTTCATTACCACATCTTTGTCTCTATTGCCATTCTCTCCATGTGTTCTATCTTTTGTTCAGTCAGCCCTCTGTTTTTCAGGAGGAATTGCTCTATAAATAGGCTTAGATGTGTTGTGTCTGTGGATAAAGTAAATTCAGGGTCTTCCTGTCTTGCCATATTATACCATGTTATGTATGATTATTATTTCTAAAATAAATCTCTGCCCCTTGGTGCTTTTTTTGGGGGGAGTGGAACAGTAATTACAATTATGATATGCAATATTCTTTCCCCCTGTGAGGAAAAATAGGCAATAACTTGAACTTTGATAACAACCTGAAAGGCTTGTGTATTCATAAATTTTGAATATAATGTCTGTGGAGAGGGAATAGATGTCATGCCCTCCTACTCAGGTTCTTCATGGAAGTTTCTTCTTCATAGGGCTGGCAAGATTTCTGACCTGGAAAGAGATTTATTTTTACCTTTTCCCACTAAGGATAGCAGAGTCAACTTAAAAGAACAAGTAACTTCACTTAGTAATAAATATTCTACACAAATTTTAATTTTGTTTACCTCATGGTTTGTATAATATGTTTTAAGAAGTTATTGTGTTGTCGTTTATTTAGTGTTCAATTTATACTTCAGTAAAATTTTTACACAATTTTATGATTTATGTTGTTGGAGATCTCTATCATCTGACTGCCATTTGGTTGTAGCTACATGAATTTTAAGAATAGGACCCTAGGGGCACCTGGGTGGCTCAGTCAGTTGGGCGTCCAACTTTGTCTCAGGTCATGATCTCACGGTCGTGGGTTCAAGCCCTGCATCGGGCTCTGTGCTGGCAGCTCAGAGCCTGGAGCCTACTTAAGATTCTGTGTCTCCCTCTCTCTCTGCCCGTCCCCACTCATGCTCTGTCTCTCTCTGTCTCTCAGAAATGAATAAACATTAACAAAACTTTTTTTAAAGAATAGGACCCTAAAAATTAATGACAAATATCTTAAAAGCTACCCTACCCATTTCATTAATGGAAATACAGAATGAATAAACATTTATATATGCATAAATTGATACTAAATATTGTTTTTCTAATGCTCTGTTACCAGAAGGTGAGCTTTAGAAACCCCCAATTTTTTTAAAATTAATTTGATATAAAAAGTAGAAAGCATCTAGTAGAATTTCACATATATATTATCCATTAGAAATTTATTGTTGGTTTTTAATGAAAAAGAATATGCAATATCTGATAAGCTAACACAAAGGATCAGACTGTCCATTTAGACCAATACAAATCATAGATCTTACCCAATATCAAGCTTTACTAATTACTTGAAAGGTTTTGACAAAAAAAGCTCAGATGAAAGAGGGACAGCTCTCCAAACTCTTTCATCTCACACTGAACACCCACTCTCTGGTGCAGAATAAAAAGATCAGATATCTAAATGAGGTTTTGTGGAGTTACCACACAGGGAAGAAAGAATGTTTCATCCGTGGAACACCTCTATTTTATATTCCAACAATGACATTTTTCAAAGGGAGCTGTGCTCATAAATCCATAGATTTTGAAATTTGTTTTTCAAATCAATCCTTAATCAGGGACCTCTATTAAAAACTCCATATATAAAGACTGTTTTCCTAGGAAGTATTATTAGGTTATTTTTCTGGAGATTTAGTTTTCATGTCCGTGCAATTAGACAAGGTTACTTCCCTTTTTTCCTTCTGTGGAGAAAAGTCAGTTGCTTTAATTCCTCCTCCTCACCTGTTCCATTCCCACCAATTATTCTGACAGTGATATTCGATTGGAATGGAATGGTCAACCCAGTCTCCTGGAATTTTCATTTCTTTTTAATTGTTAAAAAAATGCCTTGTAACAAAAAGTATATCTGACCAAGATTGCAGTTATATATTTGGTTTTTCATCTGTGTTTTGAATGTTTCAAAACACAGTTTGAGGCAAGAGTTAGAAGATTGCTTTTCTTGGAGATTACCTTTTTGTTTCCTTTTATTTCTCACTTAAGGCAAGCTTTCAAGAATTGCAATTTTTGAAAGTCAAGAATTTCATGATTCAGTTGGAGAAAAAAAGTAAAATTCCTTTACAAAGATAACATTGTGGGTCAACTATACTAAAAAAAAAATTAAAAAACAAAAGTTACTTTTAAAAACATTCTGGATGTATACTATAAAATAGGAGAATAGTCCATTTTTTAACTTTATATGTCATATTTAAAATAAGTATTTACTCATTTTTTGTTTCCATTTGCTGTTTATACAAAATTACTCACACTGGAGCAGTAATGCATTCAGTTAATTAGAATAGAGTATATGCTCTCTTTGTGTTCTTCTAGTTATGATATATATACCTCATTATATATTTTACTGAATATAAAATACAATATAAATAACAAAATGTTTTGGATATAGTTTTATTCCTATAAAGTGTCTATCCTTTTTATACTTCATTTTCTCCCATTTAGTTTGTATCAAAAAGTACAGTAGAAAATTCTCTTAAGAGAAAACACATATAAGAAAAACTGAATCTAACATTTGCAGCGTGATTTGTATGTTTTCCTGCTGTTTCAGAAACAGAATGTGTTATTTCTACTCACAAGTCTCAGTGCCTTTACTTACATCATTCCCTGAACCAGTAGAGCTATGTCTTCTCTCTTGCTTTTTCTTTTTAATTTTTTTTCAACGTTTATTTATTTTTGAGACAGAGAGAGACAGAGCATGAACGGGGGAGGGGCAGAGAGAGAGGGAGACACAGAATCGGAAACAAGCTCCAGGCTCTGAGTCATCAGCCCAGAGCCTGACGCGGGGCTCAAACTCACGGACCGCGAGATCGTGACCTGGCTGAAGTCGGACGCTTAACCGACTGCGCCACCCAGGCGCCCCACTCTCTTGCTTTTTCATATGAAGAAGAAAACAAATTTTATTTTCCCTATTCCACCGCAGCATATAACCTGGCTTCCTTAGGCATAATTGAATTCGATCTTCTTTAAAGCCCTCTATAGTTCACTGATGGCTAACATTTTTGGCTCTGTGTGTCAAGTGCTGTTCTAAAGGCTTTACATATTTTAAATGTTTTAATCCTCATAAAAGTCTGTGAGGTAGCTATTCCTATGTGGTATCCTTTGCAAGCAAGAAAACTGAAATACAGGGAAATTAAGTAACTTGCCCAAATCACACAACTAGAAAGTTACTAAGCTACATTTAAGCATAGGTCTGCAAGACCCAGAACCTGCACTTTAAAACACACTTCTCTATAGCCTTGTAGGTGAATCATGGAATACTTGAATTTATCCGTGGCTATTTCATGTGTGCTACTCTCATCACCCCAAGTGAGGTATTAACTCTTTAAAATATAGAATATATTGTATAGGATTTTTCAGTCCTCTTTAAAAATGTGGGGGGTGGGTGGAGGGGTGGTTAGAGGTAATTTAATTCATCCTCCTTGCTTTACAGATGTACTTACACAACTTAACAGAAAATGGATTCAAAATGTTTACTTACTTGTCCAAAGTCACAACAGAACACTTATCAGAGTGTAGACTGAAGTACTATTTTCAGGTTCTGTATGTTTGTTTGGTTTTTGTTTTATTTTGTTTTACAGAGCAAAGACATGCTCAACTATATTCAGAATTGAAATGTAAATCCTTATGGGCCTAAGAGGGGTACTAAAGAGAGTTGTATTCATATTCTTTGTTCTCTAAGTGTCTAGACTCTCAAGAGCTGATGTCAGTAGGCTTTACCACAGTGATTTTCAGGGTAGCAAAAGTGTTGGAAAACCGTAACAGGGACTGAGAAGCTGAAGAGGGCAAAGCTGCCTCCCAACCACAGGGTTAGTCTTCAGAGTCTTAGTCCACAATGCTTTCTGTCACTCATGCTGAGTCTACTTGTGCTGCTGTCCCTGGGAATATGCTGGTCTACTAATACCAGGGTAAAATAAATATGTTCCAAATGATGATGGCTAATAGTATTGGTATCATTGCTCTCATATTGTACTCACTCTTCTTTATCAGAATTAGAAGAGATAATATGATTATAAATCAAATATTCTGTTTAATAGAGAAATAGCATATATGCATCATTCTGGAGTGTGATGCTTCTTAAAAAAGACAATAAAACTAAAATTCTAATAAGGCAGCTATTACATTTCATTTTTTCAATGATAATTATGAACAGTTATAATGACATTACAATCATAAGCAAATGCAAGGTGCTAGAGTTCTTTTAGATGGAAAGAATAATGGCTAATATTTATTAGGTACTACTACATGCCAAGTAAATGTTTAAGTGCTCTGTGTGTGTTGACTCATCTAATCTTAAAACAAGATAGATTCTATTGTTATTCTCATTTTATACGGGAGGAAATTGAGGCATAACAAGTTGACATAAAATTCCCAAGTTAATATCAAATACATGGTGATGAATCTGGGATATGAATCCAAGCAGTCTTGATTCCAGGATATAGATCCTTCATCATTATACTGTACAGCCCCCCAAATAGAGTGAAATAAACTGAATCCATGGTTATGCTGAAGAAACAACAATTCCCAAATTTAAGTGACTTTAACATCATTTATTGATGAATTGATTGCTCACTTAAGCTATACATCTATTGCTGGCCAACAGGCACCCGCCTGCCCTCACTGTAAGACTCAGGTTAGTGGAACAATCTTTGTATGTTATGTTGCAGCCTTTGAGGGAAAGAGAGTAAGTCACAAATTGTACATCAGATATTAAATTTCCATTCAGAAGTGGCTCATAACACTTCTCACATCTTATTGGTCAAAACAAAGTGAGTCATATGGTCATAGGTAAGGGGGCAGCAAACACCCACCAACCATGTGCCCAGAAGTGGGAAAACCAAAAAACACTGACAAACAGCACCAATGCCGATTATACTTTTTTCTGAACTAATCTTTTTTTTTTTTTTTTTTTTTTTTTTTAGTGTTTGTTCTTATTTTGAGAGAGAGAGTGAGCACCAGTAGGGTAGGAGCAGTGAGAGAAGGAGAGAGAGAGAATCCCAAGCAAGCTCTGTGCTGTCAGTGCAGGGTCCAGCGCAGGGTCTTTCTGATATCATAGTAGGTTGTGAGATCATGACCTGAGCTGAAACCAAGAGTCAGACGCTTAACCTACTGAGCCGCCCAGGGACCCCTGAACTAATCTGCTTTTAATTAAAATGTGAAAATTATCATTTGGTAAATATGCTGACATAAAAATCCTTTGATTCCATCAGTTTTTGAGAAAAACAATTCAAAAATTTGTAAACCTGTGAATACCTTCTCCTTAAAATGTCACATGTACGTAATGCTATCTCAGTTTTTAAGATATGACATAAACATATTACTTACACCATATTCTTCAGGTATGTTGCAATCTTTCCATTAGTTTTTCAAGTATTTCTATTTTTTATAAAAATATTTCTGCTTATAATCAACAGTCTACTGATTTGCCTAGGATTTGTTGATGTTATCTCAGCCTTATTTCAGCTTATTTTAACTTTATTTTTTAAATAAATGATCATCCCCATATCTATAATAGAGTTTTTTCAAGGCTACTTCACAATGTATTTCTAACTATTAGTATTGTACTTGTCAGAATAATTCATGGTGACAATGTTATTCTAACAACATTTTTTAGTCATTTACCTCCTTACAACCTTATCATTAGGCACATTTTTCTTCTGTAAATATCTCTGGAGATTTTCAGTGACAAGTATAACATTTTAAATGTGTGAACAAAAATGGCTTTCTTATTCCCAAACAATATGTTATGCTTTATCTAGAAATAGATAATTTGCCTCAACCAAAACAAATAGATTTCATGTAAGTTTTTTGCCCTCTAATTTAGTGTTAAAGGCTTTCCATATTTTCTCCTAAATCATGTATCATATTTTCAACCTTTATGATGTAAAAAACATGGTCTCATTCAATTCTCACGGTACATGATTCACATTTTTTACTTAATGAGAAAAGTGTCTTTGGGAATTTTCATATGTAAGCAAATCAAGCTTCATCTTTCTAAATGTGTTTTCCTACCACTTAGGATAAAGTGAAATTCTTGGCATTATTTACTTCCAGCCCATTATTAATTTGCTGATTCCTACTATACTAATTGATTCAAACTATTTTCATCATAAGACAAATAGGTCAACATTCATTATGTCAGTATGGTAGCATTACCAAAGCTGTCACTTACTTTCAGTTTTTTTTTCAATTTTTTTAAATTTTATTTTTTAATGTTTATTTTTGTGAGAGAGAATGACAGAGCCTCATGAGGGAGGGAGGGGCAGGGAGAGAGGGAGACACAGATCCAAAGCAGGCTCCAGGCTCTAAGCTGTCAGCACAGAGCCCGATGGAGGGCTTGAACTTCTGAGCCATGAGATCATGACCTGAGCCAAAGTGGATGCTCAACCTACTGAGCCACCCAGGTGCCCCACTTTCAGTTTAGTCTAAAAATAATTACAATGTATATGTATATATACTAAATTAGGATTCTGATATTTTTAGGATGATCTTTTTAAAATTTATTATCAGAATAAATTATTAGAAAATAATTATGTAAGTTGGAAGAAAGCATTAATCAAAATGTTAGAAAAACATTTTGTGTTCTCAGAATTTTATTCACATTTATACTTTTAAAATATACAGGATGAAAAGAAAATTTGTAAATAGTAGAAGCATTTTCAGTCTGTGTTTTACTGTCACGATTTCAAATCTTATCAATAGGATTTTAACTACACAAAATTTAAAAAGATGCTAATTCCCACTGTTCATCAGTAATTAATTTCCCAAGCTTTAAAACATAGATTTTGACATTCTTAAGCAATTTTTATGCGTTAGAAGTGTCAAAAAGAAGCAAAAATAAAACCACTAAATCAATAAACAGTATTTAATAAGAGTTTATGGTGCATATAAGAACAGTTTGTAAACTGGGAGCCTTCAGATTCAAAGACTGCTGTGAAGCACTATGGCATGAAGTTATAGGATGGCTTAAAAGTGAAAATGAGGTTGTTTACCCTTTACAACAATTGGTTATTACAATAGATGTTTCCAGATGGCAGGAGATTGGTTAAGTGACTATTTCATACCATTTTTGGGAAGGTTGACTTAAGTTTCTTTTATACTTTCAGAGGCATTTACAAGAAATAACCTAGGTTTAAGTTTCAATTATGGTTATGAAATGAGATAGATTTAGTTCTAATTTATGTGAACTTTTTGTCTGCCCAAAGAAGTCTCTAGTCTCCATTCTACTTAATTTTAACTAAAAAAATAAAATAAAATAAAAAAAATAGAATGAGGTGAAATACTTAGAATATTTGGTTGAGTATAAGTTTGATTCATCAACCAAACTCTCCTAAGAAATCATGATTTGTATGAATTGACATTATTTTTAAAATATTATTTAGCAAATGTTTGCTAGCTTAAAAATGTGTTGAGCCCTGGGACATAAAATCATATAAAATGACATACCAACCAACCACAAATGAGTAGAGATTGTCAGAATACATAGGTGCAGTCACAATGCCTTTTAATGTTGTTATAATTACCATAACAAACATGTCTACTGTGAGATGTGGTAATTTCAGAAATATCATGTATTTTAGCACAATTCGAGATTTCCTATCAGCTTATTGATTTCTAGGATTATTTTACAGATTTTTATAGGGGAAGAGAAGAGATACTTATGAAATACCTCTGAGTATCAGACACAGGCACACTTAGTGCTTTTCAATATTTTCTGCTCACTTTTCTATATTCTCTTATTTCTGTATGTAAAGAACACATTTTATGTCTGTTTATATGAACAACTGTGCTGCATAGGAACCCAGTTTAACCCTGTTTAGTCTCATCAGACATTTAAAAATGCCTTCAACTTTAATAAGAATAAAGCAATAATTAAATAGGCCTGAATAACACAAAAAACACATAAGTAAAAATTTAACTTGAAAGAAAATCATATTCTCCAACTGGTTAAGTATAGTAACCACTGGAAAATCAGAAAACATTGTAGTAAATAAGGGAGTGTGTGGTCATGATTATTGTCACTACAGGGGGTGAAGCACAGCACTCTGAGTACACAAATAATAGTTAAATGTCTTCCTGCAGTTATATGTTTAGTTCTCATGTGATATAGTTGGGAAAACAAATCATTACAATGCAGTAAGCTAAATGCCATGCATTTCATACATTCATTTATTTGACAAAATATGTAATGCGTATGTTATATGCCAGTTACCTGTGTAGGTGTTGGGCGTACCCAGTAAGGAAAGCAACTGTAATTTCCACTCTATGGTGTTTTCACCTCATTCAGTACCCCTAACAACTGTAAGTAGCAGGCCCTGTCATTATTCCTGCTCTATAGACAAAAACATGGTGGTTTAGAGAAGATAGATAACTGGCCTGATTTCACAACAAGTACTAAGTGTGCCCCATGTTAGTCTGACAACAGAGACTAAGCCCATTATCACACCACACCTCTCTGCCAGGTACAGTGATAGAAGAGTGCTTACCGGAAAGGTGCAAAAAGCAGCGATGATGCTTTGATTTCATTGAGAGACTATTCCATAGGACCCCAATTAACATTATATTTTGATAAAAAGAGAAAGTAAAGAGAAAAAAAGACAAAAGACAATAGACATTTTTTATGGCAATTTGTTGTTTTGTGTTACGTATTAATGCCTCAGACTGAATTAGCTTGAATTTCCTTTTATCATTGGTACATCTACATTTCTGAGTTATCAGAGTGAAGACATAATTTTTTTTCTGAGACTAACTTAACTTGTTGGAGACTGAAATGTATTTTTATTACCAACTACATAATGTATTTTTATTTACCAACTACATCTTCTGGTATAGGCTCTCATGGAGAAAACTGAATTATGCTGCCGCATTCTAATATCATAACCTAGTAATCAAATATAGAAACTTTAAAAATGAATACATGTTGAATTAGCACAGCTCTAGCCATTTGATTCAGAAGGGGAGGTTGGAAGTCACCTCTGTTCTTTGTACAAGCTTCTGTAGAACTGTAGAGCAAGAAGCATATTTATAGTCCTTTAACAAGCATACATGATAATTAAAAACAGCAAGGTTTCTGCCTGCATAACCTGGTTCTTGGGTATGGAGATAACCACTTTTAGCTGACTCCAGGGTACTCTTGAAAGCAATATGATTGCACCGTGGAGTCTCTGTTTGTTTATCCTACATGTAATTGAAACAGAGCTGACATGCTACTCTGGTGCTCTCTTCTGCCCTACTCTCTGAGGCAACCATATGTTACATTTCCAACTTTCATAAATATGGTTAGAATTGTTCATCACAGATAAGTGTGAGATCTCTCATTATCACCGACTTTCATTCAGGGATCATTTGTTGGGTATCTCCTATGCACCTGGGATAGAACTTTAGTAAGAGGGAAGGAGTATAAAACCAGATTTCACTCAGGATTGGTAGAGAGTAATGAAATTATAAATTTCACATGTGATATAGTTGGGAAAACAAATGTTATAATTATAAATTATAACATTTATATAATATTTATATAAATATAACATTTATATAATAAATTATTATAAATTATAATTTATAAATTATATAATTTATAAATTATAATTTATAATTTCATTTATAATGAAATTATAAATTTCATCTTACTAATAAGTCCGTGAGTGTGATTTCTCAGGACAATTGATATCATGAATCCTAATGGCTCACCACCTCACTGCAAAGGGTTAATGAATCAATGCCTTATCTCTCAATAGTTCTGGATTTGTTAAAGCATAAAAGAAATGAGAGTGTGACCTTAACACTTAGCTTTCATCTAGCACTCTTGTCCAAGGAGAGGTAATACAATGTACTTTTGTAGAAAGTACTTAGTAACTGAAAAGTTTGTCAAGGAATTCCATTGAGAGTTCTTTGGGCCAAAAGAGGGGAAAGTGCTATGAAGGGCATACCCCTTTTTTCAACAGAAAAAGTTTTATAAAGTAAAAGACATTTTTTAGTTACTTTTCTTCCTTTTATAAAATAAGAAAGAAGAGTACTAAAAGTGGGGGTAAAATGTTCTCTAACTTTTCATAAATTCTATTGGCATCATATTCTTTGGAAGGTTCACAAGGTTTGTTAGAAATCAAATACAATTTTAAAAAGAAATATATTTTGTAAATATTAATGAAGAAATGTCATAAAAAGCCACATTTTATTAACTCTTGGTATGTCTTGCAAAGAGAAATAGAATTTGATATCTGGCTTCCTATAGACACATTTGGAAGCTTTTAGCAATATTCTGGATATTGTTCTGAATTTTTCTAAATTCATTATTCTGGTTTTTATTATTGCAACCAGAAGTTAGATTTTCTAAGGAGGAAGTATTGAAGTTTTTATTACACGTGAACTCTAATGTTTAAGCTAACTTTTCCAGTCATAGTAGGATACCTCTCTAGGGATTCTCCAAATGTTAATTTGGAGAAACACACACACACACACACACACACACACACACACACACACACACACACACATCCTTCTTTTCTCACTTTACTCTCATGAGTAGGGATAAAACATAACTGTCCCTTTTTTATGGAATATCAAGAAAAACTACAACTTAAGTCACATTTCAGAAAAATTTACTGGTAAAGGAGATTTTCATGAAGCATAGATCAGAAATGATTAAAGACTTCATTTTTGTTGATTCAGTATGAAAGTATTTAAGTGTTTATAAACATGGCAGAGCAAATGTGTGAAAGGAAAATATTAAATCAAACTGAGAGAGCCAGAAAAAAAAAATCTGTAGGTAACGTATGTTAATTCTTTTTTATTATCCTATTTAGAGCAGTGATATTCAGTTAGAAGCAATTCCCTGCTCACCACATCTCCTACCCTTCCCAGGGACACTGGGCAATGTCTGAAGATATTTTTGATTGTCACAATTGGAAGATACCACTGTAACCTAGTGGGTAGATGCCAGGGATGCCGCTTAATATCCCACAGTGCACAAAAAAGCTCCCCACAACAAAGAATTATCCAGCCCTGCATGGCAATAGGGCCAAGGCTAATAAACCCTTCTTTAGATGGTAGTTACTAATACTGAAATCTATTGGTAACTGAGATGTTTTATAGCACTTTTCAGGAAAATAACAAAGGGACTTGTTTACTCTCTCATGGTGTTATTTTTCTGCCTGGGGAAGCACCATCATGTCATACTGCTAGACACTTTATTTCTCTGGTTTCCCTTGTTAAAACTGACTCAGAACTGAGTCTCTTTTAGCTCAAAGTAGCCTATCATATTCTCCAAGGTTACCTCTGAACAGTTCTGTTTTCAGCCCATCTCTTTCTCATGACAATGTTTGAGTTAAAGTATCTAGGGAAATACATTTTGATTACAGGTTATTTTTACATGTGCTTCTACCTGGCCCCTTTAGACTCCAGAATTGAATCATATACATATTACATTCTAGAAACACCCTTGAGACCCACCCAGACAGAAAATCTAGTATTAATCCTGTTTTAAGTATTCTTTCAAAGCTCTAAATTTAGAGACCATAGGAAAAAATTATTTAAATCATGTTATTTTAATATTTCCCTTCTTAGATCTATATACCCTGGTATATTGTTTTATATGTTATTTTTCTATACAAAGGATTTCATGTGTAATTTCATATTGACAGTGCAGTTGCAATTGCATATTGACATCCATGTGTTGTATTCATATATTATTTTTAGCATCTAGTTAATTTTTGTTGTTACAGTCACAAAAAAATGACTCCAGGATATTAGTGATAAACTTTTTATATTGACCAAAAATTAAAACACTTGAGCTAAAATTAATCATAAATCAAGGAAAATTTTGCTTGCAGTTTAATTTTAGGAATGCAATTCTCAAAATAGTGTTTTATTATTTTTAATTAAAAATAGACTTGTAGAAATAAAAATATTCTATTCAATGATATTTTTGCTATCAACAAGTATTCAGTAAATATTCATTGACCATTTATTGACATGGCATTGCATATCTACCCTAGAAATATTCAGAATATATTAATATTTAAATAATGAATAAGTATGAAGGTAAGGAGAGAAATAGACTGTATTTTACCCGCATCCATTTTGATATATATTTCATACACACACACACACACACACACACACACACACATACATACAAATATACACACATACATTCATACATATATATGTTTAATACTGTTACATATCCATATTTTTTTCTTTTGTGAATAGGTATCTGTATTTACATTCATGTATGCCAGTTTTTGTAGGTAAATTCATACATGTATAGAGAGAATTTTGTATTGACTCACTTTTTTTGTTCCTTCATTGAATAATTGAATCCATAGTACAGGCTTCAGTGAATTATTTGCACCTGCAAGCCTTCAAATAAAAAGCAATAGCCTTTAAAAAAACCTCTTATCATCTTATAAGTCCACAGCACTTTTCCAGTAATCTTCTTAGCAATCTGAGAAAATGATAAAGTTCTGTAAAATTGTCATAACAGAGGAGGTTCTTAATTTTTCTTCAGTTGTATTTTATATTGATTATCAGAAAAGTCATGTATACCTCCTAGAAAGTTAACCAATTAGCTAAAAGTCTGTTGATTTTTATTGAAGATATTTCCACTAAGTCATAAATTTTATAACATTTCCTTTTAGTGATGCATTTTATAGTCCCCATTGGAAAGCATATACTTTCTGTAATATTTTACATATTATTTAATTAGTTCACATATGACTACCTGAAACAAAATTTTTATCTTGTATTTGTTGCATAAGATGCACTTTGCATGCTACAAAATGAAAGGATTCTAGAGAATTGATAATAACACTTCTTTTTTAAAAATATATATATATATAAAATTTATTTAGTATGAGAGAGAGCACAAGTGGGGGAGGAGCACAGACAGGGAGTGAGAGAGAGAGAATTCCAATCAGGCTCTGCACTGTCAGCACAGAGCCTGATGTGGGCTCAAACTAACGAACCATGAGATCATGACCTGAGCCAAAATCAAGAGTCAGACACTTAACTGACTGAGCCACCCAGGCACCCCGATAATAATGCTTCTTTATTTATTCTCTCAAAACTACATTTTATCATAATTAGGAAATTTTAGTAAACATTTTAATTTTTTGAATTTCCATCAGTAAGTTGGCCAGTTTTATAATTTATTCAATTTTTAATTTACACTTACAGTTTGCTTAATATTTCCCTTGGTATTTACCTTATGAAGGATGATTATATTAGTATAACACAAGTTGAAACAATTCTTACATAGTTCTCATTCCAAGTATCTCATTATATTTTTAATGTTATTTTAATATTATTCCATGCTATTTCACACAGGTAGTGCTTCCGGCTTCTACCTAGTGTGGGACTGAATGAAAAATATGTATTGAATAAAAAACAAAAAATGCACAGGCACAGGTATTTTCTATCTTTGTGGGAATATTTGTAAATCCTAGCAAAGCAAGTTCCATCTAATGAAATGTGAAAACATTTGTAATCTATTATGATTAGTTATTGCAGATAAATGGCAACCGTCCATTTGCTTAAAAATGAGCAATGATTACTAATTCATATTGAAACTACTATTTTGTAGAGCTAACCATGACTGAAATAGCAATATCATTCAGAACAAACATTTGTGTGAAGGAATCTTTAGTTTGGGGTGAAGAGTAAAAAGATACACACACACACACACACACACACACACACACACACACACACACTCTACTCTACAAACACAGCTGGTAGGGTGAGAGACAGAGAAAGGCCTGGAAAGATATTGACCAATATTTTAATGTTGTTTATCTGTTTGTGTTAGGACTATGTGATTTCTCTCTTTCAATTTTTGGCTACAATTTTTTTTCCATCATGAACACCTGTGTTTTATGGTAATGGAATGATACTTACTTTTTAAATAATATATGAAGACAAACAAGTTTGATAACATAAAGAGTTAAATGTGTCATGTCCTTGACAATCATGTAGCTGGTGCTCCTTCCTTCAGTCCTCTAAGTCACCTTTATCTGTTCTCTAGAGGTCAGTTAGAGGGTTGCTACTCAGGACACTCCAATGATTTCCAGTTTATCAATGAGTGAAATGTAAAGTCCTAACACAGCTTGGCCCACCTACCACTCCCATCCCATTCACTTCTCTAAACTTTTGCATACCAACTTTATTATTACTACACTGGCTTTGTTTCTCTTTTGTGCACCTATCTCCGGCCCCAAGGATTTTGCTCCTCTTTTCCTTCTGCCTGGAATTATCTTTTACCAGATACCTTCCTGCTCAGTACTTTACCTTTTGTGGATTTCATGGCCTAAATAATTCTGTAAATATCCAGTTTACATTCACTATTTCCCTTTCTTGCTTAATTTTTCTCCTTGGCTAAAACTTGTCACCATCTAACCTGTTAGTATTTTGAGTATTTATTCCCTGTCTCCTCATTTGAATGTAAACATAAAGAGACAGGAATTTTAATGTTTTTTTTTTTTTTTCATTGCTGTACCCATGCTCTTAGAAGAGTAATTCATTGGTCACAAGCTGACATTCAATAAGTGTCCTATGTATAAAAGATGCCAAGGGCTTGCAAGCACAAAGCAGATGCCACTTTCAGGAGTGTCATGTTGTTGTTGTTGTTGTTGTTGTTGTTGTTGTTATTGTTTTAATGTTTGTTTATTTTCAAGAGAGACAGAGACAGAGTGCAAGCGGGGAAGGGGCAGAGAGAGAGAGAGAGAGAGAGAGAGAGAGAGGAAGACAGAATCCCAAGCAGGCTCCAGGCTCTGAGCTGTCAGCACAGAACCCCACGTGGGACTCAAATGCACAAACTGCGAGATCATGACCTGAGCCAAAGTCGGACTCTCAACTGACTGAGCAACCCAGGTGCCCCACATGTGTGCTGGTTTTAATCCATGGTACAAGATCTGGAAAATCACTACTGAGAGGTTGCAACAGGCAAGCATTAGCTCATAGAATAAAGCAAGTTGACAGAAGGACATTAAACCAACAAATGGAGACATCCTGCAACTCCAAATCACATTAAATCAAAGTCTCAACAGTAAACACTCTCTTGCAGTGCTTTCCAATCTTTTCATAGTGTGCTGCCCAAAGAAAAGGATATTTGGATAGTATGTTGAGATTACTCAACAAAGCTGTTTGTGGCCAGAAGATAGTGCCCCAAGATATAACACTCTATCAAGTATCTCATCATACTGTAAAAAATCTAAAATCCTTGCTCTGTTGAATAACTTATGACTCCTGATTCCCCTTCCAACTTCAAAAGGAGATCTTATTCTTCTTGCCCTCATGATGGCCTCACTCCTTTATTTTTTAATTAAAATATAGCTGACATACAGTATTATATTGGTTTCAGGTGTACAACATAGTGATTTAACAATTATTTGCATTACGAAATGCTCACCACAGTCAGTATAGTTACCATCCATCACCTTACAAAGTTGTTACAATATTATTGACTATATTCCCTATGTTGTACTTTTCATCACTGTGAATTATTTTTGATCCCTGTGACTCCATTGTATGTATGTGTGTATGTGTGTGTATCTTTGTCCATCTATTAGTGGAAACAGGTTAGTTCCATATTTGGCTATTGTAAATAATGCTACAGTAAACACAGGGGTGCATAATCTTTTCAAATTAATGTTTTTAGTCTCTTTGGGTAAATACCCAGAAGTGGAATTAATGGATCATGTGGTAATTCTAGTTTTAATTTTTTGAAGAACAACCGTACTGTTTTCCATACTGGCTGTACCAGTTTACTTTCTTACAACAGTGCACAAGAGTGCCTTTTTCTTCATATTCTCACATCCTCACTAACACTTGTTATTGTGAGTCTTTTTTATTCTAGTCATTCTGACTCGGGTGAGGTGATGATATCTCATTGTAGTTATGATTTGCATTTCCCTGATCACTAGTGATGTTGAGCATTTTTTCATGTGTCTATTGGTCTACAATGTATTTTCTTTGGAACAGAGTCTATTAAGATCCTCTGCCCATTTTTTTAATCAGATTCCTTTTTAATTTTTTTTTTAATTTTTTGCTGTCATGTTGTAGGTCTTTATGTATTTTGGTTATTAACCCCTATCAGATATGTTAATTGCAATATATTTTACCATTCAGGAAGTTCCCTGTCATTTTGATGATGGTTTCCTTCACTGTGTGGAAGCTTTTTATTTTGATGTAGTCACATTATTTATTTTGGCTTTGTTTCCCTTTGCTGAAAAAAACAGATCCAGAAAAATATTGGTAAGACTGATGCCCAATAGTTTACTGCCTATGTTTTCTTTTAGGAGTTTTATCATTTCGGGTCTCACATTTCAGTCTTTAATCCATTTTGAGTTTATTTTTCTGCGTAGTGTAAGAAAATGGTGCAGTTTCATTCTTATGCATATTGGTAGTCTGGTTTTTCCAACATCATTTAGTGAAGACATTTAATTGGCTAAATAAGCATGGGTTTATTTTTGGACTTTCTATCATGTTCCATTGATCTATTTTTGTGCCAATACCATATTGTTTTGATTATTATAGCTTTGAAATTTGAAATCTGGGATTGTGATACCTCCAGCTTGTTCTTTTTTCTCAAGATTACTTTGGCTATTTGGGGTCTTTTGTGGTTCATTCTAATTTTAGGATTATGTGTTCTTGTTCTGTGAAAACTGCTATAAAGAGTACATTAAATCTGTAGATTACTTTGGGCAGTATGGACATTTAAACAATACTTTTCCAATTCATGAGCATGATATAACTTTACATTTGTTTGTGATATCTTCAATTTATTTCATCAAGGTCTTTAACCTCCATGGTTAATTTATTCCTAGGCATTTCATTCTTTTTGATGCCATTGTAAAAGGAATTCTTTTCTTTCTTTTTTCTTTGTTTTTTTTTAAACTAATTAATTAATTAATTTTTTTTTTTTTTAATTTACATCCAAGTTAGCATATAGTGCAACGATGATTTCAGGAGTAGATTCTTTAATGCCCCTTACCAATTTAACCTATCCCCCTCCCACAACCCCTCCAGTAACCCTCAGTTTGTTCTCCATATTTAAGAGTCTCTTATGTTTTGTCCCCCTCCCTGTTTTTATATTATTTTTGCTTCCCTTCCCTTATGTTCATCTGTTTAGTATCTTAAATTCCTCATATGAGTGAAGTCATATGATATTTGTTTTTCTCTGACTAATTTCACTTAGCATAATACCCTCCAGTTCCATCCATGTAGTTGCAAATGGCAAGATTTCATTCTTTTTCATGGCCAACCAATACTCCATTGTATATATATACCACATCTTCTTTATCCATTCATCCATCGATGGACATTTGGGCTCTTTCCATACTTTGGCTATTGTTGACAATGCTGCTATAAACATTAGGGTGCATGTGTCCCTTCAAAACAGCACACCTGTCTCCCTTGGATTAATACCTAGTAGTGCAATTGCTGGGTCATAAGGTAGTTCTATTTTTAATTTTTTGAGGAACCTCCATACAGTTTTCCAGAGTGGCTGCATCAGTTTGCATTCCCACAGGCAGTGCAAAAGAGATCCTCTTTCTCTGTATCCTTGCCAACATCTGTTGTTCCCTGAGTTGTTAATGTTAGCCATTCTGACAGGTGTGAGGTGGTATCTCATTGTGGTTTCGATTTGTATTTCCCTGATGATGAGTGATGTTGAGCAGTTTTTCATGTGTCAGCCATCTGGATGTCTTCTTTGGAGAAGTGTCTATTCATGTTTTTTGCCCATTTCTCCCCTGGATTATTTGTTTTTTAGGTGTTGAGTTTGATAAGTTCTTTGTAGATTTTGGATACTGACCCTTTATCTGTTATGTCATTTGCAAATATCTTCTCCCATTCTGTCAGTTGCCTTTTAGTTTTGCTGATTGTTTCCTTTGCTGTGCAGAAGCTTTTTAGTTTGATGAGGTCCCAATGGTTCATTTTTGCTTTTGTTTCCCTTGCCTCCAGAGACATGTTGAGTAAGAAGTTGCTGCATCAGAGGTCAAAGAGGTTTTTGCCTATTTTCTCCTCTAGGATTTTGATGGCTTTCTTTCTTACATTTAGGCCTTTCATCCATTTTGAGTTTATTTTTGTGTATGGTGTAAGAAAGTCATCTCCAGGTTCATTTTTATGCATGTTGCTGTCCAGTTTTCCCAGAACCATTTGCTGAAGAGACTGTCTTTATTCCATTGGATATCCTTTCCTACTTTGTCAAAGATTAGTTGGCCATATGTTTGTGGGTCCATTTCTTGGTTCTCTATTCTGTTTCATTGGTCTGAGTGTCTGTTTTTGTGCCAGTACCATACTGTCTTGATGATTACAGCTTTGTAATATGTCTTGAAGTCTGGGATTGTGATGCCTCCAGTTTTAGTGTTCTTTTTCAAGATTTCTTTGGCTATTCGGGGTCTTTTCTGGTTCCATACAAATTTTAAGATTGTTTGTTCTAGCTCTGTGAAGAATGTTGGTGTTATTTTGATATGGATTGCTGTTTTCTTTTTTTTTAATTTTTTAAAATATTTATTTATTTTTGAGAGAGAGAGAAAGCACAAGCAGAGGAATGGCAGAGAGAGAGGGAGACACAGGGTTCAAAATAGTCTACAGGTTCTGAGCTGTCAGCACAGAGCCCAACATGGGACTCAAACTCACAAACCATGAGATCATGACTTGAGCTGAAGTCAGACGCTTAACAAACTGAGTTACCCAGGCACCCCAAAGGTGGAATTGTTTTCTTAATTTCTGTTTCTGCTGGTTCTTTTTTACTATATAAAAATGAAACAAATTTCTGTGTATTAATTTTATATACTGAAATTTTACTGAATTCATTTATTCTAATAGTTTTTTGGGGGAGTGGATTAAGGGTATATACTGTATTGTCATCTGCAAATAATGACAGTTTAACTTCTTTACCAGTTTGGATTCCTTTTATTCATTTCTTTTCTTATATGACTGCTGTGGGTAAGACTTACAGTACTATGTTGAATGAAAGTGGCAAGAGTTTGTATCCCTGCCCTGTTCCTGAATTTAGAGAAAACACTTTCAGTCTTCACCATTGATTTATGATGTTATCTGTGGGTCCATCACATATGGCCTTTATTATGTTGAGGCATGTTCCTTCTTACTTTGTTGGGTGTTTTTATTATGAATGGATGTTGAATTTTGTCACATGCTTTTTCTGCATCTCTTGAGTTGAACATATTATTTTTACCCTTAATTTTGTTAATGTAGTGTATCACATCATTTGAGGTGTGGATATTAAACTATACTTGCATTCCGAGAATAAATCTCACTTGGTCACGGCAAATGATCCTTTTAATGTATTATTGGATTTGGTTTATTATTTTGTTGAGATTATTTTATCTATGTTTATCAGGAATAATGTCTGCTTTTTTGGGGTTTTTTTTTTTGAGTCTTTGTTTTTGGTATTGGTAATTCTGGCCTAATAAAATGGATTTGTCAGCATTTATTTCTCTTCCATTTTTTTCTGAATAGTTTGAAAATAAATGTTAACTCTCATTTAAATAATTTGTATAATTAACCTGTGAAGCCATCTGGTCCTGGATTTTTGTTTATTGGCAGTTTTTCTTAATTACCAGTTCAATTTTGTTACTAGTAATGAGTGTATTCAGATTTTTTATTCCTTCCTAATTCAGGTTTGGAAAATTTTATATTTCTAAAAATGTATCCAGTTCTTATAGTTTGCGCAGTTTGTCTGCATACAATTTTTAGTAGTAGTCTCATGATCCTTTGTATTTCTGGAGCATCAGTTGTAACTTCTTTTTCATTTCTGAGTTTATTTATTTGTCCTTTCTCTTTTTTTTCTTGATGAATCTGGCTAAAGGTTTATTAGTTTTGTTTATATTTTCAGAGGACCAACTTTTAGTTTGATCTTTTCTATTATTTCTCTAGTCTCTATTTAGTTTTGCTCAGAAATATATGTTTTTATCCTTTCTTTTTTTTAACGTTTATTTATTTTTGAGACAGAGAGACAAAGCATGAACGGGGGAGGGTCAGAGAGAGAGGGAGACACAGATACCGAAACAGGCTCCAGGCTTTTAGCTGTCATCACAGAGCCCGACTCAGGGCTCGAACTCACAGACCTCAAGGTCATGACCTGAGCCGAAGTTGGACGATTAACCAACTGAGCCACCCAGGCGTCCCTACTTTTTTTTTTTCCTTTCAAGTGACTTTGAGCTTTGTTAGTTCTTTTTGTAGTTTCTTTAGCTGTAAGGTCATATTTTTTGAGATTTTTCTTGTTTCTTGAGGTAAGCCTGTGTTGTATAAGCTTCTCTCTTAGAACTACTTTTGCTGTGTTAAGATTTTGAGCTATTTCGTTTCCATTTTCATTTGTCTCCATATATATTTTTTTACTTATTTCTTGATTTCTTCATCAGCTCCTTTGACTAGTAACATGTTCATTAGGCTCCATGTGTTTTTTTCTTCTAATTTTTTTTTGTAATTGTAATTTCTGCTTCCATATTGTGATTGGAAAAGATGCTTGATATGATTTTAAATCTTATTCAACTTCCTGAGACTTGTTTTGTGGCCTAACATGAGATCTATCCTGGAGAATGTTTCATGTGTACTTGAAAACAATGTGTATTCCTCTGTTTTGGAATGGAATATTCTGTATATATCTGTGAAGCCCATGTAATCTAATGTATCATTCAAAGCCACTGTTTCTTTATTGGTTTTTGTTCTGGATAACTATCCATTGATGTTAGTGGGGTATTAAAGTCCTCTATTATTATATTATTATTGTCAATTACTCTATATCTGTTAATATTTGCTTTATATATTTAGGATCTCATATGTTGAGTGCATGGATATTTAAAATTGTTACATATTTGTGCTATACCAATCCCTTTATCATTATGTAATGTCTTTGTCTCTTTTTATAGTCTTTGTTTTCAAGTTTATTTTGTCTTGTATAAGTATTGCTACCCAGCTTTTTACCTTTTCCATTTCCATGAAATATCTTTTCCATCCACTTCCTGTATGTGTATATATCTATATTTGTCTTTAGGTTTAAAATAGATCTCTTCTAGGCAACATATAATGTATCTTATTTTTTATCCATTCAGTTACTCTGTCATTTGATTGAAACATTTAGTCCCTTTATACTTAATTATTGATAGGTATCTACAGTTGACCCTTGAACAGCACAGAGTTAGGGGCACCAAAGCTGTATGCAATAGAAAATCTACATATAACTTTGGCTCCCCAAAACTTAACTACTAACAATCTGCTGTTGACTAGAAGTTTCATTTATAACTTAAATTGTTGATTAACTCTGTATGTTATATGTATTATACACTGAATTCTTACAATAAAGTAAGCTTGAGAAAATAAAATGTTATTAGGAAAATCATAAGAAAGGAAATGTACTGTACTGTATTTATTGGAAATAATCTGCATATAAGTGGATCCATGCAATTCAAATTTGTGTTATTCAAAGGTCAACTCATACTTATTGCATTTAATTAATTGTTTTCTGGTTGTTTTTGTAGTTCATGCTGTTATTTTCTTATTTATTTATTTATTTATTTATTTATTTATTTATTTATTTAAAATATGAAATTTATTGTCAGATTGGTCTCCATACAACACCCAGTGCTCATCCCAGCAGGTGCCCTCCTCAGTACCCATCACCCACCCTCCCCTCCCTCCCACCCCCACCAACCCTCAGTTTGTTCTCAGTTTTTAAGAATCTCTTTTGTTTTGCCTCCCTCTCTCTCTAATCTCTTTCTTTTCTTCCCCTCCCCCATGGTCTTCTGTTAGGTTTCTCAAGATCCACATAAGAGTGAAAACATATGGTATCTGTCTTTTTCTGTATGGCTTATTTCACTTAGCATAACACTCTCCAGTTCCATCCACGTTGCTACAAAAGGCCATATTTCATTCTTTCTCATTGCCATGTAGTATTCCATTGTGTATATAAACCACAATTTCTTTATCCATTCATCAGTTGATAGACATTCAGGCTCTTTCCATAATTTGGCTGTTGTTGAGAGTGCTGCTATAAACATTGGGGTACAAGTGCCCCTATGCATCAGCACTCCTGTATCCCTTGGGTAAATTCCTAGAAGTGCTATTGCTGGGTCATAGAGTAGATCTATTTTTAATTTTTTGAGGAACCTCCACACTGTATTCCAGAGCGGCTGCAACAGTTTGCATTCCCACCAACAGTGCAAGAGGGTTCCCATTTCTCCATATCCTCACCACATCTATAGTCTCCTGATGTGTTCATTTTGGCCACTCTGACTGGTGTGAGGTGGTATCTGAGTGTGGTTTTGATTTGTATTTCTCTGATGAGGAACGATGTTGAGCATCTTTTCATGTGCCTGTTGGCCATCTGGATGTCTTTAGAGAAGGTCTATTCATGTTTTCTGCCCATTTCTTCACTGGATTATTTGTTTTTCGGGTGTGGAGTTTGGTGAGCTCTTTATAGATTTTGGATACTAGCCCTTTGTCCAAAATGTCATTTGCAAATATCTTTTCCCATTCCATTGGTTGCCTTTTAGTTTTGTTGACTGTTTCCTCTGCAGTGCAGAAGCTTTTTATCTTCATGAGGTCCCAATAGTTCATTTTTGCTTTTAATTCCCTTGCCTTTGTGAATGTGTCAAGTAAGAAATTACTGCAGCTGAGGTCAGAGAGGTTTTTTTCTTGCTTTCTCCTCTAGGGTTTTGATGGTTTTGTGTCTCACATTCAGGTCCTTTATCCATTTTGAGTTTATTTTTGTGAATGGTGTAAGAAAGTGGTCTAGTTTCATCCTTCTGCATGTTGCTGTCCAGTTCTCCCAGCACCATTTGTTAAAGAGACTGTCTTTTTTCCATTGGCTATTCTTTCCTGCTTTGTCAAAGATTAGCTGTTATTTTCTTCTATGTTCTCTTCCCTTGTGTTTTGATGATTTTCTTCAGTGTTATGTTTAGATTCCTTTTTCTCTATATTTTTTGTATCTAAGTTTTTGGTGTGGTTACCATGAGGATTATATATAACATCCTATGTATAGAGCAGTCTCTATCAATTTGATGGTTGCTTAAGTTCAAATACATTCTTAAAAGCACTAAAGTTTTTTTACTCTTTCACTCCATACTTTATGCATATGATATAATATCTTCTCATTTTGTGTATCCCTTACATTTTGTAGATATAATTGATTTTACTATTTTTGTCTTTTAACCTTCATACTAGCTATATAAGTGATTGATCTACTATCTTTGCTATTTGTTTTACCAATGATTTTTTTTTATAATTTTCTTCTAGTTATGACCTTTCATTTTCTGCTTAAAGAAATTCCTTTAACATTTCTTTTAAGGCTGGCTTTGGGTGATGAATTTAACTTTTGTTTGGGAAGCTTTTTATTTCTCTTTCATCTCTGAATGATAACCTTGCCAGGTAGAGTATTCTTGTAGGTATTTTCCTTTCAGCACTTTGAGTATAACATGCCATTGTCATGCCAGAAGGCCTTTAAAGTTTCTGATGAGAAATCAGCTGATATAGCCTTATGGGATTCCCCTTATGTGTAAGTCTTTATTTTCTCCTGCTGTTTTATCAGATTCTCTTTCTTTCGCTTTTGACATTTTTACTATTATGTATCTTGGTGTGGTTCTCTGTGATTCCTTGGACTGGATGTCTGTTTCCTTCCCCTGGTTAGGGAAATTTTCATCTATTATTTCCTCAAATAAGTTTTCTGCCCTTTTATCTCTCTCTTTTCCTTCTGGAACCACTATAATGTGAATGCTAGTGTGCTTGATATTGTCCTCAAGGTCCCTTAACCTAGCCTCATTTTTTTAACATTCTTTTATTGTTCAGCTTGAGTGATTTCCTCTACCCTATCTTCGAGATCACCTATTTATTCTTTTGCATTCTCTAATCTGCTGCTGATTCTCTCTGGTGTATTTTTCATTTCAATGATTATATTCTTTAACCCTGATTGGTTGTTGTTGTTGTTGTTGTTGACGTTCTCAATGAGTTCATCTACTCTTCTCTCAAGTCTAGGGAAGCATCTTTATGACCATTTATTTGAACTCTTTATCAGGTAGATTGCGTATCTTTGTTTTATTTAGTTATTTTTCTGAAGTTTTTTTTTTTTTTATTATTATTTTGTTCGGAATGTGTTTCACTGTCTTCTCATTTTGTCTGACTCTGTGTTTGGTTTTATGTATTAGGTAGGTTAGCTATGTTTACTGATCTCAAAAGTAGTGGCCTTATGTAGGAGGTGTACTGTGGGGCCCAGTAACACAATCACTTCTGGTCACTGCGATCAGGCACTCCAGGGGTGTCCTCTCTGTGGGTTACATGCTTCCTTCGTTGTGACTAGACTGTGACTGCTGTTGGTGTACTTTTGGGAGGCATTGGCCCCCAACCTGGCTGTCTAGAGTGACTGGCTGAGAGTACTATAGGCACACTGGCAGGCATGGCTGGCACTCGGCATGGCTGGCTAAGAGGTCTAGCTATAACTGCTGCAGGGGTGTTGGTGGGTGAGGTTAGTTCTTAGCACAGCTGGCTGAGAGGCCATAGAGAAACTAATTTGTAGCAATCTTCGTTATGTTTCTTATGGAGAGAAACATGTAAATAAGCAAGTAACATACATTATAAGAAATGCTATGCTGTTGGTTTATGCATGCATTTCCTGGGAAAAGTGGATTTAGAATTCCATCTGATAAAGTTCTAATTGAGGGCAAATCTAAAAAAAGAATACCAGTTTGCCTGATGAACAAAAGAGAGAAAGTAATTGCAGGCACATGAAAGAGCAAAGGCACAGAATGAGGAGAGAACATGAGGAATGACAAAAATTTTTAGAACGACTTGAGGAATTACTGGTGTATATGACCAAAAATTTAAAGTTTATATATCTTTAGACCGACAATGTCATCTGGTGGAAAAGCCTTGTTTGTCTCCCTTCAAATATTTAGGTAACACCCAGGCTAACACATCGTTACATATTGACAAGAAAAATGATCAAGGACTAGGACCTCTGCCTTGGGTTCTGAAAATAATAAGTTAATTTAAACTTGCATCTGCCGGGAGCTTGAAAACTCATATTCACTCAGTTGGGAAAAATAGAGAATAATGTAGTACAGTTTGAAGAGGTACTTTCAGTTACTTGAGAGAGTTTCTAAATTAGCTAGGGGACCTATAAATTCCAGTACCTAATTAAGAGCACCTGTTGAACATTTTTGTGGAATTCTTTTGGAGATATTTTGAAAATATGTTTATGGTTTGCACCAATTTATTTAATGTTTAAGACCTCTGAGTTTTCTCTGAATTAAAAGCAATCCCCCCACACCCCCGGAGAGCTATTATCACTTACAATCCAAATGGTCATGGGCAAAGTAACTGCTCATTAAAGTAACTGTCAGTCTTTGCCATGCCACCTTGTGAGATTTATAAGTAACCAGCTCTCTGCTGGTTTTCCTATCTCCTTCTAAATTCTGCAAGGAGCCAAAAAAACCCCACAACAACAACAACAAAAACCCAACAACAACAACAACAAAAACAAAAACAAAAAAACAAAAAAGAAGAAGAAAACACACAAAATATAAAAACCCAGCAGAGTAACAGGACTTCAGTCTTCAAAATGCTGTGGCTATTAGCTATATCTCATGTGGTCCCCCTTCTTACCATTTGGGTAAGATGTGATGTCTAAGATGTAGCTGGATGTCCCTGCTTGAATTTCTAGTTTCTTTCTTTCTTTCTTTCTTTCTTTCTTTCTTTCTTTCTTTCTTTCTTTCTTTCCTTACCTGCCCTAGAATTCTGGGAAAGGTGTGTGCTGTGGGAGAGGGAATGCTGCACTACAGTTCAGCCAGGTGACTGGCCTATGTACCAACCTTAAAGGCAGACCTCTGTCTTTCTTCTGTCCCAGTTTGTGTTTAGATTATTAAAGTATACTTTTCAAAAAGTTAAAAAAATGACTCTCACACAAATACGAAATGAATGTCTGTCAAAGATTTTATTCAATTTGGTAATTAATTATGTAGTCAATGAGATATTAAAAATGTTTCAAATTGCATTTGAATAGGTATCTATGGGCAGTGAAGATGCTAAAATAAGATTGCTGGGTTTTCTGTTCATCAGGCAGAAATTTCCATCTCTACTATAAATTCTATAAGATAACATCTGTTTTTACTAAATTGTAAAATAGCCTCACCAACAGGAAGTGAGTGCATCATGCTATATCATAGCACTACAGTGAAAGAACACCCAGTAATCTCTTTGCTTGTTTCCAATATTTATATTGTATTTCTGAAGCCATGTCTTCAAACAGTTCCCTAAAATTGTTTTTGAGGAATATGGACTGTGAGACTTTTAGCCCTTTGATTAGGCTAAAACAGAGTTGATGTTTAACAGTTCAAATCTGCTTTGTCTGTTATTGTTATTTTGCATATTTCCTGATAGTATTCCCCAACTTAATTTTCTTTTTTTTTCCATTTTTTAAAAAACTTCTTTTAATGTCTATTTATTTTTGAGAGAGAAGGTGAGAGAGAATCCTAAGCAGACTCTATGCTGTCAGTGCAAAGCCCAACATGGGGATCAAGCCCACAAACCGTGAGGTCATGATCTGAGCAGAAGGTGGATGCTTAACCTACTGAGCCACCCAGGCACCACCTAAGTTTATTTTCTTTTCTCCTAACTATCCGTGGTGCTAATTCTGACAGTAACAAACACATCTCAGACCCAAGTGGCCAACCCTCATGGCCTCGGATACATGGTAGGTTCTCAGAGAGATTCTGAGAAATACACTGTACCATATCTGCCCTTATTTGAACACTTTGGTAGTCTATTTGCTAGGCATCTTATTCATCTCCTTGCCGTAATAATGTTGCATAATAAACTTCCCCCAATCCCAATGTCAAAAGTGCTTATGTCTTTGTTCATGAGACTGCAGTTTGGCTGTGGCTGTGTTGGGTTCTGCTGGGATTTACTAAATTTGATTCTAGGCTGAGACTGTGCATGTTTCTTCATTTTCTTTAGACAATGAGCCATCCAGGGCATGGTCTTTTTGTACTGGATTATTAAAGTGCACAACCGTGTCAAACTGCCTAATCATTACATCATGTTTGATAATATCCCTTTAACCAAAACAAGTTACAGAGCAAGTCCCAATATCCATGGAGTAAGAAGTATGCTTTGCCCACAGTAGGCAGAGGAGGAAAATTAATATTTGATGAACAAAAATCCACACTATTACAACTATGTATTTTGTAAGACATATATTCCCAATATACCAATTTCTAGGTAGTGTGCCTTAGCGAAGATAAGCACCCCTAGGGTGAACATTACACACACACAGACAAATCTTTTAAGATTCTAAGTGGATACACAGAGGTTAACAGTAATGATTGTTCTATTTCTTTAGCACTTTTTCCATGACAGGCATTTGGTCCAGGCATTTCTGTCCAATGACAGACATCCATTTTCTCTGACACTAAAAATAACCCACCAAGTAAATTCTTGTAAAGAAACTGAGACTGAAGAAGGGTAAGTCGTCCATAGTGCACACCATTGGTTAATGGCAGACCTTATTTTTCTTTTTATATATAACATACTCATACAAGACACTGCACTAAATGACTTATAGGTCTTGCATCTTTTAATTATTTTAAAAATCGTAAGTACCCCCACTTGTTATGAAAAAACTGGGCTTAATAGGATTGAATAACATGCTAAAGATAAATTTGACACAATTACCTAGGACTTCAGCATGTAATCAATGATTAGATCAAGGAATAGATCTCAACTCCATATCTCTGGGGCTTTTCTTTTTATTTCTGATAGCAATCAATTTTGTTTGCCTCCCTCAGTCAATCCGTATCTTGATCTTAAATAATAGTACCTCTCTTCTTGCCTGTGACCTTGGAGCCCTTTACCTTAACTTTGCCATTTGATACTTTTTGTGCTCTGGACCTCACTTCCCCTGTACTATGTCTGCTTCACATTAATAATGTAGTTCAGACTCTTGGTCATACCTTTTACTTCAGCATTAGATTTGTCTATGCTTGTTTCTGAATTGTGCTCCAGCATGACAGCTCAACAAAAATGACCTAAATGCCATTCCTTTAAGATAAGGAAATAGTTTTCCTTTGTAGTAATTAGACATTGAATGCTATGAGTTAGAATGGAAAGATACCTGAAATTGTATTTCACAGGGCATGTCTATTCACGTTGTTTCATTAATCATTCATTCTTTTTTTAAAAGATTTCATTTAATGCTTTTATATGCAGAACACAGAGAAGTACAGTTCAAGCATTCAGAGATGAAAAGTAGGTATTACTCTGAAATTAATTCACCTATTAAAATTATACCCCTAGAAAAAGTATAGTAAAATAAAACACTTGTTTCTAACCTTTGCATCTCTCCTTTTCCCATAGTATAGACTTTTGATCTTTCATCTACATTCTGGTATCTTGTCAGCCATTATTTGTTGCTTCATTTATGTTCTACCCAGTTTCCATCATTAGGCTCAGTGATACCCTCTGCTGAAACCTCAGTTGCATCTTAGCTCCTAAATAACTTTGGACTGAAGTCAGAAGTAGATTTTTGTGATCTGAATCCCTCTCAAGCTTCAAGTTTAGGTGAATTAATGTGGTCTTCCTCCTTTGCTATCTTTCTGTGAACTAATTCCTCACTGCTAACCAGTGGGTTTTCATTTTGATTTTGATTCAAGTGTCAAACCTCCACTTGACCTTTGGTAATGGAGTCACTGTACTTAGAATCCTGACTTTTTTTTTTTTTAAGTAGGCTCTATGCCCAACATAGGCTCAAACTCATAACCCTGAGATCGAGTGTCACAGGGTCTGCTGATTGAGCCAGCCAGGCACCTGTAGAATTCTGACTCAACTTCTTGCTTCAAGAGCCAGAACTGTTCTTAACCATTAGGCAAGGCTGGATCGAGAGGTTTCCAGGAAGTTATAAAATACTTACTTAGCACTTTAACATAATTTATCCACTGCTATAAATGCTTCACAAATACTGTGGGGGGGGGCGGCGCCTGGGTGGCTCAGTCACTTAAGCATCCATGATTTCATGGTTTGTGAGTTCTCTCTTCTTTTCTCTCTGTCCCTCAGCTCATACACTCTCTCTCTCTCTCTCAAAATAAATGAAATAAAATCAAATACTGTGAGGCAAATAGTGTTGTTATCCTCCTTTTACAGGTGAGGTAACTAAGGGATAAATAGGTAAAAAAAAACAAAACAAAACAAAAAACAAAACAACCACCACCACCACCACAACAAAGCAGGTAGTCTAGCTCAGATCCCATGCACTTCACCACCATGCAACCTGCTTTCTGAATTATACCTTCCACTTACAGCTATGCTTTCATTGCCAGCCCTGAAACTCTGGCATTTTCACTAGTTCCTGTGACCTCATGCAGTCATTGTTGACTTTCAGGCCTCCATGCTGTAACCTCTGTTTGCATATTGAGAAACTCTGAGATTGCTCAACAGTACTTGCCTCTAGGTCTATTTTATCCCATTTCTGTTATTATATTCTTGCACCTCCCAGGTTCATATTGCTTACCTACCATCATTCTCTCCCTGTTTAGAGCTCACTTTCTCAGTAGCTACATTCTGATTCTCCTTTACCTATCCAATTTCTGTCAAATGATTGTGCCTCGTTCCAGTATACACCTTCTAGCTGGCCCCTTTCTCCTGCTTATATATACATTCTTAAACATGTGCATCATGAGATAAACAACTGTGGCTCAATTCAGTGCCCAAGAAAGATCAACCATTATGACATCTGATTTATCTTTCAGCTTTTTCCTTTACATATGAAGGATGTAGGTACATGTGTCTACTTCTATTAAGTGTGTTAATAAGTATATATGAAGCTACAGAAAATGGGACACGATGTGTTCAAAGCAAAAATAGGTTTCAACTGAACATTTGAATGGTAATAAAAAGACTCTATACCTAAAATACTGATAACTTAAGAATGTATTAGAGATCATTGACATATGATACAAATTTGGCTTCAAAATAACATTTATTAAATTGTTCATTTAAATTGTATGTTAAAATATTTACATTCATAAATATAAAAATCAAACGTGTGCATTCATTGAATTATTGCTCAACATAATAGAAAAATATTAGAATATGTATAATACTTTAGTGTCAATATAATATAGAATTATCTTAGCTGCATTTCAGGGATGAGAAAGGCAACAAAAAACTTCCATGCTGCTCAGCCATCTTGACCCCTCCCTAGAATTATCTTAAATAGTTCATTTATCTGAATTGATAGCAGACAAGTCCTGAAGTTAATTAATTTGATTTGATATTTTTTCTCCATTAACCTGATGGCACTAACAGGAAAAATAAATAAGATCAGAAAATATTCAGTAACCATGATGATTAGATAATCTCATTTTAGGAAAACAAACATCATTTAAAGTCCTTGTTCACTGAGTACTTTTTCTGTGCTAATGCACATTCTCATCCATTTCTCAGAATCCTATAAGAAAGGCTTTGTCCCCATTTGAGAAGAGGCTAGGATTTAGAGTGGTTCAGAAATATGTGCATGGTAACACAGCCAGTAAGTAGTGGAGCCAGGAATAAGCCTCAAGTCTTTCTAAATCACTGAATGTTCTGCACCATTTACATTCCCTCCACCTCTTATTTAAGATGCCAGTGTAAAAAAAAATATTTTCCATGATAAAAGATTAAAAAAAAAACAGATATAAGTGAGTATTAGACATAGAAGATGGCAAAATTATTGATTTTTCCTTGTTACAAAGCTGAAAAAAATAGTATTTGCCAATTCATAGGCAAACCATGAATAAGAACTTATTACTCCTTCTGCATTTAATATGATATTTAAACAAAGCAATGAAAGAGTATTATTTTGACTGCATTGCCTTAATATTTGAATAGGGATATTTTTAATCTAAATTTAATTTGATAGTAAAATAAAGGAGGTGTTGAAATTATGAATATTTATATGCCCTTAAACTAGATGTGCAGAATGTACCTTAGTGGGCCACGTAGCTAATACTTTTAACTAAGTATAACCATATTACATCTGGGATAAATGTGGGACTTTGTAATAAGCATTTGAAATATGTAATGTTCAACTAAGCATTGTATAGTAATGTGCATTACAGATGACAAAATATCAAGTAATAGCAAAAGGCAAGATATCTGGGTGTCTTACCTGTCAATTTCTGGTAGTATTATAGGCATAACAGGATTGTTTTTCCTTATTCACTATAGCCATCACGTGCATGTTTTTAATATAGGGTATTTTAAAATTCATTTATTCGCTTTCGGATAATGAATAATTCCACTAGTCACTGAAGGTAGTTTATTAGCATTAATGATAATACAACCACAGTAGCATGAAAGGAGCAAATTATAACATGAATTTAGGTAATTATATATTACTATATTTTAGAAAAAGAAAAAATCATCTTTTAAATCTGAATACTTTTTTATAAAATTATAAATCATATTATATTTTAATGTATTGCTAACTTTTCAGATATTTTCATCTAAAGTATGTATTTTTATAATTATTATAGTTTTATTGAAAAGCTTTTACCAATGTATTTCCACAAATTGGTCTGTTTGAAGGCATTTGTAGAAACTAACTTTGACTTTAAAATTATAAAATGAATTTGACCTAAAGATCTGTTGAATAGAATCTTGAATCTCTGAGGATGTGATCAAACAGAACATTGAAACTAAGTTCCCTAAGTACCAGAATTTTTAGTCTATGGATTATGGAAATTGATAGATAGGTAGATATAGATATAGATATATTTTTTATATATGTTATGGATTGAAGTGTGTCCCTTTACCCCATTCATATGTTGGAATCTTAACTCCTGTTACTTTTTTTTTTTAATGTTTATTTTCGAGAGAGAGGGAGAGGGAGAAAGAGAGAGAGTGTGAGTGGAGGAGGGACAGACAGAGAGGGAGACACAGAATCTGAAGTAGGTTCCAGGCTCTGAGCTCTCAGCATGGATCCCGACATGGAGTTTGAACTCACAGAGCATGAGATAATGACCTGAGCCAAAGTCATTTGCTTAACCACTGAGCCACTCAGGTGCCCTGTAACTCCCATTACTTTAGAACGTGATGCTATTTGGAGACTGGGCTTTTAAAGGGGTAATTACAGTTAAGAAAAGTCACTTAAATGAGGGTAGGCTCTAATCCCATGTGACTAATGCTATAAGAAGGGGGAGGAACACCAGGGATGCATGTGAAGAGAGGAAAGGTTATGTGAGGGCATAGTAGGGAGGTGGCCATCTGCAAACCAAGGAGGGAGGCCTGGGGAGGTGGGGGGACAACCAGCCAATACCTTGATCTTGGACTTCTGGCCTCCAGAAGTGTTAGAAAATAAGTTTGTAGCATTTAACCCGCTAGTCTTTGGTATTTTGTTGTGGCAATCCTGGGAAATTAATACAAGATCTTACCATCTATTGAAAGATTCAAATAAAGTATCTATTCAGTAGGGATTCCAAAAGTTAGGAAGTAATGTCAGGGTTTTTAAAATTTTTCTCCTTTTCCTCCTCCTTTTTTTTTTTAGGCTATTTATTAATTGAAGGACCTTAAACTTCTCATTTAACTCCCCATGTATTGGTAACTTCATTTTAAAAACTCAAGTTTATCTCTGAAGTTGGTTTATTTTGCTCTAAATTTGTCTATTTTTAGTATTACAAACATAGATATATAAAAGGCAGTTAACCTGTGGAAAATATTTTTCACTGGTTTGGGCAGAGTTAATATCTTACTTTATATTACAATATAACACATATTTTAAAGAATGATATTGAGGGGCGCCTGGGTGGCACAGTCGGTTAAGCGTCCGACTTCAGCCAGGTCACGATCTCGCGGTCCGTGAGTTCGAGCCCCGCGTCAGGCTCTGGGCTGATGGCTCAGAGCCTGGAGCCTGTTTCCGATTCTGTGTCTCCCTCTCTCTCTGCCCCTCCCCCGTTCATGCTCTGTCTCTCTCTGTCCCAAAAATAAATAAACGTTGAAAAAAAAATTTTTTTTTAAAGAATGATATTGAGAATAAAATCAATAAATTGGAAAAGGGAATCAATGTATAATTTCAGAACACAAATTTAAATACAACTGATGAAGAAACAAAACAAAAAAAAGAAAAATGTCCAGTCACAAAAATGCAAATAAAACAAGGTTTCATTTTTCATACACAGAACTCAGTTTCAAATTATGCTAATTTAGTTGTAGATCACATGACATTTGTTGCTATTATGAGGGTATTTAGAAATAATTTGTTGTCAAGTATTTGGGCAGTAAGAATCAGGAAAAAAGTATTCACGGCTTTCAATCCAGTAATTTTATTTCTGGAAATCTATCTTAAAATATAAACCAAAATAGAATAAATACTTCAAGTTTAAAATAATGATTATAGCATTATTTATGATATTAAAAACTAGAAATGATCCAGGGATTCAACAGTAATTGAATATTTAAATAAAGTATATTATGCTCATTTTGGAATAAATAAAAGTGAAGCAAATGCACAACAGAAAATATTGCTGGGACATTCATACTATTAGTTTATCAGCAGCTATAGGTGATAAAAAATTGTTTTCTCCATTAAGTTTTAAACATTTTCTAAGTTTTCTGTGATTGTTCTTTATTGTGGCACATACAATTTCCTATCCCAAACTATTTTTCATTTCTTCCTAACAAAACCCTGAGTTTTTTAAACAGACATTATTCTCAGCTAAAAATATTAATTTAGCATCCCTTGAAGATAATGGTGTCATGAGATAGTTGTTCCTAAGGAAATATAAGCAGAAGAGATTGAATGAATCTCCCAAAAATTTCTCTGAAATGGGTTAGCCTTTTATAGCAACCACCTTTTGTTCTCTGTCCTTTCCCTTTTCATGCCTGGAATGAAAATGAAATACTGGAGATGAAACAAACTTTTGACCCCCAAGACCACAAATATGAAGCTAAACCTTCATGTTAAGGAAGACTTTGCAGAAAAACAGAATGCATCTGTATTTCTGATACCATTTTGGAGACTCTCCCAGCCCTGAGCTACTTACTTCCAGATTCCTTCAAGAACAAAGATTAAATCCCTAATCTGTTTAAGCCATTGTTTATTTACATTTTCTAATACTTGAAGCTAAAAGCAATCCCTGTATATATCTATTACATACATAAATACATGTGTTTATTATTTCATATAATTGTATATATTTAAACTGATGGTACTGTAAGTTTCTATGTAATTGCAAATCATATACATATTAGGATTTCTGATATCCACAATGTGCACCTGAAACATGAAGCATTAGATCTGGTGTTCATTGTTCTAGAATCTAGAGTCAAAGTGTGAGAGGATATTTTCAAATATTTATGTAGGATGCCATTTTAAGGCATGTACTAGCAACAGTGTTATAAATGGCCTGGCACACAGGTTTTGAAACCAAAATGTATGGGTGTGGGCCTGAGCCCTACCAGTTACTTAGCTCTGTGAAATCACATTAAGATGAGCAAATCACTTAACTATGTATATCTTAGATTCCTCATTGAAAGTAGAAGGATAATAATAGCATTCCCTTATATGTTTTTGTGAGAATTTAAACACTTAGAACAGCATCAGGCATTTAGGAAGTTCTCGGTAAATGCTCTCTATAAATAATGGTTTGCAGTAAATGTGCATAATTAGATCCTAATCTACCACTTAAAAATGCTTTTCAGAAGTTTGTCTTTCCAGAATGTCTATTCTTTTTTTTTTCATTGCATTAAATCTGGAGTTAATTAATATACTTATGTTAAAGTAATATAATTCAGATTCAGCATTTAATGCTGAATTTCTTAACATGGCTTCTCAATGGGAAAAATAATAAATAATTCCTTAGACTGAATAAAAATGATTCAAAGTGAGATTGTAATTTTAGTCTCCAAATTAGCTTCATGATGAGGACTGTAATTCAATTCCTTTTCCTTTTTGTCTCAGGTTAGATGACATTCCCTGGGGAAATGTGAAGTTTACATATTTTGTATGCATGATTTGTATAGAAGCCAGTGATGGGAGTTGTTTATGTGATAGTCTTTAGAAAGCTTGCAATATAAACTTTATTTCTTAAAAGATATCACTTCAAAACCAGTTCTATGAATCCTGTTTCCCATTCTATAAGAAAACTTTTGAGGTCACAAAATATGATTTAAATATTATAAACATCAAAGACAAGATTAATCATCTCCATGATTACATTAAATGTTAAATAGAATTATGAATGTATTCTGGAAGATAATTAAACAACAAACAACTACTTCTAGGAATACTAAAATAAGTATCATTCTTTCTATATTCCTAAGTAAGTTATATTTTCTAATATGAAATGAGTCATTATAAATTGTTTTATATATATGTGTGTGTGTGTGTATGTGTGTGTGTATTTATGTGTGTACACATTTAAAATTTGTATCTTTGAAAGCACACTGAATTGGGTACTTACTATACATTTATCAAATTACCCCTATCTTTTATTAATTTATTTATTCATCAAAGATTTATTGAGGGTCTATCATACATTGGGCATTCTAGGTGCTAGGTAAGAATAGAACAGATAGGATCCTGTTTCATGGAGCGTATATATCTACTAACATATTTTATATATTTTTTCTTATGTGGCATCTATTTTTATTACATTTTTAATTTTAATTCCATTAGTATCAACATACAGTATCATATTAGTTTCAGGTGTAATAGAGTGATTTAATAATTCTGTGCATTACTCAGTGTTCATAAGGGTAAGCCTCATCACCTATTTCACATATCCCCCCACCTACCTCTCCTGTGGTAACCATCAATTTGTTCTCTACAGTTAAGAGTCTGTTTCTAGGTTTTTGTCTCTCTTTTTCATATTTTATATTTTAAATGCAATATATTTACCTATCTTCCTTAATAGATGTTAGGAAAAATATCTCCGGGGTACCTGGGCAGCACAGTTGGTTAAGCATCTGACTCTCAATTTAGGCTCAGGTCATGATCTCAGAGCCATGGGATAGATCCCAGAGTGGGGTTCTGCACTGGGCATGGAGACTGCTTGAGATTCTCTCTCTTTCTCCCTTTCTGCCTATCTTCCACTCATGTTCACGCACATGTGCACTCTCTCTAAAACAACAAAAACAAAAACAAAAATACCTCCCAAATTTGTTCATATGGTGGGTGTGTGGCTTATTCAGCTTGCTTATTTATTTGTTCATTCTGAAAATATTTACTGATTAGTACTGGTAGGTACTAAGGCTATTCACAAGGACTCTTGAGATTACGCTTTCCTGCCCTCTGCCATGTGACTTATTTGGCTGACAAATTCTGACTGGAGGTTGTGATTTCTGTCACTTCTGAGTAGATTTAAAAGTCAAAGGATCCTGAAAGACCTGGCAAATGGGACCTCCATTTAGCCTGTGTGACTGAATGATCCTGTTTCATCGGACTCCACCCAGATTCATATTGTCTGTAGAATGAAGTGAACGGCATTTTTACCATGTGAAGCCATGAAAAGTTAGAGCTGTTTTTGTTAATGAGGCATAACCTATGCTGACTGATATATCATCATTCTAAGTGCTGAGGATATAATAATGAGTAAAACAGATAAAATACCTGCCTACATGGAGATTATGTTCAAGCAATGAAACCAAATGTTAAAAGTAATAATAAATTGATACATAATATGAAAACAGGTAGTAAAAAGTCTGATAAAAATTAAGTTTCATAAAGAATAGTAGTAGATGCTCTTTTAGATAACATGGTCAGGAAAATCATTTCTGCAGAGGCGATACTTAGATCAGAGCCCTGACTTAAAGGAGGTCAGGCCTTAAAGAGTAAATGCATAACAACCGTGTAGTGAAAAGGCCTAACATGTGAGTTCTGAAACCAAACTGTGTGTATAAAGGCTTGAGCCGTCAGCCAGTAGCTCTTGCAAATATCTGGAGAAACAATGAGGAGATGTGGAGCTTTTGAGGCAAAAGAGTGCTCCATGTGAACAGCATAGAGCCTAACATACCTGCAGAGGACTGAGCAAGGAGAAGACTTGTACGAGTAAGCATTGAAAGGTTGTATGAGTGCACAGATCAAGTAAGGCCTTGTAGACCATGATACTAAGTAAGAGAAGAAAATTTTGGACACAAGAATATGAGTTTATTTATGATTTATAAGATCACTTTGAATTTTTGGCAAAAAGTAAACCAGAGAGGAAAGAATGGGAGGAGAGCAACTAGTTAGATTGCTTTCCCAGTACTGGGTAGTTATGATAAAGGCAACAAAAAGTGTCAAAATATGAATTTTTAAAGATAAAGCCAACAGATTTGACTCTGTGGTTATGAGTTGAAGGGAGTGTGACAGGGACAGGGAGAAACAAGAGGGGGAACAGGGCATGGAAAGAGCAATTGGGGAAAAGTCCTGGAACCCTGCATTAGAAGAAGGAAAGCCAGGATCAATGCAAGGAACAAATACAATGAGAAGTCAAATCTTTTCTGAATCCGAGAGCAGATGTGACCGTGATCTGTATTGCAGGGCTAACACTCTATCACAGTTTTTCTTTCTTTACAATGAGCATTATCTGAGATCCATGAAGTGCAGACTGTTGGTACACTTCCCATATACCTTGGTAAGTTACCATTCCTGTGCTTGTAGGTCCAACTGCAAGTTAGTCAGCGTTTTTACCTGAGAGCTTTGTAGGTAAATGCAAAGTGCCAGGGAATTGATTCCCTCTAAGTGAAGCACTCAAACAATTACCTACAGAAGTTTGTGGGTAAATAACCCAGTTCCCTAACCCCTTGAGCAGAATTACTCTGATATACAGGTTTAGCATTGGCACCTAGAGTTGCCTGATGGAATTAAGCTCCAATTGTCCAGATTGATAATGTTTGATCCTATGCCCTTTATGTTTCTTTTTCTTCCCTGCCTCACCTCTGTATTCCCTGATGGCATTTCCAATTATCAGCTTTCCATATAAACTATTGTACTCAAATCCTTTTCTTAGGATCTGCTTCTAGGAGAGAGCAGATTAAGACAATGCATACATAGATACCATTTTATTGAAATAAAATAAAACCTGTGGTTTTTACATGGTGAGAGTGAGTCAACATTGGTGGTCCATAGGTACAATATTGCAAGAAGTATCAAATTTAATTCTGAGATCAACCATATAATATTGTAGTTGTGAGCTGCTGTAAGAGGAAGTAATGATTTAAATGTGATTGATATATGACGAGGGCAATGTTTTGTTTTGTTTTGTTTTGTTTTGTCTTGTTTTGTTTTGTTTTCTATTTAATGATGAATCCCAAAGACCTAGAAGAGTTCTGGTCACATACAAGCAGTCGATGACTATTTTAAAGAACACTTAAATTAAAAATAGTTCATCATCTGCTAAGGATGTTGCTTTTGATGGGGAACTCAGACTCAAAAGGGTATTTACCTGAGCTATAGAGAAGAAAGGAGCTTTTAAGAGATTTACTTCAACAGAAGTAATCCCAGCAGTCAGTGGAACAGCACATACAAGGTCCCTCAGTTTTGTGTATATTATAAACATGTTTTAGAGATACATTAACTAAAGTTCGGAGAAGCATAACAATTTATTCACAGTCCCATAACTGATAAATAAGAAACTAGATTTGAGTGTGCACTTGTCTCTCTGTCTCTCTTCACCTTAGCATAATCTTGAATACCTCTTGAGAATGGACCAAGGTTAGGCATTTATGCCTTAGAGAGACTGGATGTGAGTCCATGTTTTGTAAAACAGAGACTTTTCTTTTTTAAAATGAGTGCCTTAGTCAGCTTGGGCTGCTATAATAAAATATCATAAACTGGAAGGCTTAAACAACATGTGAGAATTTATTTATCACAATTATAGAAGCCAAGAAGAGCCCTCTTCCTGGTTTAAAGGTGGTGCTTTCCGTGTCCTCTCATGGTGGAAAGAGAAAGAGCTCTGATCTCTTTCTCCTCTTAAAAGGGCACTTATTCCCTCATGGGAGCCTCATGACCTCATCTAAATCTAATTGCCTCCAATTGGACATAAGTGGTCCATGGCAATTAGCATAAATTCATAGGACAGTGTCAATAGTACTTCTTAGGTATAATTAGGGATTTTTACCAAGGCTTAATATGGAACCAGGATGAGAAATATATTATGGAATGCTAGACTAGATTCAATGTGAAAGTGGGAGGAAGATGGCTGGTACTTCCTCTTTCATATTTTTTTCTTTTTATTATTATTTTTAATTTATTTTTTTTAATTCTGGTAGAGTTAACATACAGTGTCATATTGGTTTCAGGTCACGATTCTACACATTACTCAGTGCTCATCACAATAAATGTCCCCTAAACCTCCATCACCTATTTCACCTATCCATGCACCCTCACCCCCACACTGTAATCTTCAGTTTGTTCTCTGTATTTAACAGTTTTTTTTTGTTTGTTTTTTGTGTTGTTTTTGGTCTCATTTCCTTTATTCATTTGTTTCGTTTCTTAAATTCCACATATGAGTGAAATCATATGGTATTTCTCTTTCTATGCTGACTTATTTCACTTACCATTATGCACTCTACATCCATCCATGTTGTTGCAAATGGCAAGAATTTATTCTTTTCCATGGCTAATACTCCATTATATATATATGTGTATATCTTTACCCATTCATCTATCAAGGGGCACTTGGGTTATTTCCATATCTTGGCTGTTGTAAATAATGCTACAATAAACATAGGTGTGCATATATCTTTTAAAATTAGTGTTTTCATATTCTTTGGGTAAATACCCAGTAGCGGAATTACTAAATGATATGGTAGTCTATTTTTAACTCTTTGAGGGACCTCCATACTGTTATTCACAGTGGCTGTGCCAGTTTGCATTCCCACCAGTAGGTTTCATTTTCTCCGTATCATTGCCAACACTTGTTTCTTGTGTTTTTAATCTTGACCTTTCTGGCAGGTGTGGGGTGATATTTCATCATAGTTTTGATTTACATTTCTTTGATGATGAGTGATATTGGGCATCTTTCCATGTGATGTTGGCCATCTGTATGTCTTTTTTGGAGAAATGTCTGTTCATGTCTTCTGACCATTTTTTAATTGATTTTTGTTGTTGCTGAGTGTGTAAGTTCTTTATATATTTTGGATATTAATCTTTTATCAAATATATCATTTGCAAATATCTTCTCCCATTCATTAGGCTGCCTTTTTGTTTTGTTGATTATTCCCTTTGCTGGGAAAACTTTTTTATTTTGATGTAGCCCCAATATTTTATTTTTACTTTTGTTTTCCTTGCTTTAGGAGACATATCTAGAAAAATGTTGCTTTGGCTAATGTCAAAGAAATTACTGCCTGTGCTCTCTTCAAGGATTTTTATGGTTTCAGGTCTTACATTTAGTTCTCTAATCCATTTTGAGTTTATTTTTGTGTATGGGGTAAAAAAGTGATCCAGTTTTATTCTTTTGCCAGGAGCTGTCCAGTTTTCTTAACACCATTTATTGAAAGTACGCTCTTCTCCATTACATATCCTTGCCTCATTTGTTGTACAGTGAATGACCAAATAATTGTGGGTTTACTTCTAAGCTCTCTATTCTGTTCTATTCGTCTATGTGTTTATTTTTGTGCCAGTACCATACTGTTTTGATTACTATAGCTTTGTAGTACATCTTGAAATTTGGGACTGTGATACTTTCAGCTTTATTCTTTCTCAAGATTGTTTTGGTTATTTGGGCTCTTTTGTGGTTTCATACAAAGTTTAGAATTATTTTTTCTATTTCTGTGAAAAATGCTAATGGTATTTTGATAGGAATTGCATTAAAACTGTAGGCTACTTTCAGTAATATGGACATTTTAACAATATTTGTTCTCCCAATCCATGAACATGGTATATATTTCCATTTGTTTATGTTATCTTCAGTTTCTTTCATCAGTGTTTTGTAGTTTTCAGAGTACAGGTCTTTCACTTCCTTCATTAAGTTTATTCCTAGGTATATTATTATTTTTGGTGCAATTATAAATGAGATCATTTTCTTAATTTCTCTCTATGTTACTTCATTATTAGTGTAAAGAAATACAACTAGTTTCTATATATTGATTTTGTATCCTGCTATCACACTGAACTCATATATCAGTTCCAGTTGTTTAGTGGAATCTCTCTATATAGCATCATGTCATCTGCAAATAGTGAAAGTTTTACTTTTTCCTTGTCAATTTGGATGCCTTTTCTTTCTTTTCTTTTCTTTTCTTTTTTGTTCCTGTGATTGCTGTGCCTAGGACTTCCAGTACTATGTTGAATAAAAGTAGTGAGAGTAGACATTCTTCTCTTGTTCCTGACCTAGGGGAAAACTTCTCAGTTTTTCCCCATTGAGTATAATGTTCATTGTTTTTAATATATGGTTTTTCATATATGGCTTTTGTTATATTGAGGTATGTTCCCTTTATCCCTACTTTGTTCAGGGTTTTTATCATGAATGGATAATTGTGGTTTGTCAAATGCTTTTTCTGGATCTATCGAAATGATTGAATGTTTTTTAGCCTTTTTCTTGTTGATGTGATGTATCTCATTGATTGATATGTGAGTATTGAGCCCCTCTTGCATCCCAGGAATAAATACCACTTGATTGTGGTGAATGATTTTTTTTAAATGTATTGTTGGGTTTGGTTTGCTAATATTTTTTTGAGAATTTTTGCATATATGTTCATCAGTGATACTGACCTGTAATTCTCCCTCTTTCTCTTTTTTTTTAAATTTTTTCTGTGTCTTTATCGGTTTTGGTATCAGGGTAATGCTGGACTCATAGAATGAATTTGGTAGCTTTCCTCCCTCTTCTAATTTTTGGAATAGTTTGAGAAGAATAGGTATTAACTCTTCTTTAAATGTTTGGTAGAAATCCCCTGTGAAACCATCTGGCCCTAGACTTTTTTTTTGATCGGAGGTTTTTGATTAGAGATTTAATTTCATTGCAGGTGATTGGTCTGTTCAAAATTTCTATTTCTTCCCAATTCTGTTATATGTTTGTAGGAATTTATCCATTTATTATAGGTTGTTCAATTTGTCAGCATATAATTTTTCATAATATCCTCTTACAATACTTTGTATTTCTGTGGTATCAGTTATTTCTCCACTTTCATTTTTTTATTTCATTTGAGTCCTTTCTGTCTCTCTCTGTCTCTGTCTCTCTCTCTCTGTCTCTTTTATTTTTCTCTTTCTGTCTCTCTCTTTTATTTTTGAGTCTGACTGAAAAAAGATCTGTTGATCTTTTCAAGAACAAATTCCTAGATTGTGTTTTTTGTTTTGTTGTTTCTATTTCATTTATTCTGGCTCTAATCTTTATTTTTTCCTTCTTTGTACTCTTCTGGAGTTTTGTTAGTTCTTTTCCTAGCTCTTTTTAGGTGTAAAGTTGATTGTTTATTTGAGATTTTCTTGCTTCTTGCTTTTTGAGGTTGGTCTGTATTTCTATAAACCTCCTTCTTAGAAAAGCTTTTGCTGCATCCCAAAGATTTTGGACCATTGAATTTTCTTTTTCATTTGTCTCCATGTATTTTTTTATTTCCTCTTCGATTTCTTTGTTGACCCATTTATTTGTATTACCACGTTATTTAACTTCCATGCATTTATGTTTTTTCTAGATTTTTTTTCTTGTGGGTGATTTCCAGTTTTATAGTGTTATGGGCTGAAAAGGTGCATGGAATTACTTTGCTCTTTCTGAATTTGTTGAGATGTTTTGTGACCTATTATGTGATCTGTTATGGAAAATGATCTGTATGCACTTGAAAAGAATGTGTATTCTGCTGTTTTAGGTTGAAATGTTCTGAATATATGTGATAAATCCATCTAGTCCAATTTGTCATTAAAAGTCACTGTTTTGGGGGCACCTGGGTGACTCGGTTGAGCGTCTGACTTTGGCTCAGGTCATGATCTCACAGCTTGTGAGTTCGAGCCCCACATCAGGCTTTGTGCTGACAGCGTGGAGTTTGGAGCCTACTTTGGATTCTGTGTCTCCCTCTCTCTCTGCCCCCTCCCCTGCTCATGCGCTCTCTCTCTCTCTCTCTCTCTCTCTCTCTCTTTCAAAAATAAACAAACAAAAAATTTAAAAGCCACTGTTTTCTTGTTGATTTTCTGTGTGAATGGTTTATTCATTCGTGTAAGTGCGGTGTTAAAGTCCCCTAGTATTATTGTATTACTCTCAATTACTTTCCTTAGTTTGTTTATTTGCTACTTTATGTATTTGGGTGCTTTCATGTTGGGTGCATAGATATTTACAATTGTTATATATTCTTGTTGGAGTGTCCTCTTTATGATTATATAGTGCCCGTCTTTGTCTCTCATTATAGTCTGTTTCAAACTGGATTTTGTCCTATGTTAGTATTGCTACCTCAGGTTTCATTTCACATCCATTTCCATGATAAATGCTTCTCCGTCCCTGCACTTTCAATCTACATGTGTCTTTAGGTCTGAAATATGTCTCTTGTAGGCAGCATATAGATAGGTATTGCTTTTTTATCCATTCCATCATCCTGTGTGTTTTCATTGGAATGTTTAGTCCACTTATATTCAAAGTAATTAGTGATTGGTATGTATTTATTGACATTTTGTTTCTTGTTTTATGGTTGCTTTTGTAGTTCTTCTCTATTTCTTTCTTCCCTTGCTCTCTTCTCTCTCAATTAGTTCCCTTTCTTTAGTGACATACTTTGATATCTCTCTCTTTACTTTTTGCATGTTTGTGGTTACCATTAGGTTTGCATATAACATTTTCTGCGTATAGCAATCTGTATTAACTTGATTGCCACTTAAGTTTGAACCCATTCTTACTACTATTCCCCCATGTTTGAGATATATAGTGTCCTATTTAGCATCCTTTTGTTTTATGAGTCCCTTGACTCACTTTTATAGATTTATTTATTTTTACTGCTTTTGTGCTTTCTACTTTTCTTATTCTTATCCCCTTTTCACTCAAAGAGTTTTCTTTACCGTTTCTTGTAGGGCTGTTTTAGTGGTGATGAATTCCTTTAGCTTTAGTTTATCTGGGAAACTATCTCTCCTACTCTGAATGATAGCTTTGCTGGGTAGAGTATTCTTGGCTGGAGATTTTTTTTCTCCTCTTAGCACTTTGACTATATCCATGCCACTCCCTTCTGCCCTGCAAAGTTTCTGTTGAAAAATCAGCTGACAGCCTTATGGGATTTCCCTTGTATGTAACTGTATTCTTTTGTTGCTTTTAAAATTCTTTATCACTATTTTTTGCCATTTTAATTACCATATGTCTCAATATGGACCATTTTGGGATTTTGTAGGGGGCTTTCTGTGCCTTCTGGATCTAGATTTCTATTTCCTTCCCCAGATTCAGGAAATTTTCAGCTATTATTTCTTCAAATAAATTTTCTACCCCCTTTTCTCTCTTCTCCTTCTGGGATCCCTATAATGCAAATATTATTATTACATTTGATGGTGTCATTGAGTTACCTTAATCTATTCTCATTTCTTATTAATCTTTTTTTCTCTCACCTGTTCAGCTTGATTGCTTTCCATTACTCTTTTCTCCAAGTCACTGTTCCATTCTTCTCCTTCCTCTAGTCTACTATTTATTATCCCTAGTGAGTTTTTTTTAATACCAGTTATTGAGGTCTTGTCTCTGATTAGTTCTTTTTAATGTTTTCTATCCCTTTGTTGAGGGACTCACTAAGATTTTCCATTCTTTTCTCAACTCCAGTGGTATCTTTATGACTGCTATTTTAAAGTCTATCTCAGGCATATTGCTTATCTGCATTTTGTTTAGCTCTCTTGCTGTGATGTTGTCCTGTACTTTCATTTGGGGAATATCCTTCTGTCTCCTAAGTTTCCCTAATAATCTGTGTCTGTTCCTACGTGTTAGGAAAGTCAACTATGCCTCCTGCTCTTGAAAGCAGTGATCTGGGGTGCATGGGTGGGTCAGTTAAGCATCTGAGTCTTGATTTCAGCTCAGGTCATGATCTTGTGGTTTGTGAGATCAAGCCCGTTGTTGGACTTGCACTGACAGTGTGTACGCTGATTGAGATTACCTCTTTCCTCTCTCTGCCCCTCCCCCTGCTTGTGATCTCTTTTTCTCTAGAAAGAAAGAAAGAAAGAAAGAAAGAAAGAAAGAAAGAAAGAAATCTTATGAAGAAGAGGTCCTGTGGTGCCCTGCAGTGTAGTGTCTCTTGTTCACTAGAACCTAGCATTTCCACAGTGTCTCCTATGTGTGCTGCATGTGCCTGCCCTACTATTGTGGTTGACTTGTTTGCCTTCATTCCAGTAATCTGCAACAGCAATCTTTGCCTATTGTAGGTAGGTTTTGGTCCCTGTGTTGTTACTTGGCTAGTCTGGGGTTGCCTTGAGCTTGAGCTGGGTCTGACTAGGCATTGAAAATGCCAGAGCTGTGGTTGCACTGAGCTGCAGGTTATTCTCCCTGTGTGTGTGTGTTTTTTTTTTTTTTTGTTTTTTTTTTTTTTTTTTTTTTTTCCTGAGAGGCTTTTATATGTGAGTGGAGCTTGTAGTCAGACCAGATGTCTGCCTCTAGCCTACTGCTGGGGCCACAGTGGAGCGGGTATGTGTGGTTATCTTCCCCTCTCCCCAAGGGAGGAGTCACTTTGGTACAGTAGTGGTGGCCTTTATCAGGTCTGCTTGTATAATGCAAAGCTTGTCGTGCTTTAGATGGACTCCTGCTGAAGGTGGGTCGATGGGGCTGGGCTTCAAGAGAACACAAGTATGGGCCCACTGTGTTGAAGTTCTGCACTGGTCTACTGTGGGTCCAAGTTTTGCACTGGAAAACTTTGGAAAACTGCAGATGCAGGGCTTGAGGGGGCAGGTCTGCAGGATAATGCAGGGGTGGGGCTTACTGTTAGCAAGACAGGTGGAGAGTATTGGCACTGTCTCCTGCAGATGTCCCTGTATCTAGCCTGGGAGTGCAGGAGGGAAATGTCATCTGCCAACTCTTGTTTTGATGAAGTCTCCTAAAGATCCCTGCCCATCCTGGGCATGTTTGAAGATTAGTAAATAAATCTCCTTCCTGTATACCCCAGGTCTTTTACAAACTATTACTTCCATGCTGTATCTCAGTGTGGTTGTTTCTTATACTGTCTCTTTAAGGGTGGGAATTCAGTTTCTGATTGCCCACCACCTCTCCCAGAGCTGAGCCCACTGATTTTTAAAGTTCCAGGTGGTAAGCCCCACTTATTATAAGAACTCACAAAGTTAAGCTCCTCTGGTTTTCCAAGTGAAAAATTATGGGGATTTATCTTCCTAGTGCAGGTTCCTCATGCCTGTGGTGCTGGTGTGGCTTCTTCCCTTTTCTCTTTTTCATGCTTGGGACGTGTCTCCCTCCACCATAGTTTTGTAGGCCAATTTGTTTCCTAACCATAGTTTCTGCCCTTCCTACCATTTTCACTGTGGCCTCTTCTTTATGTTTAGCTGTGGAGACTCTGTTCTGCCAGTCTTTGGGTTATTTTTTCCAGGTTATTTACACTGATGTGGTGTTATGTAGGTGTATCTGTGGGATGAGGTGAGCTTTGGATCTTCCTACTCTGCATCCTCTCTGGAAGTCCCCCACTCTTTCATATTTTAACAAGTAAATTGTAACAAAAAGTTCTTCAAAATATGAAAAATTATGGCATAGATTAATAAAAGTGCCAAAGTAAACAAACTTACAAAGAAAGAAGGTAAAAATCAACTAAACAGGTGTTTCCACAAAGGAGAAAACAGGGTTATTCCTTTGAACCTAAGATGCTGAAAAGAGCAAGAAATGATCTTCTCTAATAAGACTTCTATTTTGAGTTCCTGAGGCTTGAGACCCTAGAGCCAAAACAAAACAAGGCAGGACAGAAAAACGAAAATTGGGCAGAGTCCTTAGAAACGGACCAATGGACTCACACTCACTTGCATCCTCAGGCTGAGAACACAATTGATACTCACAGAAGTGCTTCTAACTACATCTCAGGTTTTCTATGACCTCAAACAACCGCCCTCTCTTCAGTCTCTCTCATTTCCAGTGAGCAGCATGACTTATGTTATGCATATTCATTCTGCAGCTGCTTCCAACACAAAGACCCAAGCACTTTCTCTCATGAATCACTATCACAACCTTTTAATAGTTGGGAGCATTTTAAAATAAAAACAAGGAAGAAGTTGAGATTTTTTTGAATTTCGTTTTTGCTGTTGGTTAATATCAGTTAAGCTATCAGACTCTTACAGAGGATATATCATATCATTTAAAAAAAATTACATATCACTTTCTTTGTTTAAAAAACATCTTTATGTAACTCTAATTTCCATAGTCTAATCTTAGTTTTTCCTCTTTACATATTACAAAAAATGTTTTTATGACTGTTATTTTGTGAACTTCATTGTAAATAACTTGAGTACAGACCTGAATATGTGGCCTCCAGCATCTCTCTTCTGTCACTGAAATTCTCTGATCCTCTGCCTAAATCTTTCTTGAATTCGTTCCAGAATATGTCATTATTACAAATACCTGAAAAGTCTTGTTTTACACTGTTTACTGATAGTGCAGAGCCCCAGGACCCCTATTATCACATGGTTTTGGTGTATTCAAGCAAGAATAACAACCCAAAAGAATTTAAGAAATGAAATAACTAAGAGAATTTAAGGAAATAAATAACTTACAAATATCACAAAACAAAATAAGCACTAAATGGAAGGGAATAGAGGTTGTGTATTTGGGCTATTAGACATTCTTTTATGACATACTTAGTCTTTAATATGTTAGTTAATAAAATTTAACATCCAGGCATTTTTCTCAAGTGTATATTTCCCTCTTACAATGAACTATTCTTTTTCCTTAATGGATCATCTATGGTGCTTATTTGCCTAGGTATCACACAATTTGGCACATAATCATACATTGTTTATATGATTCTCTAAGTGTTTGTCTCCTTGGGAGATTACAGGTAATTGAATTTGCTAAAGTACTGTTTCTCTCCCTTTCTTTTCTTTCTTCCTTTCTTTCTCTCTTCTTCATTCTTTCTTCTTTCTTTCTTTCTTTCTTTCTTTCTTTTTCTTTCTTCAGTTATAGTCCTGAAGTAGCCATTATTATGTTTCTCATTTTAACCAATGGTTCTGGGCAAAATGCCTGTTCATAATAAATCCCCTAATATTGGTTGAGTTGATGAATAAGTGAATAAGTACTTACTGATTTGAATTAAAATTAAATGCATGCTGAAGAAGAATTACCACTGGTAGGAATCAATGAAACTATTGTGTTCTAAGGTGTTTACATGCCATTCATCCTTAGATGTGTATTAAAAAAGTGCTAGATGCCAAGTACTATTAGGTGCTTTACTTATATCACCTTACTTATTCCTCACAATAACCCTAAGGGAATGATTAGTCATAAATCTTTTGTTTGCAGTTGATAGGACAGTAAAATAAAATTGGTTTACACAACAAAGGGGTTATGGCACAACTTCATTCTGGGTCCATTTGGGTAAGGATAAGTCCCCTGGCTCCATATTATCTAAATAGGCTCCTGATAGTAGATTTGAGTTGCTTTAGATTCTCCCCTCTTGGTTACAAGATAATTGTAATCACACACCTCACACTTTCAAAATACTGGAAATGTATGAAGCCTTCATTCTAAGAAGACTCAGCAAATATATTTCCAGATGAGCTATGTACCCACCCTGAACTAATCACTGTAACCCGTAGGATGGAATGTTACTGATTTAAGTTAATCAAGATCTCCCAGAATTGAGTGATGTCACATCAGTTGAAATCATGTAAACTAAATGTGTGTGTGTGTGTGTGTGTGTGTGTGTGTGTGTGTGTGTGAGTGGGGGGGGGGGGGATAGATTGACAGGAATATAAAAGTATATTCATTAAAGAATGTAGAAATAGACACTAGAATGCAAAATAATAGAAAACTACTATGCCCAGTACCTCTGTTTTAAAGATAAGGAAACAAGGATTCAAAGAGTTTTTGTCATTTTCCTAAGATCACACAGTTAATAGTGGCAGAAGTGAAATTCAAAATTAAGTCTATCTCCAACGCCAATATATTGCATGGCCTCCCTTAAAAATTTATTACTATCTTTCGCTTTGCAGTCTGCCATCACAAAAGTACTTCTAAAGTCTTCTGCCAATGATAGAGTATCCTGTGGACTATCAGTACTAGAAATAAATATATATTTTTATAATGCAACTTATTCTCAATGTCATGTGTCTATCCTGCTATTCATCTCTATTTAAGTGATAAAATGATCATTCACTAATTTTTCGTCCAGGAGCTAATACCCACCCATTTATATTTTAGGAAGGTATTGATTGGAAAAAAATGTGCAAGAAAGAAAAAAGAATAGTTGTTGAAGTAACAGTGACAAAAAATTGGTACGGGCCATATTTACGACAGTAAATATATTAGAGCATTAACCAATGCATTCAGTGCAAGATTTGTTTTTGATATAATAATTTTTGTGTTGAGTCCACAATGGTAGTTTAAGGTAAAGGAAATCAGTCAACCCATTATGAGGAATATTTTTTTTCACTATGTATTCCATAACTAAAAAGCTATTCATTGACAGTTTAGCTGAACACACAAAGTGACTTGATTAGAGTACTTGCAAAAAACAAAGCAAAACAAAACAAAACAAAAATCTCATAAACCTTGATCAGTTTAATTTCAGACATGTTAAATATATCTTAATATTTGTAATTTGAAGAGCGTGTATTCAGGCCACATTCCCTAATGTAAGATTTATTAAATCTGAAGGTGTTTCCTTTGTCTAATGCTTTCCACAAATTCCAAAGAGAATCTTTAGATCAAGCCACCACCAGTTTCTCAGGGGCAAGAACAAAGCCCATTTCTCGAGGGGCAGGCTGCCCCGCTGAATAAAGTGCAAGGCCTTTCCACCGAACCACAGGGGATAGGACTGCCATGCTAGTGGGCCTGGAAAGCATAGTAAAGATGCTTATTCTCAAGCCTTAGGATTTAATGGAGTTTTCCCTCAGTTTAGAATTACTTGACACCTGTCACCCCTTTCTTCTTTTCAATTGCTTTCATTTGGAAAGGGAATGTCTGTCCCTTGCCTGTCCTATCATTGTATTTTAGAAGCACATAACCTGTGTGGTTTCACAGGTTCCCAGATGGAGAGGAACTTTCCCTCAGGGTAAACTGTACCTCAAGTCTCATTCATATCTAATATAGATGATAGTTATATGAGACTCTGGTCGTAGGCTTTTGAGTTGATGTTAGATTGACCTAAAACTTTTGGACCTGTTGGGATAGATTGAATATATTTTACATGAGAGAAGGACACGGATTTTGGGGTCCAAGGACAGAATGCAAAGGAGTGAATGTATGTATCTACCCAAATTCATATGTTGAAGCCCTAATTTGAAATGAGGCTGTATTTGGAGTAAGAAAGTAAAGCTAAATGATGTCCTCTATGTGGGACCCTGATTTGATAGGATTAGTGTTCTTATAAGGAGAGATACCAGAGATCTATCTCTCACGACCATGTGAGGACCCTAAAAGCCAGGAAGAGAGGTCTCACCAGAACTCCACCATGCTGGCACCCTAATCTCAGACTTCTAGCCTCTAGAATTATGAGAAAATAAATATCTGTTGTTTAAGCACCGCCTTCAATCTGTGATATTTTGTTATAGCAGCCTGAGCCTATTAATGCAGGAAGTTTGGCTGAATTTAAAATGCAAGGGAAAAATCACAAATCATTGGTATAATTTTATTTACAATTTTGGTATCACTATGAAATAGCTATCAAAGTCCCCATACCAAGGGAAACTTGTGGAACACATAAGGCCAGATTTACTAAACTTACTGAGTAAACTTGCAGAGGGAAAGTTAAGAATCATACAGAGTTTGTGGAGCTGGGATTAGTAACAGGGTAGTTTCAGGACATATGCTTGTTAATGAGGTCTGGGCAAAGACTGATCAAAATTTGTAAGCTAAGTGAATTGTTGAAGCTATCCATAGTCTTAAATTTAGAGCACATGAACCCTGGCTATTTATGAAGCTAACCATTAAATCAGTTTGTGATTGTATCCAGGAAAATATATTTGTGAATGAGCTGGCATTAAAACAATTTAAGCTTTAGATAATTTTTCCGTCAGGACATGGTTTGTACAGTTTACCTGTGTTGCAAATCACAGTAGAATTTTGTGGTTTGTCTTTAATTTCTCATCTGATGCTCAGAATAGTGTCTTTCTTTTTCAATATACTCTTCATCCACAGGCCTTTCATAGCATTTAGGCTAGATCTTTTAATTTCTTTTTTTTAATTTTATTTTTATTTTTTTTTAATTTTTTTTTCAACGTTTATTTATTTTTGGGACAGAGAGAGACAGAGCATGAACGGGGGAGGGGCAGAGAGAGAGGGAGACACAGAATCGGAAACAGGCTCCAGGCTCTGAGCAGTCAGCACAGAGCCCGACGCGGGGCTCGAACTCACGACCGCGAGATCGTGACCTGGCTGAAGTCGGACGCTTAACCGACTGCGCCACCCAGGCGCCCCTTAATTTCTTGATTTAAATATTTTATAGTTAACCTAAAAGTCAAGGTAAACCATTATTTTCTTCCCCCATTTTTAAGATATATTTGACTTATGTATGTAATTTAAGGTGTACCGTGATTTAATACACTCATATATTGCAAAATGATTACCACTACAAGGTTAGCTAACACTTCCATCATGTCACATAATTACTATTTCTTCTTTGTGGTGGAAATAGTTAAGATCTATATTAGCATCTTTTAAGTTAATAATATAGCATTAGTAATTATAACCATGTACATTAGATCTATGGGACTTACTCATCTCATGATCAGAAATTTGTATCCTTTGACTGAAATCTTCCCATTTCCCCCACAGCCTAGCCTCTGGTAACCATCATTCTACTCTGTTTCTAGGAGTTAGGCTTGTATGGATTCCACATACAAGTCATTTCATATAGTATTTATCTTTCTTTGTCTGACTTATTTCACTTAGCATAATACCCTTAAAGTCCATCCATGTTGCAAATGGAAGATTTTGTTTCTTGTGGTTGAATAATATTCCATTGTGTGTATGTATATGTGTATGTGTATGTATATGTGTGTGTGTATGTGTATACCTTACATCTGCTTTACCCACTCACCCCTTGACAGACACTTAGCTTATTTATGTATCTTTGTTATTTTGAATAATGCTACAATGAATTTGGGAGTACAGATACCTCTTCAAGATCCTGTTTTCATTTCTTTTGGATATATATTCCATAAGTGAGATTGCTGGATCATAAAGTAGTTTTATTTTTAATTTTTTAAGGGGCTTCCATACTGTTTTCCATAGTGGTGATACCAATTTACATTCCCACCAGTAGTGAACATAGTTTCCCTTTTCTGCACATTCTCACCAACACTTATTATTTCTTTTGATGATAAGCATTCTAACAGGTGATTTTTTTTATTGTGGTTTTGATTTTCATTTCCCTGATGGTTAGTGATGTTGAGTGTCTTTTCATGTACCTATTAGCTGTGTGCAAGTCTTTTTTGGAAAAATGTCTACAGACCATTATATTTCATCACATTTGCTTAGTGACTCTTATCTGTTCTAGATTTGCTCTTTCCTATAGATCTTAACTCTAAGCACTCTTTTTACCTAATTAAATATATATATATACATATATATATATGTATATATATATATGCACACACACACATATATATACACAATGGTTTAAATTCTGATTAAATCATCTGGAATGTAACTTCTGTCAATATTTTCAGATTTTCAAATATTGGGAAGTTTCTTACTTATATGCTTCTTATACCAAGGTACTAGTATTCAAGATTATTAAACACTCTAGATAATTTGGGATGAAAATAATTTAATTTTTATTATTTTTAAATTAAATATGAATTTATTATTGCATTCAATTATCATGACTTTTTTTTAAAAAATTGGCACTACACTTAAAATTATGTTTGCTCAGGTCATAGCAGTGTGCTTTGTCCCATAGGTCTTTGAGGATGCAAATTCATTTTCTTTTGCTGTTAATTAGATTCCAGAGGGAAAGTTTGATAAGTACTGCTATAGCAGAATCATTATTACTAAATGGAGTCTAATTTGTTTACTTAATTTGTATACGTTTTAATATCTTTTAATTTTTGAAATATTCATCATTTCATAGGTTTCACAGGCCAAGGCAATATTTTATTTGAAATATTAGAAAGGGGTATCTGGAATGGAATCAGAGCTAAAATGCACACTTTTGTAGGTTGGAATAAATAAGTACAAACTTAGAAGTCTTTGTCTTGACATTTTCATTAGTTAATATGATATATCAATGACATTCTTTTTCCTTATTCTGCCAGTTTACCTTGTTTACGAGTCCTATCTTTCTGCAATACCAACAGGGAATTTTGATTATGTTACAATAAACCAATTATCACTGGTATTACTCATCCTTTTTTATTTAATGAAATAAATTGACAGTGGTATTTCTAAAATTATGTTACTTATTATTGGAGAAGTATCAGCGATGTTTATACTCAATATTTGTTTTTTAAAAATGTAAGTTATAAATGTGTAGTGTTATATGATGGATTTAATTCATTTCATTTCCATATTGGAACTCTCACCTGCTTTGGAGACAAAGAAGGGGAAATTAGAAGCCATAGTAATAAATAAATAACTTAATGAGATTCTATTCCTAGGTTTGGCATAAGTCAACAGCTTTGTTTTGTTTTGTTTTCTTGAAAGCAAACGAAGCAACAGCTGTGGCTAGACAAAACATCTCTAAGTTAGAAAATGAAATATTGAACACTGGGATGAAATATGAAATACATATTTTATAAATTTACTAAGACTTCTATTTAGCAATCCATGATGTCAGAACTCAAAAGTTCCTACAGTCTGCTAAGGTTTTTAAAACTTTTAGGCTTGCTGTTTTGAAGCAGATCCTGCAATTCTGAGAATATGAAATCTTCTCTGTAACCATTGGGTGTATGTGTGTGTATATGTGTATATATGTATGTGTGTGTACGCACTCTCTTAACAGTTGTCTTCCAGTCTCCTCTTGACTATTCCAGCAAAAGTAAACCAAGAACTCTTCAATATGGAATTCCAAGCTGGAATTTCTTGGAAATATAGTCCAAATGGATATTTGTGAATGTATGTCCTTCATCTAAATAATGGAAGGCCTGGGGTATAAGGTTTTCAAAGGAAATAAAAAAAGATCTGTTTATCCCCACTCAAAATGCACTCCATCTCTGACAGAGCATTTGAAAAGATGGAGAAACTAAGCCATCTGGAAGTTTATGAGAATTGTAGTTTCATTTTGAATTGATGAACTATTGAGTAGATTTCTAATTTAAAGGTAAAATAAAGACTAATTTCAATGAAGAAATAGTGTCTTAGAGTAAGATGAATGAGGTTCCTTTTGAGGTGAAGCAGGAAGAATGAGTAACAATTCCAGATGCGTAAGACTAACCATGGAGATGTTTCTCTGTCTTAAACTTATGGCAATTGTTTTCAATCTCTACGTTGGAGTCTCAGATATTTGTAGTGTTAAAAGCTCCCCAGGTGATTCTAATCTTTAGCTATATTGAAAACCACTAAACTGGGGAAAAAATAGGTCTTCCATTTGCCAGGAACAGCAGAGGGGGGGAGGGGAGAGGTGAGATAGGGAAATAGAGAAAAGCAAAGAAAGGGAGATAGAAAGAGATTGGTGGGAGGGGAATAATCTGAAAACATACAAAGCAGTAGTATCAGAAATCTTATGGTTCTGGCAGTAGGTTATTGATTCCTCAGAAATTTAAATGGCTTGGAATGTCTGGAAAATGTCTCGTCCCTGAGATTTTTAGACCCAGAGGAGAGTTTGAAGCATAAATAGGCTTTAAGATTGTGGGACATATGAAACTATCATCTTAAAGAGATATCTGTGTTCCCATGCTCATTGCAGCATTTTTCATAGTAACCAAGGTATGGAAACAACCAAGTGTCAATGAATGAATAGATCAAGAAAATGCGGTATCTATATACAGTGGGATATTATTCAACATTTTAAAAAGAAGGAAATCCTGACAGCATGGATGAATGTTTCATTTATGCTAAATGAAATAAGCCAAAGATAGAAAGACAAATACTGCATAGTTTACTTATATGTGGAATCAGAAAAAAAAAAAGTTGAACTCTCAGAAACAGAGAGAAGAAAAGTATTTTCCAGGGGCAGAGGGATGAGGGGAAATAGGGAGAGGCTGGTAAAAGGCTACAAACTTTCATTTATAAGATGAATAATGTCTGAGGATCTAATGTATAATAGTTAACACTGAATTGTATAATTGGAATTCATTAGAAGACCAGAATTTAAGTTTTCTCACCAAAAAAAAGTAAATATGTGAAGTGATTGATGTATTAATTAATTAGGTAGAATTCTTTTACTATATATAGATATATAAAATCATCACATTGTACTCTTTAATTATTTTATGATTTTGTCAGTAATATTTCAATAAAGCTAAAAAAAAGATTGTGGAACATTATGAAAATGGATCCTTAGTTGTCATAGTATTCCAGTTACAGATTGAGTGTATTAATTATTCCTTCCTAAACATGAAGCAGTTCTACAGTGTAAATGAAAGAGTGCTTGCAGGTGGAGAACTCAGTGTGGTATTTCCTGAGTTTCTGGGAAACAGCTGCAGCTACAAGATATAGGAACACTACCCTGACAAGGACCTGAACTCTGTACCCCATAAGCATCAATGATATGAATTGCACTCTCTGGGTCAAAATGCACCACACGGTAACACCTCCTCTTATTAAAATATGATGTGTATAACCAAATACAATATTTCAAGTTCGGTTTGGCCATTGCAGGGAATAGAAACGTACCTTCTCCATCTGGATATTATATAGCTCTTACTGCTGCCAAAGATTTCATTAATATTTCTGGCTGCTTTGTCAGGCTCTGTAATCGTTTTAAGCTTGCAGTGAGTACTCCTCACCCCTTGGGGAGTGTTTCTGGAAAGCATGTCCAGGTTGCTCCTATTTCAACATCAGGTGAAGTACTTTCTGTGGGTTCAGATTCTTGGACTCCGATACTAAATCAGAATCTGGGAGGGTAAGGCTCAAGTGTATACAAGTATGGTACACTCCTTAGGTCTTCCTTTTTTTTTAAATGTTTATTCATTTCTGAGAGAGAGAGAAGCACAAGCTGGGGAGGGGCAGAGAGAGAGAGGGAGACACAGCATCCGAAGCAGGCTCCAGGCTCTGAGCTGTCAGCACAGAGCCCGATGCTGGGCTCGAACTCAGGAAACATGAGATTGTGACATGAGCCAATTGGAATTAGGTCTTTCTAATTGTACTCGGAGAACAGTTCTTATATTCCACTGGAAAAGTTGGAGGGGCTATTACCACTTATAAATATATAGATTTAAGATGAATTTGGTATTTATGGGAAACAATAAGAAAATTAATCAAAGACAGACCTGCAGTTAAGTCTAAGACTAGTTAGTAGAAGTGTTGTGGCAGGAAAGAACAAAAGAAATAACCAATTGAGAAGCTTTACTTGGAACCAGAATATAATCTACTTTGGTAAACAAATATAAAGCAATAGGTCTAGTTAAAGTCTGTTATTATACGTAAATATTTTTTTCTTGTGATTAGAACTTTTTTCACATTTATTATTTGTTATTTTAATTCCAGTATAGTTAACAGTGTTACATTAGTTTCAGGTTACAATATAATGATTAAACAATTCTATACAGCACTCAGTACCTGTGGTAAGAACTTTTAAGATGTACTCTCTTAGTAACTTTCAGTTATTAAGTATAGAAGATTAACTACAGTTATCATGCTATATATTACATCCCCATGACATTTATTTTATGACTAGAAGTTTGTGTCTTCTGACTTCCTCCATGGATTTCTTGCCACCCTCCCCTGCCCTGCTTCTGGCAACTACAAATCTGTTCTCTGTATCTGTGATCCTGGGGAGGTTATTTTTTATTTATTATTTTTTTTAATTCCACATATAAGTGTTGATCAGTGTTTCTTAAACTTTAAAAAAATTTTTTTTTAGTTTATTTATTTTTGAGAGACAGAGACAGCGCAAATAGGGGAGAGTCAGAGAGAGAGGGAGAATCCCAAGCAGGCTCCACGCTGCCAGCACAGACCCTGATGCCAGGCTGCTTGAACCCATGAAACTGCGAGATCATGGCCTGAGCCGATACCAAGAGTTGGACGTTTAACCGACTGAGCCACCCAGGTGCCCCAGTGCTTCTTAAACTTCAGTGTGATCAGATCAAAATAACTGCAGAATCTCAGACTCCACATTCAGGGAACAAAATCTTTGTACTTTTTTTTGAAAGGCCAGGAATCTGCCTTTTTAACAGTCACTCGGGTGTTTTTGTGAGGAAATGATCTTCTCTTGATCCTTGTCCTCTTGTCTCTTCCAGGATATTCTTCCTTTCCCAATTTCCCTTTCTAATTGAATTCTACAACTTCTCTGTTGCCTTGGATTCTTCTCAGTATGAATAAGTTTAAGAAACAGGCATCATAAGATATTTCCTTTTAAACTTATGTTAGTTTCCTAAGAGTTGCCATAATAAATCATCCACAAACTAGGTGGCTTAAAACAACAGACATTTTTGTCTCATAATTCTGAAGCCTAGAAGTCTGAAACTGAGACTCAGCAGGCCAGGGTTCTTTTGAAGCCTCTAGAGAAGGATTTTTCCTTGCCTGTTCCAGGTTCTGGTAGCCTCAGGTATCCCTTGGTTTTCAGCATAACTGCATTTCTGTGCCTCAGTCTTCAGATGGCTGTGTTGTCTTCCCTTTGTGTCTACATGTGTCTGTGTCTTCACATCGTGTTCTCTTTTCTGTGTTTCCATTTTCTTCTTCTAAGGACACCAGTCATTTTGGACCAGGGCCCACCCTAATATAGTATGATCTCATCATCCTTACCTGATTACATCTGCAAAGATCTTATTCCCAAATAAGGTCACATGCATATCTACCAAGGGTTAGAACTTGAACATATCTTTTGGGGGACATAATGCAATGCATAATGAAACTGTATGTTACTTTTTTCCCCCTCATCTCTCTCCTTTCTTCAGCTAAGATTCTGGAACAAATCTTCTACACTCATTGGTATCACTTCCTTGTCACCACATTTAATCTGGCTTTGAACCCCACTAGCTCACTGAAACTGTGTTTGCTGGAGTAAGGTTTTTTTTTTTTTGTTGTTTTTTTTTTTTTTTTTTTTTTTTTTTTTTTATTGAGGAGCGGGGAGGGGCAGAGGGAGAGAATCTCCACACTGAGCGTGGAGCCCAACACAAGGTTTTATCTCACAACCCTGGGGCCCAAGCCAAAATCAAGAATCAGATGTTCAATTGACTGAGCCATCCAGGCACCCATGAATTTTGAACTCTTAACTGACAAAGATAAAGGGCACTTGTTAATTCTTGTCTTACTCCAGAATACTGAGCAGTCTCTTCTTAAAGCTCGTGCTATTTCAGTAAACCTAAATCAACCTGGTTACATAACAACTTTTAGTTTTGCTTTGGTAGATTGGTACAGCCATGAAGGAAGCTATAATAAAAGCAAATCTTAGGTAACATTATGCCACACATGCAGGTAATTTTAACTGAACTCTAGAAGTATTAGCACAAAAACAGTTCCTGAAATTAGTGCCATTAACTGGGGGAACTTACTGTTCCTGTCCTTTCTGCACTCCAGCAACCACTTTACATGTTCGGTTTACACAAAGCAGATGCACCAAAAGGCAGAACTGTATTATTTTGCATAATCTCATGCATCGTGTCGCACTGCCTATATAATACTATTTAAAATTAAATTTTAGATACATTATAATGTAATGCTCACCTTGTTTTCTTTCCATATCTAGGAATACTGCCTTTTTTCCTCCAATGATCCTCTTATTCATTGTATTAATTATATACTGCTGAGTAATGATATTCCAGCTACCTTAGTGGATCAAAACAATATGCATTTATTATCTCACAGTTTTTGTGGATCAGGAGTCGAGCTATGGTTTAGGTATGTTTTTGCTTAGAGAGTTGCAAGGCTGTGATTAAGGTGATTACCAAAACTGTGGTCACATATGAAGCTCAACTGAGGAAGGATCCACTTATAAATTTAGACTGTTGGCAGAATTCAATTCCTTGCAGTTTTATCTCTGAGGTTCTCAGTTCCTTGCTGGCTGTTAGCTGGAAGCCACCTTCAGCAACTAGAGGTAACTTGTGTTGTTGTTGCTGTTGTTTATTTGTTTGTTTGTTTGTTTGTTTAGGTAATCTCTACACCCAACATGAGGCTTGAACTCATGACCCTGAGATCGAGTCACATGCTCCCCAGACTGTCAGCCAGACACCCTTAGAAGTCACCTGTAATTTCTCATTGCATGAATTTTCCCAACATGAGCACTTTCTTTTTCAAAGCCAGAAAGAGAAAGAACTCCAGCAAGTTGAGTGCTATAATCTTACATAGTCGTACAATCATATGTACAGAATTATGTCCATGTCATCCATTGTTTAGAACCACCTCTCACGCTCAAAGAGTGGGACTCCACATTTGTATAAACACCAGGGGGTGAGCATCATGGGAGCCACCTTATATGTCTTCTGTCTCCTCACATGCAGTCTTCCTGCTCTAAATATTCTGCTTAGGTAATGTCACCTTCATATACGACTTTAACCGCTAAGTATATACTGTTTGTTCCAAAAATCAGTATCACCACCTAAGTATCTCTCCTAAGATCTCAAACCATACAGTTAGCTCCCTTCCCTTAGATATTTTTTTATGTGAATGTAGAAATTTCTATGTAGAAAACAATACCAACCTTTTCCCTTTCTCTCCAAATTGTTCTTCCCTCTTTTTTGCCATCTCAGATGATGACACATCCTACGTGAAGTGCCTGTGGATCACAAACCTGAAACTGATTTATTTGTTCTGGAGTGGAACCCAAACATCAGTATTTTATTTTATTTTTTTATTTTTTTTTTTATGAAATTTATTGACAAATTGGTTTCCATACAACACCCAGTGCTCATCCCAAAAGGTGCCCTCCTCAATACCCATCACCCACCCTCCCCTCCCTCCCACCCCCCATCAACCCTCAGTTTGTTCTCAGTTTTTAACAGTCTCTTATGCTTTGGCTCTCTCCCACTCTAACCTCTTTTTTTTTTTTTTTTTCCTTCCCCTCCCCCATGGGTTCCTGTTAAGTTTCTCAGGATCCACATAAGAGTGAAACCATATGGTATCTGTCTTTCTCTGTATGGCTTATTTCACTTAGCATTACACTCTCCAGTTCCATCCACGTTGCTACAAAGGGCCATATTTCATTTTTTCTCATTGCCACATAGTATTCCATTGTGTATATATACCACAATTTCTTTATCCATTCATCAGTTGATGGACATTTAGGCTCTTTCCATAATTTGGCTATTGTTGAGAGTGCTGCTATGAACATTGGGGTACAAGTGCCCCTATGCATCAGTACTCCTGTATCCCTTGGATAAATTCCTAGCAGTGCTATTGCTGGGTCATAGGGTAGGTCTATTTTTAATTCTCTGAGGAACCTCCACACTGCTTTCCAGAGCGGCTGCACCAAGTTGCATTCCCACCAACAGTGCAAGAGGGTTCCCGTTTCTCCACATCCTCTCCAGCATCTATAGTCTCCTGATTTGTTCATTTTGGCCACTCTGACTGGCGTGAGGTGATACCTGAGTGTGGTTTTGATTTGTATTTCCCTGATAAGGAGCGACGCTGAACATCTTTTCATGTGCCTGTTGGCCATCTGGATGTCTTCTTTAGAGAAGTGTCTATTCATGTTTTCTGCCCATTTCTTCACTGGGTTATTTGTTTTTCGGGTGTGGAGTTTGGTGAGCTCTTTATAGATTTTAGATACTAGCCCTTTGTCCGATATGTCATTTGCAAATATCTTTTCCCATTCCGTTGGTTGCCTTTTAGTTTTGTTGGTTGTTTCCTTTGCTGTGCAGAAGCTTTTGATCTTCATAAGGTCCCAGTAATTCACTTTTGCTTTTAATTCCCTTGCCTTTGGGGATGTGTCGAGTAAGAGATTGCTACGGCTGAGGTCAGAGAGGTCTTTTCCTGCTTTCTCCTCTAAGGTTTTGATGGTTTCCTGTCTCACATTCAGGTCCTTTATCCATTTTGAGTTTATTTTTGTAAATGGTGTGAGAAAGTGGTCTAGTTTCAACCTTCTGCATGTTGCTGTCCAGTTCTCCCAGCACCATTTGTTAAAGAGGCTGTCTTTTTTCCATTGGATGTTCTTTCCTGCTTTGTCAAAGATGAGTTGGCCATACGTTTGTGGGTCTAGTTCTGGGGTTTCTATTCTATTCCATTGGTCTGTGTGTCTGTTTTTGTGCCAATACCATGCTGTCTTGATGATGACAGCTTTGTAGTAGAGGCTAAAGTCTGGGATTGTGATGCCTCCTGCTTTGGTCTTCTTCAAAATTCCTTTGGCTATTCGGGGCCTTTTGTGGTTCCATATGAATTTTAGGATTGCTTGTTCTAATTTCGAGAAGAATGCTGGTGCAATTTTGATTGGGATTGCATTGAATGTGTAGATAGCTTTGGGTAGTATTGACATTTTGACAATATTTATTTTTCCAATCCATGAGCAGGGAATGTCTTTCCATTTCTTTAAATCTTCTTCAATTACCTTCATAAGCTTTCTATAGTTTTCAGCATACAGATCCTTTACATCTTTGGTTAGATTTATTCCTAGGTATTTTATGCTTCTTGGTGCAATTGTGAATGGGATCATTTTCTTTATTTGTCTTTCTGTTGCTTCATTGTTAGTGTGTAAGAATGCAACTGATTTCTGGACATTGATTTTGTATCCTGCAACTTTGCTGAATTCATGTATCAGTTCTAGCAGACTTTTGGTGGAGTCTATCGGATTTTCCATGTATAATATCATGTCATCTGCAAAAAGCGAAAGCTTGACTTCATCTTTGCCAATTTGGATGCCTTTGATTTCCTTTTGTTGTCTGATTGCTGATGCTAGAACTTCCAGCACTATGTTAAACAACAGCGGTGAGAGTGGGCATCCCTGTCGTGTTCCTGATCTCAGGGAAAAAGCTCTCAGTTTTTCCCCGTTGAGGATGATGTTAGCTGTGGGCTTTTCATAAATGGCTTTTATGATCTTTAAGTATGTTCCTTCTATCCCGACTTTCTCAAGGGTTTTTATTAAGAAAGGGTGCTGGATTTTGTCAAAGGCCTTTTCTGCATCGATTGACAGGATCATATGGTTCTTCTCTTTTTTTTTGTTAATGTGATGTATCACGTTGATTGATTTGCGAATGTTGAACCAGCCCTGCATCCCAGGAATGAATCCCACTTGATCATGGTGAATAATTCTTTTTATATGCTGTTGAATTCGATTTGCTAGTATCTTATTGAGAATTTTTGCATCCATATTCATCAGGGATATTGGCCTGTAGTTCTCTTTTTTTACTGGGTCTCTGTCTGGTTTAGGAATCAAAGTAATACTGGCTTCATAGAATGAGTCTGGAAGTTTTCCTTCCCTTTCTATTTCTTGGAATAGCTTGAGAAGGATAGGTATTATCTCTGCTTTAAATGTCTGGTAGAACTCCCCTGGGAAGCCATCTGGTCCTGGACTCTTCTTTGTTGGGAGATTTTTGATAACCGATTCAATTTCTTCGCTGGTTATGGGTCTGTTCAAGCTTTCTATTTCCTCCTGATTGAGTTTTGGAAGAGTGTGGGTGTTCAGGAATGTGTCCATTTCTTCCAGGTTGTCCAATTTGTTGGCATATAATTTTTCATAGTATTCCCTGATAATTGTTTGTATCTCTGAGGGATTGGTTGTAATCATTCCATTTTCATTCATGATTTTATTTATTTGGGTCATCTCCCTTTTCTTTTTGAGAAGCCTGGCTAGAGGTTTGTCAATTTTGTTTATTTTTTCAAAAAACCAACTCTTGGTTTCGTTGATCTGCTCTACAGTTTTTTTAGATTCTATATTGTTTATTTCTGCTCTGATCTTTATTATTTCTCTTCTTCTGCTGGGTTTAGGCTGCCTTTGCTGTTCTGCTTCTATTTCCTTTAGGTCTGCTGTTAGATTTTGTATTTGGGATTTTTCTTGTTTCTTGAGATAGGCCTGGATTGCAATGTATTTTCCTCTCAGGACTGCCTTCGCTGCGTCCCAAAGCGTTTGGATTGTTGTATTTTCATTTTCGTTTGTTTCCATATATTTTTTGATTTCTTCTCTAATTGCCTGGTTGACCCACTCATTCGTTAGTAGGGTGTTCTTTAACCTCCACGCTTTTGGAGGTTTTCCAGACTTTTTCCTGTGGTTGATTTCAAGCTTCATAGCATTGTGGTCTGAAAGTATGCATGGTATAATTTCAATTCTTGTAAACTTATGAAGGGCTGTTTTGTGACCCAGTATATGATCTATCTTGGAGAATGTTCCATGTGCACTCGAGAAGAAAGTATATTCTGTTGCTTTGGGATGCAGAGTTCTAAATATATCTGTCAAGTCCATCTGATCCAATGTCTCCTTCAGGGCCCTTGTTTCTTTATTGACTGTGTGTCTAGATGATCTATCCATTTCTGTAAGTGGGGTGTTAAAGTCCCCTGCAATTACCACATTCTTATCAATAAGGTTGCTTCTGTTTATGAGTAATTGTTTTATATACTTGGGGGCTCCGGTATTCGGCGCATAGACATTTATAATTGTTAGCTCTTCCTGATGGATAGACCCTGTAACTATTATATAATGTCCTTCTTCATCTCTTGTTACAGCCTTTAATTTAAAGTCTAGTTTGTCTGATATAAGTATGGCTACTCCAGCTTTCTTTTGGCTTCCAGTAGCATGATAAATAGTTTTCCATCCCCTCACTCTGAATCTAAAGGTGTCCTCAGGTCTAAAATGAGTCTCTTGTAGACAGCAAATAGATGGGTCTTGTTTTTTTATCCATTCTGATACCCTATGTCTTTTGGTTGGCGCATTTAATCCGTTTACATTCAGTGTTATTATAGAAAGATACGGGTTTAGAGTCATTGTGATGTCTGTATGTTTTATGCTTGTAGTGATGTCTCTGGTACTTTGTCTCACAGGGTCCCCCTTAGGATCTCTTGTAGGGCTGGTTTAGTGGTGACAAATTCCTTCAGTTTTTGTTTGTTTGGGAAGACCTTTATCTCTCCTTCTATTCTAAATGACAGACTTGCTGGATAAAGGATTCTCGGCTGCATATTTTTGCTGTCTAGCACCCTGAAAATCTCGTGCCAATTCTTTCTGGCCTGCCAAGTTTCAAAAGAGAGATCAGTCACGAGTCTTATAGGTCTCCCTTTATATGTGAGGGCACGTTTACCCCTTGCTGCTTTCAGAATTTTCTCTTTATCCTTGTATTTTGCCAGTTTCACTATGATATGTCGTGCAGAAGATCGATTCAAGTTACGTCTGAAGGGAGTTCTCTGTGCCTCTTGGATTTCAATGCCTTTTTCCTTCCCCAGTTCAGGGAAGTTCTCAGCTATTATTTCTTCAAGTACCCCTTCAGCACCTTTCCCTCTCTCTTCTTCCTCTGGAATACCAATTATGCGTATATTATTTCTTTTTAGTGTATCACTTAGTTCTCTAATTTTCCCCTCATACTCCTGGATTTTTTTATCTCTCTTTTTCTCAGCTTCCTCTTTTTCCATAACTTTATCTTCTAGTTCACCTATTCTCTCCTCTGCCTCTTCCATCCGAGCTGTGGTGGTTTGCATTTTGTTTTGCATTTCCTTTAAAGCGTTTTTCAGCTCCTCGTGACTGTTCCTTAGTCCCTTGATCTCTGTAGCAAGAGATTCTCTGCTGTCCTGTATACTGTTTTCCAGCCCAGCGATTAATTTTATGACTATTATTCTAAATTCACTTTCTGTTATATTATTTAAATCCTTTTTGATCAGCTCATTAGCTGTTGTTATTTCCTGGAGATTCTTCTGAGGGGAATTCTTCCGCTTGGTCATTTTGGATAGTCCCTGGTGTGGTGAGGACCTGCAGGGCACTTCCTCTGTGCTGTGGTGTATAACTGGAGTTGGTGGGCGGGGCCGCAGTCAGTCCTGATGTCTGCCCCCAGCCCACCGCTGGGGCCACAGTCAGACTGGTGTGTGCCTTCTCTTCCCCTCTCCTAGGGGCGGGATTCACTGTGGGGTGGCGTGGCCCGTCTGGGCTACTTGCACACTGCCAGGCTTGTGATGCTGGGGATCTGGCGTATTAGCTGGGGTGGGAAGGCAAGGTGCACGGCGGGAGGGGGGGCAGGCTTAGCTCGCTTCTCCTTAGGTGATCCACTTCAGGAGGGGCCCTGTGGCAGCCGGAGGGAGTCAGATCCGCTGCCGGAGGTTTGGCTCCGCAGAAGCACAGAGTTGGGTGTTTGCGCGGAGCGAGCAATTTCCCTGGCCGGAACCGGTTCCCTTTGGGATTTTGGCTGGGGGATGGGCGGGGGAGATGGCGCTGGCGAGCGCCTTTGTTCCCCGCCAAACTGAGCTCTGTCGTCCGGGGGCTCCGCAGCTCACCCTCCCTTTGTCCTCCAGCCTTCCCGCTTTCCGAGCAGAGCTGTTAACTTATGACCTCCCAGACGCTAAGTCGCGCTTGCTGTCGGAACACAGTCCGTCAGGCCCCTCCGCTTTTGCAAGCCGGACTCGGGGGCTCTGCTTGGCTGGCGAGCCGCCCCTCCGCCCCGGCTCCCTCCCGCCAGTCCGTGGAGCGCGCACCGCCTCGCCGCCCTTCCTACCCTCTTCCGTGGGCCTCTCGTCTGCACTTGGGTCCGGTGACTCCGTTCTGCTAATCCTCTGGCGGTTTTCTGGGTTATTTAGGCAGGTGTAGGTGGAATCTAAGTGATCAGCAGGACGCGCGGTGAGCCCAGCGTCCTCCTACGCCGCCATCTTCCCAAGAAATTGTAAACATCAGTATTTTAAAGAAGTTTCCCAAGTAATTCCAATTTGTAGCTCAGATTGATAACTAATGACCTATAGCATTACTGTTTCATCTGCTTCATAACATGTATCACCATCAGAAATTATCATGCTTCTTTATTGCCTTATTCTTTTTCTCTCAGAATGTAAACTCCCTGAAAGCTTCTTCATCACTGTATCTTATATATATATGTATATATATCCACTATATCTCATATATATTAATATTTCATATAAATATGACTATATGAGATATATGTGAGATATATATGTGAGAATATATGAGATATACATGAGGTATATAAAATTGTTTTATTCACATATATATCTCATATATATGAGTATTTCATGTATATGGATATATTCATACATACATTCATATATATCTCAATATATACAATAAGTTACTTATTTTAAACAATACTTATTATGGGTCAGTATTATTATAATTGTTTATATACATTATTAATGAATCCTCACAAGTCTCTTATGAGTCTATTTTCAATTCTATTATTCTTCTTTTATCAGTTAGTGCAGCAAAGTTATTTACTCAAGGTCACATATAAAGTAGTACTGAGATTAAAACCAGGTCTGCATGGTCTTGACCAATATGTTGTACATATGCTTTCCAGTTATATACATTTACTACTCAAATTGTTATCACTTTGAGTATGTCATCTGTGATGATTTATTAATCCACTGTGGTAGGATTAGAAATCAAACCATCTATTGCCACCAGAATATGTTATCTTTTTTCATTTTGCTCAACATTCTTACATATTCCATTTTCTGCCTCTGATGGTGATTCTAAATGCAATTATTATCAAGCAATGCATAGTGCTTACCAACAATATTCTAGACACAGCAGAAGCATACCATCCAACGTGCTCCCCATTCTGCACTTTGATCCACAACTTTTACCCACAACTGTCTTTGCATTTTAAAATCATGAATTCCTCAAACATCCCATGAGGTAAATGAATATTTATTATCTCCATTTTACAGGTGCATAAAGTTAGACATAGACTAATTAAGTAAGTTCTTCAAGGGCAGAGAGTGAGTTGATTAGAAAATCAAGGTTAGCATTGAACATTCCAGGTTCCTGCTTGTAACAGGAATGGATGGTATCCTAAGTTGGTTTCACTATACATTGTTGGAAATATTTAAGCTTTCATGATATATCCTCCATTAGTTTTTGGACATTGCCCAGAAGAATTCACAGTAAGTTTATATTCAGCCCTTAGATATGTATGCAGTTTTTGTCTATTGGCTTCTGTGAGAGATACAAAAATGAAGCTGAAGAAAGAATTTAGCCCACAGTAATTATATCTTCCTGTAGAGATTCTGGTAATTATGTTTGGAAATTTCTTCACTATATAATTTAAAGGTTTTTATTTTGTAATATAGCTCTAATTTAGCATATAGAAGTAACTAGCTAATTAGGCTGAGATTACTTTCTACCCACAGCCAACATTTAGAACATAATCAGAGTTATTATTACAAAATTGTTTAAAGTTATATTGCTATTTATGAATATGAACTCAAACCAAAATGCATAGCATAATAACATAATTAGGAAAAACTATATTATTTCAATGTGGTGCCATTCAAATAACCAAATTAAAACTATATGTCCTCCATTTTACCAGTGGTAGATTTTTAGACTCAAAATATTCTTAGTTGATTTGTAACCTCTTATGTCTGGCTCTTAAAAAATGATACATTTTTCTGGTTCTTTTTTTATTCTTATCTTTTAATGAAAAATTGATTGAAGAACAATATACATATATAGTGCATCGCCTCTGAATATGATATGTTCAGATTTTGAGATTTTGTTGAGTCTAAATATGAATTAAGATGCATGATCAAGATCATTGTGATTGAAATGATCTTTAAGAAGTCCAACAATGCTATAAATAAGAAAAAAATAAATTAACATATGAAAGGGAATTTGTTTAAGGTTAAATAGCATTTTATTTTCATCTGCATGTATCATTTCAATCACTGAGCATCTGTACTAATATACAATTTCTTGGTAATACGAAAAAATCTATTTTACAGATGTGTATCTTAGAAAGGTAGGCATTAAATATAAATCTTTGTAATGAATAATGTTTTTAATCAGGGGCTTTTAACCGTTCTGTTTCACAAGCTCCTACAGAGAATTTGTTTCAACCATTTCAGAATATCTTAACAAATTTGCTGGGTTATACAATTTAAATGTTAACTTCCTAAGACAGCTGCTCCATTAATAGGTGAGTAGATGATACTTCAATTTATTTCCTATTTCTGAAGGCTTTCTACTTATTTGCATGTACTAGAAGACCTTGTCTTAAAGAAGAAAATAAAAACAGATTTAATCAGTGCAACTGGCAATATGACTATTTTGGATTCTAATTAAATAGCCAAGGGAGCATTATATGATTTTCATCAGTTAGACTAAAACTTCAGTAATTCTACCAGTAGAAATCCTCTTGCTGATTTACCAAAGTTCTCAACACCAGATTTCACACCAACCTTCCTCCCTTCCTCTCTTATCCTGAACCATCAGTAAAAACAAAAACATGTTTTTATTGCTAAAATTGTGTCATTCCAAAATATTATATAAATGGAATTATGAATTATATAGTCTTGTGAAATTGGCTTTTTTTCCCCTAAGTATAATCCCACAAAGAATAATCCAAACTGTGCATATCCATAGTTTGTTCCTTTTTTATAGAGTAGTATTCCATGGTACTTATGTACCACAGTTTGTTTAACCATTCACCCATTGAAGGACATTTGGGCTGTCTCTAGTTTTTAAATATAAATAAAACCTCTGTGAAATTCATGTACCATTTTTTTGTGTGTGCAAACTGGTTTCATTCCTCTGGAATAAATGCCCAAGAGTACAATCACTGGGTTGTATTGGATATTAGTTTCCTTCTGTTACTCTAAGAAACTACCACAGGCTTAGTGGCTTTAACAGTGAAAACTTTGTTATCTTACAGATGTGGATGTTAGAAATCTCACTGGCCTAAAACCAGGGTGACTTGCAAGCCTGTATTCCTTTTGGACGCTCTGCAGAACAATCCACATCCCAGCTTTTCCAAATTCAAGGCTGTCCACTCTCCTTGATCATGACCCCTTCCTCCATCTTCAAAGATAGCAGCATAGCATCTTCAAGTCTCTCTCTTCCCAATACCCACTACCTCTGCTTCTGCCATTGTCTCTGATTCTGACTTGTCCTGCTTCTTACTTTTCCTTACAAGGACCTTTGTGAACACATTGGATCCACCTGGGTCATCCCGTTTACTCTTTCCATCTCAAAATCTTTAATTTAGTCACATCTGCCAAGTAAAATAACATGTTCACAGGCTCTAAGGATTAGAATATTGGTATCTCTTATTGGGGCAGTACAGGTTGGCATTATTCTGCTTACCTTATACAGCAAGTGAAGACTTGGTGTTATGAAAACTGATATGTATGTGGTAATGTTTTTGAGTGGACTGGGGAGACACCCTAGCCCTGAGACCTCTGCCCAACTCATCTCTGGGACATCACCAGAGGCCCTTAGTCTCATTGCAACAAAAGCATTCAAGGACAGACCAGACAGTGGTTTAGTGGTACAAGTTAAGAGTTTATTAAAGAGAGAGTACACTCTTGAGATGTGAGAGCAGGCAAAATCAAGGGAGAACTGCACCAAGGATTTGAGTCTTTCTTTGGTTGACAGTTGTTAACTAAAGGGTGGAATATTTATTATTCGGGTAGGGGGTTTCTTTGGGAGCAGGGTTTCAAGATTTTTCTTCCTTACTTGGCCAGAGTCTCCAACTTCTTTGGTTTGGGGCTCTCTTGTTTTAATCTGGTTTCTTGTGACCTCCTTTGTGGAATGCTGCCAGGCAGGTTGCTAACTTTCCTAATAATGGGTCTTGACTCTCCCTTTGTTGGTCTCCAAGCATCTTGTTAAAGCCTAATTAACTGCTTACTCTAACAGTGATATCTCATTGTGGTTTTAATTTACATTTCCGTAATGGTTAATATTGAACATCTTATCATGTGTTTGTCACTGGCATACCTTCTTTGGTGAAATGTCTGTTCACTCCTTTGCCCATGTCTACTGGATTATTTGGTTTTTTTAACTGTTGAGTTTTGAGTATTCTTTTTTTTTTTTTTAAGTTTATTTTGAGACAGAGAGTGGGGGCGGGGCAAAGAGAGGAGAGAGAGAATCCTAAGCAAGCTCTGCACTGTCAACATGGAGCCCAAAGTGGGGCTTGAACCCACAAACTGTAAGATCTCTATTTGAGCTGAAGTCAGATGCTCAACTGACTGAGCCACCCAGACACCCCTTGAGTATTCTTTATATATTCCAGCTAGTAGTCCTTAGGCAGCTGTGTGATTTGCATTTTTTTTAAAAATTTTAGTCTGTAGCTAGTCTTCTTGCCTCATCACATGGAGTCTCACCGAGCAAAAGTTCATTATTTTGATGAGTCAAAAACATGACTTCTAAATTATTCTTGCTAATTCTTAGAGCCTTTGAATTTTTCAGGAAAGCCAATGTTATGTTATGTTTTAATTCCAATTAGTCAGAAGGACTATTAAAGGGATTACAGGATAATTGGCAAATCATAGTCATAAATTGCTACATTCAAATAAATGATCCCACATATTAATCACTTTACACTTGGGCATTTTTACATGCACTATGACTGCTAGATTTTTCTGAAACTCTCTTGAGTTACCATATAATATCTTTTACGAAATATAAAGGTATGACACTTTTACTGCTAGAATTGATCAGTTTACTAAAAATATGGACTATGTATATATCTTTGTTAAATTAATATTTCCTTGTCGATCAAATAATTATTGTTAACTTTAGAAAACAAGTGAACTGTGGGGTAAGAACCTCTGAAAAATACCAGTGTATATTAAAAGGTCATCATAGGACTTGTATTTCTTCTTCTGTGACAAGATAATTGTGTATTCACTCCTTTCCGAGTACCTACCAATGGTTTGCAATAAGAAAAACATATGCAATAAAGTGAATAACATGGAAATAGAAAATGAAGCTTTTGGAAGGACCATGGGATTAATTAATTTGAGTTATTTATCTTTTGTGAATTTTAGCTCCCTGAAATTCATCTCACACACAAAAACACACTCAAACACTAATAAATGTATATGAGGAAATATATATAACTTGCATAATTCTTACCCAAATGAGGGGAGTATTTCTATTTCTGAAGGGAAGCAGAGATTTCCCTCTTGCTAAAACTGCTTAAGGAAATTTTTCCCTTGGAAACTTTATGAAGGATACGCTGGGGAAAAAATAAGGTAAAGTTTTATAATGAACCCAGTAATAATTTTTCATTTGGCCATTTCTAACAATAATGCCTGATGAAAGCTGAGGGTATAATATTAAGGTACAGCTCTGAAAAGGCTCTGAAAAGGCATTTCTGTTGATGTGTTCTTAGTATCCAGCTGAAAACAATATCCTCACTATAATTTCCCCAACTAAATATTTGTTTATTTAGGATAAAAATGTGCTTTAATCTTCTATTTAAACACTCCTGTTTTCTTTTAATCTTTTATTTAAACACCCCCTTTTTGGGGCAGGGAATCACTCTTGATGCATATTGAAGATAAATGTTTTAAGATTTAGTTGTATTGGACTAAACATAATTACTTTGATTAAGTGTTTTTTGAAGATCAGAATTATTTCAAAAAACTACTTCTGGAAGTAATATTTAAAATAAATAACATCTCCAAAAAAGAATGACATTGAGGATGAGATAAACTAGGTATAATTTTTAATAATTCTATTGAAGTAAAGAGTTGTATGAATGCATTCTACTTTAGGTGATTTCATTTTTGTTTTGAAATTATTAAAGTCCTGACACTAAAAAGTATATGTTTTAGGGGCACCTGGGTGGCTCAGTCAGTTGGGCATCCGACTTCAGCTCAAGTCATGATCTCATGGTTAGTGAGTTCAAGCCCCGCACCTGGCTCTGTGCTGACAGCTCAAAGCCTGGAACCTGCTTCGCATTCTGTTTCCCTCTCTCTCTGCCTCTTCCCCACTTGCATTCTGTCTCTCTTGCTCTCAAAAATAAACAAACATAAAAAAAATAAGTAAAAAAAATATATGTTTTAGATTGTTTTCTTTGGCAAAGATTAGGAGGTTTAGCAGATTCCTATATAAATTCCTTTCAGTAAAATAGAGGAAATTTTGATCAGTTAGTTGGCAGTTTAACCCAATAGAATATGATCTCTAGTAATCTAAAAAAATTCTACAAATGTAAATCCTTTGAATGGTTAATGCTATTGAAGGATCAAATCTAAGAAAACCAAATTTGATTCACAAGAGAAATGTAGTCTATTTCCTTATTTCTGTGTGTGTGTGTGTGTGTGTGTGTGTGTGTGTGTGTGTTTTAAAGTTTATTTATTTTTCAGAGAGAATGAGAGCACAGAAGCAGGGGAGGGGCAGCGAGAGAGGGAGAGAGAATCACAAGCAGGATCACAAGCAGGTTCCACACTGACAGCGCAAAGCCCCATGTGGAGCTCGAACCCACAAACCATGAGATCATGACCTGAGCCAAAATCAAGAGTTGGATGCTTAACTGACTGAGCAACCCAGGCATTCCTTGTTTTTTTGTTTTTGTTTTTGTTTTTAAAGAGTCAGAGAGGTGGAGTGGGGCAGAGGGAGAGACAGAGAATCTTAAGAAGGCTGCATTCTCAGTGTGGAGCATGATGCTGGGCTTGACCCCATGACCCTGGGATCATGACCTGAGCGGAAATCAAGAGATGTATACTTAACAGACTGAGCCACCCAGGCGCCCCTAAAATATATATTCTTCAGTGCTTTGAAAATAAATTAAGCTTTTATGAATGTTATTATTAATACATTGTATTTTGAAAGCCTAAGTTAGCTTGTCATAAATTTGTATCCACAGATATAATTTAGTATTACGTAATATATTCTTCCCATCTCCCCCTCTTTTTTGTGTGGAAACATTCTTCTCTTCTGCATCTCAGCCTCTAAATAAATTCTTCAGGGATACCTTCCCACTGTAGAATAGTTCTTCAGGCTGTCTGCTCTAATAGCATCCTGTACTACCAGCTTAAAATATTTTGTTTTACTGAGATGTTTAATATCTGTTTTGCATGTATAATTTAAGCTCTATTGTGTCAGATATTCAATATATCTTATTCTACTCTCTATATCAGGGCTTAAACCCAGAGACTGGCTCATATAAATATGCAGTACAGGGGTGCCTGGGTGGCTCAGTCGGTTAAACGTCTGACTTCAGCTCAGGTCATGATCTCGCGGTCCGTGAGTTCAAGCCCCGCATTGGGCTCTGTGCTGACAACTCAGAGCCTGGAGCCTGTTTCAGATTCTGTGTCTCCCTCTCTCTCTGACCCTCCCCCATTCATGCTCTGTCTCTCTCTATCTCAAAAATAAATAAACATTAAAAAAAATTAAAAAAAATATGCAGTACATATTTGTTGAAAACATACCTGAATAAAATTATCACTGTCTGGTAAGAATGATTATGACTACTATCATTGGTAGTAATTGAAAAATAAAAGAAACTTATAAGAAAAGTCCTTTAAAAGCTCATCTACAGTGTATTTCTTATTGATTCTCCAGATCTTTAGTTTATTCCTAGATTTTATTAAAATAGTATAGCTACTGGGTATATCAGGATGATTAAAAGCCAATTTGACTTAAAGGAATTTTCATTCCATTCATGGAGGTAGATCCCTATCCAAAAAACTGTAACGTGGAGTCATAAATCCTATAACTGACACATATTTGTTAAGGGAACAAGAGGAGGTAGTATGGAATTTTAATTATTTTTTTTGTTTAAATGTAAAATAAAGAGACAATGAAATATTAATTGGCTTATTGTTTCTATGTGGTAATGTGGAGCAGACTTTTCAGTTCTTTAAGGGATGTTTTCATCACTGTCAGTAAATCTGAAGATGTTTATGTAGCATCAGTTACTGTTCCTCCTGGTTTTCTCCTGGCAGTACAAACCATGCCTCTAAAGGAAGATGAGTGAATGTTTTCCTGGAAGACTGGTTTCTCTACTTTTAATCTCTTTCCATGGGCTTTAGCTACTTATGCTTCTCCAAATCAAATGCCATCTGCATTACTCTTAGTATTGGTTGCACCTACAATCATGAAAGCACCTAACAAAGTAGCCAAATTTGTTATAGTATCTTTAGAGTTTCCGACAGTTACTGCATTTGGTGGGACTGGTGTGCTTCTTCAGATCTAGGGGGATATGCTTTAGAGACATGCAATGTGGAGCCATCTTAATGGTAGGCAATAGTCCCTGGCAAAGTGGAACAACAATCCTAGAAATATAGTAACCAGAATGGTAGGCCCTACTTTTTTGCTTTTGTCCTCAGTAATCAAAATCCTCAACCCATATCCTTTTTTTTCCCATTGATTTTCATCAAAACAAGTTATTCTTGTGGAATAATTGCATTTGACATTACTGAATTGTCTGATAGCCAGTGCTAACCAACGATTTCCATGATAATACAGGAAACCAAGATTATGAATCCTGCTAAGAATTGAATTGAGTAATAAATGTAACTTGAGCCACTGCAAATTTTAGAATACAGCCAGTAGTAAGATTAAGATCCTGGGTTTGATGAAGTCTGATCAGTTTTCATACTTAGAGAACTATACTCTTAAACCTCAGAAAACTATCTCAAAACTAGTATCAGTTACCATGACAATGGTTTAGTGTAGGGGTGATTTAATGTAGAATAGATTTATTGCCACTATCAGGTGAATCACTTTTATTTATTTAAAAAAAATTATGTTTATTTATTGTTGGGAGAGAGACAGAACCTGAGTGGGGGAGGGGCAGAGAGAGAGACACACACACACAGAATCCAAAGCAGGCTCCAGGCTCTGAGCCCTCAGCACAGAGCCCAATGCGGGGCTCAAACTCACCAACCACAAGATCATGACCTGAGCCTAAGTTGGACACTTAACCAACTGAGCCACCCAGGTGCCCCTCAGGTAAAACATCTTTAGATCACATTTTGGGAATAATTAGTATTATATAGATAATGGTACATTTTGAAATCCCATTTAAAACATACAGTGGTAATATTTTATTAATAGAAATTCAGGAGTATCATAATAAACTGATTATTCCCTTCTTATAGTGATAAAGATGCAAATATCTAATATGTAGCTGAGTCATCCTTTCTTTGTTGTTTTAATTTTGGTCTATTTAATTTACTTCACAACTTAATGAGGGTTGCATCTTTTCATTTTCTTAAAATATCTAGTGACAATAATGCTGAACTCTATTTAACAATCCTTTTCACTTTCTGTCCTTAAAAATAGAAGATCAAGATGGTTTTTTTTAATTTTTTTTTAACGTTTATTTATTTTTGAGACAGGGAGAGACAGCATGAACGGGGGAGGGTCAGAGAGAGGGAGACACAGAATCTGAAACAAGCTCCAGGCTCTGAGCTGTCAGCACAGAGTCCGACTAGGGGCTCGAACTCACAGACCACGAGATCATGACCTGAGCCGAAGTCGGACGCTTAACCGACTGAGCCACCCAGGCGCCCCAAATGTCAACATGTTTGAAGAGTATTTATTTGTACTTGGGACACTCAAGTTAATCATAAATACTAAGAATCTCTTCCAATAGTATGAAAAAATACTAATTTCTGAATAATATATATATTTTAAAATCCATATGTCCATTAATATGTGGTTTTTATAGAGCCTACATCATATTTTTCTGGACACAATTCTACCATTTTCAAAATAGAAGTCATTTCTCAGCTTAACATGATGACCTTGCAATTCTGATTTTATGCTACTGTTTAAAAATTGCCCTTTTAGCAAAAAAGTAAAAATTAACAAGTAATAATGAAATAATTTCAGTTTCTCCGTAATGAAATCAAGTGCATATGCACAAAGTTCTATTGGTTAGTATAATTACTTTCTTGAGTTCCTTATGCCTGGAAAATTAAAAATAATACTGTATGAAACGTAAGAATCTTCCAGAAAGGGCATCTGAATATGTTGTTTTCTGTCTAACATTAAACTGCCTGGTTTACATACATTACATAATTATAATCTCAGTGAAAAGAACTTCAATAGGAGCTTTCAAACCGTCAAAACCTCGCTGATAAGAGCTTTTCTATTAATCCTATATTTAATGTTTAAGCACTGCCTGCTTTGCTCATGAATAAAAAGCCTTTGTCTTTGATATTAACATTTCATGATTTCCAAGTAATTTATTTATCCAGTAATAGGTATTATTTCTAAGTTCTTTACAGCTTTATTCTGGTTGATGAAACAAGGTCACAGAGATACCATTTCAGGTCTTGGCCTCCAAGACCTCTCAGCCTTTTGCTCTGAATTAGCATAGATGGAAGTGAATAGGAGCACATTTATATTATTCGTCACCAAGTAGAAGGACTTAAAGACAGAAGCAATTACTGAATAGGGAGAGTGTTGTCTTGGGTACCTCTTTCTATATCAAGTCTGAACATTTTACATCTGATGTCTTGGTATGTTTAAACTCTGGAATTGCCCTAGGAAATAATTTCTTGTCCACCTTTATCCACCTTTCAAGTAAATAGCCCTGAAAGCCACTCTGCCTCAATTTTGTGGCAGTAGAATTATACGAGATTTCCTTCTACCAAATAATTGCCCTGACACTGCTAAAGACAGATCCTTCTGTAGGATGAGAAAAGAAAATATTGATAGTGTTACAATGTGAAATTGCTGTGACTATTAGTCTTCAGTGAAAACTGTTGTTCTTTGACTTAGCATAGTAAGACCACTTCCCATTGTATTGTGTTTTACATATTACACAGCATTTTACACACACACACACACACACACACACACTTACGTGATCAAAATAGATTTTCATAATTCTGTGAGATGGAGATTAACCTTTAGGTTGTTACATACCCAAGGCACACCTCAGGACTGCCTGCAGCCTGCGGTCTTTCCAAAGGAAGATAATACCACAAGATAAAGAAATGATTATAGTTAACTGGATGCCACCTTACTGAGAGGTAAAAGGACTTTGTCTCAAAGAATAAATTGCTCAAGGTCACATAAGTTACATCGACCTGGGGTAGGGGGAGAAATGGAGTCACATTAAATAGAATTTAAAAACAAGAGATATAAAATATTATCTGGTATTCACAAAATTTCACTCCACTCCAGAACCACTAAAGCCTCCAACATGATTTTCTAGGTCCAAGTCTTTTCTTTTTTTCCTTTCTTTTATTGAGGTATAATTGGCATACAACATTGTAATTAGTTTCAGCTCTACAACATAATGATTCGATATTTATATATTGTGAAATAATCACCATAATAAATCTAGTAAATGTCCATCATCACACATTATGAATATTTTTTTCTTATGGTGAGAACTTTTAAGATTTACTTTCTTAGCAACTTCCAAATGTACAATACGGAATTACTAACTATATCACCATGTTGTACATTACATCCCCATGACTTACTTATTTTAGAACTGGAAGTTTATACCTTTTGACTTCATTCACCCACTTCACCTACACTCTCACCCCTCCCACCTCTGGTAACCATCAGTCTGTTCCCTGTATTTATGAGTTGGTTTTGTTTTTGTTCCTTTTATATTCCACATATAGGTGATCATATAGTATTTACATTTCTATGCCTGACTTATTTCATTACCATAATGTTCATGAAGTATATTCATGCAGTAGCAAATTGCAGAATTTCCTTCGCCTTATGGCTGAATAATATTCCAGTGTGTGTGTGTGTGTGTGTGTGTGTGTATACAATATATTATCTATCCATTCATCCATTGTTGGACACGTAGATCGTTTCCATATCTTGACTGTTATAAATAATGCTACAATAAACACGAGGATATATACACTTTTTCCAGTTAGTGTTTTTTCCCTCTCCTTTGGATAAATATTCAAAAGTGGAATTGTTGGATCATATGGTATTTTTATTTTTAATTTTCTGAGTAATCTCCATACTGTTTTCGATAGTGGATACACCAATTTTCATCCCCACCAGTGGTGCACAAGTGTTCTCTTTTCTCCACAACTTGTGAACACTTGTTGTTTCCTGTCTTTTGGTAGCAGCAATTCTAACAGGTGTGGGATGATATCTAATTGTGGTTTTGATTTGCGTTTCCTTAATAATTAGTAATTTTGAGCTTCTTTTCATGTACCTGTTGGCCATCTGTATATCTTTTTTTTTAGCTTTTTTTTTCTCTATTGAGTTGTATGAACTTTTTTATACATTTTAGATATTAACCCCTTATCAGATATATGATTTACTAGTATTTTCTGCCATTCAATAGGTTGTAATTTGATGTAATCCCACTTGTTTTATTTTCCTTTTTTGGTTTTGCTTTTGGTATCCAATTTAAAAAGTCTTTGCCAAGAGCTATGTCAAGGAGCTTACTACCTATGTTTTCTTCTAGGACTTTTATGGTTTCAGGTCTTTTTGTATTTTAAGGGGACAGTATTCTTTATTTTTATTTTTGTTATTTTTAAGTTTATTTATTTATTTTGAGAGAGAGAGCACACAAGCAGGGGAGGGGCAGAGAGAGAAGGAAAGAGAGAATCCCAAGCAGGATCTCTACAAGACTTGATCCCATGAACTGTGAGATAATGATCTGAGCCAAAATCAAGAGTTGGATGCTTAACTGACTGAGCCACTCAGGTGCCCCATGGCTTTAGGTCTTATGTTCATTTTAAGCAATTTTTGTGTAAGCTAATAGTGGTCGTTTCATTCTTCCACATGTGTCTGTCCAGTTTCCCCAGCACCATTTATTGAAGAGACTGCCCATTTCTCATTGTATTTCCTGGCTCCTTTGTTGTAAATTAATTGACCATAAATGCATTGGTTTATTCCTTGGCTCTGTATTCTGTTCTATTGATCTATGTATCTGTTTTTATGCCAATACCATACTGGTTTGACAGCTACAGGTTTTTGTTATAGTTTGAAATTGGGGAATGTGATGCTTCCAGCTTTCTTCTTCTTTTTAAAGAGTACTTTGGCTATTTGGGTTTTTATGTGGTTCCACAGAAATTTTAGAAGTGTTTCTTTTATTTGTGTGAAATATACCATTGGCATTTTGGTAGGGATTGCATTGGATCTGTACATTACCTTGGGTAGTATGAACATTTTAACAATAATAATTCTTCCAATTCTTGCACACAGAATATGTTTGCATTTATTGGTGTCTTATTCAGTTTCTTTTTTTAATATCTTATAATTTTCAATATACAGGTTTTTGCCTCCTTGGTTAAATTTATTCCTAGGTATTTTATTATATATGATGCAATTGTTAATGAGATTGTTTTCTTATTTTCTCTTTTTGCTGCTTTGTTATTGGCATATAAAAATGCAACCGATTTTCACATATTGATTTTTGTATTCTGCAATTTTACTGAATTTATTCATTCTAAAGGTGTTTTTTTATGATTGTGTCTTCAGGGTTTTCTATATATAATATCATGGCATCTGCAAGTGGTGATAGTTTTACTTTCTTTTCTTTCTAATGTGGATGTCTTTTCTTTTTCCTGCCTAATCTTTCTGTCTAAAACTCACAACATTATTTTGAATAAAAGTGGCCAGAATAGGCATCCTTGTGCTGATCCTGATGTTAGAGGAAAAATGTTAAGCTTTTCACCATTGAGTATCATGTTAGCTATGGGCTTGTTATATATGGATGGCCTTTATTATTTTGAGGTATTTTCTGCTATACCTACTTTGTTGAGATATTTTTCTCTTAATTCTAAATGGATATTGAATTTTGTCAAATGCTTTTTCTGTATCTATTGAGATGAACATATGATTTGTATCCTTCATTTTGTAAATGTGCTGTATCACATTGATTATTTTGCAGATGTTGAATTATTTTTCCATCCCTGGAATAAATCCCACTTGATCATGATGTATGATTCTTTTAATGTATAATGAATTTGTTTTGCTAATATTTTATTGAATATTTTTGCATTTATGTTTCATCAGAGATAATGTCCTACAATTTTGTTTTCTTGTTGCATTCCTGTCTGGTTTTGGTAAAAGGGTAATGCTACCTTTGTAAAATGAGTTTTGAAGCATTTCCTCTTCTAATTTCCTGGAAGAGTTTGAGAAAGATTGTTATTAATTCTTTAAATGTTTAGTAGAATTCACCAGTGAGGCTGTCTGGTCCTGGACTTTTTGTGATGGGAGGTTTTTGATTACCAGTTCAATCTTCTTACCAGTAATTGGTCTGTTCAGAATTTGTTTCATCATGATTCCACTCTTGGTGGGTTGTATATTTCTAGGAATTTATTCATTTCTTCTAGGTTGTCAAATTTGTTGACATATAATTATTCATAGTAGTCTTATGATCTTTTGTATTTCTGTGGTATCAGTTGTAATGTCTCCTTTTTCATTTCTGATTTTATTTATTTGAGTCCTCTATTTTTTTTAATTTTTTTCAACGTTTATTAGTCCTCTATTTTTTAAGTCTTGTCAATTTTATCTTTTCAAAGAACCAGCTCTTTGTTTCCTTTATCTTTTCTATTTTCTTTTTTTAGTCTCTATTTCATTTGTTTCTGATCTGATCTTTGTTATTTCCAAGTATTTTCTGTCACCAAGGCTTTTTATCTATCCTGTGGTATTTCTTATTTTCCTGCTTTATTTTTGTAATGCTTTCTGACAATTCTATGAGTAAGAGGTCATGATCTCAATCTGAAATCTATGCTGCCGGTTTAAAAACCAAGCATCATGTTATAGCTTTCATGAATATATAAACCAGGTGGTCATTTATTACTTAGGAAAAGGAGACTTAAAGACAAACTCTTTGTCAGGCTTTTAATTTTCTTGGGACTTTTCTTCACCTCTTACACCTGCTTGACACACAGATTTTGGTGCCCATTATTTAGTATTGCTCCTCTATTTCAAGCCTCAGACGTCTATAGCTATCTTTCACGTAAATTAAAGCTTCCAAGTATTGCCACATGAAAATTAAAAACAAAAACAAAAAAACAAACCTTATAGGACTAATTCTGATAGGTTTAATAAAACAAGTGATATTAGCTTTATTTTATTTTTTGGATAGGTTTTATTTGTTTATTTTAAAAAAATTTAACATTTATTCATTTTTGAGAGACAGAGAGAGACAGAGCATGAGCGGGGAAGGAGCAGAGAGAGAGGGAGACACAGAATCTGAAGCAGGCTTCAGGCTCCCGAGCTGTCAGCACAGAGCCCTACGCGGGGTTCGAACTCACCAACCTCGAATCTGACCGAAGTTGAATGCTCAACCGACTGAGCCACCCAGGCACCCCTATTTATTTATTTTTAACAGAGATCATGGACAAGTGAAATACAAAGAGAGAGGGAGACAGAGAATGCCAAACCTCCTTGCCAGTTCAGAGGCCAGTGTAGGGCTTGAACTCACAAACCCTGAAACCATGACCTGAGCCAAAATCATCAGTGGGTCGCTTAACCAACTGAGCCACCCAGGTGCCCCAGCCTTTTTTTTTTTTTTTTAATCCTATAACTGACTTACTGTTTCTTCTATTCTAAAACTACCTCTGATCAGTTTTACCGCTTCTATTTTTCCACATTAGCTCTCTCACTACCACTACTTTTGGTATAAAAGCTTCCATATTCTTTAAACCTTATATTCTATAAAAGTTATATTCTGTAAACCTTAAGCATTTTATTATATAATTAATTCTTCTTAGTACTAAATAACTGAGTTTCTTACAACCAGAAGCAAATTGCTCATTCATTATATTATACATTTTTTTTAAGTTTTTTTATTCATTTTGAGAGAGAGGGGGAGAGAGAGAGAGAGAGAGCGCATGCGCGGGAGCTCACACAAGCAGAGGGGGTGGGTAGAAAGATGGGAGAGACAGAATCTCAAGCAAGCATTGTGCCATCATGCTTGAACTTGACCTGAGCAGAGATCAGGAGTCAGCAGCTTAACCTACTGAGCCACCCAGGCGCCCCTCTTTTTGTTTTTTAAATGAATCCAGAGTATTATTTCTTGACAAATTCAAAACAAATATAAACAAAGATTTAAAAATACTAGTAGGTATCTACTTCATACAAAATCTTAAATAAGAGATTCAGAGTCAAATACTTAGCTTGATTTATGCTAAAAATACCAAATACTATAAAAATCTATTATCAATTATTATGGGTTACTGTTTTTTTTTTCTCTTGTACTGCAAAATTTGGATTGCCATACCAGAGATAATTAATGTCTATCCATGTAGTACTGGAAGGTGACAACACTTGACAGAGAAAAGTTCAAGTTTAAAGAAAATTAAACCCAAAGTTTGTTTCAGTGGATAGTGTGAGGATAAATTACTCTTCAAAGATATTCCTTTTACAGAAGTACAACATAAATGTAAATACATTGGAGAGCTCACTGGCCCAAAATATATTTTTTTCTTTTTTAGGAAAATTAATAATTTGTACTTATTTCCATCCTATATTTATTAAATGATGTTAGTCTATACATCTACTTTATTATTTAAAAACTTACCTTAACTATATATAATTTGAATATAATAATATTACAGGAAAGTTATATTTTTATTATAAACCTATTTTATGTTTGTTTCATAAGTTTATATTTTCAAAAAAACATACTGTTTCCTTCAAATGAATTGGGCTATGTACCAGAAAATTCTATCTGTGCTTTATATCGTTAAAAGTAGATAATATCAGAAAAATAATGCCTTTTAAAAATTTTAATCAGATTTCCTCCTTTTCAACTATTTATTTTTCACCAATTTGTTTTAACTAATCTGCTTCTGTGATTAGCTGCTATCTTTGTTCATCACATGGAATTAATGTGAGAGTCTTAATTACTTAAATGAAAGGAAGGAGAGAAAAGAAGGAGGAAGGGAGGAAAATAATTAATTTTAATGAAAGGCCTAAATAATCCATAAAGCAGATGTTTGGAGGGCATAAATTTATAATAGTTTTATCAATCTTTAATATATACCAAGCCTTTAAATTGTAGGGGTTAATTTTTCTTAGGTGTTATTTTAAAATAGTTGCTTCATTATTACCACAATTGATTTTTATGTTTGAGACAATACTATACTTAGATCTCTATTAATATGTTCCTGTTGTAAGGTCCATGCAAAGATTAGTAGTTAATTTGCTATGTAAATGATTGCTTTCACTAATCAAAACATAATAATCTTTTAGTTTTATACCAAATGTATTAAAGTTCATTCAGTTATAACTAGAGAATAAACCTTAAGTGTCTGAAGATTCTTATTTAGTTCATATATTTGTTCTTCTTTACACTATTAATATATTTTGAATTCCACATTTGAATTCCATATTGAAGCCTTAGATCTAGTCAAAATTAAAATGTAAATGATTAAGTTTAATTGCATTTTTGTAAACATGAAAAAAATATGATAAACATTTAAGCTTGGTACTTGATATATTAAGATGTCATTTAAAACAGCTGATGTTCAGGGCACCTGGGTGGCTCAGTTGGTTGAGCGTCTGACTTTAGCTCAGGTCATGATCTCACAGTCTGTGAGTTCGAGCCCTGTGTTGGAATCTCTGCTGACATCTCAGAGCCTGGAGCCTGCTTTGGATTCTGTGTCTCCGCCTTTCTCTGTTCCTCCCCTGCTTGCACTCTGTCTCTCTCGCTCTCTCTCAAAAATAAATAAAGATTAAAAACAGGTGATATTCATTTTAATTTGGTACATTATGTGTTTGTGTATACATTGCCAGTGTTTCAGTACACCTTGCTTAAAAAAAAAACTAGCCATCTTTGAAGAGGCTATGGATAACATATTTCATATAGCTGAAAATGCCATTTGCAATTTTATAAACAACTGGAATATTACTTAAAATATTGTTTTCAAAATTTTAGAGTTTATTTTTAGACTTTCTTTTCTTCCAAGATTTCATTTAAATTCAAATTAACATATGGTATAGTATTGGTTTCAGGAGTAAAATTTAGCGATTTATCTCTCACATATAACACCCGGTGCTCATCACAACAATTTCCTTCCTTAATGCCCATCACCCATTTAGCTCATTCCCCCACCCGCCTCCTCTCCAGCAACCTTAAATTTGTTCTCTATAGTTAAGAGTCTGTTCCTTGGTTTGCCTCCCTCTCTCTCTCCCTTTCCCCCCTCTCCCCTATATATGTATGTATATATATATATATATATATATATATATATATACACACACACACACACACACACACACACACACATATCTGTCCTGTTTCTTAAATTCTACATATGAGTGATATCATATGATATTTGTATTTTACTGATTTATTTCACTTAGTATGATACACTTTAGCTGTATCCACATGGTGGCAAATGGCAGATTCCATTCTTTTTTATGGCTAATAATATTCCATTGTATATATACCACATCTTCTTTATTCATTCATCAGTTGATGGACATTTGGGCTCTTTCCATAATCTGACTATTATTGATAATGTTGCTATAAACATTGGGATGCATACATCCCTTCAAATTAGTATTTTTGTATCCTTTGGGTAAATACCTAGTAGTGTAATTGCTGGGTCTTAGTATAGTTCTATTTTTAACTTTTTTGAGGAACTTCCATACTGTTACCCAGGTGGCTGCACCACTTTACATTTCCGTCAACAGCGTAAGAGTGTTCCCCTTTCTTATCCTCACCAATATCTATTGTTTCCTGAGTTGTTAATTTTAGCCTCTGACAGGTGTGAGGGGGTATCTCATTACAGTTTTGATTTGTATTTCCCTGATGATGAGTGATATTGAGCATCTTTTCATGTGTCTGTTAGTCATCTGGATGTCTTCTTTGGAAAAATGACTATTCACATCTTCTGCCCATTTCTTAACTTGATTGTTTTCTGGGTGTCGAGTTTGAAAGTTCTTTATAGATTTTGGATACGAACCTTTATCAGATATGTCATTTGCAAATACCTTCTCCCATTCTGAAGTTTGCCTTTTAGTTTCATTGATTGTTTCCCTAGTTGTGCAGAAGATTTTTATCTTGACGAAGACCCAATAGTTCATTTTTGTTTTTGTTTCCCTTGCCTCTGGAGACGTGTCTAGTAAGAAATTGCTGTGACCTATATATAAAATCAACATAGAGAAATCTGTTGAATTTCTATATGTCAATAATGAAGCAGCAGAAAGAGAAATCCAAGGAATTGAACCCATTTACAATTGCACCAAAACCTATATGATACCTAGGAATAAACCTAACCAAGAGGTAAAAGATCTGTACTCTGAAAACTATAGAACACTTATGAAATAAATTGAAGATGGCAGAAAGAAATGGAAAAACATCTCATGCCCATAGATTGAAAGAGCAAATATTGTTAAAATGTCTCTATTACCCAAAGCAACCTACACATTTTATACAATCTCTATCAAAATACCACCAGCATTTTAACAGTTAGAAAAAATAATCCTAAAATTTGTATGGAAACACAAAAGACCCTGAATAGCAAAAGAAATCTTAAAAAGAAAAGGAAAGCTGGAGGCATCATAGTTCTAGACTTCAAGCTATATGACAGAACTGTAATCATCAAGACAGTATGGTACTGGCACAAAAAACAGACATATAGATCAATGGAACAGAATAGAAAACCCAGAAATGGACCCACAACTTTATGGTCATTATTGAAGTAAAATGATTACAGAGATTTTTGTTTATTTTATTTTTTTTCAATATATGAAATTTATTGTCAAATTGGTTTCCATACAACACCCAGTGCTCATCCCAAAAGGTGCCCTCCTCAATACCCATCACCCACCCTCCTCTCCCTCCCACCCCCCGTCAACCCTCAGTTTGTTCTCAGTTTTTAAGAGTCTCTTATGCTTAGCTCTCTTCCACTCTAACCTCTTTTTTTTTTCCTTCCCCTCCCCCATGGGTTTTTGTTAAGTTTCTCAGGATCCACATAAGAGTGAAACCATATGGTATCTGTCTTTCTCTGTATGGCTTATTTCACTTAGCATCACACTCTCCAGTTCCATCCACGTTGCTACAAAGGGCCATATTTCATTCTTTCTCATTGCCACGTAGTACTCCATTGTGTATATAAACCACCATTTCTTTATCCATTCATCAGTTGATGGACATTTAGGCTCTTTCCATAATTTGGCTATTGTTGAGAGTGCTGCTATAAAACATTGGGGTACAAGTGCCCCTATGCATCAGTACTCCTGCATCCCTTGGGTAAATTCCTAGCAGTGCTATTGCTGGGTCATAGGGTAGGTCTATTTTTAATTTTTTGAGGAACCTTCACACTGTTTTCCAGAGCGGCTGCACCAAGTTGCATTCCCACCAACAGTGCAAGAGGGTTCCCGTTTCTCCACATCCTCTCCAGCATCTATAGTCTCCTGATTTGTTCATTTTGGCCACTCTGACTGGCGTGAGGTGATATCTGAGTGTGGTTTTGATTTGTATTTCCCTGATGAGGAGCGGCGTTGAGCATCTTTTCATGTGCCTGTTGGCCATCCGGATGTCTTCTTTAGAGAAGTGTCTATTCATGTTTTCTGCCCATTTCTTCACTGGGTTATTTGTTTTTTGGATGTGGAGTTTGGTGAGCTCTTTATAGATTTTGGATACTAGCCCTTTCAGACATATTTGTTTAAAAGAAAATATTTTTTTTTTAAATAAAGAAGAGAAGAAATAAGGAAGAAAAGTAATTAATTCTGGAAGTTTTCTATAAAGGTATTTTGTTAGACAATTTTAGTTCTTGTAGATTCTTCATTATAAAATTAAAGCTGTGTTCCCTGGGACAATAACCTATGCCCTGGATGCTTATTTCAAAAACCAATGACCATTACAAGAAAAGCAATTTACCTCCTAATTAAAAATTAAGTTGAATTTTCAATACATAAACAGGCTGCTGCAAATAGTTACAAAATAAAAACTAAAACTTCTCTGCCTCCTCATACACTCAGTCTACTTCATACACTAATGGCAGATTAATTGTACTAAAAAAGGGTCATGACTCACCCTCACTCAAATTCTGTAAATGGTTCCCCATTGCCTTCAGGATATAATACAAAATTCTAAGCATTTCTTCCCCCATTATGGCTTTTATTTTTTAAATTTTGATGCACTCATTTCTTATTATTTTTAAAGATTAAAAATATATACATGTTATAGGCTAATTGGAACATATAAAATGTATAATGGAGAAAATAAAAATCTTCCTATGCAGAGAGTCATTATTAACATTTTTTTTATTTCTCCTCCTCATCCTCCTCTTCCTCCTCCTCCTCTTCCTTTGCCCACTTTATCCATTTCTCCCATCCCCTATCCCTCCCTGGCAACCACGAATCTGTACTCTGGATATGAGGTTATTTTTTTGTTCGTTATTTTGTTTGTTTCTAGAGGGGGTTGTTTTTGTTTTTAAATTTCACATATAAGAAGACTATATGGGGGGCACCTGGGTGGCGCAGTCGGTTAAGCGTCCGACTTCAGCCAGGTCACGATCTCGCAGTCCGTGAGTTCGAGCCCCGCGTCAGGCTCTGAGCTGATGGCTCAGAGCCTGGAGCCTGTTTCCGATTCTGTGTCTCCCTCTCTCTCTCTGCCCCTCCCCCATTCATGCTCTGTCTCTCTCTGTCCCAAAAATAAATAAATGTTGAAAAAAAATTTTAAAAAGAGAGACTATATGGTATTTGTCTTTCCCTTACTTCTCTGTCTTTTAAAAATATGTTCTGATCATAGGTAGAGTCATGTAGTCATGAAGAAGTTGTTTTATTCTATGTTGTCCTAAGATTCTAGGTCACCAAGAATCAAGGAATCTGTTAGTATTTTACTGAAACATTTTAACCATTATTCATAACCATTACTCATTTTTCTGGTGATTTGATTCTAGATTTAGATGGGAAGGAGATAAAATAACTAGTCTCATTTAGAAAATTCTAGTACCTAAAATATATAGAGCTATCAAATAACTGTTTGTTACTTGTACAGTCTCATCAACAAACATGATTCTAGGTACAAGTGAGTATTTTTCACCATTCTTTCATCTATTTCTTTAACTTGACACTCTACCATGCACTTCACTCTTGGTTTTTTTCTTGCTTAGCATTCTTAAACTACACTCATCCTCCCCAAAAGAAAAAAAAAAACAAAAAACACTTTCTCTAGTATTTCCTCTCTTCATAAACTGTACCCGTGAAGCCATTGTTCTCTTTCATCATTTCATCATCATTAATTGTTCCAAATAAATTTTCAAATCCTATCAAATTTATCTCTAAATACACAGATCATCTTCATCTCTCATTTTGCCTCTTGGTCTCTCAAATCATCTCTTTATTTACAAATTGATGCCATTCTTCAGCCTCCTTGATAGATGGAGTCATCTTCTAAATCATACATTTGGTTCGATTATTTCCCAGTTTAAAATTATTAATGACTTTCCATTATCCTTAGGATAGTAATCTTTCTCCTTAACATTGTTTTCAAGCCTTCCATAATATGGCATCTGCCCACCTCTTTGGCTTCATTTCTCGCCATACCTCCGTACTATGCTAAACTGTTTCTCTACCATTTTTTAGGTTTGTTTCTGGTTTTTGTTTGTGTTTTTTGTTTTGTTTTTGTTTTTGTTTTGCTTTAAATTTAATACCACAGTGTTTCAGGCCTTTGAGTCTTTTCTCATGTTGCCCCTACCTTTGCCTGTTACATTACCTCCTATTCCTTATCTTTGTATGGACCAATCCTTACCCAACAGTTGTAAATTTAAATGTTCTTTCAGGGGGCGCCTGGGTGGCACAGTCAGTTAAGCGTCCGACTTCAGCCAGGTCACGATCTCGCGGTCCGTGAGTTTGAGCCCCGCTTCAGGCTCTGGGCTGATGGCTCAGAGCCTGGAGCCTGTTTCCGATTCTGTGTCTCCCTCTCTCTCTGCCCCTCCCCCGTTCATGCTCTGTCTCTCTCTGTCCCAAAAATAAATAAACGTTGGAAAAAAAAAATTTAAAAAAATAAATGTTCTTTCAGGAGATCTTGATTTCTGAGAACTTGCTGGATGCCATACTGTGTGTTCTTATAGCAAACTACATTTCCCTTAGGATTATGTTCACCCCATATTATTGTAACAATTGATCTTTACCTTCTGCCCTGCTGATTGTAGAAGATCACATCTAAGTCCTTCATCTCCCTTAGGTAGGACAGTGTCTGACAGAGCCATCAACAAATGGTTATTAATAAATTACTAGAATGCTATGAGTTCAAAAATTATATGATAATGGATATTTTATTTTTTTCCACTCAAAATTTCAGTTTATCTCTCAATATGCCATTTTATGATGCTTCATTTTAATATTAATTCTTATTTTTAAGACAGCATCCTTGCTTATGCCTCTATAAATCTATTTATAAATTGATTTATAAAATATGTATTTTGGCCTGAATCTCTTAAGTAACATGCTCCATGTTGGTGACTTTCAGATTTCAAACTTATATTCATGAGTTTTATGTAAAACTACTTAGAATTTATTTTTGTTACTATTTAGTTTTCCATTACAAAAGACATTATCATGCCTTACCATTGAGTTTAAAAACACAAATGATTTTAGCTTACTTTATGAGAATTCCTCATTGGAGTTTACCTTAGCGGCTACAAAACTTGATCATATCAAGAGAATGGAAATGCGATATTATAAGCTTTGGACTAGTTTTTGAAAGTCCACATGATGATTAAAGGACAAATAAGGCAAACCTATGCCTCCAGTTATGTGTAATCATGTACACACCTAGCCTTTCTTCTTTTTCATAAGCAGATTAGCATCTGTTGCTTATAGCCAGAGAGAGTAATCAATAATGATGAATAATAATGTTATGTAACTGACTCAGAAAAGGCATTTTACATGGACTTTAGAAGTGATTTAAATGAAAATCCCCCCTGAAATGCCACAGCAGTCATTGACAAATGGGATTCTTAGAGCAGAGTACATGGCAGACTACTTTAGGGAGCATAATGGTTTTGCCCATAAGTAAATATGTAAATCTTTGTCATTCCACACTGCTATTTCTTTAAGCTTGCTCTCCAATTATGGACAACTGTGAACAAATATGGTACATTCACCTGTTTTCAAAGAACAAAGAATATATATAATTTCAAATTGATGATAGCTTTCAAAAATAGAAAAAAATAGAAATGAGCATCAATTTTAATTAAAGAAAAGTTCGTAGAGTTATTATTTATCAAGGATGAAAAATATAGTGTGCCTATAATCTCTTTGAAGGAAAAAAAAAGGAATAAGAAAGTCAATATTAAAACTTACCAGAAAAGATTCACTTTGAAAATAAATGCTTACTTAAGATATGATTTTATCTGTGCTTGGAATTCAAATTTAAATTTGCATATAAAACTAGAAATAATGTAACCTCAATAGCATGGATGTTGGTGTAGACCCATAGTCTCACAAAGTTGTATGTACTTATTTCTTGGAGGATATATAGCCTTTGATAACTGTTTCCTAAGTAAGTTCAATAAACATGTGTCACTTGTTAAAAGTACATACCTTGGCAACTTTACAAGAGTAAGAAAATACTAAGAAATTTGGAGTTTGTACATATAAGCAAATATGTTTGGTTTTAGATCATGTCTACTTCTCAATTTGTCATTAGACAACAATACCTAAAGTGCTTATATTTTGTTTCTATTTTATCTATTTTCTTTTTCTTCTTTCTACTTGGAAACTGAGACTCAAGAAACCTTGAGGCTTATAGAAATGTGATCTATTCCATGCTATATCATATGGAAAACTTAAACCACTTGTGCTGATAAGTCACACAAACTGCTTGCTTCATTCTTTTACATAAAAAAAAAGTACTTTGAAGTTAATATCTTAAAGAAATGTTCTTACAGAGAATACCTTCATATATATACCATATATATGGTATGTACCATATATGTGTATGTATATATACGTATATATATATATATATATATATATATATATGGAAGAATTGACAGTTTGCTTTTAAACTCATAAGGCAATTTTTAAATTTCTTGTCATATTTTTTATGGAAATCTCTAGCTTTGCTTCTCTGTTTTTTTCTTTTCCTTTTTTCTTTCCTTTCTTCCTCTGTGACTTCTAAATCAGTGTTAGAAGAGAAATTATAGCACACAATGAGCAAAGGCATGAAAATCTACTTTCCATCAGATAGTACATATGATTAAAAGCAAAAACTATTCCTACAGATTACTTTTATATAGTTACTATTAGAAACAGATAAAATGGAATCACCATCTTAGACTGATTATCTACATCACAAACATTTCAAATTGGTCTTTAGACTGTAACTCAAATAAAAAATAATTTACTAATTTGCAATGGCAACATGTACCTTTGCCATTTGTAACTGTTCAGTGCCCATATTTTTGTGGAAAACATGTGCTTTCCCCTTTAATTCATAAACACATTTCTGTGTTGTTGTTTTTTTCAGTATAGACAATTTATAATTTCCTTTTTTCTTAATGAATTTTATTTGGAATGATTCAGTTACTCAACACTTACGTATTGACCATCAAGTATGTCACACATACTGTTAAGACACAGAAACAAATGATGTGCAGTAAGTCTCTTCTGGACTATATCCACAAATTCAGAATAATTAAATGTCTCAAGTGGTGGGAACAATTGCAATACTCTATAAGGCAAACTTCAAAGTTGCCTGGGTTTTTAAAGATCTCATGTGAATGATTCATTTGGTCTCAGTTAATATGTGTGAACACACCCAGATACAAAGAGAAATATATCAATAGAGGTAAGGGATATTTCGAATGGTTAAATTTTTCTATATCTTATAATTGTGAGAACTTTCAAAGTCAGTGTATATTGGGTCATTTAATCCAACGTCTCTCAAAGTGTGATACACAAAATGTATACTGCTAGTACAAAATAAGTATAGATATTGAATGTAAGGTATTTACAAACATTTATGGATATTTGATGGAGTAATTTTATGTCTGTTGAATCTAACAGAGAAAAAAGAGGGGCTTCCATTTTGTTTTTGTTTTAAATTTAATTTCTGCAATTGATTTGTACTATATTTTCCAAAACACTGGTCTGTGACAGATTGAAGTTTTTAAAAATTATTCGTCACTGCAGATCATCTGAGAAGCATAGATTTATTTAAGTTGTAAATAAGAACTCTAATGAAAAATTAAAACAGTTATGTCGTTTATTAGTTGAACTGTATAAAATCTGTAAATACTAACATCCTTCATTTGTTAAGCCCTGTCAACACAAAGGAGGTTTCTTAATTCTTAAATATTATTCAGTGATAATCAACCTTAACCCCAGAGGAAGAAAAAAGAAATGGGATACATATTTGAATTCTGTTATCCAAAATAAGGCTAATATATCCTAAATATAAGAGTTGTACTTCTTATTTCTATTTACAGTTGGAGACATAATGCAAACCCGTAGACACTTGAAAATATAATTTATTAGTAGTTCTTTTTTTATCTAAATTACCACACAGTTATATAAGGAAGCTCATGTTAGAAGAGCACAATTGTATTTGTATTTGTCAATGCAATATTTTATGAAGAAATATTTTATATTAACATATGAGTATATTAAATATTATATATTTACACATTTAAAAGTGAACAAAAATTTTAAGAGGAAATGTGGCTATCCAGCAGTTACAGCTTTAAAAAATGCCTTTGTAGGAATATGTTCATTGTGAAAGTCTTCCAGCCTTGATCTAATATACACAAATATTTTTTGGAGCTAGTTTGTCTCATATAATTTGTGTTTTCTATGATGTCCAGAATGGAGGTTTAAGAAAGAGAAAAATAGAATAATAGTTGAAGAAGCAGTATTCTCTATCTGTCCCTCAGTAGCTCTTAGGGCATTTTCAGCTTTTTAGAGTCACCTTCTTATTTCTGAGGGAATCTCATATATGCTTAGAAATATATGTGGTATCTTTCATTTCCACTTCATTCATTCATTTTCGGGTTTCAGCTCTTACACTTTGAGAGGATGTTAGATGCTGAGGCCTCAGAAACCCTGGAAAGTCAGGAATTCCTGTGACGGTGCATATCTCTTCCACTGTTGCTATATGTCTGATGCCAGTAAGACGTCCTGTCAATACTGGCTGATCATTCTGTGGCAAAACCGAGCCTCTCTGAAACTTCTCTCCTCTACAAGAACTAGCACACTGCCAAAAACAGGAGGGTATTTTCAGATGTGATTATTACAACAGAAACACACCTAGTATTCTTCCTAAAAATGAGCAATCTTTTGCTCTGACCTTCCTGTCATAACTACAATAGACCCCAAACTCTATACTTTCTGCTGCTGGCAGCTCATTGTGTTAAATCAGTTCCTTCAGTTTTTAATTTTACTGTGTGTGTGTGTGTGTGTGTGTGTGTGTGTGTGTGTGTGTGGTTTTGATTTTGATTGTTTGCCTGTTAATTTTTAATTCACAGCTTTTGTCTTTCTAGGAAACTATCATGGGTTCCTTGAGGATAAGGCTAAGGGATTGAGATAGGAACAATCTGAATAGAAACTGTGACAGGATCCTTTGCTGGGGCAATTTCAATCCAAATCTCTGCTTTGACTTTAATGGTTTACTTGTTATCTCCCTGTTAATTAGTCTTGGAATACCAAATGCATTCTGGTATGCATAATTATAGAATTATTGCACAAACAAGGATTTCTTACAGATTGTTTAAACATATATAGATTCATGTATGAGATTCATTTTAGGGTGTTTACAGATGAGACAGATTATGGAATTGTCACATAAGCAAGCATTTCTTAGAGAATCATGTGCTAAGTGGGATGTATGTAACATCTGAAACTTGCGTTATACTTCACAATACATACATATAAAATATAGGTCATCATAAATTTTGCCCTTGCTCCCTTTTTCATCTGTTTCCCTGTGGCCCCCCTTCCCTCTAACTCTTACCCAGCACCATGTCCATTGTTCAGTCTCCTACTATGGTTTCTCCTTACTGAAGAAAGATAAAGTAAGCTCAAGTATTTGACCTTAATGATTAAAGCTTTAAAAGAACTTAAATTGAAAATCATGTTTTATGTCATCTTTAAAAAAATAGCATTACTGTAATTTTCACTGTGCCAGTGAATTTGTAACATTTCTTGAAACTATTTTCTTCGTGTCCTGTTGATATTAATGGTCTTGTGGTTCATCACTGTATGAAACTAACTTTGAAATATGTGATTAGAAATGCAGTCTAAATCATGGGATATTCCAAATCCTTGAAGACGTTTTGTTTTTTTATGCTATGACAAGAAAATAAAACCTTTGGTTGTACACACAAAGAATAGTAGATTGAACCAATTTGATTATTCTTCAATTAAAGTTCACTATGTACCATTTTAGCACTTACTCTGTAAGTACTTCTGAGTTAATAGCTTAGTGTAAAGTTTAAAAAGCCATCAAGCAGATTTAAACAATCTTGTTTAAAGGAAGAAGCCATGCTTTTGCACATCATTAGCGGAAATGTATTAATAAAAGATATGGCTTATTAGGCAATAAGGATGAAAAGTGGAGTCCTTCACTGTGCCAGGGAAAGTCCAGGGTTGGCACGAAACCTGTGGGCAGATTATAGTTTTAAAATAAATTCAAAATACTATATTACCCTGTCAATTTCTAAAACAAAATTATAATTGAGAGATTATTTTCTCATAGTTTTTTCCTAAAAGAGAAGTATGTAAACAAATGTAGCAGTAATCATCCATGGCAAACTGGGCTAAGATGACAGAGGCTGCCAATATACTAGAGGATGCCTCATTATATCTGAACTTCAGATTAACAACAAATAATTTTAGTGTAAGTATATCCCAAGTATTACATGATATGTATTTATACTAAAAAAATATTTATCTGAAACTCAGATTTAACTGGGTATCCTCTATTTTTATTTGCTCTACCTATAACCCTAAAAGAGGAACCAAAGAAGATAATCACAAAAGTAATGACTAGTGAATCTAGTTAAATTAGCTTAGTTGATTCTCAACTTTCTTCATTAAGAAAATAGAAATTGTCTTCAAGATATCATATAATAAGTCATGCATGTACAGAAAAAAAAGCATTTTAAATGCTTTTTTGTTCTAATTATGAGTAGGTCAGTAAAGACAGTACAGGCATACCTTGGAGATACAGTGGGTTTGGTTCCAGATACTGCAGTAAAGTAAATGCCGCAATAAAGTGAGTCAGATGAATTTTTCAGTTTCTCAGTGCATATAAAAGATATGTTCACACCATACTGCTGTCTGTTAAGTGTGCAATAGCATTATGTCTAAAAATCCAATGCATATAACCTTAATTAAAAATATTTTATTGCTAAAAAATTCCAACCATCATTTGAGCCTACAATGACTCATAATTTTTTTTTTTTTTTCTGTCGGAGGGTTTTGCCTTGATGTTGATGGATTTTGGCTATCAGGAGGGTTGTTGTTGAAGGTTGGGTGGCTATAGCAATTTCTTAAAATAAGATATCAATGAAGTTTGCTGCATTGATAGACTCTTCCTTTCATGAGTGACTTCTCTGCAGCATACAGTGCTGTTTGATAACATTTTACCCACAGTAGAATTGGTTTCAAAATTGGAGTCAATCCTCTCAAACTTTGCTGCTGCTTTATCAAATAAATATATGTAATATCCCAAATCTTTATTGTCATTTCAACAGTCTTCACTGCATCTTCACCAGGAGTAAATTTCATCTCAAGAAACTGCTTTCTTTACCATCCAGAAGAAGCAACTCCTTATCTATCATGAGATTGTAGCAATTCAGTAACATTTCCAGGCTCCACTTCTAACTCTACTCCTATTGCTATTTCCACCACATTTTCACTTTCTTCCTCTTCCAAAGTCTTGAACCCCTTAATCCGTGAGGGTTGGAATCCACTTCTTCCAAATTCCTGTTACTGTTGATATTTTTACCTCTTTCTATGAATCATTAATGTTAGTAATAGTATCTAGGGTGGTGAATACTTTCCAGAAGGTTGTTAATTGAATTTGTCCATATCCATTGTAGATAGATATAGGTATCTATGGTAGCTATATAGCCTTATGAAATAATTTTTTAAATAACAAGTCTTGAATGTTGAAATTAGTCATTAATTAATGGGCTTCAGGATGGATGTCATGTTAGTAGCCATGAAAACATCATTGTCATTGTACATCTCCATCAGAGTTCTTAGGTGACCAGTGCATTATCAATGAACAGTCATATTTTGAAAGGGATCTTTGTTTGTTTTCTTTTTTCCTCTGAGCATGAGTTCTCAATAGTGGGCTTAAAATATTCAGTAAAACATGTTGTAAACAGATGTGCTGCCATCCAGGCCTTGTTAGTCCATCAAAGTCCTAGATGGCATCTTCTTCCAATATAAAGCTATGCCATCTATATTGAAAATCTATTGTTTAGCATAGCCACCTTCATTAATTATCTTAGCTAGGTCTTCAGGATACCTTGCTGCAGCTTCTACATCAACACTTGCTGTTTCACCTTGCACTTTGATGTTATGGAGATGGCTTCTTTGGCTTCTTTGCTTAAGCCTCATGAAACACTTTCTGTTAGTTTCAAACTTTTTTTTTTTTTTTTTTTTTTTTTTGTTACTGTAGCTTCTTCACCTCTTTCAGGATTCATAGAATTGAAGAGAGTTAGGGTCTTGCTCTGGATTAGGGTTTAGCTTAAGGGAATGTTGTGACTGATTTGAGCTTTTATCCAGACAACTTAAACTTTCTCCATATCAGAAACAGGGCTGTTTCACTTTCTTATCATTTGTGTGTTCACTAAGGTAGTATTTTTAATTTCCTTTAAGAACTTTTCTTTTGCATTCACAACTTGGCTAACTGGCACTAGAGGCCTAGCTTTTGGCCTGTGTTAGCTTTCACATGCCTTTCTCACTGAGGTAAACCATTTTGCATTTGACTTAAAGTGAAATATTGCAAATTGTCCATTCCCTTGACCACATCAAGGTTATTGTAGAGTTATTAATTGACCTAATTCCAATATTTTTGTGTCTCAAAGAATAGGGAGGCCTGAGGAGAGGAAGAGAAACATGAACAGTCAGTCGCTGTAGCAGTCAACACACACATTTATTAGTTAAATTCACTGTTTTATATGGGTGGTGTTCATGGTACCTCCAAATAATTGAAATAATATGAAATAATATGAAATAATAATATGAAATAATATGAAAGATCAGTGATCACAGATAGCCATAACAGATACTAGATTAGCAAACTTTGCTACTGGTGCAAAAATAACTCAAAGGATGTGTCCTAATGTCATTACCCCAGACGTTATAGAGTAGTTCTATCATTTGCACGCAATAATATGTAATACTTACCAAGCATGTCAATAAGTAACAATTTGAACAAAAAAGAACGTGAATATTAGCTATACAGTCTTATTGGGTCACATAACCCTCTACTAATACACAAAAGTAATCTACTTGTTTCTTTGGTGCTTGTTAAAAGTTTGCTGATTATTCACGTGTCCAGAAAAAAATTAACGCTTGCAGCCCTAAACCTGGTGAATATAATAAGCATGGCTTCCTATGGATCTGAAAAAAAGTAGATTGTTGGTTTGAGACAGAAGCAGCTCTAACCAGGGGAATGCTTCTGCATTCGCATCACAGTGTAGCAGAAGTGTTATTTAGAAGCTTTACTACATATTAATACTCTACTCAAGACAATTATAAGCACACACACAAAAAAAGTAAAAATTCAGGAGAAGAATGAAGTCAGTACTATAAGCTCTGCTAAAGACAATTATAGTCGTATGGTAATCCCATAATTAACTTTAGTATATGAAGTAGAATAAAATCTTATGGGATGCACTGGAAACACATTCAAAACAAAGTCAGGAAAAGGAATCCACACTGATGCTCTTCACAGTATAAAGCAAATGAAATGACCATGAATCGGTTAGTCATAGTTTTCCTATTTCTTCTTATTAAATAGAATTATATTTGTTCTCTCAAAAAGTAATTATTAGCTTAGAATTTTACTTGATCAATCTCATTAATTTTAGTAAGGGATTAATCATATAGGTTTTTTTTTTACATAAAAAACATTAAAAGTACTGAAGATACTTGAGAAAATCATATACCAAGGCAAAACTCTAATCCAGGAGACTAACATTATTTTAAGTAAATACTAGATATTAAAGATAAGCCATTCAGCTACTTTGAGAAGAGGAAAGGGATCTCTGTTTATTATTTATATGCTAGTGGTATGTTCTAGGCCCCTTAAAGCAATCATTTAAGTTACCATCTGCATTTTCAAAATAGGTATGTAGCCTTAAAGGGAAAACATGACTTGCCCAAAGTCACAGAAATAATAATCATAAAAGGCAGGATGAGAACATTTCAACATGCTACCTAATAGTTGTATAACCTTAGGCAAATTAACTTAATCTCTGTTTGCCTTGGTTTCCTATTCTATAAAATAAAAATAGGAATTGTACCTATCACAATGTGTGAATTAATAAATATACAGTCCTTCGAACAGTAACAACACATAATAAGTTATACTTAAGTGTGCATATCTGTAGCTCCGTGTTTGTTTCACCACACCATAGAAAAACTGGACATTGAATTCACACTACTAACAATGTGTAAACATTTGTATCACCAAAACATTATTGTTTTATAATAGACTTACTATCTTCTGTAAGAATGTCTATGCTCCTATACATAATATTTCTCAGTCATTAATTCCCTCAAGTAAAAAAATAATGAATGCAAAAGTCATAAGTGGTGTAATAACTATTATCCTTACCTGATTTTTTTAAAAAAAGCATTTCTTGGGGAGCCTGGGTGGCTCAGTCGGTTAAGCGTCAGACTTCAGCTCAGGTCATGATCTCACGGTTGGTGGGTTCGAGCCCCGCATCGGGCTCTGTGCTGACAGCTAGGAGCCTGGAAACTGTTTCAGATTCCGTGTCTCCCTCTCTCTCTGCCCCTCCCCCACTCGCGCTGTCTCCCCCTGTCTCAAAAATAAATAAACATTAAAAAAAAGCTTTTCTTTATTTTGAGAGAGAGAGAGAGAGAGAGAGAGCGAGAGCGAGATTCCCAAGCAGGCTCCACCCTGTCATTGCAGAGAGTAGTCAGCTCTCCATCTCCTTGATCTCAATCTCCTCCATCTCAGAACCATGAGATCATGACCTGAGCCGGAAACAAGAGTCAGATGCTTAACAAACTTAACAGATTGAGCCACCTAGGCACCCTCTACCTGATTTTTTTTTAAACACTAAATATATAAGCCAGTAAGTGTGCAAAGCAATGTGCTGGCAAACACATAAATAATGATAGAATGGGGAATTGAAGTGTATGAATTAAGAAAAAAAAAGCATTAAAAGCACATTACCAATATATTAAGAGAGTATAAAGAATTTTCACAATTAGTTGAAGAACTGAGTTACCAACACTGTCCAACTGAACATTTGGCAATGATAGAAATGTTCTTTATTTCCCTGATAAGGAGCGACGCTGAACATCTTTTCATGTGCCTGTTGGCCATCTGGGTGTCTTCTTTAGAGAAGTGTCTATTCATGTTTTCTGCCCATTTCTTCACTGGGTTATTTGTTTTTCGGGTGTGGAGTTTGGTGAGCTCTTTATAGATTTTAGATACTAGCCCTTTGTCCGATATGTCATTTGCAAATATCTTTTCCCATTCCGTTGGTTGCCTTTTAGTTTTGTTGGTTGTTTCCTTTGCTGTGCAGAAGCTTTTGATCTTCATAAGGTCCCAGTAATTCACTTTTGCTTTTAATTCCCTTGCCTTTGGGGATGTGTCGAGTAAGAGATTGCTACGGCTGAGGTCAGAGAGGTCTTTTCCTGCTTTCTCCTCTAAGGTTCTGATGGTTTCCTGTCTCACATTTAGGTCCTTTATCCATTTTGAGTTTATGTTTGTAAATGGTGTGAGAAAGTGGTCTAGTTTATATAAAAAAATAAAAAAAAAAAAAAAAGAAATGTTCTTTACCTCCTCCATCCAGTAGAGGAGCCCCAAGCCACCTACAGCTACTGAGTACTAGAAATGTTGGTATTGTGACTCACATTTTGTATTTAATTGTAGTTTCATTAATTTAAATTTAAAATAACTTAGTGTGGTTGTTGGACAGCACAGGTCTGGAGAGGTACCAAGGGAGAGCCACTCTGGGGACTAAGAAAGTCGTGGAGGCAGGACTCAGGAGACAGGCAAGGAGATCCTTGGTCATTCATTTTTGTGGAAGGAAGTGGCCTTGTGAACCTAAGAAGTAAAGGGGATTAGCAGATGGGATAAATGAAAATCAAAGTAGGAAGGATTTGCAAAAGTCTCAAACTAATAATCTTTGGTTCATGTTGCATATGTTAAAAAGTAGAAAATTTACATAAAAGCCTCAGTTTATAGCTTCTCTGGGAAAAAAAAAGAATAGTAATATTCAGAGCAAATTAACCCCTCTGAGGCATATTTCTTCTGTAAAATGCAAAGGCTGGATGATAAGACATCATTCCATCCTGAAAGTCTACTTTATGATTATATGTTATTCTGTTAGATATATTTCTGTTTTCATTACATCTGTTTAGCACAGTTGTTTATAAGAATTGTCTAATCAAGGTCATACTTTCTTATCTCAGAAAGTTCAGTTAGTTTTGGAGTGTTAACTAATCAGACATCTCATTAATATTTGCCTTTGATTTGGGAGAAAATGAGAAATGTAGGTGTATGTTTCTACTGAAAAAAGTAAAGGTGTAGATCTCTTTGACTTGGTTCATTATTGCAATCTTCTTTTATAGACAGTATACAAAATAAGTTGGACTATTACAGATGTCACTGCCTGGATGAACTTGACTTTGTCATAAAATGTTTGATTAGTTTTTCATATAACTGTTTACAACCCTAAACTGTACAAGTATATTAAGTTATCATGAAATAAATTCTTCCTCTAACACAGTGCCCTAAAATACTCTATTTGTCCTACATGGGTATCACTTTACTCCTAAACAGTAGTTTATGTACTGAGCCCACTGTAGTACAAGGAAAGACATGTGTTTGACAACAAATATTAGGTAATGAATGGATTTGATTTTCAAAAAAAAAAAATTCCTTCTGGCTACTGATTTTTGATAAGCGTTTGCAAATGCTCAATGAGAGCTCCCTGGAATTTAGAAATAATTCCTGTAAAATGTATAATAAGTGTCTAACTTCTTATATAAAAAAAAATGTCTAAGTTTCATGTTGTTTGGTTTAACTATGTTTCCATGAGGTTTTTAAAAATCTAGAGCTGTCAAAGTCTTTTTGACCACTTTCTGTTTTGGATAATGTGAGCCTTATTTTTCCTTTAAGATTACTCAGTTTTCTAAGAATTAAATCTTCCTTTGGAGTTATGTAAATTCTGTAAGTATTTAAAATACCATGGATTGTACTATTATTTTTAAATGGTTACATTACAGCATAGATGCATTTTGATAATGTATAGTATCAAGTAAACGAAATGAATATTAAAACATACAAATCTATGCTGTAAAAATTTATCTCTCACAAATTCATTCTTCTGTCACATCTTTTTTTTCTAATATTATTTAATCTTGATAAATGTTGTATTCTAAGTAGCACTGTTATATCTGAGCTATAAATATTATAGATGTTATTTAGTCTTCTCAGTGAGTTTTGAGTTCATTCTCTTACATCTACACATTATATTCTAGAACATTATTTGTTATAAAGCAATTGTCTAGTAATAAAAAAAAAGAAAATGTGTGCTATTTTTGCATAAGTACTTATTTTAATACTATAATTCCATCAATTCCTGGGCCTTTATTTATATTGTTTACATGTTATAAATTTCTTCAAAGAACTTTACCTTATGAATGAATATTTTAATGTGCATCTTCAGTTGTTAACAGTATTTTTGACAGGTCAAACTATACTAGGATGTCTAACCCAACTATATTTTATAAGGCTACAATAAAGCATTCAAGGAGAATCAAAGCATCATGTGTGCTCTCAGTAACAGTCTGGTGGAGATTAAGAAAACCAAGTAAAGACAAGAAAAAAAGAAAAAGAAAACTAAATATACTGCAATGGCTAAGGGAGCACAAGCAATACCCAAAAATATCAGAAAAAAAGAAAGATTAATCTTGCTTTTGAAGAGCAGAAAGGTTTTGAAGGCAAGTGCCTTTCATATAAGATTTTGAATAACAAATTGAAATTTGGTGGATCAGAAAAGCTTTTAGACCAAGAAGGCAGATTAGAATTAACTTCTAGCTGTTTTAAATAGCTGGATATGGGGCACCTGGTGGCTCAGTTAGTTAGGCATCTGACTCTTGATTTCCACTCAAGTCATGATCTCACAGTTCGTGAGTTCAAACCCCGCATTGGGCTCTCGGCTGACAACACAGAGCCTGCTTGGGATTCTCTGTCTCCTCTCTCTCTTCCCCTCCCCTGCTTGTTCTCTCTCTCCCTCTCTCTCAAAAATAAATAAACTTAAAGAAAATAATAGCTGGATATTATTGCATGAATAGGGACACACTGGAGATTTTTAATTTACGGGAAATGAAAAAAAAAAAAAACATGGATTGTTTCTTAATTAAAAGCCTGGTACTCAAACCTTAGCATAGTAGAGTTCCTTGGAAGGCATTTTGAAACACAGATTACTTGACTTAATCCCCAGTGTTTCTTGCTGGTTTGCAACATCTTGGGGAACTTCCCAGGTGTAATCTGAAACCAGTCCTCAGATGCAAAGGGCAGGAAGAGACTGAAGAGGAAGGAAGAGACTGAAGAGGAAGGAAGACCCCTTCATATTGGTAGATGGTAGGTTTAATAAGCAAAGGAAGTTACTCAGGCTTGTCTTAAGTGGTTGCAAGATGAGTAGATTTCTGGACCTGCTGGCCAACTCTTAAAATTTTAGATAGAGGCCTTAACTAGGTTCAGTCTCATATACTATCCAGATAGTCTCAACACCAACTTCTATCTCAAGTCTATGTCCTGGGGGCAGTTTCTGAGAGCAAGAGGATGTCATATCACAAGAACAAGGTGGTCTGTTCAGGAGCCTTTAAGTGCCCTCATCCAGCTTGAGGTTCAACCAGCAGTCACATCTCGATAACCTCCACCAACAGTTTCTAATCCAGTAAATCTTGAGTAGGGCCTGAGAATTTGTTTTTTTTTTTTTAATTTGGGTTTCCTTTTTTTTTTTTTTTTATTTAACTTCAAATTAGTTAACATATAGTGTAATACTGGTTTCAGGAGTAGATTTAGTGATTCATCACTTACATATAACACGCAGTGCTCATCCCAACAAGTGCACTCCTTAATGCCCATAACCCATTTAGCCCATCACCCAACCCAAACCCCTCTCCTCCAGCAACTCTCAGTTTGTTCTCCGTATTTAAGAATCTCTTATGGCTTGCCTCCCTCTCTGTTTTTATCATATTTTTTTCCTTCCCTTCCCCTATGTTCATCTGTTTTATTTCTTAAATTCCACATATGAGTGAAGTCATATGGTATTTATCCTTCTCTGACTGACTTATTTTGCTTAGCATAATACCTTCTAGTTCCATTCACATTGTTGCAAATGGCAAGATTTCATTCTTTTTGATCACCAAGTAATATTCCTGTGTGTGTGTGTGTGTGTGTGTGTGTGTGTGTGTGTGTATTACATCTTCTTCATCCATTTGTCAGTCAATGGACATTTGGGCTCTTTCCATAATTTGGCTATTGTTGATAGTGCTGCTTTAAACATTGGGGAGCATGTGCCCCTTTGAATCAGCATTTTTCTATCCTTTGGATAAATTCCTTGTAGTGCAATTGCTAGGTAATAGGGTAGCTCTATATTTAATTTTCTGAGGAACCTCCATACCATTTTCCAGAGTGGCTGCACCAGTTTGCATTCCCACTAGCAGTGCAAAAGCTTAGTTGCCTTTTTCTCCGCACCTCACCAACATCTGTTGTTTCCTGAGTTGTTAATTTTACCTATTCTGACAAGTGTGAGGTATTAGCTCACTGTGGCTTTGATTTGCATTTCCCTGATGATGAATGATGTTGAGCATCTGTTCATATGTCTGTTAGCCATTTGGATGTCTTCTTTGGAAAAGTGTCTGTTCATGTCTTTTGTCCATTTCTTCACTGGATTATTTATTTTTTGGGTGTTGAGTTTGATAAGTTCTTTATAGATTTTGAATACTGACCCTTTATCTGATATATCATTGGCAAATATCTCCTCCCATTCTATCAGTTGCCTTTTAGTTTTGTTGACCGTTTCCTTATCTTGATGAGGTCCCAATAGTTCATTTTTGTTTTTGTTTCCCTTGTCTCTGGAGTCATATCTCCAAGTTGCTGTGGCCAAGGTCAAAGAGGTTGTTACCTGCTTTCTCCTCTAGGATTTTTATGGTTTCTTGTCCTACATTTAGGTCTTTCGTCCACGTTGAGTTTATTTTTTGTGTATAAATAAACTGAAAGTGGTCGAGGTTCATTCTTTTGCCTGTCACTGTCCAGTTTTCCCAACACCATTTGCTGAAGACACTGTCTCTTATCAATTGGATACTCTTTACTCTTTGTTGATGATTAGTTGATCACACACTTGTGGGTCCATTTCTGGGTTCTCTATTCTATTCCATTGATCCGTGTGTCTGCTTTTGTGTCAGTATCATACTGTTTTGATGATTACAGCTTTGTAATAGAGCTTTAAGTCCAGAATTGTGATGCCTCCAGTTTTGGTTTTCTTTTTCAGTATTGTTTTGGCTATTTGGGGTCTTTTCTGGTTCCACACAAATTTTAGGATTGTTTGGTCTAGCTCTGTGAAGAATGCTGGTGTTATTTTGAGAGGTATTTCACTGAATTTGTAGAATACTTTGGGTAGTATTAACATTTTAACAACATTTGTTCTTTTTATCCATAAGATGGAATGTTTTTCCATTTTTTTGTGTCTTCTTCAATTTCTTTCATAAGCTTTCTATAGATTTCAGTGTACAGACCTTTTACCTCTTAGGTTTATTGTTAGATATTTTATGGTTTTTGGCGCAATTGTAAATGGGATTGATTCTTTGATATCTGTTTCTGCTGCTTCATTATTGCTGTATAGAAATGCAGCCAATTTCATAACATTGATTTTATATTCTGTGACTTTGCTAAATTCATACATCAGTTCTAGCAGTTGTTTGGTGAAATCTTTGGGTTTTCCATGTAGAGTATCATGCCATCTGCAAAGAGTGAACGTTTGACTTCTCTCTTGCTGATTTGGATGCCTTTTATTTCTTTTGTTGTCTGATTGCTTGGCCTAGGACTTCCAACACTATGTTGAACAACAGTGGTGACAGTGGACATCACTGTCACATTCCTGACCTTAGGGGAAAAGCTGTCAATTTTTCCCATTGAGGACGATATTAGCTGTGGTTCTTTCATATATGAACTTGAGGTATATTCATTCTATCCCTACTTTCTTGAGGGTTTTTATCAAGAAAGGATGCTATATTTTGTCAAATGCTTTTTCTGCATCTCTTGAGAGGATCATGTGGTTCTTCTTCTTTTTTTTTTTTTTTTTATTAATGTGATGTATCACATTGATTGATTTGTGGATGCTGAACCAGCCCTGCAGCCCATATTGTTGGACTCGGTTTGCTAGTATCTTTTTGAGAATTTTAGCGTCCATGTTCTTCAAGGAAATTGGTCTGCAATTCTCCTTTTTAGTGGGGTTTTGTCTGGTTTTGTATCAAGGTAATGCTGGCTTCCTAGAATGAGTTTGGAAGTTTTCCTTCTATTTCTATTTTTTTGTTGTTGTTTGGAACAGCTTCAGAAGAATAGATATTAAATCTCTAAATGTTTGGTAAAATTCCCCTGGGAAGCCATCTGGCCCTGGCCTCTTGTTTGTTGGGAGATTTTTAATTATGGATTCAATTTTGTTACTGGTTATGGGTCTGTTCAAATTTTCTACTTCTTGTTTCAGTTTTGGTGGTATACATTTTTTTTTAGGAATTTGTCCATTTCTTCCAGATTGCCCAATTTGTTGGCATATAATTGCTCATAACATTTATTATTGTTCATATTTCTGTGGTTTTGGTTGTGATTTCTCTTTCATTCATGGTTTTATTTATTTGGGCCCTTTCCTTTTTCTTTTTGATCAGTCTGTTTAGGGGTTTATCAATTTTGTTAATTCTTTCAAAGAACCAGCTCCTGTTTCATTGATCTGTTCTGTATTCTTTTTATTTCAATATCATTGATTTCTACTCTAATCTTTATTATTTCCCGTTTTCTGCTGGTTTGGGGCTTCATTTACTGTTCTTTTTCTAGCTCCTTTAGGTGTAAGGTTAGGTTGTGTATTTAAGACTTTTTTCCTTCTTTAGGGAGACCTGGATTCCTAAATACTTCCCTCTTATGACCACCTTTGCTTCATCCCAGAGGTTTTGGACTTTTTTTTTTTTTTCATTTTTATTGGCTTCCATATAATCTTTAATTTCTTGGTTAACCAATTCACTCTTTGGGGGTGTTCTTTAATCTCCAAGTATTTGTGGTCTTTCCAAATTTTTTTCTTGTGGTTGATCTCAAGTTTCATAGTGTTGTGGTCTGAAAATATGCAAGGTATTATCTCGATCTTTTTGTACTTTTTGAGGGCTGGTGTGTGACCCAGTATGTGAAATATTCTGGAGAATGTTCCATGTGCACTCGAGAAGAATGTGTATTCTGCTGCTTTAGGATGAAAAAAAAATTTTTAATAGGAAATTCATTGTCAAATTGGTTTCCATACAACACCCAGTGCTAGGATGAAAATTTTTAAATATATCTGTTAAGTCCATCTGGTCCAGTGTGTTATTCAAAGCTATTGTTTCATTGTTGATTTTCTGCTTAGATGATTTGCCCATTGTTGTAGTGGGGTGTTAATGTCCCCTACTATTATGGTATTACTACCAATGAGCTTGTTTATGTTTCTGATTAATTGATTTATATACTTGGGTTCTTCCAAGTTGGGGGTGTAAATATATACAATTTTTAGATCTTCATGGTTGATAGACCCCTTAATTATGATATAATGCTCTTTTTCATTTCTCGTTACAGTCTTTGTTTTAAAATCTACTTTGTCTGATATAAGTATGGCTACTTCAGCTTTCTTTTGATGTCCATTAGCATGATAGATGGTTCTCCATCCTTTCACTTTTAATCTGCAGGTGTCTTTAGGTCTAAAATGAGTCTCATGTAGGCAGCATAAATGGGTCTTTTGTTATTATTATTATTATTATTATTATTATTCATTCTGATACCCTATATCTTTTGATTGGACCATTTACATTTAGAGTGATTATTGAAAGATATGAATTTAATGTCATTGTGTTGCTTGTAGATTTGGTGTTTCTGGTGATGTTCTCTTGTCCTCTCTAGTCTTTTTGCTTTTGGTATTTTGTTTTGTTTTGCTTTGCTTTTTCTCCACTCAAAGAGTACCACTTAAAATTTCTTGAAGGGCTGGTTTAGTGGTCATGAACTCCTTCAGTTTTTGTTTGTCTGGGATACTATCTCTCCTTCCATTTTGAATGACAGCCTTGTCAGGTAAACAACTCTTGGCTGCACATTTTTCTGATTCAGCTCATTGAATACATCCTGCCATTTCTTTCTGGCCTGCCAAATTTCTGTGGACAGATCTGCTGCAAACCTGATCTGTCTTCCCTTGTAGGTTAAGGACTTTTTTTTTTCTCTTGCTGCTTTCACAATTCTTTCCTTGTCTGTTTTGTGAATTTGACTATTATATGCCTTGGTGATGGTCGGTTTTTGTTGAATCTAATGGGATTTCTCTGTGCTTTTTGGATTTTGATGTCTGTATCCTTATCCAGATTAGGGAGGTTTTCAGCTATAATTTGCTCATATAAACTTTCTGCCCCCTTTTCTCTCTCTTTATCTTCTGCAACTCCTATGGTTCAAATGCTATTCCTTTTTAATTAGTCACTGAGTTCTCTAATTTTTGTATCACAATATGTTGCCTTGTTTCCCTCTTATTGCTTTATTATTTTCCATAATTTTATCTTGTATCTCAATGATTCACTGCTCTGCTTCATCCATCTTTCCTTCATGACATCCATTGAAAACTGCATCTTGAATGCAATCAATTGAATGCAATTAATTTTGGCTTGAATAGATTTTAGTTCTTTTATCTCTGCAAAAAGGGATTCTCTGGTGTTTTCTGTGTTCTATGTTTTTTTCAACCCCAGCTAGTATTCTTATAATCATGGTTTTAAATTCTAGTTCTGATATCTTACTTATATCTGTGTTGATTAAATCACTGGCCATCATTTCTTCCTATTCTTTCTTTTAGGCTGAAAATTCCTCCATCTTGTAATTTTGGAGGATGATAAAGATTAATAAAATGAAATATTAAAATTAAAAAATTAAGAATGAAACAAAAATCAAATAAAGGAAGCTAGATCCTAGGTGTGTTTCAGTCTGCTTGTTGAGAAAGCTTGATAAAATAAATAAAAAGAGTAGGAAAGAGAAAAAAAGTTAAAATTTTTAAAACTAAAAACATAATAAATAGAATAAAATAAAATAAAGAAAAATAGAATTAAAAAATTAAAAAGCACAAAAAAGCACTTTCTTTGTGTATCTAAGAAAGAGGGGGAAAAAAGGAAAGAAAAAAGAAAACAACCTAAGCAAAAATAGATGCAAAGAAAATGAACAAATAAACGAACTAGCAAACAGAATGAAACCCAAATGAAGTTACATCTAGTTTCCCCTAGAACTGACGCTTTGCAGCACACTCTAGTGTGTATACTAATAAGCAGTGGAAGAGATTTGTTCTGGTCTTCTGGGGGAAGTGCCTGGAAGGTGCTAGTGAACGTGGCTTGGTGTAATGGCTCTGTTCTCCTCTTGGTGGCACTGGGGTCCATCCTTGTGGCGCACACATGAACATGTGCGTGAACATTAGAAGTGAAAATGGCTTCACCCAGCTCCCTAGTCTCTGGTGCAGGAACCCCACACCCTCACCAACCTGGGATCAAGCACCCCTCCTTTGTATCAGGCTTTTGTCCACTTTCTGCCTCTACCCTGTCCATGTACAAGCTATCTGCCTGCCAGGTGGCACCTTCCTCCAGAGTATTATTTCAGATGGGGCTGTGTTTCAAAACCCCACACTTTAGAGACACCTGAGGCTTGGAGCCATACTGACTCGCTGGGTGAGGGTCTCTCTGAGTAATGGCTAGGTGCCAGCTTGTCCCAGAAAACATTCATGTGATTATGCAGTGACAGAGGTCCAGAGTTCATGGCAAATCACAACACACAGCCTGCTCCAAGCTTTTGCTCCCCTCCATGTCTTTTTTTCCATTATCACTAAACATGGCTGTTCTCCGGGGTCTGCTGGGACTTTTGCCTCTACCAAATGCACTCCAAGCAGGGGATTCACTTCTCCCCTTGTGGCACACGGACCCCCCCAAAGTGTGCTGCCTGCTCCTGGGGATTCACCCTACTTCCTCACCAGAGCACTGCCAGGCACCGAGCTCAGAAACTTCCAGCTCTGCCCTCCATGGTTTATCAAATCCTGGTGGTTATTGAAACCTTCTCCTTTTTCCCCATCAGTGGTTTTGGGGTACAGATTTTTTGTGCAATTCCTTGCGAGTGTTTTCACTCTTTCTCTGCAGCTACTTTCAGGAGGAATGCTTTTCTTGCCCCATATCATTGCGCTGCACTCTCCCCCCTTTCTCTTTTTCTCTGTCCTCTCTCTGTAAAAATGGTTCTGTACCCTCAGTGGCTCCACAGCTTTTCTCTCCCCCAATTCACCTCTCTCTGCACCATGTACCTGCCAAGTTCTCTGGCTCCAATTATGCAGATTGTTGCATTATTGCTCAGCCAATATCCTAAGTATTCTAAATGGTTTGATGTTGACCTAGCTGTGCTTCAGGGACAAGAAAAGCTCAGGGTTCCCATACTGCTCCACCATCTTAATTCCTCCTCTCCTCAAAATTTGCTTTTTAACTAGTCCCCAGGTGATGCTGCTGCAGGTGGCTTAGAACCACACTTGGTGAACCAATTGTCTAGGTAAGTTTCCCTTAGTAGTTACTCTCATATCCCAGGAAAGAGAGTCAAAAAGTATTGATTTTTCAAATAATATTGAATTTTTTAGCAGCTTCCATGCAATATATATTGAAACTCTCTCTGAGAGACAAACCCTAGAAGAAAATACACACAAATACAAAAAAATTAAACTTTTAATTAAGTAAATGATATAGAGTAAGAAATGCTGAAAACTGTAACTACTCTTTCTATATCAATTAGAGCCTTAGCAGGATGGTTTAAATAAGGAGTTTGTAATGAAGAGATAGTTATAGAAATATGGATATAGTTGAGGCAGCTGGAAGCCACCCCTGGGTGCCAAGGGGAAAGTGGAAATAGTGTTATCAGAGTCCATAGAGAGCTGGAGCCATGAGCAGAGGCTGGCTGTTGGGATGGATTTGGAGTTTTCCTTGAGGGATGTAACCACTGTTAGAGAAGGACTTAGAAAGATATACCCCAACATCTCCTTTCCTTTGTCCTTCAGTCTCCTGTTGGTGCCTCCTTTTGGCTAAAACCAGCTTGAAGCCAGTATGTGAGGGTATACCTGGGGGAGGCAGCCAGTGTGATCATGTCTGGGGTGCAGGACAAAGATAAATTCTCAGAAGGCTGAAGATTATTAGTGAGGGACCTGATTCTACCTTCTCTCTTTTTAATTTTAAGCCCTGCTTCCACTGTATTCCTTTGTATTTGGAAAACAACAGGCTAAACATCAAGCAGCATGGGGATGAGATGAGCAGTCTAATCGCTCACTTAGTAGAGATGCAGAAGTGTTTTTAGAACCTCTTTATCAATTGGGCAAAAGTTCAACTACTACTACAACAGAACCTTAAGTGTAAGTGCTCATAATTCAAAGATGCTGTTAAAAGCATGTTGTTTGCTCTGAATATAAGGAAATAAATGATTGTGAATTTAAATCTGCATAGAGACAATTTACTTTCTTTCTGAGTTGTTTACTAAGACTCTTAGAGACTCTTACATAAATACCAACAAGGCAGTGAGAGTTTAGTTGTCCCACCCTGAAGGAGGAAGCACCCGTTAGAATTTGTTTAAATACCTGACGGTAGTTCAACCTGATAAATACCAGCATTATTTTATAATTCTTAGTCACAAACAGGAGATTGCCTTTATTGTCTTATTTTAGGATTCTTTCCTATAGTGTCTCCAGGATATCTGAACCAAACACAGAGGCAGAATTTATTGCCTGGTAACAGCAATGAGACAATACTTGCCATTCAGGATGATAGAAGGATCCCAATTGTCTTCTTAGCCTTGACTCGTATGACTTTTCTGTATGTGCCCTAACTGTAAGGCAAAGTAAGTAAATCGTTTTATACCAAAAATGTCACATGTTTAACACACTCTGCACTTTTTCCCATGCAATTTATTTTGCTGTAACCCCCTTTTCTTATTCTGTCTGCTTATTAAAATATAGTTTCATCTCAAATTCTTGTTTTTCCATGAATCCTTCCTTGTTTCTTCTAGCATGAAGCTTGAATACGCAAAGCACAATGTTTTATTTTTAAGCCACTTTTATCCCATCTTATATTCTAGTTAAAAATAACTAAACATTTTATATGTTTAATTTGAAGCGCTCTTTACCATTTCCTGCAGTGATTTATACAGAAATATTTGTATGGGTCTTAAACATAGGCTATCTGAATAGCTGCATGAATTTCTATTTAAATGACTTAATTTAGAGTCATTATATCTCTCCAGGCTCATCTTTAAAATAATTACTGTCTAACTGCAGAGTACTAAGGTGAGATTCAAATGAATAAATGATGATGAAAATTAGCAAATGGAAGAGTAGACTATATTAGTTCACTTACTTATTATTTTTAGTGTCTCATACAGAGTAGGAAACCAGAAAGCTTGCATTAAATTCTAAGTTCACAGAAAACTGTACTGGAACTGAAAATCCTTAGTTATCCTGAGAGCATAAAGAGGAAGAGAGAGGGGAAAATATTTCAACATTTTCTTCATGATTATTAACCCCACAACAAAACTCATATCCATGTATGTGCATATACAAACATACGTGAGGCTTGTTTCAAGAAGGTTTAATTTTTTTTTTAATACACAAGGAATACCAAAGTGTATCGGCAGAATAGTAAGACAGAAGAGGTGAGGCACCGAGGTCACAATAAAGTCAGGGATAGAACGTGAGATAAAATCAACATTCCAATTAGTGTACTGCCAATGTGCCACAAGAGCCTCATCATTTTGGAATTAGGCCAGATTAGTTTTAAACATTTCAGAACCTGAAACAAAGTTTTATTTTAGGTATAGGACCCTCCACCCAGAAAAATTTATGAGAGCTGAACATAAGGGAAAAAAACAGAGATGAACTGATTATGACAAGTGTAACTATTTCCAGAACCAAGTCCAAAGAAAGAATTCATCCTTTAGCCTATTTAAGAAAATAGTGTATATTAATGTGGAGAATAATGGCATTCTTAGAGTAAATGTATGATGTTGTTGGATATTTCTCTCCATCATAGGGGGTCACCATGCCAAAGCATAGCTCTGTAAGCCTAGACCACAGGGATCATTATCCTTAAGATATGTGGTTTTCTCATGGTGACAATGAAAAGACTGGTTTAATATACCCAAGAAAAAGAGACTGTATTTTTTAGAAAATACACCATAAATTTTGTTACTCAAAACTGAGCTTTTGATTACTACTTCCAACAGGTTAATATGATGGCAAGTACCCTTTTTCTGATGTAAGGCAATTTGATTTAACAGTCAGTCAAGCAGGGGCTATAGTTGATAGGTTCTGACAGATGTGAAGTTAAAGGCTATCATATATCTTAAAATCAAGTGGGAAGGTTGATCTCAATACAGGTAAAGAAGGGATTCTGTAAATATCTGGACAAATTAACCTCAAATTGTTAATAGAATTATCTCTGTGGTGTGAGATGATTGTTGGGATGGAGGGGGGATAAGATATATATAATTTTTTATTTACAGTTTATATTATTATTTTTTACAGTATTTAATCCATTGTTTTATTATTTAAGAAGTATTCTAGAATCCCATAGCAAGTTAAAACTAAGAGTAAAGTAGTAAGTAGTTCTGTTCTTTACACAACCAACTTAATGTCTGGTTGAGGGATTCAAGTTCTCAGCCATAAATCAGTGATCCCCCAACTATTGGTTACAACTCACTAGTAGACTGCCAAAAAATAGGTATTCAATGATGAATACATTTCGGAAGTGCAACCTGCCAATCATCCTCTTGGGAATTCACAATGCACACGAAGGCACTAAACCTTTGAAATCTTGTATTAAAGAGTCATTTTGGACTTTGTTTATTGTACCAGGGTTGGAAGTGGGCAAAGTACCCCTTTTAAGGGACATCTGAAAGTATGTGTATGTGAAGGTGATGTTTGGTTGTCACAAGACTGGATGGATATGATTGATATTTAGTGAGCTGGGACCAGGCATGCTAAAAATGCTACCATATATAAGACAATTTTCATAAAATAAAGATGTCAAAGTCCTTAAAATACTAAATTTCCCTCATTGAAAAAATCATTAAAATTTTTTTTAATGTTTATTTATTTTTGAGAAAGACAGAGAGACAGAGTGCAAGCAGGGGAGGGGCAGAGAGAGAGGGAGATACATAATCTGAAGCAGGCTCCAGGCTCTGAGCTGTCAGCACAGAGCCCAATGTGGGGCTCGGGCTCAGCAAACTGTGCTGAAGTCGAACTGAAGTCGAGCTGAAGTCGAACGCTTAATCGATTGAGCCACCCAGGTGCCCTAACATATCATTTTTAACAAGCTGTTTGGCATGAAACAGTTATTTCACAGCATTATTATTACATGACATAGAATGGTGATTATCCTGGAATTTACATTTTAGTCTAAAGTCATAGATTCCATTATAGACCTTCTTTTTTTGATATTTCATTTTGTTGTCCTAAAGGTGTGTCAAAAGTTAAAGTGTCTAGGGGCGCCTGGGTGGCGCAGTCGGTTAAGCGTCCGACTTCAGCCAGGTCACGATCTCGCGGTCCGTGAGTTCGAGCCCCGCGTCAGGCTCTGGGCTGATGGCTCGGAGCCTGGACCCTGTTTCCGATTCTGTGTCTCCCTCTCTCTCTGCCCCACCCCCGTTCATGCTCTGTCTCTCTCTGTCCCAAAAATAAATAAAAACGTTGAAAAAAAATTAAAAAAAAAAAGTTAAAGTGTCTAAAATACAATGACTGATTTCCACTCCCTGCCAAAATCACTACTTCCCCAAATCAGAATATTTTTCATATTGGAATTATGCATACACACACACACACACACACACACACACACACCTTCCTTTGCTCAGAGCCAGGCTATTGACCTCACCTATGATCTACAAATTTAGGGTTGTCTCTGGGGAGCAGGAGTCATTAAAGAAACTTTGCCCTCCCAGCCCTGCCCTGCCCTTCCCTGCTTAGAGATTTCAAATGTAGCTATGTGAAACTAAATTTTAGGGACTAGAAATAAAAGCCATCTTCCTGCTGAGAGTTTTTATTTTATTTATTTTTAATTGTGTTTTAATTTCACCATTGTTTTTAACACCTATCTTTTCTTAATCAACTATCTTATCTTTCTACTTTTTTCCTTTTCTTCTTTTGGTCAACTTTTCAATCTCCCTCTTTTTAAAATCTATTTTAACACTTTTATGATTCTTTGCTGTATTTCCTATGAAAATGAAATGAAAGATGACTCACAGAGAAAGATCTGTGTACATATTTTAAAATATGTGTATTTTAAGTACCTTAATCTTTTCCTTTTTTAATGTATTTAATAGAAATAAAAATTACCATTTTCCCCAACTTTATTGAGATATAGTTGACATGTAACATTGTGTAAGTGTAAGGTGTAAAACCTGTTGATTTGATACATTTGTATTTTGCAAAATGATCACCACAATAGCATTAGCTATTACCTCCATCATCATACATAACCATGTCTTTTTTGTGGTGAGAATCTTAAACATCTACTCTCCTAGCAATTTTCAAGTATATAAAACAGTATTATTAGCTATAATCACCACACTGTACATTAGATCCCCATAAATTGTTAAACTTATAAGTGGAAGGTTGTACCCTATTATCTCCCCATTTTCCCCATCCCCAGCCCCTGGTAACCACCACTTTAATGTTTGACTTTTTAAAGAATCTCTATATAAGTCATATCATACAGTATTTGTTAAAAGTTATCATTTTTAATTTAATAAACAATAACTGAATATATTTAACTAAAGATAAATTTTAGAACATTATATTTACAATGAATCCATTTTTGTAAAATATGTATATATATGTAGTAGCCAGATCTCTGAAGAGTGAAATGAAAAACAAATGTTTCTTAAGCTACCTATATACATACCATATTTACAATTAACATACATTACTTTTGTAATTAAAAAAATAAATGGGGGCACCTGGGTGATTCAGTAGGTTACACATTCGACTTGAGCTCAGGTCATGATCTCAGGGTTCATGAGTTCGAGCCACACATCAGGCTCCCTGCTGTTAGCGTGGAGCCCACTTCAGATCCACTGTCCCACTGTCTTTCTCTGCCCTTCCCCTGCTGGCATGTGCTTTCTCTCTCTCTCTCTCTCTCTCTCTCTCTCTCTCACTCACTCTCTCTCTCTCTCTCTCTGTGTCTCAAAAATAATAAATAAACATTATAATATATGAATGGATATATTTCAGTGCTTTATTTTATTTGCTACCTTGACAACTACATCACAGAGTTAACATCAGTTGAAAGGTACTCCATCCATAAGAAGTTTGCCAGCCAGGCTAAGAGAGCCAGTTGCAAGTTTTGACACAGCAAGAATTCATTTCCTCTGTGTGCACGAAAAGTACAGATTGTCTTTGTTAAATGTCTGAAGTTTATTACTGGTGTAATAAATTTCCATTACATTTCATTTACAGTAAAGAAATACATAGTAAAGAAATGAAACATTGCTCATTTGAATCCTCTATAAATGAAAGATGACATATTGTTTCCTGAGGTGCTGGTAAAGAATACATAATGAAAGGAGACTATCTTGTAAATGAGAGGTTCAGAACAGTAGCTCATGTTCCTTAGCCAAGACTACAAATATTCAATCAGCAGAGGTTAAGAAAAAAAAACTTAAGTGAATAGAGTGAATTTCTTAAAAATATACCTTGATTCCAGATGTAGTTGAAATAACTTATTATCCTCATTAAGTGTGATGAATAAAGACCAAAATATCATAAATAATAATTAATTATAATTGGAACAAAGATGATCATGTATTATTGACTTGATTTTCCAAAAATGTGGGATCAGGAAACATAAGACAACTTTATGCTTGATATTTTCCCTTTTTTAAATTCTCAGTTCATTTTATAGATTCTATGTTATGTTTCTTGTTAAACCAACAATGTGAACGAAATTGTAGATATCATGAGAGTAATGCTTCACTAAGGGAATGCAGGGAAAGATGGAATTGATATATATTTTTTTGGTCAGGAAGAGGAATATGAGACCAAAACTGGTGAAGTTCAAAAGTCAACTTCAAAGGTTGTTGATCAGTGAATTCTAAGCAGTCTACTTTTAAGGATACCCATAGCTTTAAAAAAATGATAATTTCTTAGTTTCATATTAGAATCTTTTCTATATCCTTTAAGGACAAAATGGGATATAGTTTTGTGCAAAAGTTATACTAGATATGACCTTCTGTTTTTCTTTATTATTTGTTCTGGCCATTTCTCCAATATCAGCACATTGTCTACCTTGTCCGTTTCTTTCTTTCTTTCTTTCTTTCTTTCTTTCTTTCTTTCTTTCTTTCTCTCTCTCTCTCTCTCTCTTTCTTTCTTTCTTTCTTTCTTTCTTTCTTTCTGTTTATTTATTTTGAGAGAGTGAGCATGAGTGAGGGAGAGGCAAGATGAGGGGAAGAGAGAGAATCCCAACTAGGGTCCACCCTGTCAGCACAGAGACAGACGCAGGGCTCAATCTCCCTGAACTGTGAGATCATGACCTGAGCTGAAATCAAGAGTCAATGGCTTAACCAACTGAGCCACCCAGGTGCCCATACCTTGTTCTTTCTGATAGCTGTATAATAGTCTTCTGAATAAAAATAGTAAAATTGTGTTTCACTGTTCCCATTTTCTTGGGAATTTAGGCTATTTTCATTTGGTTACTGTTTCTTTTTAAAATGGTGCAGGGGTGTCTGGCGGCTCAGTCAGAAGAGTATGCAACTCTTGATCTTGGAGTTGTGAGTTCGAGACCCACGTGGGGTGCAGAGATTACTAAAAAACATAAATAAAACTTCAAAGTGGTATAAAAATGTGTATTTGTGTATACATACATATGAACATATGCACATGTATCACTATACATAAGTATATAATCATGTACATCTAATGTTTATATGTACACTTGAGTGTGTCTGTAAAGAAAATTCTTAAACATAGGATTATAAATGTGTATATGTAGGTATATATAACATGCATATATATTATTATATAATATGTATATATACATACATATGTATGCATGTACATAATATACATATATACACATACATTCAAGCATGTGCATTTGAGCAGTAATATCGCTAAGCACAATTATAAAGTAGAATTACTGTGCTGAAGGTTATTACTTTGTCTTCTCTATTTGTTCTCATACATACAAAGACCTGCTTCACTTCAAGATTAAACAAAATAAAACAAAACACTCCAGTTTTGTTCTAGTGTTTCATGGCATCAACTTTTATGTTTGATTCTTTGATGCAGATTAAATTTATTGTGGAGAAAGGAATGAGAGAGGAATACAAATTTACAATGAGAAAATCAAGGCTTAAATAATTAAATATTACTTGCTCATGGTCATGGGTCTGTGGTTATCTAGCACAATTTTAGACATAAAGAGTGTGTGTGAGACTATCAAGCAAAAAAATAAATAAAAATAAATAAAACCACTTGAAATATAGTAGCATTAATACTTCCTATGTCCTAGATATTTCAGTTGGTCATTTGCTTTAGTTCTTTAATCAAAAGAAAGTTTGTCTTTTTAGAATCACTAATTTTGAGGCATAGTTAATACACTAATACTCAAACAATAACGCTCAAGGAGGAGTCCAATGAACTGATGATTTGACTCACCATAAATAGCCGCACTACACACTCTAGACTGAGTGTGAATTATGGTAAGGATATAATCCAAAGTCATATCTAAAATATTATAATTTAGAATCCAAAGAAATAAAAGGAATTCTAAGGAGCCAAGAGAGTAATAAATCGTCTTTCAAACAAAAGAAGCATGATATAATCTGGTTAGGGCACTTAGAGGCCAAGAGCTGATAGCTTAGTCAAGTAGAATGAAAAGGCCCAGTTTTTTTTTTTTTAACAGAAGACAAAACATATGTTCAGAACAAACTGATGTATTGTGTTGGAAGAAACAGAATTCATAGAAGGATATGATGTTAGGAACCCAACATGGAGCCAGATTCCTGAGAGCTTTTCATTGCTTCTTTTGGGCTTTCTAGTGGACAGTTCCTAAAGGCATTTGAATTGGTGAGACACATATTTAAAAAAAATAATATTTGAAGGGATTTCAGCAGGCATAAGAGTATCAAATGGATAAGGAGAGAGGAGAGGGATCAGGAAAGCAATGGAACTTGTTATGGAAATTTAATTTTCCATGGTATAATTAATCCATGCTGTGGGTCTGAGTGCTCATTACTTGAATCTCATTTAAAGAGTTGTTTAATCCTTTGAGTCCTACATATTATAAATTCTGGTCAGAGAAAACACAGCAGTCTTAGAAATGGTAAATTATGTGAGAAGTTGGTGTTCTATATTTCTATTAGGTGTGTGTGTGTGTGTGTGTGTGTGTGTGTGTTTTGTTTGTTTGTTTTTTTACTAGCATTGCTTTGTGGGTTATATTGGAGGAAGAAACCCTAAAAAGCATTTTCTTCATTTCTGATACTTAGTGCTAACTCTGATAAGGCATACATCACTTGAAGATAATTAGGAACAAAGAATACCCATGACTTTGTGCAATAGATCCCCAGATATGGACAATGTCGTCACTTGCAGTACTTGAGTTTGACATGAAAGCTACCAGGTGTTACAGGCTTACTTATTTTTAAAGTAAAAGAAAGAGAAAAAGAGCAAGCAACCTTCACAAATGAAGCAGAACAGATTCTGCTAGCATAAAATGCCTGGCATACATTTCAACAAAGTAAATTCCAGCTGTTTTAACTAAGGAACAAACAACCTGTTCCTGTACACATGGATTTATTATGTACCCAGACCTTTAGTTCTCAAAAATCACTCACATGCGCCTCAGGTACTTGAGAGGCAGTGTGGATTCTTGCCAAGCTTCTGAGGATGAACAGATATTGTTTGACTGATTGAAATTTTCACATCTAAGGTATTCCTCGTTCTTTCTTTATGAGAAAATATGATTCTGAAACTGTCAGTGATCCTCCTTTTCATGTGTTCATTGACCCTTTTCATTCAGTTATAATCCAGATTGGAGGAAACAAAAATATATCGCTTTAATTGTCCTGGTCTTTTTGTTCACTTTAGCAAACATGCTTATTTGTAAAGGTAAAAGTAGATGTACCCTTATTTGGTCCATCAGTGTATGCCTTGTGCAGGCATTAATGAAGATAGAAAAATAACTTTGGTTTTCACTAATACTCAGTATGTAATTGTTCACCTAAAATCTGTCCCTCTATTTTCCCACATTAGTAAGGGTTACCATTACCCAATTGTTTCTGCAAGAAAGTTCCATGAAAGGGAAAACTTAATCACCTGGAAAAAAATGAAGGCAATTTTACCATCAGATTTCTCATGAGAAAGCTAGATTCTAGAAGACAATAGATAAGAAATTTAAAGCTCTAAGGGAATATTAAAATTAACCTAGAATTCTACACTCAGATAAACTGTCAATGTGGGAATACAATAAAGATATTTATACATGCAAAAGGCCCAAGACATGCAAAATACCTTTCCTAAGGAAATTACTAGTAAAAGGAAAGATGGAACCAAGAAATAGGAGGGTATGTGGACTAGGAAAGAGTGAGACTACTCTTGACATAATAGTCACAACAGTGACTATAGAGCAGGAAATATAATTCTAGCAAGTTGTTGGTTTTACAGTGAACAAAATTTTCATAATCCTATTTTTCCTAACTCTTATAATTAATTTATAGATAAATGAATAAGGGCTTAACTATGGTTCATCATGGCTTAGGTGATGCTATAGTTTCTGGCTTTTCCTTCATTGCTTCCTCATCTTATGCATGCTTTCCATCATCCTAATACACTTCAGTTAATGTTGGTTTATCAGTCTCTCATACATACCAAGGTCTTTTCTACCTTAAGGCCTTTAGACAAGCTTTTCTGTCTGCCTAGGATTACTATTCCTCTTCTCCCAACCTACTTCTAATCTCTTTCAGATTTCTAGGATAAACCTGCCCTAATTCCCTTCTGCAAGTTAGATCCACCTGTGCCTCTCCTTCATTAGCCTGTGACATATAAGTGTTCAAGAAGCCTTTGTTCATTATATGAATAAGTGCTATTCTTCTTCCATAAAATTTCCCATTTAAAATGCTGTTTTCCATTTCTTCATTGAAGACTATCAGTTATACATTTGCTTAGGTGACATGTCTGTTTTGCAGTCTTCAGTGTCTTGCGAAGACAATTGTTGTTGGGCAGTCGGTTAAACATCTGACTTCAGCTCAGATCATGATCTCACAGTTTGTGAACTCAAGCCCCGCATCAGCCACTGTGCTGACAGCTCGGAGCCTGGAGCCAGCTTCGGATTCTGTGTCTCCTTTTCTCTCTGTCCCTCCCCAATCTGTGCTCTTTCTCTGTCTCTCAAAAATAAATGTAAAAAAAAATTTTTTTTTAAAGACAAAAACAGAAAAGAAATTGTTGGGCTCCTAGGTGGCTCAGTTGGTTAGGGGTCCAGCTCTTGATGTTGGCTCAGGCCATGATCTCACGGTTCATCAGTTTGAGCCCCATGTCGGGCTCTGTTCTGACAGTGTGGAGCCTGCTTGGGATTCTCTCTCTCCCTGTCTCTCTGCCCCTTCCCCACTCATGCTCATGCTCATTCTCTCTCAAAAATAAATAAAGAAAAAGAAAAGAACTTGCTCTACTTGGTTTGTAGCATGTTCTATCTTGTGTTATTCTTTATTGGATATATCTAAATCGTGAGCAGGGTAGACAGGGAGCTCTTTCAGTGAAATCCCTGACTTTAAATAAATAAATAAATAAATAAATAAATAAATAAATGTAATTGCTCAAGTATTTCTTATTATATTAATAATTCTTATTGTGAGAATATGCTCTTAAGTAAGTTTACATAATTTATAAAATAAATAAAAATTGCTTTTTTCTTGATATAACCCCAAGTGTTCAGAAAAGATTTGACAATCTTTTGTAGATATCATACATTTTAAAAATTGAGTTTCTCTTTCCAAAATAGAGATATTCCTTGCATTTTTAAAAAAAAATCTCTTAAAAATATCCTATTTCATTTTTATTCATACAAAGGGTGAAATCAAAATCCATTATCATGACAGTATTTGTTTTCTCTCTATTGTGGAATACTCCACAGTATCCAAAATTATAATGAGATTATTTGATAGATATCATTCTTTTAAGAAATGTGTTTCCATTATACAGTTGATAAGAAAGTAACTTACAAATTTGGGATGTAATAAAAACAGACACCTGTGGAAAGATGAGTAGTCTACTCTTCCTATGTATATTTTTGTTTATTTTTAGCTAATCTTGATTATTTTTATAGGCAAAAGTTGATTTTGTCACCCTTGAGTATTTAGGCTGTAAGTAAAACATAGTCTCTTGAATGTATAAAATTTAATATTCTGTGTATGTATGTTTTCTATTTGTACAAAATTATTATATTTCTACTACTTTATGTTACTAAGCTTTTGTTTTAGCAATTATCAGAAATTAAATTAAAAGAATTAAACTATAATTATTTAATTGGAGCTTTTTCCACTTTTTGCTGATGTCTTTTGAAGCACCATTTACTTTTTGTCTTTTTTATTGTCTTTTCTTTTGTCAGGCAATAAGATTTAAATCTAAAAGTCATGTTCCTAAGGTCATACAAGAGTGTCATTTCTTATTCACACTAACTCCAGTATGTTTAAAGCAGATCACCTCCTTTTTGTAGCTATGATACTTGAACATGTAGCTTTGAAAGTTGTGCAGTACCAGAAGAAAAATAGTCATACACTGGTATTGAAAATGTAAATTGGGACAGCAACTGTGGAGAATAGTATGGAAACTCCTCAAAAAAATAAAAATAGAAATACTATATGATTCAGTAATTCCACTATGGGGTATTTATCCAAAGAAAATAAGAACACTGATTTAAAAGATACATGAACTCCTATGTTTAGTGTAGCATTATTTATAGTAGCCAAGATATAAAAACAACCTAAGTGTGCATTGATAGATGTATGAATAAAGAAGATGCAGTATATATATATATATATATATATATACACACACACACACACACACACACACACACACACACACACAATGGAATATTACTTAGCCATAAAAAAGGAAGAGATCTTGCCATTTGTGACAACATGGATAGACCTAGAGGGTATTATACTAAGTGAAAGAAGTCAGACACTGAAAAATAAATGCTACATGATTTCACTCATATGGGGAATCTAAAACCAAAGGAATAAACAAACATATAGCAGAATCTGACCTGTAAATGTAGAGAATAAACTGATGGTTGCCAGAGGGAATGGAGTGAAGGGATGAACAAACATAGGCAAATGGGGGTGAGAGATACAACATATAGAATATAGTTAATTAGTTAATGATATTGTACTAGTGATGTATGGTGACAGATGGTAGATTAACAGAGCGTAAAGTACAGAGAAGCTGAATCACTATGTTGTACATCTGAAACTAATGTAACACTGTATGTCAACTAGTTAAGTAAAAAATATATAGGGTCACCTGGATGGCTCAGTCGGTTAAGTGTCTGACTCCTAGTTTCGTTTCAGATCATGATCTCGCAGTTTGGGGGTTCAAACCCTACATCAGGCTCCACACTCTCAGCACGGAGCCAGCTTAGGATTCTTTCTCACTCTCTTTCTCTCTCTCTCTCTCTCTCTCAAAAAAAAAATATATATATATGTGTGTGTGTGTGTGTGTGTGTGTGTGTGTATTCTCACCAAAATGTGAAATGTTCAAATAATAAATAAATAAATAAATAAATAAATAAATAAATAAATAAAGTAAGTAAGTAAGTAAGTAAGGTGAAGCGTTAGTTAACTAGATGTATATGTTACAATGTACATGTTTATCAAAGCACCTCAATATACACTTAAATATCTTCTAATTGTATTTGTCAATTTTACCTCCATAAAAGTGAAAATGGTTGTGAAAATTCACTTTTCCACCAGCAGTGTGTGCATTTTTTTCCTGCATCCCAGGCAGCAATTGCTGTTACAAGTTTTTAAGTTTTTTCACAAGTTAGGGGATATAAATTATTAATTCATTATAAATATGTTACATTCTGACAACTGCTAGGTCTGAATATCTTCTCATATTTATTTTCCACTTGAATGTGTTTCCTTTGATTTGTTGTTGATATGGTTTGCATTGTGTGCTTTGTCTCCTTGGCATTTTTTTTCCTTCTTGGCATTTGTTAAGAGCTCTTTGCATATGATGGACATTAATGTACTGTCTGTCATCCATGTTTCAAATTTCCCTCCCTCTATTCCTTTTCCTAAGACATTTAAAAGTATATGTCTTTCTTCCTTTTTGTTCCTCACTTTGCTATAACTTGCAGAAACAAAGTTAAATCTTCTAATTTAGGGAAAATATATAGTATTCAACTATCAAAAACTATATTTTATTTATAAAGGTTTTCCAAAAAAGGTGAATTAAGTATAATAATTACAGTTAAAATATATTTTGTAGTATTTGATAGAAGAGAAACTCTATTCTCATAGATAGGCTATTGTGATGGAGGGATTATAATCAATTTCATGGGTACAATTGTACATAATAATCTAATGTCCCTCAGAAGAGCATAATTATATGCTCTTTTTCACTTTTATGATAGGCAAATGACTTCCAGAAATCCTAATCATGATGAAATCATTCTGCATTTCCAAAATTTACTGGCAGTCCAAAATAGACTCATTTGTGAAATGAGCTTAGATTGGTGGAATAGCATTTCTTGATAGCAATTATGCATTCCAAAAATCTCTAAAATGAGTTTCAAGTCCTCACTGCACAATGGTTATAGGAAGATCAAATTATGGGATTACTTATAACTCTCCGTAAGTTCATCCCATGCTTAATGATCCATTACTGACATATTAAGGACTTAAACAAAAGCTATTGATAATAAAACTCTAATAATATGCTAAAGTCTGGGATACTTAAGTCTCTTAACATATTAAAGGATAATTTTAAAAGGCTCACAATTGACCTTAGAAGCACACAAGAGTACACTCATGGACATCTTAATAGCTTTTTGTAGCATTAGAAGCGACTGTCATTAATATTGATCCATTTTATAAACAAACTTTTAAATGAGAGACAAGGTCAAAACAATATATTTGTTCGTCATAAGACATTAACTATCCAGGCTTTAACCAAGAGAAAAGCACTATGAATTCTAGCAACAATAATGGTAGTTACAGCATGTGCATCTGGGAATAATACAGCTAATTGGATATGTTTGGTGCACCCATTTGAGACCTTAATATGGCATATCCTATGAATTTTTGTGAATGATTAAATAAAAAATTAGAGAGGTTAAATATCTTACCCACTGTCACATAAGAAATAAATGACAAAATCAGAAATTTAGTCCTAGTTATCTGATGCCAGAGCCTTAACTTAGTAGAAACTACTGGAAATAGAGGAAAACAAACACAAAAAGAAAAAGATTTTTCCCTTTTTGGAGATATTATAACTTTATTGGTGGTATTTTTCCTTTCTTAGCTATGTTAATTTTTAATGGGTAAAGGGCTAGATTACACGGGTAAATAAAAAGTAAGCTCAGGACTGAGGTAGAAGTATAAATTGGTAAGAGAATAGTAACCAAATCATGTCATTCTTTATGGACAAGGTAAATTTAACCACATCTCTACCCTAAAGACCTGAGGAAGCCAGGTACCAGCACTGAATCACTACAATGAGAAATGTCTATTCTGGGTAGATGAATAACAAGTATTAATGTCATGAAATTTTATGAAATATTTCTCTTAAAGATACAGAAAAAAGAAGTGCCATTTCATTTGTAATTTAGGAAATGTTTTCCAATTCCATATTCATACCATAACTTGATGATTTTTAATGGTTAGGATGCAGAATCAGTCACCAGAAGTCTGGACATTGGCCGAGATTACTACTCATTCACTCTTTCACTTTTCATGATAGTCACCTCTTTGAGCTTGAATGTCGGTCCAATATTTTGAAATTATGCTTTTAATTCCTATCTTAACCTACTTCATGGTCAAGTTTTCATAATCAAGTGGGATATTTTATACATGCACATTTATGTGTGCTTGTATATATATACATAAGTATATATATATATATATATATATAAGTATACATATATATATATAATTAAAATACACTAAACCATTTAATTACCTACTGTATCTTTGTATAAATTAACTTCATTTAAAATAGTTCTTCACTGAAGTAATGCCTTTCACTGCCTCAGACCTATTGATTGGTAGTATAAATTTGGTATTTATGCAAATTGAGGTGACAAATGTACAAAGACACATGCTTAACAAAGTCACTTTGCCAATCTAAATAGTTTGCCTGTTTAGAGTAGGAGAGCAGCACATTCTTTGGAAAGGAGCTTAAGGTACTCTGGAAAGTTTGAAAGATAAAGTAGCAGAGACTAGACCAGATACCGACATACTTGTAATTTATCTTCTGAGTTTCTGTGTTTCTTTCTGAATTCCACTTGGTTCCATAACAACAGAGTACTATTAGCCTCTTTTTTCAGGGTTCTATGTCTTGTTTTCTAACAGCGATCTCCTTGAAAATAAATAGAAATTTGAAATACCTTCTGCACTGTTGCCATTTCATTCCTTTTGTATAAAAGTATTTTCAAAAAGGAGGGAAAGTACGAGCTTCTTGATGATATTCTAGCTCTCCTCCATTTTGGAATTTCATACCAGACAGGGGTGTTCCTTTTTAGGGTGCATGTCGAATGTTAGTTATAAACAAACAGAATATGTGAAGATTTAGAGGTGTTATTTCACAAATTCCTATCTTTTTTGAGAATAGAACTGCTTGGAAAAATATATTTGAAACATGGAGGACAGACGGTTAGATTAATGTCCATCATATGCAAAGAGCTCTTAACAAATGCCAAAAGGGAAAAAAAAATGCCAAGAAGGGACAAAGCACACAATGCAAATCATATCAAAAGCAAATAAAAGGAAATGCTTTCAAATGGAAAATAAATATGGGAAGATATTGAGACTTACTAGTTGTCAGAATGTAACTTATAATGAGTTAATACCTTATATCCCTTAAACTTACAAAAAAATTTAAAAACTTGTAATGGCAATTGCTGCCTGGCATGCAGGGAATAAATGCTTATATCGCTGGTGGAAAAGTGACTTTTCATGACCCTTTTTTCATTTTTATTGAGGTAAAATTAATGTATAAAATTATAAGATATTTAAAGTGTACATTAAAGGGATTTGATACATGTGTACATTGTAACATGTACATCTAGTAATGTGTACATCTAGTTAACACATTACCTTATTTATTTATTTATTCATTCATTCATTCATTTATTTATATTTATTTATTGTTTGTGAGAAAATTTAACATTTTGGTGAGAAAACTTTTTTTTATAAGTGTTTTTATTTGAGTATAGTTGACATATAGTGTTATATTCATTTCAGATGTAAAACACAGTGATTCAATTTCTGTATAAGTTATGCTATGCTAATCTACCATCTATCACTATACATCACCATTACAGTATCACATTCCATATGCTGTATCTCCCACCCCCATTCACCCATTTTTGTTCATCCCCCACTTCCTTCCCTCTGGCAACCATCAGTTTGTCAGATTCTGCTCTGTTTGTTTGCTTATTCCTTTGATTTTATTTATTTATTTTTTTTTTAATTTTTTTTTTCAACGTTTATTTATTTTTGGGACAGAGAGAGACAGAGCATGAACGGGGGAGGGGCAGAGAGAGAGGGAGACACAGAATCGGAAACAGGCTCCAGGCTCTGAGCCATCAGCCCAGAGCCTGACGCGGGGCTCGAACTCACGGACCGCGAGATCGTGACCTGGCTGAAGTCGGGCGCTTAACCGACTGCGCCACCCAGGCGCCCCTCCTTTGATTTTAGATTCCACATATTATAGAATTCAAGTAGCATTTGTTTTACTCTCTCTGACTTATTTCACTTAGTATAATACCGTTCACTTCATGTTGTCACAAATGGCAAGATCTCATCCTTTTTTATGGCTAAGTAATGTTCCACCACATATATATGATATATATATGATATATGATATAAGATATATTATATATATCTTCCTTTATTCATATGTCTATCAAAGCACACTTGGGTTACTATTATATCTTAGCTATTGTAAATAATTCTGCAATAAACATAAGGGTGTGTGTATCTTTTAAAATTAGTGTTCTTGTTTTCTTTGGATAAAAACCCAGTAGTTGAATTATTGAATCATATGTATTTCCATTTTTATTTATTTTTTTTTTTGAGGAGCTTCCATACTGTTTTCCACAGTGGCTGTCCCAATTTACATTTCATAACCAGTGCATGACCTTTTTTCTTTTTTCTTTTTTCTCCATGTCCTCACCAACACTTGTTATTTCTCATCTTTTGACAGGATTAAGGTGATACTTCATTGTAGTTTTGAATTGCATTTCCCCGATGATTAGTGATGTTGAGCATCTTTTCATGTGTCTGTTGGCCATCTGAGTGCCTTCTTTAGAAAAATGTCTATTAAGGTCTTATGCCCATTTTTTATTAAGTTTTTTGTTTGTTTGTTTGGTGTTGAGTTGTGTAATTTCTTTATATAGTTTGGATATTAGCCCTTTATCATATATATCATTTACAAATATATCCTCCCATTTGGTACACCACTTTTTTGTTTTCTTGATGGTTTTCTTTGTTGTATGATTTATTTTGAAGTAGTCCCAATAGTTTGGTGTTGCTTTTGTTTCCTTATTTGAGAAGTCACATCCAGAAAAATGTTGTTGCGGCTAATGGCAGAGAAAATAGTGCCTCTGTTCTCTTCTAGAATGTTTATGGTTTTAGGTCTCACAATTAAGTATTTAATCCATTTTGAGTTTATTTATGTAGGGAGTAAGAAAGTGGTCCAGTTTCATTTGTTTGCATATAGCTGTCCAGTTTTCCCAGCACCAGTTTGTTGAAAAAGCTATCTTATCCCACATTGCATATGCTTACCTCCTTTGTCAAAGATTGACTATTATTTCTGGCCTCTCTATTCCATTCTCTTGAGCTATGTGTTTCTTTCTGTGCCAGTACCATACCGTTTTGATTACTACAGGTTTGTAGTACATCTTGAAATCAGAGAGTGTGATTCCTACAGGATTTATTCATCTCTCTCAGGATTTCTTTGGCTCTTTGAGGTCTTTTGTGGTTCCATACAAATTTTAGGACTTTTGTTCCAGTTCTATGAACACTTATTCATTTAGTTTGTTTATTGGTTGAACATTTAACATTTTGATGAAAATTTTAAAAACATTCTGAAAATATCAATTAAAACTACAATATATTTACTCTTTGATCCAGCAATCTGCTTCTCACAATCCATCACACAGATATAAACCCAGCAGTGCTTAATGATATGTTTACAGTTCTATATTGAAACATTGTTGATAGTAGCAAAACACTAAAAAATGTATTAATGGGTAATAGTTGGATAAATTGTGCATTCACACTATGAGATATAATGCAACCTTGGAAGGAAGGAAGAGGAAGGGGAAGGAAGGTGGTTTTTTGAAGAATAGACATTTTCGAATAAGAGATTGTGTACATTTCTAAAATAATATTGCTTGATTTGTTCCATCTGATGGCTTCAAGTGAATGTTTTGATTGTGCATTGTGTCATACATGTTGCTTCATTCTGTGCAAATATTTAAAGATTAGTTTTTACATATTTAAGATACAGTAAAACAATTCTTCATAACCGTAATATATTATAGTGATGCTGTCTTCTAAATTATCATTACAGTTGTATAATCACATTTAAAAAAACTACCTCAATAAGAGCATCAGTTCATAGGAAAAGGCCTAAAATTTTATTTTCTTCATACCTCATCTGAAACTATAAACGAATTTTAAAAAGCTATTTTCTGTGAGCAAATACAAGATAATTATTTCATGTAACTTTTTCATATAATTGTTATAGAAGACTGGTTTTGGGAGTTTAGGAGAAAAAACATGCTCTTGTCATGATTGCAATACATTTATTGGATAGAGCAAGGATATCATCTTTAATTTTAATAATTTATGTGTTATCATTGTTATGAAAGAAACATCTAGAAAGATTAACATGGCAGAATTGACTAAAATAATATAATTTTTACCATTCTCCACCTATGTAATTGGATTATCTTTAAAGACTAGGTACCAGGGATTTCAAGACAGAAATCATATACTGATAAAATGAGAGTTTTAGTTACTCACATTTTCCATCGAAAAACCTTCATTTTGGTCATATTGAGGCTTTATAATGTAAAAATGCCTAAAGAATGCTATAAGAAGGATATATAAGCTAAAATCCAAAGAATAAAACTTTTTTTAAAAATTTATTTTAACACTCAAAGAGCATAATATACATGCGTATTTAATTCTGCAGTTAAGATTTCACACACAATTCTGACCCTTGTTAATTCTAAATTTTTTGGAAATTATCATAAAGCATGCTTTTTCATGCTCCCAAAGCAAATTTTAAAATGCTATATATATATATATATTTTTTTTTCTATAAGTACTTAGATTTTTTCATTAAGCATCCTCACTTAAATATTAAAATTTCATTTATAATGTGTACTTTTCTTTTTTCAAAAGACATTTAAAAGAGCACAAATATATTTGTAGTGATATATGTTAAAGCTTGCTAGAAATCTAGAAAGAGTAGCAAGCATAATTAACACACTAGTCTTTGGTGTCCAGCACAAACATGCTTGCTATTCAAAAGAAATAAATGTTTTCCAGTGATTGAATTTTAAATCGTATAATGATTTAGATGATACAGATAAAAGCAATTGATAAATGCAGCCACACATTCGTTATGCGCCTGGCATTGCACCAGTCTCTGAAAGTAATTGACAGTCTCCCACCACCATGTAAACAACCTTCAGAACTTTATTTGATGTAGGAATTCTTATATAAACCTGCAATTGAAAAAAAAAAATAGGACTCTACAGTAAACTTAAACTTGATGAAAATATTTCTATAAGGGTATGAGCTACTGAGCTGTATCTACATAACACTTGACTCAAATAGAGAAATTATAATAGCTAAAGGAATAGGTGTAAAGTATGGCCTTTGGATATTTTCCTTTATATAGTTTCTCTCAGCTGGACTTTTAAATGAGCTGGAGAGCAAATGAATCAAAGTTAAGATCTTTACTTACATTCTCACACACATATGTTGTTTTGACTTGGGCAAGTAGGTATGTATTCTAACCGTGATGGACAGGCACAAAAACCATTTCTTCATTAGGGTAATTCAAGGTTCAACTTTGAACCTCGTTTTCTCATTGGATAAACCTTGAAAACTTAGGTTCATGATAATTACTAGGTAATCTGTACTTAGTTTTAATACTTTTTTAAAAAATATTTATTTAGTTTTGAGAGAGAGAGACAGAGCATGAGCGGAGGAGGGGCAGAGAGAGAGGGAGACACAGAATCTGAAGCGGACTCCAGGCTCTGAGCTGTCAGCACAGACCCTGATGAGATCATAACCTGAGCCAAAGTCGGATGCTTAACTGACTGAGTCACTCAGGCACCCCTATACTTACTCTTCAGTGGTAATTTCTATAAATCTTTATTTGATCCTTGTTTATGAAGTTGCAACAAGGTAGCTTCCACTGCATACTTTGTTTCCTGCTGTTAACCACTTGCAGACCAGAAATCATTTTCCTAGACACCTGGGTAGCATGGGTGTAAAAAACTTTATAGAGATAACATTTTTTTTTCCTGTTCTCAACTTTATTTTTAAGTTTTTGTTCCAGTTAGTTAACATACAGTGTTATATTAGTTTCAGGTATACATCATAGTGACTCAACACTCCATACCACACCCAGTGCTCATCACACAAGTGCACTCATTAATCCTCATCACCTACCATGCGCCTCCCCTCTGGTAATCATCAGTTTCTTTAGAGATAACACATAAAGTAAAGGAACTTTTGTGTCATTTCACATAAATCTTTATCTCTATCTCTCTCTGCCCATCTTTCTTTTTTCTCCGAGTAGCTATAGAAAAAATAGAGCTAGAATTATAGCTAATATGATATTGCAAGTGTAGCTATTAATATTTTCTTTTATCCATACAAGTAAATGATAAAGAATATTGATTTAATATACTCTATTCAAGACAGTATTGGAAAATATAATTTTGATTGTCAACCTTCAATATTCCTTTAAATGCCTGAGATTACATCTTCACTATAATAGGGCCTGATTTTTAAAATCTATGAAACTTAATAAGATGGGGAAAGCTTGTTTACATATAAAGCTTAAAGTATTTAAAGTATATTAAATCAGTGGTTGAGCTCTGTAGGTGTTCTCCTCTGGCAAGGTTGTTTAGCATATATAAATCATTAAAATAATGGAAAATAACCCAAGCACAAGTGGAATAGGAATGACTATTTAACAAGATAGTTTTTAAAGTAGTTTGAGAATAAAACTAGAAAAACAAAAAAAAAAAATGCCCTTGAAGAAACCATAATCTTTTGGAAAGTTGTTGTTGTTGTTGTTGTCCTCAAATGTGCATATGAGTAAGAATTGTGAAGTCCCATGTTACGATGAACAAAATTTCTCCACACACCTGCTGTCACTGCCAGCAACAGGGCAGCTCTCTCCAATTCAGCTTTGTTGGACTTAGACATATGGAAGAGGAGGGAAAGCAATTATAAAAAGGATCTTCCTAAACCTTGGTCTCCCACTTTGAACTGAGAATTCTGAGCAGTGATCACATAGTTTTGGTAAATTATGACAAGGAATGGCATCACACATACAGATATTCCCCAAATGTAAGGATTCCAGGCTGATCTTAGGCTGACTTCATGTTGGTTTTTCTCTTTCCTTCTCTAAGTCCCAGAGAGTCATTCCATTTACCTTTCTTTTTTTTATTTTTTTAATGTTTATTTACTTTTGAGACAGAGACAGAGTGCAAGCAGGGGAGGGGAAGAGAGAGAGGGAGACATAGAATCTGAAGCAGGCTCCAGGCTCTGAGCTGTCAGCACAAAGCCCAACACGGGGCTCAAGCTCACAAATTGTTGAGATCATGACCTGAGCCGAAGTCAGACGCTTAACCGACTGAGCCACCCAGGTGCCCCTCCATTTGCCTTTCTATTCATGGCTTCCACCACATACTTTTCAAGATGCAATCTTGCACTAACAGATCTCCAGAGGATACAGTATTCTTAACGTCTTCTGTTCTGTTTAAATTGGGAGTTTTTGAGGGTTTTTACTGCTAGTAACATCAGGGAAATGGAAAGGAGGCTAATAAATAATTGGAAAATAATTGGGAAGTTACAAAATTATAACAACAGCAAACATTTGCAGCAATAGTTGTTTCTGGGCTTTGTTGAAAAGGCAAATGTAGTTAGAAAAGCTAAAGACTGTTCTTTCTACTCGCCTGTATGTTTGTGTAAGTTAATTCTTTAGTCTTGTTCAAAGAACAAGCTTCCCTACTGTCTGGATTGTGATCTCACAGAACTACATGAATTTTAAGAGGTGACAGACTGAAGTTGAGAGACTATCAGTACGGGGCGCCTGGGTGGCGCAGTCGGTTGAGCGTCCGACTTCAGCCAGGTCACGATCTCGCGGTCCGGGAGTTCGAGCCCCGCGTCAGGCTCTGGGCTGACGGCTCGGAGCCTGGAGCCTGTTTCCGATTCTGTGTCTCCCTCTCTCTCTGCCCCTCCCCCGTTCATGCTCTGTCTCTCTCTGTCCCAAAAATAAATAAACGTTGAAAAAAAAAAATTAAAAAAAAAAAAAAAAGATAGACTATCAGTACGAGAGGGATTATAAAATGACTGTCATTTTATTCAATCAATATTACAAGATCATCACCATTTATGTGTGTAAATTTATGTATTCCTCCCTTTTGTCTGGCTCTTCAAAACAACCCTACGCAGATAATTTAGCAGGTAGATGGAGTGTCATACATTCTGTGTAAGTTTCCCATCGCCACCCATTAAATAAATGTCTGAGGTAGTGTTCATGCCAGGTCTGCTGGATTATAACATCCTCATGTCCTTTCTGTGTCATGTAAAATACAAGCTTCTTAAAATTCTCTTACTCTTCGCAAGCTTAGGCTATTCTGTCTTGCACTATGTTCCCTTACACAGCTATCATGGTCTGGTGCTGAAACAAATATCTCTCATTTCCAGGTGAATCTTTAATGTTTTTCAATACACAATGATGCTTGCTGTAGGCCAGCCTTCCAACCCTGCACCCTCACTCTGACTCTCACAAACACTGCTGTGACACTCTTCTCCAGAGTCTCATTCTCTGTGTCATATTTTGCTTCCCAACCGGCTAACTATAGAAAGCTCATTTCTCCCCATCCTTCCAAGAAGTCTCATTTGCTCCAAATCTTAGAAGGCCTAAGCTTAACATCTTAGTTTATGAAATAATATAAGGTAAGTATGACTTTTCCCGTCTTGTAGGGAAGAAGACTGAAGCTTATAAAGCGTAAATCACTTGCTCAGGGTTATGTATCTCCTAAGTAGAGGATCTGGGAATTGCACTATGTCTATATTTAATCAGTATACAATATTGCCTTCCCCCAATGAAGAATTGATAAGGTTCATTTATCATAATCTGTATCCTGCTTTATAATAATTCTCACAATCATTTTTCTTCCAAATACAGGATACCAAATCTATTCCCCAACTAAAAATAAGGAATATTTACTAGTGATAGAAAGCGATATGTGGTTTTTGAAAGGAAAATACTATAAAATTTGAAATATATATATTACTTTGGTAATGTTTTAATATTGTCAAAGAATCAACTTTGGGAACACTTTTATTTTGTGTCATGTCCTAATTTGGTTTATATTATCTATATAGTATTCCTAGAAATTCCAGTTCTTGAATTTGCTTGTACATAATGCAAAAAAATAATTTCCTTAGGGAACCAAGTAACTTGTGATAGAATGTGTGTATGTGTGTGTGTGTGTGTGTGTGTGTGTGTGTGTGTAATGAAAGATTTGTTGTCTTTTCATTTATTAAGGTCATGTGTATATATCTCCAAAGTACCAATTCTAACTTTGAATATGAAATATCTTTCCATTATAGTAATGATTTAATAATGATCTTAGTAGTTTGAATAGAAAGGTCTGAACAAAAAATATGATTGACAGGATGTAAGTATGTTCCTTGTTTTTAAAATGAAAGCAACTTAACAGAAATTGTATTAGATTGATACGGAGTGAGCTCCTAGTCAATAACTAAAACAAACAACAAAGAACACCAAAAAAACTAAATAAGAAATTATGAATTTATAGGGTTGTTTTTGTTTGTTTTTTGTTTTTAATTTATTTTTTGAGAGAGAGACAGAGTGAGCAGGGAGGGGCAGAGAGAGAAGGAGAGAGAGAATTCCAAGTAAGTTCCACTCTGTCAGCATGGAGCACGATGCGGGGCTCGAATTCACAAACTGTGAGATGATGGCCTGAGTCGAAACCAAGAGTCAGACAGACACTTAACTGATTGAGCCACTGAGGTGCCCCATGAATTTATAGTTTAATTAGAGGTCCGTCAGTAATTGTTTCATTTTACGAGCCTGTTTTTCAGTGTTTATAAAACTAATTCTACCTAGTATGAGTGTATATTTGGCAAGTTTTTCTTTAAGACATTTAAGAATATGTCATTAAGAACATTTAAGTATGGCCAGTACTAAATTAAAACATGTTTGTGAGCTTTAGGACAATCATGCTTTTTGAAAAATCTTGTATTACAGATCTCTAAAAACCTCCTCAGTAGTCTGAAGAGCGACAGACTCACACAGACCTCTCTATCATTGCTGAAATACCAACAAAAATAGTAATTGCTTTTTTTCTCTAAGATCAATTTTCGTGCCATAGTTCAGGCTGTTGAACAATCATTCAATTAGTCTTCTGGTTGTGGTTCTTTAACAAACTCCTTTTCTATCCCCTGGCTAGACTCAGTATTTGGTTCAGGAGAATTTACTAACATTTTGGTAGTTCTGCAACTTGTCTCCTTTTATTCAATATCTTTAAAATTCTTCATAAACTATGATAATATTAATAGAAACTATTCAGTCAGCCATTATTCTGTTAAAACCAATATCATTTCATGCAGTTCGGTTGAGGAGCATTGGGCATTTTTAAGTGTAGATAGGTAAAAGACAAGCAGTATTTACTGGGAAATATTAAGAATTGTTATTCCTAATAAACAAAAACCAATTGGCTAGTTATTTTCTAAAACGCACTTTTTTAATTCTTTACTCATGGCCAAGTTGCGATGATTTAGTAAGCAATATAAATCGGATGCTCCTTACATGTAGAAGAATGCATTTTCAAAGCTACAAAGATAAAATGCAAACCCGACATTAGAATTTATGTTTCTACTGGGAAATTCCCTGAAGCAAGTTCTTGTAAAATGTCATTGAATAAGTTCTTAACCTCCTGGCTTCTTCCACTACCAAGTAGTTCTACTTGATTTCTTCTTGCCTCTCAAATCACATCCCAGCTTGCACTTCTTCGTCAGGCCCGGTTAGCTGCTCTGTTCTCTGGAGTCTGGTTTTCTCCCCACAGCCTCAATTCTGTAGCCTGTGTTCTCCTCCAGATACCTAATGTGCTTCCTAATTAAAGAAACTAAATGGAATTGGTGATGGTGTTAGTGTTTGTATCTGCTAGCAGCTGGTGCACTTGCAAGAAAATGTTCACCTTTATTTACTGACCATAATTTTTCACGATATTTGTTTTCACATATTGTCCACCAGGAACTTTGTCTTCCTTTTGTAAAATAAATGTGAAAATGTTTTGAAATACTTAATTTCCATAAAATTTCCAGTTATATTGTGGGTAGTTGCTATAAAAAATTGTTCTTTCCTGAATTCTTCTATGTGAAAAACAGTACCCATGCATTTTAGTTTGCATATACATGATGCTTAGTGAGAATGAACTTAAATCTGATTCCTTTTGTGTGTGTGTGAATACTCCTAAATGATGACTTTAAAATGTATTTTATTTTATGGATTGCAATGCACAGTGACTAAATATCCTCTCATTAGGTATTCATAATAAACCTCTACTATCCTTAGGGCTCATAGCAAATGGAAAAAAAAAATATTGTGAGGTTGAAAGACCTGTGCAAGGCTGTATCAGTTCAGAGACTTTCAACTGCAAAGAACAAAAAACCTAATTCCAACTTGCATCAATAATAAAGAAATGTATTATTCACATGACAGAGAAGGCAAGTTTTCAAGGCCATCTTAATCCAATGGCTCCAGCTCTAGATCCACTTTCCTGACAGTTTCTTGCATAATTTATTTTCGTGTGTTCATTGGCCTGGCAATTAAATAACTAAAGGAAGTACTGGTCTCAGTTTTCTCTGAATAAATGTCCAGCCAGGAGAGAGACTATCTCTTTCTGTGGCTACGATTAAATACAAATTCCCCAGAAGCTGTAACTTCTGGTTTCTCAGCATAACCAAGTCCCTTGAACGTAGTAGATACTTGATAAATATTTGATATTAAGCTAAGAAAAGTTGATGGAAATTCTTCTAATTACTTCTGCATAGGAACTAGTATGTTATTTAGGTGGAGTGGGGAATGGAGGCTATCAACTCTTCCTGGGGGCAAAATTTACTGCGGGAAATATTTAAGCTAATTGTTGTCATGCAAGAATCCTAGTATATTTCTATACTTTTCCTCTTTAGTCTTTTACTATCAGCATAACAAATATAAATATACCATATTCACTCATTAACAAAACACGGTCACAAAAATCATCTCACATCTGGTTTTCAAATTAATTGCAGTTAGCAGAAGTTCAGTAACTCTTGATTAAACTTTGTCTTCCTTTTAAGTATTCAGGCTGCTCCAGGGTTTATAGCCCCAAAAGGCATCAGATTTGATTTCCTTACCCAAGCAGAAGACACATTAGAATGCTTCCTTGCATCCTTGCAATTGATTCTGGCTGTTTTGTGGTGCCAATTTTTGATGCCCAGGTACATACAGTGTAAGAGATCCATGAGGATGCCTTGCTGATTTGGCTCATTGTACAGCCTCACTTTGTGCCTCCAGGATGATGATACACACCTTCAGGGCTTGTCTCTGACAAAGGTTTCTCAGACTTTGTCTTCTAACATTGCAACTCTTGCTGCTAACCTATGTTAGTGGCTACATGGCCATCTCTCTGGCACCAGGTGGTCCCTGGTGCTGATTCGGAATGCATGTGAGTATGCCACATCAGAAGCGCTTTGGCTGTCTTGAGCTGGCCCATATATAAAATCGAGCTAATTCTTATTATAATTTTAGTCCTCAATACATGGAGAATCTATGTATAGCTCTTTCTCCTAAATTTGTTCATGGAAGAGCAAGTTGGACTCACTGGACACATTCCATCTTCAATAGTTTCAGGATGATTTTTTGGGCATGTTTTTCATGAAGAAGAGAAAAAAAATTACAAATATAATCTGTAGTAGACCTTTCCACAGTGTTAAGGACCTCTCATTTTGTTTTTGAGAGGCCAAATGCATCTTGAAAAGATGGCAAGAGCATCTTGAAAAGCAAAATCTCAGGAAAAAACAGTGATTTCATCAGGCCTGGTTTAGTGTTGTATTAGACTGTACAGAGATGTCAAATAATATACACATTTATAATTAAAAAAATTAATGGTTATTTATATTTGGGAGAGAGACGGAGAGAGAAAGAGACAGAGCACAAGTGGGAGAGAGGCAGAGAGAGAAGGAAACAGAATCTGAAGCAGACTCCAGGCTCTGAGCTGTCAGCACAGAGCCCAATGCGGGCCTCGAACGCTCGAGCCATGAAATCATGACCTGAGCCAAAGTCAGACGCTTAACCGCTGAGCTGCCCAGGTGCCCCAGTATTCACTTTTATATTATGAAAATATGTTATTTTTGTAATAAAAAAACTAGTGTGTAGCTATGACATGAGTAGTTACATTCAAATAAAATAGGAAATTATGATGTTTTGTGTTCCAAACAAAAGCTGAGGAATAAGAAAGTGCTGTTATTCAAGAGGAATTGTAGTACATCACTCTGCTGCTGAATTCTCACTAGTCATTTGGACATATCACATCTAAAAGTCTCGATTTCTGCATTAGCATATTGGGGTAAAAGTAATACCTACTCTTTAAAGTGGAACACAGGATTAAATAAGGCATGCAATTCACTAACCAGTTTAATACCTGGCTTACAATAAATACTTAATAAAGTTTATTACTATGATAGTGCTCTAATAACACATGTATTTGGAGATGAAAATAAACACATCCTTACATGTACATCCTGTACATCCTTATGTTATCAAACAATTTTTACTTGAACTAGATGATTTTTGCATGCTTGCTGGTACATTAAAAAATAATCATTAAGGGCACCTAGGTGTCTCGGGTGGTTGAGTGTCAGACTCTTGATTTCAACTCAGGGCATGCATGATTCCAGGGTCGTGGGATTGAACCCCATGTCGGGCTTCATGCTCAGCGTGGAGCCTGCTTAATTTCTCTCTTTCCCTCTGCCCCCTCCTCTCCTCATGTTCTCTCTCTTAAAAAAAAAATCATTATATTTATTTTTTTACTCATCAGTACCTGCTATTTATCTCTACTCCTATTCATTTCTCTGATCCTTCCATGGTTTCCCCAAAGTAAGTTACAGGCCAGTATAATTCCAAAATTTCCTGGAGAGATCAGAATTGAATGGAACTCTAACATCCTCATGATTCTCTTTCCAGATTTAAGCCTAAAGCCTAGAATTAGAGAGGAAAGAAATCCTAATTAAATATAATAATGTTGAACTGTATTATACACAATTTAACTTATCTTCTCAGCATCCATACAACAATGGCAGGAAAGTTTTATTATCCCATTTTACATAGTCAGAATTAGTTCCCAATGAGGTTAAATGATTTCCCTAAGGTTTCATGTGTGGGAAATGGCCTGATGTTAACTTGATCATAAAACCCATTAATGTTTTCTTTCTACTACATTATCTCCCCATTATCTTTCAAAGCACAACTTAATATCTTAAAAATAATTTTACCTATCTTTTTTTTTTTTCACTCTCCCATCTCTTACCTAGGCAACACCATGCTTAAACTATGCCATTTTGTGAGGAAATAAAAATTGCTAATAGAAGAGAGGGGACAATTAGATTTTCTATGTAACACTTGGTTATTTGTCTGCTATAATGAGTATCTCAGCGATTGGAAGCAGTTTATCAGGAGAAGTAACAAGATAGTACATAAGTAGTTCCTTTATGTGTCATGAGTCCCAAGAAGATCTACATGTTTGGAAATTCACTAAAATGATCTCACATTACTCAGGCACAGTTGTACTTAGGGCTATTATGTTATGGTAAAAGGATTAGCAAGGGAAGACACATTGGGCTGAGTCTGGAGGAATCCATGCACAAGCTTTAGAAAGTCCTCCCTCAGAGGGTGCCACATAGAATGTGCTTCTTCCTCCAGTAGTTAAATGCAGGAACACATATGTTTCTGTCCAGAAAAGCCTGCTATAGCCTCAGCCCGACATCTTTGGCGGAAACTGGTTATACGGGCTCTCTATGCCTATGTGATCAGCCACAATTATAGAAATTCCAGATTCCCACAAGGAAAGCAGATGTTCACCATAAATCAGACTGATACAGTGAATTCAGTGCCCCAAGCAAACAAAACAGCCTTAACAATATAGGGGACTTCAAAAGCCAAGTTCTACCAGCCCTGAAAGAGGTTCCTTCTCAAGAGTAATATGTAGACCCACTATGTTAACTTTCTCTGTACACTTTACAGGGCCAGTATGTGGGGGTCAGTAGGGCACAGCAGAATTTTGAATCAACCTGTGTAATTATAATATGAGAAAGAACATGAAATAATGCCAGTAGTTTTCTGCTGTCCTAGAATTCTAATAGTCTAAGCCCAAGTTTTCAAATTTTTCTTCAGAATTTCACCTACGTTGTGAAGACAATACAGATCAAGGTCTGTATTGTATTAGGTCTATTTGCCTGTTCTGTGCATCACACTAGAAAACAAACAAAAAAAAGTACAGTGCTTTTATAAATTTAAGGGAATAGTGGTTGAGAGGGATATAAATGGATATTTAATATATGGAATAGACCATGGAAAATGTTGTAAGAAGTGTTCAAAGGATTAAGAAGTGTAAGGAAAGTAAATAGGATTTTCTTTAAGAAGATTTATGAAAGTTCCAGGAGACAGTGACATTTGAGCTTTGATTTCCTTAAAAATTTCTATGGCAAAGATAATACAATGACATTCTTATTATAGGGAACAAACACAGGGAGCTGTGAATGTGCAAGAGATTGAGAAAATATTGAGTACTTTGATATACCACAGTGTGACACAATAATATACATCATTATATAATAATAAAGTTATTATATTCATATTATACTATTAATATTGCTTATAATATTAATTATAAATGAGGTCATAAGTGTTGACTGATCCGAGATTGCACATGTTTTGAATTCCATATCAAAGGGAGTGATTTACTCATTTTTTTTTATCAAAAAAGGAGAGCCCTCCCATTATTGGCTGTGAAGCAGCAACTTATTTCCCATAATATTGGAAAATAATGATAATTCTTATGTTCATGTTTATCACTTAGGAAATTCTAATGGTTTAAGGAGCTGTGTGCCAGGAACTTTGTCTGCTGAAGACCAATATGTATTTTGTTCCATAAGGATTTTATTTTTATCATTACCTATACAATAAAGAACAATACAATTTAGTAAGACCTGATCTGATTGTTGATCTGCTATGTTTAAACAAATTTCTTGACGAATTGTATTACATTTATTAATAAATATTTCAATTTTGTTGGACTTAGATTATTAATCTGAAATACACATATATGTAGAAGTTATAAAAAATTGCACCCAATCATACTGAAAATTTTATATTAATCTTTTTAAAACTCATATTTGAATATGGCTTCCTGTATTGTATGATTGAGTTAAAATGTTAGGAAGATACTAAGTGCTTCAATATGTAGTAATTTATTCTAAATGCTAGGTGCTAAGTATATGCATAAAAATGAAATTAAAGTGTCTTATTAATGTATTAAACATTCTTAATCCATTTTAATTAAAATTATGTTTTGATTTTATATGTTATTTGTAGTATTTTATGTTTTCCTATCGAGTTTTTTTGTTTCTTTCCATTTGAGACGAGATGTGCTTGGGACAGTATTAGAAATAACTCAGAATGAAGCTATGGGGAGACCACTTTATTGAGGACATTATTTATATAAACTATTTTCAAAAACATCATCGAACAAGCAAAATGGGTCACATTCTACAAATGATAGATTTGGGTTTCGAAACAAATGCTGCATATTTTCCTCTTTAAAATCCATTCCATTCTGAGGAAGAACTAATTATCTTAAGGCTCTGAGTCAACTGTTGCCAAATGGTCTCACAGTTAGCAACGGAAGAGAAATGAAGCTCAAAGCAGTAAACCTTGGGGATTCACCTGGCCTCCTTTGCAGCCAAGATTGTTCCTATGGTGTCAGACAACAATTAAAGAATCTGAAATTGAAGGTGACTCAGAAAAGGGCAAACTAAAAAGCGGAACTCTCTCAACCAGGTCATCCACATCACAGTAAAAGAATAACCAGAACATAGTGAAAGAATAAGAGGAGATCATTTAAATTTAAATAAGTTCATTATTTTAATTAACTTTAATTTACTTAATTATTTTAAAATAATTATTTAACTTTAATTAAGAATTTAAATTTAAAATAGTAATTTTAAAAGGCAGAGGTGAAGAGGTAATTGTCCTTAATGGATATGTGGAGAAGTAGAACAAATACTGGTGTCATGTATTCCATGGGCCTTCACTAACTGTAATCTTCAAGAATCATATTCCCTATCTCTAGGACTCAGCTTCCTCACAAAATAAAAAGGATGAGCCAAATGACTTCTTAAGCTGTGTTTTTAATGCTACCACTCTGTCAATCTTTATGTAAAATTACACGTCTATGAAATATTTTAATGTAAGCACCATAAGAAATATAATTTGTCTGCATTGACCCAGCACATAGGGTAGGGCCTGGCACATAGTAGGCACTCAAAACAATATTTATTGGATGTATGAATGAATGAATGAATGAGCCAGAGAACAAAAGGGAGGAGTCATTGGGTTGGTTAAATAACTATTAGCAGAAGGAAAGCATATGCTGACACAAACGTTGCTGCATTTTGACTGTCTTTCCCTTCCTCTTTAAGGGAGGTGATGGTGGCACTCTTGGTGATGGTGGCACAGGGTTGGTAGAAGGGAGTCCTAGGGAATTTCAAAGTCTCTCCCAGGTTTGAATGCCTGCCGCTGGTTGGAAATGGTACAAAGTAGTTTGAAGTCCTTAAGAGGAAAGAATACCATTTCTCACAGCTTTGCTGTCCTACAGATAACCCTAGACCTTCAAGCTGTGGTCATATTGCCTAACATTTCCATGGCTACACTTTCAAGTTGAATAAATCAGAGAACACTATTATTGGAGTTAATACACAGTATCTAATTTCAAAATATATCTTCCCAGCTGTTATAGCCTAGCTAACCCTTGCCAAATGTAGCTATAGAATTTCTTTAATTATTTCTTTCTTACTCTAACAAATCACTGGACTAGTATGAATGGAAACCTGATGATTACAAATGATGTATTTAAAACATCACCTGACTTTTGGAAGATGTTATTATCAGACTGGGAGGATAAAAATATGCCCAACTAGTTGTAACATTCTCTTCTTAATGTTCATAGATTTCCAAGAGCATCCAATTTCCAGCAACTCATGATACAAATGCAGTTAAATTAGAGTGTTGGGTACTGGAAATTGTCATTTTATTTTCAGGTAGGTCTTTGGGTTTGAGAGGACATCAAATTACATTATGGAGCTTTGATCTATCAAAATTATGTAACATTGATCTGTCAGACGAAAATTTAAGCCATGGTGCAATTTCTGACTTACAGTCTAAGACTACACATTATTTTTCCGTTCTGTTTTGCTGTTCCTAGAAATAAATAATGACAGAAATAAACAATTTAATAAAGTAAGATGTCCAGGAGTAGATTTTGACATAGTCTGATTTATTTGTTTAATATTGAGTGTTCAATAGAGTTGTTTGGATGATACAGAGTTGTACATAATGAAAACTATATTTAAAAGTGAAAACTTTAAATGGCTGTGCTGAAAGCTATGCCAATTTACAATGTAATAATTATTAAAAATATAAAGTATCTACAGCAAAATTTGAATAATGCACTCACACTGGCAGTGGTTACTTGTATAATATTTTGGAGTACCCTTAGAATGGTTAAGGGAGATTAAAAAAAAAGCAGGGAGACATTAGTATAGGCAAAGGCCACAATTATTGATACAGTTGTTGAATCGCAATTGATTAGGTAACAGAGCTCAAATGTTAAAATGGAGAGGTTTAAACCTTAATTTTCTAAAAGAAAAGAAAAGCTCCGTATTTTAGAGCTTAAAGAGACTAGCCTAACTTTCTAATTTTCTGAAAAAGGAATGTGATCTCAGAGGCTTAGATAATTTTCCCAAGGTCAGTAAAAGAAAGGAACCAATTTATTCAATTCATTTTTCTTTGGAATGAATTTAAATTGCAAATATTAGGGGCTATATGTTAATACTATGTTTATGAAAAAGAGCTAATAAATATCAATTTTTAAGAGTTGTAGAGGCTTATTCATTCTATTCACTCAATAAATATTTGTTCAGCACCTACTAAGTGCCAGATCTTATGCTAAGTACTGGAGATGTCAGGATTTATAAGATAGATGTGTTGCTTACTGTCATGAACCTTACCGTCTGGTGAAAGGAAATGGCCAGTCTACCAACTAATAAAAGTATTCTTTAGTGGTAAGTTTCAAGCAAAAATTTAAAATTGAGTGACATGACAACGAGCAACTTGATATCTAGTTTAGATTCAGTGATCAGGAGAGGCCTCTGACACAGTAAATTTAAGCTGAGATTTAAATGGCAAGTAGATAACCCTGTGAAGATTGTGGGGCGAGATCATTACAGGAAGAGAACAGTTGGTATAAAATCTCTAAAGCAGGAGAGATTCAGATGTTGAGAAAACGTTGAGAGCAAATTTGTGATCATAATTTAAATGTAAAAAAAATATGTTTTTCTCCAACATATATAGAAGATACAGTTATATTTTATGTAGATGATATCCAGAGTTTAGTCTTTGCTAGGGAAGAACAACAGCAGAACAAAGGATCCAAAATGTTGAAAGGTTTTGTGTCAAGTCTGGTGATAATCATGGGCCTTGGCCTCTAAACTGAAGAAGAAGGACATTAGAGGGAAATTGAATGAGAAAGTGGTAGGCGCAAGTGACTGAAGATCTCCACGAGTTTGGAGAATTTTTGGATGGAAAATTTAGATTAGTAGTGAGGATGTCCCCAAAAGCATTTGACCATTTTTTAGTTGTTAAAAATAGCAACTCTAAATGTCATCTGCAAGGAATTATTAGCAGTACAAATTCAAAGAATGCTTTAGAAAAGATAAATGAGGAACATGCTTTAGGCCCTTCTTGTAGAAAGGTGGCACTTAAAGTGGAAAACCTGTATTCAAAGTATTTACTTCTGTATCTTTGGGCAGATTCTTTAACTACATGGACTAATGGCTCTCATTGTAAGAATGATGGTCTTTTCAATCCTTCAAATCCAATGTATTCAAGAGTCCCTGAAACTTCACTAGCTAAAGTATCTGAAGTTACCCAAATCTCTGTTTACAAGTATGAGTGAACAAATGTATTAGCCCCAGGTTTCAGGGAGGGAGATGGGCCTGTTCTTCTAGAAGGTTCCTTCCAGAAATGACCTAGCTAAAGAGAGTAAAAGACAGAGAAGAATGAGAAAAACCATTTGTTAACAAGATAGCAACTTCAGACTATGTAGTATACAGACATCATTGTACCTGAAATCTCCAATCTCCTAAAAGACTGAGTTGAAGAAAGCTGCTTTTTATGAATTATATCAGTGGTAAAGAAACAGTTTTTATTTGATAACAGGAGAATAAAATCATGATGAATTATTTGGTTTGAAATTATTTTAATAGCTAAAATAATTTTCAGCCCCATATGATCAGAATGTGCACACAAATGTCGCTGTACCTATAAGCCTTGGGAATTAGAGGTCTTAGGGTGTGCTTTCTAGAACATTTGTTTGCTTAGCTAAAACAAACAAATAAATAATAAAAGACATAACCTGTTTCATTTAAAATGTGTGCAAGCCACAGTATTCAATACAATATCTGAAAGGCAAGTAATTAACAGGAGAAACACTTTACACATTTTTGTTGATTTTGCAAACCAAATAATGCACGTGGATATCCTATTACTAATTGTTTGCTTGCATTTTTTTAAGTGCCTAAAAATATGCCCATGTAAAAAGTTGGTAATACAAGATCAGAAGAAGCAGTTAAAAATATCTCCTTACAGATCTTGCTCTGGTAGAAATCAGTTGAACCCTGTCATTGCTCTCTGCACTCCAAATCTGATAATAGAGGAAAAATTCTTTAAATATATTATCTTGTCATATAAATGGAAGCTGGAACCCAATGCACTATTTTTTTAGTGAAATAGCAGAAAATGATATTATGTCTATGCGCACACACTCACATGTAAATATATTAACACAAAGTAATAAAATCACTAGATTTTAAACTTTACAAGGATAAGAATTCTTGTCTGTTTTGTTCATGCCTATTTCCCCAGAGCCTAGAAGAGAGTCTGGCATATGGTTGATGCTCACACACATGTAACCCATACTGTCATTATAAAATGCATAAAGAGTTAAAGCCCTTAAGCTGTAGCAACCCTTAATGTTGTTTATTAGTAGTAAACATCAGATATAATACATGCTGTGTTTTGGTACAATGGTGGTTTCTTTTTGTAAAGGGTAGACTTCTTTTCCCAGAAGCAAAAAGCATATAATATAAATATAAGGTAAACATAAAAATAAATATACATTTTTATCCAAATATTTAATCATGTACACTTAACATTTGAAAATACCTATTATGGGGGGCGCCTGGGTGGCTCAGTCGGTTAAGCGTTTGACTTCAGCTCAGGTCATAATCTCAAAGACCGTGAGTTTCATCCCCATGTCAGGGTCTGTGCTGCCAGCCCAGAGCCTGGAGCCTGCTTCGGATTCTGTGTCTCCCTCTCTCTCTCTCTGCCCCTCCCCAACTAATGTTCTGTCTCTTTCTCAAAAATGAATAAAAATAAAAAAAAAAACCTATTGGGGCAACTAACTTGTATTTAAATAAAATAAATAAATAGGCATTCCTGGGTGGCTCAGTCGGTTAAATGGCCGACTCTTGATTTCAGCTCAGGTCATGTCTCATGGTTCATGAGTTCAATCCCTCATCAGACTCTGTGCTGACCGTGTGGAACCTGCTTGGGATTCTCTGTCTCCTTCTTTCTCTGCCCCTCTCCTACTTGTGTTCTCTCTCTCTCTCTCTCTCAAAAATAAATAAAACTAAAATTAATTAATTAATTAATGAAAGAAAAAGTGAAGAAAAAATAACTGTTATAAGTGTAGGTGGTTCAGTCACTTAAGCAGCCACCTCTTGATTTCAGCTCAGGTCGTGATCTCATGGTTCATGGGATTACGCTGTGCATCAAGCTCTGCACAGACAGAAGGAGCCTGCTTGGGATTTCTCCTGTCTCTCTCTCTCTCTCTCTCTGCCCCTCCCCTGTTCATGTGTGCATGCGCTCTGTCTCTTTACCAAAATAAATAAACATTTAAAAGAAAATTATATATTTTTTTTCCTATTACATCAGTAAGGAAGAGAACACAGAAGCACTATACAGAGACTGTTGGGCACAGAACCTGCAGACACAGCAAAAAGAGGGCAGGATTGAGGGGTCCACCCAACAAGTAGACTGAGAAACACAGAGCCCCTTGCAAATAGAATTCATAAAGACTCATTACTTTGAAGAACTGAGATGCTGATTTGATTTCTGTAAATAATAGTGACACTGACAAATGAAAATACATCTTAATGCCGACTGCCAGAGTGGAGAAGTGTTGGTGACACAGGAAGGAGGATGAACAGAATGTGGAGAGGTCAAGAAGTTGGAAGAACAAGTTAAATGAAAGCATTTTTCAACTTCTCTTGGATTTTTATCAAGATATCGTACTCAAGAAGGAATCCACAGTGTCAGTGGTGATAGGATTGGAAGCCCTTTGAATGTCATTTAGAATTTATTACATATAATCATATGGAACTTGGCCCTTTTGTAAACTGATATTCTCAATTCATAATATAGATTCAATCTTTCTGACTAAACCTTCTTAAGTTTTTTTAAATTATGATAAAACTGAATAATTACTCTAGGTCTTGTGATAGATTCCTGTAATCTATGATATTTATTTTAATTGAATTCAGTTTCTATTTCTAAATTTGAATATGCTAGTTTAATTTTCATCCTGAAATAATCATTGTCATCTTGGTAGAAAAGGGACACTGTCTAGCTGAGAATTGTGCTCGAAGATATATTTTGAAATCAACATTTTTTTTTCTTATAAGATCTTTGTCGCTGATTATTGCCTACGCATTTGAAAGAAAAGGGGCCTGTGGGTGGCTCAGTCAGTTAAGCGTGGGACTTTGGCTCAGGTCATCCTACAGTTCTTGAGTTCTTTTTTTTTTTTTTTTTTAATTTTTTTTCAACGTTTATTTATTTTTGGGACAGAGAGAGACAGAGCATGAACGGAGGAGGGGCAGAGAGAGAGGGAGACACAGAATCGGAAACAGGCTCCAGGCTCCGAGCCATCAGCCCAGAGCCCGACGCGGGGCTCGAACTCACGGACCGCGAGATCGTGACCTGGCTGAAGTCGGACGCTTAACCGACTGCGCCACCCAGGCGCCCCTACAGTTCTTGAGTTCTAGCCCCACCTCCGGTTCTGTGCTGACAGCTCAGAGCCTGGAGCCTGCTTCAGATCCTGTGTCTCCCTCTCTCTCTGTCCTTCCCCAGCTCACGCTGTCTCTTTTTCTCAAAAAACGAGTAAATGTTAAAAAAAAATAAATAAAAGAAGGGGCGCCTGGGTGGCTCAGTCGGTTAAGTGTCTGACTTTGGCTCAGGGCATGATCTCACGGTTCGGTTTGTGAGTTCAAGCCCCGCGTTGGGCTCTGTGCTGACAGATCAGAGCCTGGAGCCTGCTTCAGATTCTGTGTCTCCCTCTCTCTCTGCCCCTGCCCCGCTCACACTGTCTGTCTGTCTCTCTCCCACAAATAAATAAACATTAAAAAAAATAATAAAAAAAAATAAAAGAAAAACATGATGGCACACTTTGGTATTGTCAAAAGATAGTGTGATAGAAAATGCTGAAAATCTTAATATTATAAATAAAAATTTAGGTTGATGTTGATTTAACTTGAACAGGAATAAATGAATTTATTTTATCTGATAGATCATTAAGGCAAGTACCACTTATAAAATTTACAAATATAAAGTAATATGGTACAGATTGAGTGGAACTCTTTAGAGACATGAATGAATAGAAAAGGAAATATTCTATGTTTTCAACAAACTTTTAGCACTTACCATGCTCCAGGCACTGTTTGGGCAATTGGGATAAGTTAGAAAACATAGTAACAGAAATCCCTGTCTTTGTGTCACTTAAATTCTAATGTGGAAAGATAGATAATACACATTAATAGTAAATGTATACAGTGTGTTAATAGATTTTAAGCATCCCTGGAGGTGAACTAGAGAGTAAACTATAATATTAAATAGGATTATAAAAGTAGACCTCACTGATCAGGTAAAATGTAAACAAAGACGAGAAGCTGTGGGAGTTGATCATGCAGATCCCTAGATGAGGGGCATCCCAGCTGGGATGAGCATCTAATGTAGAAGACCATCTGACATTGTTCAAGGACTACATTAGAGCCATTTTCTATAACAGAGTGATAGGAATGGGGATTCGGAAGAGACGGGATCAGAAATGATAGATGATAGATAGATAGATAGATAGATAGATAACCATATCTTAGCTATTAATCCTCTCTTTTGCAGTACCTCACTACATTCTTTTTTTTAAAGGCAGCCTAGTAGACAGGTTAATGATGTAAATAGCTTAGTATAATCAAGAATGATTTTTCAAATTTTTCATGATTCTGTATTCTACAAATCAAGTACTAATCCTGTCCATAGCTGTTTAAATTCACAGTTGGACTGATGCTACCACCATGAGAGAATTCTAAAGCATTCACCTTTCACTGACGATATTTAGGGTTACTTGTTTTCTGAAACACACATCTTTAACTTCCTATTTAAAATTAGATTAACAGGGGTGACTGGGTGGCTCACTTGGTTAAGCGTCTGACTCTTGATTTTGGCTCAGGTCATGATCTCTCAGTTCAAGAGTTCGAGCCACTTGTCAGGGTCTGCACTGACAGTGTGAAGCCTGCTTGGGATTCTCTCTCTCCTTCTCTCTCTGCCCCTCTCTCACTCATTCTCTCTCTCTCTCTCAAAATAAATAAACTTAAAAAAATAATTAGATTAACAAATATAAGTTGTCAGAAATAACATTACATAAAGTCTTAACAGAGGTTATATGTTCTTGATTCCTCTCATATCTGAAATGGAAGGACATCTTTATCACAAATGACGACCAAGTTACGAACATCAGAAACAATGGAAATACTCCATTTTTAGGGCCAACTTCATTGTATCTACTCATAAAATATCCTTATATTCCCTGGAGCAGGGGAAATTTAACTTATGTGCTATACCAAGATGAGCACTGCTAGAAAACTGGAGGCATGAAAGTGCTATACTTGTTTAATATTTTAGTTAGCCTGGAGCAATGATAATCACAGACAAACTCTATGAAATGTTATTTGTGCTCACATAGTTACATTAATTTTCTTTTAATCTTTGTCTGCCCCAGGAAATATTTCAATTGAATTTTACATTTCTTTCCAAGAAATCAGGAACTCTGGAATCCAGTCTCATTTACTTTAACTTTTTTTTTCACAGTTATTGCCAAACCTAAATGAATTCAAAACCAAGAAATTATCTTGGATTTATTTCTTCAATATATAAAATTGACATGCTTTAAGTGAACTTTAATATAATTCCAGAATCAGCCTTACTCATCCAAGGTGTTACTCAACTTTTCATTTATTACACATATATTTATTTAATTCATTTTAGATATTCATCTCAATACACATAAAACATAAAGTGATAGGTACTCCTAGAGGTAGTATGTGTAGTGGCTGCAAAAGAAACTCTGTAGTCATATACTCTGGGTTCAATACTACACCTCCTCCTAGCTGTGTATTCTTAGACAAGTTAACTAAACTCTCTTCCTCAATTATTCTGTGACAAAAATGGGAATTAATAATGGCACTTGAAACATAGTATAATGGTGAGGAATAAATTATGGTGAGTAATAAAAAATAGTACTGTAAAGTGCTTAGTGTAGTGCCTGTCTTCTAGTAAGAATTCAATAAATGCATACTATTGTTTATATGCTTATGTGTTCATTAAAAAATATCCTATTGTGTAGTTACATTATTACTTAGGAAATCTAGGATGGTTTTCCATTTTTAAAATGTCAGAACTTTAGCAAAGAAGAATAGTGAAGTCTCTGAAACTAATGACATATCTCAGTTTTTCAAAAGGGAGATGAAGAGCAACTCAAAGCTTCCAGTGAATTGATTACAAATATCAAGGCATAGCATTTCAAAGATGATTAGAATGACTCACTTTGAAATGAAAAAAAAAAAGGAAAACAAAGTTTAACACATTTTGACACTTGGTTGTTTTTGGTCCTTGGATAGATTTTAGCCCATATCCTGGTACTTCTGTAAAATTTCAAACAGGTGCACTACAAATCTCTGACTTACAATTTCAATGTAGTTTTAAAAAATTTCTAATATAAGGGCAAAGAGAGGGGTGCCTGGTGGCTCAGTCGGTTGAGGGTCTGACTTCAGCTCAGGTCGTAATCTTGTGGTTCGTGATTTCAGGCCCCACGGCAGGCTCTGGGCTGACAGCTCAGAGCCCAGAGTCTGCTTCATATTCTGTGTTTCCCTCTCTCTCTTTTGCTCCCCCACTCATGCTCTGTCTCTGTCTCTGTCCCTCTGTCTCTGTCTCTCTCTCAAAAATAACTAAACATTAAAAAAATAAGATAAGGGCTAAGAGAGGTATAAAAGAATTACAAAGTATTTTAAAACTATGTTCATTAACTTTAAAGGAAGAGTGGACATTATATGCATGAGTGAATTCTTGCAGTTTTTAAGTAGGTTCAGCAGCCATGGGAAAGTGTCTGAATATCTAAGTCTATTCTGTAAACCTATGATGAGTCACAAATCTCAATACTATCACTTACAAAATGAATCCTAAGTAAGGCTAAGGTTAGAAATCCATACATACAACTTAAGATTTTTTTTTTATCAGCAATGTAATTGAAACTTGACACTGAATTTCAAGTCCCTGCAGCAAGCTGATAGATGAAAAAGCGGATACCCAAATTAAGAAAACCAGAATTTAGGAACCAGATACGATTGACAATAGATGTATCAAGTTGTGTTCAAATTCACCTGAATTTCTTTACTTCTTGAGTAGTTTCATCAGTCTCACTGAGAAGCCATACAAGATCAAAAGATACATAGCAAGAATCCGTAAGAGAATCAATCTGCCTGTCTTAAAATTAAAACAGTGCAGATAGTAGATTTAAAGTTCAGCAGAGATCATCCTGTACAACTCCCATTTTCTTCCCATCCCCACATAATTTTCTTGGTAGGTTAAACCGAAATCTAGAGTTAACATTTTCCTCATCTTCCAAAGTGTTATTTTTTCCTTAAAATGTGTTCCTGTTTAAGATGAAGAAATATCGTGATAAGAAGCCGAGAAGCCAGAATTATTTTACTCACACTCTTGTCATTCTTTGGGGCTGTAAACCACAGCTGCAAAACGAAGTCAACAATAGCAAGAACTACAGTGGCACATATTTTGTCTCAGGAAATCAGTCCGAAAACAGAGTAGAACAACTCAAAGATCATTTTAGCTCAAAGTGGGAAAAATGATTTGGTTGTAATATATAATAAGATTATTGTAAAAATTGAATCACCCAGGTCAAACAGTTGGAGCAGTGCTTGGCACAAAGAGAACACCCCCAAAATAATAATTATTTTTTTATAACTGTACTAATAGTCTTTAATTTGGCTAATATCAAAAAAGGCAATATCTTGGAGCACCTGAGTGGATTAGTCGGTTTATTGACTCTTGGTTTCAGCTCAGGTCATGATCTCAGGATCGTGAGATGGAGTCCTGCATCAAGCTCCACACTGACCTGACTTAAAGGCTTAGACTTACTTTGGTACTCAGACCAATTCCTGTCATCCCTTAGGCAATCATATCTCCCAGATCATACTTAGAGAATTTTTAGTGAATCTGATTATACTCTAGATCATTTGAGTCCTTTATTGAGACACAATATTACCTGAGGCTCTGTAAATATATAGAGAGTCCTTTTAGATCATTTTTCCTTGCCCATGTGGCTCCCAAATTCTTGGCATCAGATTCTCTGACTCACTTCTTTGATCTTAAGATTGAAGTTCTTTCAATAAGTCAGTGCCTAAGTTATGACCAATCTTTTTACGTAGTTTACACGATATACCAGATCTATGCTGGAGAGCTTACCCTCCAGCCCCTATTCCATCCAAACAGGTGTACTTTTTCTTAACGTCCTGACACCCAACTCCTCTCAATCACTGCATTGCCTTGAAGAATCATCATGACTCCTGCATGAGATCCATGTTATAATAAATTTGAGTTCTTGAGTATACAACATATTAAACATTTTGAGTGCTATGAATTTAAAGAAACTTGACTAAGGATGAATGGATGAACTAGGTATCTGGGCTCTTAAAATATTGAATTAAGTTTTGCTTTTGTACATACTAGCTCTATATTCAGATCATATAATTCAAATTTTGAAACTTTAGATTTTCTCCTTTGAAAAAATAAGTTTAAAATACACACCTTGACTTCCGCTTCTATTCGTGAGAGCGTAATGACTATGTGACTTGCTATAATAGTTAGACATATGAACAAAACATATATTAAAATTCTCACACATTAAAAAATAGAGAGAGAAGCACTGTAATGCCTGAGAGAAGGGAAACAAATCAAGAGTGCCTACAATACTTAGATTTCAGCCTGGAGGCAATGTTTGGACCATGGTTCCTGGAGGGACAGCCTGGAGAGAATTTCAGGATCCTTACATTTTGTAGCTGAGGAGACAAATATCTGAGTTTGGAGAGAATAAGACAGCTAGAATTTGTGGGACAGATTACCAGAAAGGAGGGGAAAACACAGAGATAAAACTCTGGAAATCTATATTGGTGTACCCCTGAGAATTTTGTTTGAATAGTGATCTTTACAAATGCAGAGTGAAATTTTACAAGGCCAGGCAAAGAACAACTGCTGAAAAGGAATAATTGACAGAGAAATTTAAGTAAATAAATTCCCAGAGATTTCACAGTTCTGGGAATCTTCATGGATATTCAGTGGAGAGCACAAATGGTCAAGCTCTAGTAATAAGAATAAGTAACTCTAACCACTTCTTCAGACCCATTCTAATTTTTTTTTTTTAACAAGCCTCAGGAGGATCAGTATGACCCACAAGTAACTTAACTATTTGCCAGAATCAATTCTAACTCCTTCTAAGGTAATAAAATCTAGCATTAAACAAAATAAAAATCACAATGTCTGGCAACCAGTAAAAATTTACTGGACATTAGAAGAAATAGGAAAATATGACTCATAATTAGGAGAAAATTCAGTCAATAGAAATCCACCTGGAAATGATAGATGATAGAATTAAAGAAGAGAAATTCAAAACACTATTAAAAATATATATATTTCAGAGTGCCTGAGTGGCTCAGTCAGTTAAGCCACCAACTCAATTTTGGCCCGGATCATGAGATCAAGCCCCGCTGTGGGCTCCACGCCCAGTGTGGAGATTCTCCCTCTCCCTCTGCCCCTTTTCTGCTCATGTTCTCTCTCTCTCTCTCTCTCTCTCTCTCTCTCTCTCTCTCTCTCTCTCAATAAATAAGTAAATAAATAAATAAATAAATAAATAAAGGATTTAAAATATGAATATGATGACAGAAAAGTATATTCAAATTGAATTTCTAGAGATTAAAACCAATATAGCTGAAGTAAAAATTTCACTGAATGAGATAAATAGATTAGACAGAAGAAAATATCAGTGACCTTGAAGATGTAGTAATAGAAAATATACAAAATGAGGCCATCAGATTCTCAAGAGAAGGGAGAAACTTTTAAACAAAGTGTCAGGGCACCTGGGTGGCTCAGTCAGTTAAGTGTCCAACTCTTGATTTCAGCTCAGGTCACGATCTCACGGTTTGTGAGTTTGAGCCCCACATCGGTCTCTGCACAGTGCAGAGCCTGCTTGGGATTCTCCTTCTCTCCTCTCTCTGCTTCTATCCCACTCATGTGCTCACTCTCTTTCTCCAAATAGATAAATAAATAAACTTAAAAAAATTAAAAAAAACCTCAAGTGTCAGCAGCTTGTAAGACAATAACAAGCCATTTAATATTTTGAGTACCAGAATTAGATGGCAGTGGAAGTGGGAAACAGCAAAATTGGTTGAAGAACTAGTGGCAAATTTTTCCTCACAATTTTAAGAAAGTCCTAGCTACCTCAAAAGGTGGTCATGAGTGCCAAATGAGAAAGTGTGTATAGAGAACATTTTTACTTGTGCTTAGTCAATATAAACATTCTCATTGTTTGTTGTTTATAAATATTTTCCAGATATTTTAGATTCTTCAAATAAAAGGCATGAAACAGAGGCATTTTGCTCAAGTTGGTCTCATATTTAGACATGTTATGTACATGATAATGATAATACAAATTAGAATAAGAGGAGGAAGAAGGAAAGAAGAGAAAGAAGAAAATATTTTGGGATATACCTTCCTGGTCCTTTGTTAGTTATATGCTATAAACATTCCTCATTCAACCTTCACACAAACACATGGTATAGCTGCTCTGTTATTATTTTTTCAAGTAAAAATGAGGTTCAGAGATATTATATAATTTGTCAGCACATAGAAAAAGGTGGCAAACCAGAGATTTAAACCTCTATCAGTCCAAATTCAAAAGCATATCATTATACCATTTCCCATATTCTAAAAGTATGCGCATGAATGCCTCCTTAGAATGTATTTTTAGCCTACACTGCCAGGTTTAAGAACCATGTTGAGATTTTGTTTTATATCTTTTCCTATATGAGTTTTAGGCCTTTCAGAATGTATTGTGTAAATGTAGGTAATTTTCTACACGCAGAATTCAGGCTGTCATTTATTTATAAGAATAACTGATTTGCCAGATTGATTCTAGGGCCTTTTCTAGAGTCCATAGTGTAATCATGTTTTTATGACTAAGTTAGTGTATTTAATATTCTGTTGTTATCTGTCTAAACAATTCAAGAATGAGTTTCATATGTGGAAAGATAAATTTTAAAAACTTTTTATCAACTTTTTAAACATAAAATGCTGTCACCAAATGAAAAAAATGTATGCCATGAATTTCCTTATAACTGAATATTTAATAAGTAAGTTATCACATTTTCAAATGCCATTTAACAAAACCTCAAAACAGTAGCAATCTTTCTAAATTCCAAAATATAAGACTAGAATGCAATATTTTAAGTCTAGCACATATTTCTTGTAGGCGAATTTTCTTACCAAATGTGTTGGCAATAATGTAGAATATATAGTTGGGGTTATGTCCTATTCATTTTTTCATCAGAAATTGAGCAAAATTTTGACTTAGTCAAAATTCTTAATGATAATTATAAAATTTTGAAAACTGTGAGTTCTAAAGCTCTGTCAAATAATTTAGAGGCATGTAAAAATATTTATAATAAAGATATTTATTGGAGTTTTTTTATTTTTTAATATTTTTTCAATTTCCCCTGGTAGTGTTCTAAAGGAAAGAAAAAATGAAATGGAGATATAGACTAAATTATGAGAATATGTGAGTCCTCATTTGGTATTTTAAAAATTTACCCTCAATCTTCAGAAACTCTATCAAAGTAAACATTGACTTAAAAAATAAGTCCACACTCCTACTTTTTAAACAATTCACAATTTGGCCAGTATCTTAGCTTTATTTCCCCACCACTCCTTGGAGCCCACTTCACAATGTATACCAGTTAATTCACCCACCGATTCTAGACAGCTCAGAGAGGTACTTCTCGAATTATTACATGCATATGAATCACCTGGAAAGTGTGTTAAATGTATATTCTTTCTCAGCATGCCCTGGGTGGAGTCTGAAAGTTTGCATTTTGTAAATAATAACAGCCATTTTTTATTAAGGTATAATTGATATATACCATTATGTTAATTTCAAATCCACAATATGATGATTCAGTATTTGTGTATACTGCAGAATGATCACAGTAAGTCTAGTTGACATCCAACACCATATAGTTCCAATTTTTTTTCCTGTGATGAGGAATTTTAAGATTTGCTTTCTTAGCAACATTAAATATGCAGTACAGTGTTATTAACTATAGTCACATGCTGTACATTACATGCCCATGGATAGTCTGCATTTTTAAAAAATGTTTTTAGCCTTATTTATTTTGAGAGAGAGACAGAGTGTGAGTGGGGGAGGATCAGAGAGAGAGGGAGACACGGAATCTGAAGCAGGCTCCAGGCTCTGAGCTGTCAGCACAGAGCCTGATGTGGGACTCAAACCCACGAACTGTGAGATCATGACCCCAGCCGATATTGGACACTTAACCGACTGAGCCACCCAGGTGCGCTGGATAGTCTGCATTTCTAATGAGCTCCCAGGTGAAATGATGTATCAGACAGCACACTTTAAGTAGCCTGGTTTTTAGAGGATTGCATGCTGTTCTCCTCTTAATCCTCACAGACTGTTAGATGTGACCTCCTTGGGCTGCTATGTGAATGCCCATTCCCAGACTGAATGAGCCTATGTCACCTTCTGCTCAGAGAAAATCCTGTATGTACTCCTTCAATTTGGAACAGAACCTTTTACATTGTGGTTTCACCAAGGGAGAGGCAAGCGCTACTAAAACGAATGCTTTACATTTTGTTTTAACTTACGATCTTAGTCTTTAGCAAGAAATGCATTGGTACCACATTTGAGGACTTACTCAGATACCAATATTGGCATATGCATGAGATTTTCATCTATATTCAGATTGTCTTTGTTAAGTGAATTATTTTACTTCAGAATATTTGCACTATTACCAATTATTATTCGTGACTTCGTTGCCAACAATTATATATGTATGTATACATATATATATATATATTTTTTTTTTCTCTCTCTTTCAGGGTTTGAACCTGAAAAGACTGGAGGCAGTACAAGGAGGGAGAGAGGTAAGAAAGTCTAGAGAGAGGGAGAGGAAGAAGAAAAAGTGGTTACAGTGTTGCAATGATGTGGTTGGTAATGGTGACTGATGATGATGATGATGGCGTATGGGGTGTGTGAGAGGAATTTTTTGTACATATATCCCATTCACTCTGGTCATATTTTACACATTTTTCTAAATGTATCCTTTGTGCTTGTTCCTCTGAAGCCTAAGAGAGTACTGATCTCTGATTAGCTAAGCATTGTTCCTGTTAAAATGGATTTTTATAGCAGCAAGACCCTCTAGATGGGAAGAAAAGCCTTTTAAACAAACATTACAGTGCAATATTTAAAATCCCTCACTGAGAATTAGCAGAATTCTAACAACGCAAACGTTGTATGACATCTGGGATTTTTTTACTCTCCTATCCAAGGCCACTGGCATACACTATCAACCTGGCATGCATTATAGATAGTGGAAAGTTGCTTTGGGAAGAACAACAACTTTAAAACTTTCTTTAATATTGTTACCCCAGATGCTTTATAAAGAGTGGAACTTTTAATAGTATCAAACATAATACTATATCACACACGTCATATATATTATGATTGCCTAACCTTGCAGACTTAACCTTGATTAAATTTCTTTCCATGCTAAATATGTGAATGCTGTACTTTGTGATTTGGGTTGGTGGGGATGGAGGGAGGGTGGAATATTAACATTTAATATTTTCTTTTTGCCCAAAAGGTAAGTTTATTTTTTAATGATATTTATATAATATTTTTTGGGAAAGTGAAGTTTTTTGTCTTACAAAAAAATAATAGTAAATATTACTCCCTCCCCATCTGTGGCTTCTCTTTTCTGTAAAAAGAGCTTTCTCTGTATTAAGTTACAGAGTATTTTCCCTTCTTTCTTTGCTGTTTTAAATTCCAGTTATGTGGTTCTTAGTATTTGGCATTTTAGATCCTAGTAAACTTGTTATTTAGGGACTCTTTCCTATTTATTTGCTATTTTCCATCCAGAATAATCTATTTCTTTTGAGAGGCACATAACTGGCTCACATTGGCAGGAGAGCTGGAGAAAGTGACATATAGATACATCTTTAGATATTTTTCATGTTGTAGGAAAGCAAAGTAATAAGTATATGGTCATTTGTAAGACAGACTGTGGGGGGGAAAAAAAAGTGTGTACCATGGGAGGAAGACCTCAGAGCCATATAGTTTCAGGAGGGTAACTGCTGTCATTCAGACATGACCAAAATGGATGCACTTAGAGAAAGAACTTCTCATCACCTCGTAAGTGAAAGTTTGCACCCAACCAGTGCTGCCACACTTTATCTCTGCTGATCCAATGCCTTTAAGGAAATCTGATTTGGAGTCACCCAGCTTCTCCCTGTTGCCTCCTAGTCCAATAACAACTATGTGTCCAAAGGAAACTTAAATCCATACACACAAATAATGGCATTGCTAAATGGTAGCAAAATTTTGCATTTCCTTATCAAGCTTTGGTGATTTCTCATGTTATTTTAAAAAGCCTTATGACTGATTTTTATTGAAAAGAGTTACTATTAAATTTTATTGCTTTTTTTTCATTTCTCTGATTTTATTTTTATTAGAAATGCACTCATGGGTAAAAGAACATGTTGATAATGTGTTTAAAATTTTTTTCTTAAAACTATGTTATGATTTGCATGAAAGCCAAAATTGTAATGACCTACAATTTAATACATACATCTGTATAGAGGGGACAACATGATTTGGGTCTTCCCCTTGAGGTTAGTGGAGTAGTTGTGAAGAAGGTAAGTTTATCAAATTGATGATAGCCCAGTATTCTCCTCTGGCACCTGACGCCACCAATCCAGAATATAAACTAAATGCTGACTATTAAATTCAAACAACCACTTTGCTTTATCTCTGTGCAGCACTGGATTACTTGAGCATACTTCTAATTAACCTAACAGTCACCTTAGTCTTCCCGTGTTTATAGAGCCCGATATATTCTGTGGTAAGAAACTTTATTTAGAAGAGTTATCAGACATTAGATGAAATATGCTGTGAAACTGTTCTGTGAAGTCTTAGTGGTAGGGTGATCTATAAACAGAGTCCAATGGCTAGGTTAAAAGTCTCCTGATCTGTCTTGTTTATGCAATGTGATATGTCTTACTGATTCCTATTTACTGTGCTATTATATGTGCCTTACAAAGATGTATAGTATGCTTCTGATTATGTTGAATTGAAATGTGTGGGTTTAGAAAATTCTTAAAGCATTCTTTTAGAATTCTTTATCCTAATGCTATTGTGATTGATGAAGATTTAATAGCAATGATTACTTCTTAAAATGAATTAATTCATCTTAGTTTAAATGACAGATACTCCCGCTAGGTGTTGATGGATATAATACTAAGGGCCTGTTACCAAATATTTATAAGAAGGTTTAAAAAGCGTTGTTTAAAATGCTCTATTTACTTATTTGAGATAATGACAATGTTAGAGCATGCATGGAAGATTGAAGCAGGCAGTAATATCCTATTTAGCTAAGTGGTAAATACTATTAAAAAGCTAATTACTAGATAGGAAGGCCAGATTTAAACACTACGTGCTGTATAAAAATATAAATTGCGAAGTGATTAAGATATAAATTACTTTTCCTGAGGAATGGAGACAGGTAGCACCTAAATCACTTGTATTACTGTGAAATATTTGAAAATAGAGATCAACTGTATTTTTAAAAGTTACATTCATATTTTTGCACATTTATACATGCATAATGTGTGTAACCTGAGAGGGCTAATCATAATAGATATTTAAAAAGGGAGATTAGTGGAATGCTGTACAAAATGTGATTATTTAACTGCTATTTCTACCTGATGGTAATGAACTTCCTGCCACCGGTAAGATCTTGTAACTCATAGAAAAACCTCGGTAAAAAGTCACTGGCTGTGACACACAGATAAATCAATGTGTCTCTTTTCTCCAGGAATTTCTGTTCTACCATACAGTGCTTTGCTGTTAAATGTAGATAAAATCAAGTTATTATCATCGGTTTTCTTAAAAGACTATATAACTTTGTTACTTCAAGTGATATTATGTATTCCAAGGTACAATTTTTGTTTGCTAACTATTAAGGATTGGTCTATGTGCATATGTGTATACACACTAATTTTTAGTGGCAAATTGTCTCTACTTCCATCCTACCTCAAAAATACTCAGTCATCCATATTCTGGATATCTTATATCACAAGCCTAAAGACACATAACATGTGACTTGATATCATGGATGAAGATAACTGATTATTATGGTTGTATATCTAAATCAGGGTTAAACATTTAATTTCAGACATTTTGCTGAGTGTGGTAAGCTAATATGAGAGACATAGACTTTTGGATTGTGACTGTGTTGTTCGAAGTAACAGAGATTCCAGAACCATAGAGGTGATGGAGATGAACACAAGTATGTAATGATCAAAGATCACTTGATATATATAATTTGATATATATAATTTCAGAGCTCAGATCTCCCAAAGTTATGACAGAATAAACAGAGATTATGTGCCATTCTTTACCTGGAATTCTGGAAGACAAGATTAATATTGATGTACCTGAAGATTTTGAATAAATAATTCTATACTCTTATAAAACAGATTATGAACACGCTTCTCAAACATCTGAAAAAAAAAATAACACTTTAGATAATTTCTATCATTCCTTAGGAATATGACCAAAATATACTATAGACCTATGCATCCATTTTCTAGAAAAAATTCCCTGCTGTGGGGTGAAAATATTTCAGTGGATTATATTTGGCCATGATATAAAAAAAATCCAGCTAGGGGATTGCAAAAAGCAGACAGATTCTGATAGACACATTGTTAGGAAAAAGTAGATATTTCAAATTATTAAAATAGCTGATTTATGAAGGTGTCATTCTCAAAAAAATCATGAGCATGTCTTGCAAACTACCTGTTTTATAGTCCAAAATGTTTCACTTTGGCTATTGAACTATGATATTCCCAATTCTCTATCTTGTTTTGTTTGTTTTGTGTTTGTTTTTGCCAAAAAACCATAATAGGAAATTATAGATACGTGAGCTTTCTAATACCTTAAGGAAACATAATTAGAGAACTTGAAAATGTAGATTGAAAATTAAATGTTTAGTTAAATGCTATTTACACAACCCTACTTTATATTTAAATACATTAATCATTTAAAATAATAATTTGAGGATTTTCTCTATTTATATAAGATGCACTTAAGCATATGATCTTTCTAAAAAATAATTATTTTATTTTAATAAATAGTGAATTTATGCCTTTTTCTAATATGTGGATAGACTGTATTGTTTTATCCCTTGAAAAATTACAAATTTCTACTTGAAGCTGAAAGTCAATTTTAAATTTGAGACTTAAAAGGGAGAAAATTCAAAGAATAAGATAAATGTTACTCCATAGTTCAAAATAATTTCTCTACCTGGAATATTAGCACAAGCATTATATCAAGTGGAACAAAATAAAAGTCACCTTTGATTTTTCTTTCTATATATAACTTAATTAGTATTAAGCGATGACCTTAGGTCTAGGTTATTGCTTAAGTTAGGAAAACTCAGTATTACTTCCTCCAGGTCCAGCAGGTCACTGGAGAGAATGTTTTAATGGAATAATAATAATAATAATAAAGGTAAATATGTTATCTCTAAGAATAGAACTAAACTTGAAGAGAGTGTATTGTTCTTGGAAATAAGAATAGCAAAAACTGTTGAAGTGCTATTGTTTCTTAAAATCTAATATTTTATGTCATTTTGAATTTATAGAAGATAACTATACTTCTTTTGTGGCTCTCTGCATCAAATAACAATCTTTACCAAGAACAGATCTTGATTACCAGTTTTCTTTATAAATTTTTCTGCAAACTTTCTTCATTTGCATGTTTTCTTTGTGTTCAATATGCAGAAGAGACTGAATGTTTCTACTTTTGTTCAACTTTACCTATCCCATTCTTGGTTGCTGTAGAGTTTTGTACAATAAGAAATTCTTTGATACCCTCAGTGATACAATGTTGGAAGGGAATTATATATTGGCTAATATTGTATTCTTTTTTGAGATATAAAAGCTGATGATAACTCTTCATTTTATAGCTAGAACTATGCAGTGGTTCAGTTTGCTGATGAGATGTAACTGGTTTACAGTTTGATTTTGAGATGAAGAGACCTATAAGGACTCAGTAAAAAATAAAATATTCACTTTTTTCCCCTTTTTAGAATTGACAGGCAATAAGGGAGGTGAGAGATCTTTGTGCTTATAAATTGATAAGAATTTAATTTAAAGAATTACACAAGACCCTAATAATTATTACTGTTTTAAAGGTGGTTGAGAAGACAAAATGAGTTAATACGTGCTAAGCTCTTTGAGCTGTGCCTTCCACGTAGGAAGTACCCAATAAATGGCAACAATTACTATTAATTTTTCATATTCTCTGATCTTCATCTTTTCTTCTGTCAGACACAGAGTGTCCTTGTTTTTGGAAGATTTTACTCTCTACATGAACTAGCCTACACCGTGAAAATCAAAGAGATTCAAGGCCTAACATGACACTTAAAGGATTTTATATTTCTGAATTGGTTCTGAGATAGCAAAATTTCAAATAGGACAACAAAATGTACTTGGAATCCATCATTGAACCTCAGAAATTCTTTTTTTTTTTTGAATCTGAGAATTCTTAATTTCCTTTTTATATCATAGATAACAGAAAAATGTATTTAACTTTTCCACTTAGCATTGTTTGCAGGGAGCAATGGATAAGGTCTATAAGTTTTCTAAGCTATTTTTCACATCCTCCCTATTTTCCGGGTGATCTTTAAATTGGAAGATCTCTTCCATGCTTATAGACCACTGACATTCCAAGAGACTGTCCAAAAGAAACTCGTTGATTAAGCATAACTAAGCTTATTAGATCCACTTCGGTAAGAAAGAACACATTCTTAGTAGTATCTCAGATGAGGAAAAAAATCCAAAAGAGGTGCACACCATTTAATTTTTATCCTCCTCCTTTTGGAAATATTTCATTATCTACATTAGATATTCCTTGACTATGCACATCGTGACAAAACAATATTTCCCAAGAGAAGCAGTAAAAAAAGTGGGAGGAGAGGAGAACAGTGAAAGGAAGCCAGCCTCAACAGACATGACATCCCTGTGGAAGGATGAAGGAGGACTTACATATAGGCAACCTACTACTTATAAACACAGAGACCCACACTAAATAATATTTACAACATGTTTGAACAATAATTTGAAGCACAGAGAATTCCGTCAAGCAGAAATCCAATAATTATGTTCTTGTCAAAGTTTCCCAAAATTGACTCTGTAATTTCAGATTGTACTGGATGGAATTATGCCAGTTAGAGACACATGCACATGAGTTTAAATATAAAGTAATGGGGAATTTGACCTAGAGGGCCAAATAGATTAAGAAGACCACATGAATATTTTACCGGGGCAACTTCCTGTCTTAAGAACCTGGCCTAAGCCCTGGTAGGGAACCTGATAAACTCTCTTGAAACTAAGTGGAACCAACAAAATTAAACTGAGGAAAGTCCTTATAAAATTTGGAAAGGGTACCCAAGAGGTAAAGTTTATCTAGAGGAAATTGGTATGTCAAAACCTTCTAAACTCATGAGTGCTTGTAGTTGGACCTCTTCTTATTGACTCAGAATGGAAACTCACGAAAAGAGACCACAGGTTGTGCCTGCTGTACATAGAAGGGCAGGTATTTTCATATAGGGCAAGAGCTTTCAATTTTAGTTAGATAACCACATGATTACTAAAAAATATTCTCATTTCTAGGAGGCAGAAACTCTGTGTTTGGGAGATTGACAAAAAGAACTTAAAGATTAGACCAGTGTAGGGGTTACCTCACTGTCGCTCTCAGAGAGCCCTCTGAAAGAGAGACTTCAATGGCCTCAAAGGATCATGTTTCAAGTACAGGAGCTTAAGTCAGGTTGCACAGGGATTTCAATGAGACCTCTTGTGTATCTCTGTAATTTTTGACTGTTGACCTAACAAAACACCACAAGGAAATAAACCTTTTGATCAAGCAAAACTAAGTTTATTAGATCTGCTGAAATTAAAAAGAACACTGCATTGACGAAGTTTTAGTAGGTCTGTAAATAGGAAAGTTAGGAGGATACAGAGAATGGGAAATGTGGAGGATAGTTAGACAGTAGTAAAGTCCATGCAGGATGATTTAAAGGCAAGTCTTGTGGGGTGTCTGGGTGGCTCAGTCAAACAACTGACTTTAGCTCAGGTCACGATCTCACGGTTTGTGGGTTCGAGCCCTACATCGGGCTCTTGTGCTGACAGCTCAGAGCCTGGAGCCTGCTTCAGATTCTGTGTCTCCCTCTCTCTCTGCCCCTCCCACACTTGTGCTCTTTCTCTCTCTCTCAAAAATAAATAAAATGTAAAAAAAATATTTAACAGCAAGTCTTGTAAAGCAGGTAATAGAGACTAGGCAGGATTTATGACATGATAGCTTTGTATTGATGTGTACAAAATAAATGAAGATTTTGACTTCAGAGTTCTTAAATGCATCATATTTTCTTTGCTTATCAGTCTGTTTTCAAAAATATTTGGAAATTTGTAAGGATTTTTAATTTAAAGTGGATTTTACAAAGAGATAAAGACTAAGAAGGATTACAGTAGAAGGATTTTGACTTTCAAATCATATAAATTTAGATATATTTTATAAGGAAGATATATTGTTTTTAGAATCAGTTAACTCTGGGAATGCCTTCAGTTAAAAAGATAAAAACAAATTATGGTTTTATTTCACTGTCTTATATGTTTCTTTGAAAGTACATTCTTAAAATCAGACATTTCTTTTTGCATTGTTGCTGCTTTTTGTGAATATACAGTTATTTCTTGACCTTTATCTGTGTCAGTTGATACAAAGGAAAATTTCTACTCCAGATGGTCTAATTAAGTCAGCCGGCTTTTATCAGAGATGTATTTATTCATATATAAATTAGGAGATCTCTTATGATTCCTTTCTTAATTACAAATAGAAGCCAATTGCCAACTCAAAAGTATACAGAAGAAAATGAACATTTAAAAAATATGCTTAATCATAACTTAGTAAGAGAATATCTTTTCTGTTTGGTTTTAGATTTTCATGTAGAACAAATAATCCCCATAGAAATGTTCAATTGTATTAAAATTCTGTAAGCCTACAGGAACATGTTGCTTCTCCTTCCTAAAGAACTTCACTGCCTTCCTTTTCTCTACTTGGAAATAGATCCCCAAATCTCTTACTATCTTTTGGTCATTCCTTCAGTTGAGGACAGTTATTTGACATTATGTCTAATTTCTGTTTATATCCTGTGCTGAAATCTGTCCCTTTAAGACGGTTCTCTGGACATGGATACTCAGCTTACTGGAATGGAGCAATCCTGTTCAGTTCCGTTGTTGTCCTTTAATTATATCACAGGACTTTCCTCAGTCCCTAATCAGTGATCATCACATTGTTACCTAGAATGTGATCTAAAACCTTTAAGTACAGTTACCTTATAATAAAATAATATATTTAGGATTCTTTAGCTTCTAAGAAACATTGTATTATTGAAATATTATATAAACAATTGTTTTAATTAGATTGAAATATAAAGATTAGAGAACTTCAGACTCATGAAAATAACAGTTGTGGTCAGAATAATAGCTTGAAATTCAATTGCGATGATGTACTATATCAGAGGCCACCATAGCGAAGTAGCACAGACCGGGTTGCTTTAACAATAGAAAATTTCTCACCTATCTAGAGTCAGAAGTCCAAGATCAGGGTGTTGACAGGTTTGGCTTCTTCTGGACTTCTCTCCTTGGCTTGCAAAGGGCATGGTCTTTCCTTATATGGTTTGTCCTCTGGGCATTCATATCCCCCACTGTTTTTTGTGTGTTCAAATTTCCTCTTATAAAGACACTAATCATATTGGTTTGGGTCAACCCTAATGACTTCATTTTACCTTAATTGCCTCTTTAATGGCCCTATCTTCACATTCTAGGGTACGTGGAGCTAAGGTTTCATCATATGAATTTTGGGGAGACACAATTCAGCTGATAACACACACTAAAAGTAATAGAATGGCACCAATCCATTTCCCTCAAAAGAGAAGTTTCCTTTCTGCCTTTCACTTATTTACTCAGGAGCATCTTTTCTCTTCAGTAACCTTGAAATTTGATTATATTCAAACTCCATCCATCAACAGTAAAAATAAAATAAAGTAAATAAAATAAAATAATACATGTGAACAATTCCTTATCTGCAATTCTAACATTAATCCCAAATGCTTTGAAACAGGTACTTCCCAAAGGGAAGTTCAACCTCATTCGGTGACCCAAACTGACCTGAACTAATATGAACCTATTTATATTACTTTTTTTTCCAACTTAGTTTGGACATTTATATGTTTGGCTACAAAAACATCTGTACATTTGTACAGGCTGCTGCTACAAACTCTACTTAAGATATTCAAAACCTATGGTATATGCTCTGTATTACGATTTTAAAATTGGGGCAATTCTGAATTACCAGATACATATGACCCTAAGAATTTTGAATAAGGAACCGTAGTTCTGTTGTAGTATACATTTTACTCTAAACCACTAGAACAATAGAGTCCTGTGTCTTCACCATAAAAAGCATTTGAATTAACTCAGTAAGTGCTTGTCCTGTGTTTACTAAGTACTTTCCATCGTTGTAAGCACTTTATACATATTCACTCATTTAATCCTCACAACAAACTTTTGAAATAACCACACTATTATTCTCATTTCAAAGAAGAAGAAAAATAAAAAAAAAATTAAATAACTTGCCAGAGACTTATAATTACTAAGTTGTGAGACTGGGGTTCAAACCTAGAAAATACAACTTCAGAGTAAAACTTCAACATAGCACCATGACTCAGGATGAGTAAAATGAAAGATTTACCACAACTGGATATTTTGACTCCTGGGATTCCTCAGGAAAATTATCTAATTTTTACTCTGTAAACATTCATGTTGTCTCTCTCTCATTTCCTCTTTCCCCCTCTATCTTCTTGCCCATCTATTGATTGCATATCAAAATCATCTCATCCAAGACTGTGACCACAGCTACAATTTTGTCCTGGTTAGGGACTGATTAACCACAAAGAATAGAAATCTATTTAAAATTTATGTTAATTTAATAGTGGCAGGTGCATCTTTGCAGAGAATATTCTGGATTGTTTGGAAAATGAACAATCAGTTCTTTTTCTCTATTTCTTTATTCTCTAATTCTGTCATTTTTCTGTCTTTGTAAACTATAGCTTCTTCACTCTTTTAACATATACTTTGTACCCCCCCTCCCACCATTGACTACCTGCAAATGATGATCTCAGCTATCTACTTTACAGCTGGACAATCACTTCTAATTATAGACAATGTGGTGTGATTTCCCCCAACTCATTCATATGCTTCAGTCAAATAAATGCACTTAGCAACAGGAACTAGGATAAGAAAAAAATGATGTTTTTTTTCTTTCTCTTTATTTCTTTTTTTCTTTTATGATGTTCAAATGATAAAACACCATTTCACTCGTCCTGTTAGTTTATCACTGATGATAAACTCATGATCTGGATGTTCTCTTTAAGACCGTTCTGATAAGGGAAGATATACTGTAAGTGGCTCTTTTGGAATGGAGGGTGAGGCACTGTTTTCTCTTTCTTTTATTATTTTCACATCAATAAGAGTTGGGTTAGGAAAATACAAATGTATCTGAAACAGGCAGCCTGTGTCACTTTCTGCTTGACTGGGGTTGTCCTCTTAATTACGTCCAGATAATTATTGCAAAATTAACTTTTCAATTGTCCCTCTCTCTGACTCTATTATATCTGGAGTGGGGTGCATTTGTGGGGGGGTATTATCTTTCACTGATTAAAAACAATATGTCCTATAAAGGGAGATATATAGTTGAAATGTAACTACATTGAAGCAGTTTTCTATCCAGATGCTATCAATCCAATGTATATCTGATCCATTGTATTTCTTAAACCAAATTATTGCTGATACGTGAATGTTGAACATTAGGATGACCTATACTTCTCTTTTGTAAGAGAGAATTCACAGTACACTTGCTCGTTCATTTCTGCATGGCATCATAGACATTTACAAATAGGACCTAGAGGAATATTCTCTAAAACAGTTGCGAGAAAATAAAGGCTTATGGGAATTTGTATTCTTATTTGTAAGTACTCAAAAATGTTAGATTCAAAATGAGTAAATTAATAATATTTAGAACTTTTAAACCAAATCATGAGTATTGTCCTATGCTTGCCCATGTAAAAATTACTTGAAATTAGATTTATTTAATATTATAGCAGTCTGAATTTTAGAAATGAGACACATTTGTTGAAGCACATGTAATCAATTTTAACATTCTGTGCATACTATGTATAACCATTTGGCTACCTTTTACCAAAAATGGAAAAATGGTTTATTTTGTCTTTCTTGCTTCCAATTGCAACCTATTAAAGATGTTGTTGCTTTCTCCTCTAGCAAGTTATATTTAATAATGTATTTGCTCTAGTTTACTTTCTGGAAGTAAAGGTAACAAAGAATACTGAGAATAAGTAGTACCTAGTACAAAAATGCCAAAAGTGGACAGAGTTCGGAAGTTTCAGGGAGAGCAAACAGTCTTCCAATTTGCCTTGCAAAAGATATTACTAATCTTAGCAAACAACTTTTGATGAAATAAAGTGAGTGATAGCCATGTTGAAAATAGTTCAAGACTTGGCAACAAGAAAATGAATGTGAAAACCATATGGAAGAATCTGGAAAGTGAAGAGAATTGACAAGAACAAAGAGGTGCTACCTGGAGAACATAGCAACTTCAACACTCATTTCTGAAGAATAGAGTGCTTTATAGATGGTTTTGTGTAGAACATAGACAAAGCGAGGTCAAAGAAAACTGCAAACGATTTAGGTGTTAATGGAGCTTCAATAGGATCATAATACAATTTGTATGAATTTTATATATGTTTTGTAGACAAAAGACATCTGTGGCACACAAATTCATTAAATTTTCCCTAATCAAGAAATGACTGTGTAATAAGAGGCAGCATAGGATAGTTGGCTTTTTCGAATTTATTTATTATTTTGAGAGAGAGAGAGAGAGAGAGAGAGAGAGAGAGAGAAAGCAGGAGAGGGACAGAGAGAGAGGGAGACAGAGAATCACAAGCAGGGGCTTAATGTGAAGCTTGAACTCATGGACCAAGAGATGATGACCAGAGCTGAAATCAAGAGTTGGGCTTTTAACTGAGCTACCCAGGTGCCCTAGTAGGCTTTTTAGAGAACACATATGTTACAGCTTCCAATTCCAGTTATGTCCTTTGCTGAGCAATATGATGTTGAGCAAGTTGCATAACCTTTCTGTACCTCAGTTTCTTCATTTTAAAATTAAAATTTGTACCTTACCCCATGGAATTGTTATAAATAGATTGAGATTGATATTGCATATGAAAAATAATGGTCTCAAGGTCTCAATGTCTATAAAAATATTCAATATGGAAGTTTTTAATACTGTTATTATTTGTTATTATTACTGTTACTTTGAATTAATAAAGATAGTAGACATTCCACTCTCTGAGAATAAAGCCTCTTAACTCAGCACCACATCTCAGATGGAATGTTTTTCAAGGAAGAACTTTTCAGGGATTCCTACTTGCAAAAATTATACTCGATACATAATTCTATACCTGGTTATCTTATGTTTATCTTACTACATCCTGAGTCTTTATTTGTCTCCCTACCAGGCTTTCAGGTAGACAGAGTTCCTCTCAAACAGGTTATTATTCACCTTGCACTCACAAAACCTTGTGTCATTCCTGGGATATAGTAAAGCAGCAAATAAATATTTGTTGAGCTGAATATTGTTCCTTTTTGGAATCACTGAGAGTTGGGTTTAAAATATCTATGCCAGTTCCTTTTTATATTGATCACTCATTTATTCCTTTCCCCTTTCATGTAGTTAATTTATATATTTTGGTTTCATTAATAAATATTAAAGTAAACTTAGTAAGTATATTTAATTTTATTTATTCCATTATTTCCTACCTAAGTAAATAAATGCTGATAATGGTTGATCATAATTTAAGTGAATCTGAGGTATAAAAATATGAAATTGTGAGAAAAATAAATATTTATGTAGCCTCAATTGTGGGAAAAATTTTAATATAATTTATATTTTTTTTAACTTGTTAAGTTTCATAATTTCAAAGCTGTTGATTCAAGTGAGGTTTAACGTATATTTATGCTCAGAGAGCCTGGGTGGCTCCGTCGGTTAAGCGTCTGAGTTTGGCTCAGGTCATGATCTCACGGTTCATGGGTTTGAGCCCTGTGTCCAACTCTGTGCTGGCAGCTCAGAGCCTGGAAGCTGCTTCAGATTCCATGTCTCCCTGTCTCTCTGCCCCTCTCCCACTGGTGCTCTGTCTCTCTCTCAAAAATAAATAAACATTAAAAAAATAAAGTATGTTTATGCTCTTGTATAATTCAGGTGGTTAAATTATCCATTATCCTTTATCAGGATTCCATTATGCAAGGTCTTCAGGCACTCATGATATTCATCTAATATGACCACCCTCTAAACTGCAAATCCCTTTTGTACAAATAAGGCTGATTCAGGTGCAGAGAAGATTAACTGATTGTCAAAAGTTGAACAACACATGTTAATTCAGTGCGTAGATTTTGAAATGATGTAGTTAAGTGGTATTTAAACTAATCTGTAATAATTAAGAAAGGATGCTCTTTAAAATACCACATGAAGCGATATATGAATATGAAGACCAAGAGACTAAGATAAACATAGAGAAAATATTAGTCTTGGGGCAATAAAATTAATTGACAGAATAGGCATTTTTAAAATAAGTTTAACTAACATGATAAGAGATTAAAAAGTAAGAGAAGAATGTGCATTTTAAAAATAAAATAGAGTTTATATATATTTCAGGAAGCCATAAATTAGTACGTATTAACTGACAAAATAGCACGGATAAGTCTTCTTTTCAGCCTGACAGCACTGTGAGTGTAGATTAATACCCTAAATTTGTGAGGTAGTCTGTAATAGAAAAACATTACATCTACTGGGCTCTTTTCCCAGAAAATCAGTGAAGCAAGAAATACATGTATCAGGATAGAGGAAAAAAGAGGGGAAAAAGATGACAATAAAGCAAAAAAAAAAAAAAATGGAAAGAAAAGTAGATGACCAAATTTAATGGAAATAAGAAGAAAAGCTGTACATTTTATATGCAGTCAAATAAAATTTCCCCTTCAACCTAGGAAGGACTACACTCAAAGCATAAACCAGAGTTTTCAGTTATGAGAGGAAAATTCAAATACAACTTATTTCATGGAACTGTGGGAAAAGAACTTTATAGCTGTGCTTTTAAACCTTAAATTGAGCTTAAATGTATTTTGAAGGTTGTGTTCTGGGATAGCTGAAATAACTCCTATCACCAACCTACTTCCAAATCCAATTGAGGGGTCTAAGCACGTGTCTATAACTTACTAAAGGATTGTTATGAAAAAATTAAGAGTGAGTCCAGTTCCTATTTGGGGCTTACTTACTAAATTATGATATTCCCTAAAGTCCTGATCCTGTCTCTTAGCCCTTCCTCTTGACACATTTTTCCTGAGTGACCATATTCACTCTAGTGCCTGTAACATGGGCTATTTGCAGATGGCTCCTATGTCTCTCCAGCCCAGGTCTTTCTCCAGACCTGTGTGTCAGTTCACTTATTGGACATTTCTACCTAAATACTCTTTGCATTTTATAGATATGTACAAGGGCAGTGAATTCATAATTGTCATTATCTTCGTTCTTCCCTCCTTCATAAACTAATTGCCTCTGCTCTGTTTTCTGTGTCATTTAATGACATTATTAACAATCACCCATCCCAGAAAACATAGAACCTTTCTCCCTAATGTCCCACATCCTCAAGGTCATTATTCAGTCTCCACTCTACTTCAAATATCTCTCTCTGTTACATTTTCTCATATCTACCCCATTTGCACTAAAAGAATTTGGATCTTCATCACCTCTCAGGGGAAATAGTTTAATAACCTCTTAACTGGTTCTCCAGCTTCTGTGTTCTTCCATATCCAATTTATGCTCCACACTGTTGCCTGAATATAATTATGAGATTTCCTCACTAAATAATGTTACTATCTTTCTGTCACACAATGATAAGGGCTAACCTCTTTAGCACATCAACCAAGACCTTAGCCTTAACTCTTCTCCAAATTCCCACAATTTCTTCTTCATTTCAAATATGAGGGGGTTTTATTCATTCTTTAAGACCCAATACAAATGGAGTCTCCTTTAGCAAACTGAGTTACCCATTCTGTAGTATATTTGTATTTTTTCTTATTGCTACTGTAGAAATAATTACATTTTTATAGTAATTGGCTAACATGTGCCTGATATGCTAAAGCCAGAGCTTCTATACAGTAGGTGTTGTGTCTTTTACATATTTCAATCCTCAGAACTTGACTTGAGAACCTAGAACACAGGAGATATTTAATAAACATTTGCTGATGGAACGAATGCATGATGTGTTGGTAGGCTCTGAGTTACAGGGGTGACCTTACTGAATTTTGCAAGAATTACCACTAGATGTCACTAGCACATTTCCAATAGCAGCATCTGAGGCAAGGAGAGATAACATTTACTGAGCACCTACTATGTGGCAGTGCCTTTCTAACAATGTTTCGAAATAGGTGTTTTCATCACAAGTCTACCTTGGAGACAGATGCTTAGAATGATTAATAGAGTACACAGCTAGTATTAGGTAGAGATGGGATTAAAATTTACAACTGTCTGCTTTTAAAACCCATGGTTTTCTCACAGTGGCAGCCACATAGTTTCTTTTCTGATGATTGAGCCTATGGCCTCCAAGTGATGAATAGTGTACCTCATCCTTTATATATTCAATAAATTAAATATATATTCCATAAATTAAATATAATTAATAAATTATATATAATTATGATTATATTAAATAATTAAATATAATTTATTAAATATAATTCAATAAATTAAATATATATTCAATAAATTAAATCCTTATTGAAAAATTAAGTTAACATTGGGCTAGACACTTTTTAAGACGCTTCAAGTTAAAAGTCAGTGACTTTGCTTCTCTAATAAGCTTATAAAACAATCATTCAAAAAAATCCTTTTTTTAATCAAACATAAGGATATAGGTTTTGAACAGGTATAGGTAGATTTCTAATACATTACTATTTTTCCAGTTAGCATTTCAAAATTGCTATCTACTCTATAAAACTTGATGTCTAATTTTAGTTCAATAGAAAGAACAGAAAAAATATTATTTGTGATTTGTATCATTCCTTGTTTAGTTTCCAGCAAAATTCAATGGTCCCTTCCCTATTAACTACATTATTAAGTCTTGCCATCTATGGTATTTCACCATTTCGGCCCAAAATCTGTTAGAAATTATTTTAATAGTTACATAGTTCTAAATTTAATTAGGTATCAGATTAGCATAACACTAGCATTATGTATGCCCAATAATATTTGATTTTCTTGTTGTTATATCCAGTGTTCAATATTTTCTTCTAATCATTAATACCATGCTAAGGAAAGGTGCATGTAACTGTATGTATGGGTATGTATGTATTTAAAAGTGCAAATTTAGAAAATGTTAATTAACAATATATCTGTTTTTCTTCTCATTTTTAGTAATCTGTCTATGGCAGAAATGACAATTGCAGTTATAGAGAATGATCTTAAAGTTTCTTTTAAACTGTATAACTTCATAGGAAACTGAAGCACTGAATGGAAAATAAACTTTTATGGATAAATACCTTTTTATACATCTCCAAAGAATGCCTTCTGTTTCTACGACAAAGGCTTCATTTATAATTATATTCCAGTGCTCTGTTTTGCATAATATCCAACTTGCAGCTTTCTCATTGATATATGTGTCAGATTATGTCATTTTGAAGATGAGTGTTATGATCAACTCTTCCCAATAGATTTTTTTGTAGATGTTTTCTGTAGTGAAATTCAGGTAAATTGTTCAAATTTAGAAACTTTGATAGTATAGCCTCATTTCCTCCATGGGCAGTCTAGGTAAGGAAAATATGCTTTAGGATTCCCAGTGAATGTGCCAGTCAGTGTTTAAAGATAACTAAAATTTCCTTCTTCAAAAGAGATGGGAAGAAGTCAATTATTGAACTTGCAATCTGCAGTTTTGATATTCATGTATAAAAGGGGGCAGATGTTCTTTTCTGCTAAATCATTCCCATAATACACTTACCCTGTATTCAGAGATGAATATGCTTACTGCCAAGCCTTGGCTGAAAGTTTCAGGGAAACACTGATTAAACTCCATTGGAGAACAAAGTAGAGAAGAAAATTAGCCATTCAAAATGTAGTGTTATGCTTTCCACCTTTTCTTAGCCTCTCCCCTCCTACAAACTATCTCTGATTCATGCTAGTAAGCTTAAAATGAACCATTATTTTAAATGTATTTTCAGGCAATCATAATTTATATATACTTAATATAATGGCCAGTATCAAATCCCTCAGAACATTCATTTTTCACTCATATTTATACAATTTGCATAGCCTCTAACTATATTTTTTGAGATGTTAAAAAGAGAATAAAATAATAGTTAATGAACAGATGCAAAATACAATTTGTTTAGTAAAACAAAATGATTTGTTAAGTCAGTTTTTCAAACTGGAGGTAACTAGATGGCTGACTAATAAGTCATTTGAACTGAATATGTATAAATAAAAAATGACAAATTTATGAATATTAACTATGAAACCGTAGATTAATAGGACTATCTTCAAAATTTATAGAGATAAATGGATTAATGAGTTAGTTGGTATATGGTGGGCAGGTAGGAAGATGAATAAATTTGTTTATATATGAGGTATATTGTGTAATTTATATTTATAAATGTGTGTATAGCATGTTTTTAAAAATAATTTTGAATTAGCATAAGATAAAAAATTAATTAAGAGGATATACTAGGGACTGGGAAAGTTCAGAAAAATAGAGAATTTCCAAACTTAGTCTTATTTTAAATTGTTTTCACCTCCATAATTTTAAAGATAATAAAGCTGACTTGTACAACTGAACTGACATGATGCCTAAGGTAGTTTAAATTTGGCTTTAATATAAGGGATATTAATTATAAGAAATATATTGAAATGGAGGAAAGTTTTTACATTACTTACTAACAATTTGTATCATAATGATTTGCATATGATATTCCAGGTTCAATGGAAATGCCAGTTTTCATCCATTAATTCAGTATTTACTAAATTCTTGCTATAATCAAAGAACTCTATTTGAGTTAAATAAATTTTTGAGCAGGATATGTGCCCACATGAAGTACAGTAGAAACAAAATTTGGCTTTAATTTATGAGGTAAGAGCCTGAGGCACACCCTTCTGAGGAGACAGAGTTCCACTATGTAATTATCTACTTATTCTTACATCAACATATGATGATGGTGTGTCAAGTCATCCTTCATAGTAACCCTGCCCTCGCTGTCTAATTCCAGGTTATTTGAAAGGAAGAAACAAAGGTGATTTCGTGGTTTTAGGTCTAACAGGGCGAACCAACTATGTGGCAAATGTAAGGAAGCTCAGAGGAAAGCTAAACTATGGGAGGGTAGTTTAGTTTTATACTTCAAAAAACTTTTTTTTTCAGTTTATTCATTTTTGAGAGACAGACAGAGTGTGAGTGGAGGAGGGGTAGAGAGAGAGGGAGACAGAATCTGAAGCAGGCTCCAGGCTCTGCGCTGTCAGCAGCTGGAATCCATGAACTGCAAGATCATGACCTGAGCTGATGAACCTAATGAGTCATCCAGGCACCCCTAAACCTTTTTTATTAAAGATAAAGTGAGCACTTGTGAAAATACTCACCGCTTAGTTCAAGATATTCCTATCTGTAAGGAGATAGAATAATTTGGGGGACAATGTTAGAAGTCATCTTCAGTCTGTGGGGATAATTGAATCCAGAAAGGAAATTTAGATCTTTAAAGTGTAGAGAAAAATAATAATCACTAGGGATAGAGCTCCGACTATATTTACACCTCTGGGATGATTAGGGAGAGAAACCTGAGGTAGAGATAGAAAAATAATAGCCAGAAACAAAATAAAACCAGGATGGTGTAGCAATCAGGGGAAGAGTTTGAAGAGGAGAGAATGAGTACCTTAAAAATATGTTTGCTTTTGTGTATTCTAGATAGGTAAATCTCTCTCTCCTTCCCTCCCTGTCCCTCTATCCTCCCTTCCTCCCTATAAATTCTGACTTGGAAAAGAGCCATTCAAAAATGGGTGTTTAATAAAAGTGTTGATGTTGTAATTTGAATATTTGGGCTTCTTAATTAAATTCTACATATTAGAATATAAGGTGTTTGCTAACATCTTTTGTCCTCCTGTGGAGACTTTAAACATCCTTCCCCACCCCGCCTCCCACTGGAGATTTATATTATCATCTAGCTCTGTAATGCAAATTATTACCTGTAAACTTTTCCTGCTATTACCAATTTGATGCTTGGTTTCACGATGGCAAAATAATAATGAAAAATGAATTATTTTTGTTTCTAGTCCACATTCCCGAATATTAGTAACATTACTAATATAGATCAAAAGATTTTTCAATATCCTGACACTTTCAAAGGAATCTCCCATTAAGAATCTATCTGCTTTGTCAGCTGATGAAGTTGTTAGCTAAGAGAAAAGTGTTCCATATTTTCTCCTTTTTATAGCAGAAGGGTATGGCTATTAATTCATTTTATTATTTAATGACAGGTGACACAGAATATGAATAAACTGTGATATTTCACTTGGGTTATGTGCTAAATCTCCATTAATTGAATGAAAAGTTCTTTCCCTGGTTTTCAGAATATGCATTATTTAATCTTAGTATGCGATCATAAATAATGGATTTTGAGCTAAAGTATAATTACTTATTTATTTAACTTTTAGATGAATTTACACAATGTTAAAAATAATCTTTACTTTAAAAAGGAGAGCATTTTTAAGTGGTTAAGTTATGCTAGTAATATAATTACTTTGAATTATTGAGAAAATTTTATAGTATCTATTTACTTTTTAATATCTTCTCCCCCAAAGCTATCACTTGAGTTAGATACTTTAAAAATTTTGTTTTAACTTTCTGGGCACAATAAGTTCTCTCAAGAAACTGTGGGCAGTTCATTTTTAGGTCACAAAACTAACATCTAGAGGAGATCAAAGTAACTGAATGAATAATCAAACTTTTTTCCCCATTTTGTACTTTGTAACAGAATCCACAAGTGTTTTACTTTCTCTTGGACTCTTTTAGGATAGACATTATGTTTATATTGTATCTGGTAGAAGCAGGTATATTTGAACTTTGACATGTTTCCAACCTTACTTTTAGCTAAAACTAAAATAAATGTGTAATTGTTTCTGCCCGATATTTATTTAGTGCTATAATAAAAAGCACTCTTTACTTTTTTTATTCTTAGCTTTTTATAATTTCATGTATTCTTGATTTTGTTTTTATTTTTTTGGTCACTCATGTAAAAATGGAGTATCCTGTCTTCTCAAAACGACTGGAGAGACTTATTTTGGAAAATAATTCAGACTACCCCACCTAAAATAATTCCTATTATTTTCTGTGTAATTTATTCCCATATTAAACATATATTAACTATATTCTATATAATATATTCCTATGTGATATATTAAAATATATTGAAAATTTGAAGTTATTTTGTGACATTTTAAGGACATATCCCATTTTGGCATTTGGAATGGAATTTGGATCTGACGTACTATTCCTGATTCAGGAATATATGCATGTCTTTAAACCTTATTATAACACATTATCCTGATTGGCTAAGATGTGAATTCAAAAGTCAGAAGTAAATACTAACAAGTCCCTGGAAACTAACACCGAGTCTTAACTTGATTTCTATCAACTTTGCAGACTTGTAGTTATAGAAAATTATTGACCAAATTTAAGATAGTTTACTATTGACACTCATTTGTTGAGCTTAGCAGGTATGTAATTGAAGGTATGTAATTCATTATTAGTGTATAATATATTTCAGTAATTTTATTTTTTAGACTCTTCCATATAGTTTGCTGCTTCAATAATGTATAATTTGAAAAACAATATGCATACATCAAGCATGTTTTCTCTCATTTTAATATGATTCTCAGAAGAATCCTATTTTTAAAATGACACAGCCAAAACTAGAAGGAGAAACCCTATCAAATATAATCTGAAGCAAGTGAAAACTACAACCCATCACCGTGTAAATATGAGTCAAAATCTTTTGGGAGAGTTTCTTGCTTTTTTATTCCAAAGAGATAACCATACATTTAACTCATTACCAGGAAGGTCAAAGGTGAATAATATTATTTTCTATGTGTCTGACTTAGCACATATGTTATGAAAAAGAGCAACAATGAAGACCCGACCACATTATTTTTCTGTCCTGAAGGCACACAGTCACCAAATACAGGCCTGATCTGGACACGTGAGAAAATTTTAACTTAAAGGAATACAGTAGGATTTTAGTATTGATTGCCATCTTACAAGGGACAATCTTAATTTTTAAGTAAAGTTTGTTATTTTAAGACTTTATCCAAACGTGAGCAAAAATTCATGAGACCTGGCTAAACTCTCATACAAGGCAGGCAACTTCTCCACTGAATAAATATTGGAAAGAGAGTAGGATCAAATTATAGTTGGGCCTTTATTATGACATAATTATGCTTGTTCAATGCTATCTTTTTAGTAAAAGCAAGTATATTTTATTTCAGCTATTTTACTGTATCTATGCCAATGAATATATCCATGGATTTTATGGACAAATTGATTTTCTTTCAAATAGCATAGTTTTCATTAAATATTTCATTTTGTCTCATTACTTACTTTGCAGTTTGATTAGATTCATTACAGCACTGCTACTTAAAAATATTTTTTATCCAAAGAATTACTCATAAGAAAAAATACAAAAGAATTGTAAAATATTTACCAAAATACCTTAATTCTTTATTGTAATCTAAATGTTTCTCTAGGAATTAGAACTTTGCAGAAATGAGTGTAGTCATTTTACTAATAAATAGAGGAAGTTATTTAACATAAAATGAGACATTCATCTTTGTATTGCAGAGATGAAGACATTTAAAAAGTCTCATGTTATAGCATAAAGGCAGGAAGCCTAGAGTCTGACACAAAGTCTGGCATAAGACTAGGCAACCACTAAATATTTCTTCATAATCTTGACTTTGACTCTGGGCAACTTGCTTAATCTCTCAGTGACTCATTTTTCTTATCACTAAATGTATTTGTGTAACATTCTTTCTTTCAGAATAACCATACAGTATCCTTAGTTCTATTCCTTTGCAGTTGCTTTTGTGTTAGTTGAAGGGAGTTAATATTCAGGTGTTTAATTTTGTCACTACACAGTTTACAAAAGGAAAATACCTTCGACTCTGCTGTATGTAACTGAGACAGATTTATGTGTTTATGAAATTAAAGTCAGTGTTTTGGAGCTAACATTGATATAGTGTCAACCTAATTTAATTAAACCCAGAACTAGTGTGCTGGCTTTTGTTTATCTAATTATATGCCATTCTAAAGAGTTCATATTCACTGCGGGCAGAACACACTGGCAGATTAAGTGCAATAATAGAACTGCTTTGTCTGATGGTGTCCATCTGTTCCATGACTCCTATGATTTTCATTCCTGGAATATTATACTAAAATACAATATCGATAGTACTCTAAAGTTAAGACATCTTTTTTCTGATGCACACATTATATACTAATTGTTAATGCATTTTCCTTTCTAAATGTTATTAAACTGTAATAGAGTATGACTGTCTTCAAAAAGTTCAGATATTGTCATCAATCCTCTTCAGAAGAGAGATGCATCTACGCAACTGAAAATACAATACAAATGTAACTATACGAAACCCTACGTTGTTTAAAAAATGATGCATATTTTTCCTATAAGACTCATCCTACTGAATTGAATACAGCATTTCTCATACCTACACGTCTTTACACAGTCAGCTATTATTCTGCCCAAAATGCAGTCCATTTGTCCTCTCCACCTCATCAGCATTTCCCACCGGGCTGACTCTGAGGAATACTTTAAGGTTGACACAAGCATCACCATCTCCCTCTTCCCATTTCAGATTGACCTCGCTGCTGCTCATCTGTGCTCCCAATCCATTATACTCTTGTCTCAATCATGTACTACACTATATAAAAATACCTGATTTAGCGAATTATATTTTCGTAATTTGACAAACTCTTTCAGGGCAGGACCCGTGTCTCATTCATTTTTATACCTTAGCACTTACAACAATCTTTGCCTTAGTAGTAGACTCTCTTTTAATGTGTGTGAAAGGATGAACAAATGAATCAGCAAAGATTTTCGTGATTGGTTCATCAAGTCTCAGTAGCCACATTTGGGAAATATCGCATGAACTTTAGCATGGTGAGCTGAGAGTCAAAGTCTCTCCTAGATGGATTTAACTTTTATGACATCAAAATTTGATCCATTTTAAACCTTTTCGCTCACTTAACTTGAAAAAGAACACAGCCTTCTTTTATGATTTAACCTAATTCTGTTATCTTCCTTTGAGCTACTTTTCTCTACATGCTACTTGTTTTAAAGGGAAAGCAAAGTTAATATGTTTTTAAAACTTCATGAAAAGTAAGTCCTAACTGAATTGAAAATACAAATAGAAATATTCTATTTGAGCTAAATTCTCGCTCAAATAGACTTAAATTTTATTTATTTTATATTTTAAAACTATTACAAAGGATTAAACTTTACTTCTAGCTCAATTAATATATTGAATTAGTACCTATGTTTTTGAAATGTACACATTTATTATACACTTAAATTAGTACAAGTTTTAAAAAATGCATTGCATCAAGAATTATTAAATAATTAATACTTATTTTATATAAGTAATACATACTTATATTTTAATTTCTATATAATTTGCATGAAACATCATGTGTAATAATATATACCTGGGGGGAAAAAAACCTCATTAAAACTAGTTTATATATGGAAGCTTGCTTTGCAATAAAATCCAACATTATTCCTGCTAAAAAAAATATCTTGGCAATTTTATTGTTATTAGTGTTATAAATATTACATATCAGGAGTTCTTATAGTAAAAAGTGTTATGTATGCAGCATTACAGGTCCATACACACCCTGCAATGAAAATATATAGTATATGAACATTCATGTTTGTACAGCAAATTAAAAAGTACCTGGCTAATGAGAGGATTTTTTGCGTTAGAATCTATTTCATGCCTAACTCACTTCCATAGTGCCTTTACTTAAATTTAAGAAAAATGTCTTACACAAAAATTTCAGAAATTCATCTATTATATCATACAGATATATCATTATACATAGCCAAGGGGATTCATCCAGAATGAAATTATTTTATAGCTTACAAATAAATACAAATTAGAAGAATAGAATGTATTTTCAGTCATAACCTAAAGAAATGAAAACTTCTGCACATAATTGTAAAATTAAGCTACATGTGTTGTTTTTTTTTAAAGTCTACTTAATCAGACATGAGAATTAGCTCTTTTTAAAACATATTTTAATTTCAGAGTTCCGATAAATCACAGGAAAGTCTTAATTGAAGCCTGGAAAATATCAAGTGTATCTTCTCCTTTCAAAACAATTTGGTTTCATGTAAATTTTAGATGGTGGATAGACTGTGAAGGTATATTCCAATATCAGGCCCTTGATATCTACCTATTTATTTTGATCATAGGAAGAAAAAAATATGGATAAATTAGAGTTAGATCTATACCTGTTTTTCTATCTAAAAATATAACTTCCATATATAATGTTTTAAAACTCCATTTTTCTAATAAGAAAAACCATGCAAGTGTATTGTCATGTTAGGAAATACGAATAAGCAAAATGAATACAGCAAATATTCCTGTAAACTTCAACATCTGAAAAGCCTCTGTTAACCCTCCTAAACAAGTAGGAGGCTGCTTCGCTTTCTGTTTTCCCTTTTTTACTTACACAAGAAAATTTAGAAGATGAAATATACCAAACCCCTAACACCACACGAGCAATTTAATTACTGTCCATTACATTATTTTCCTATTTCTCAAATGTCTACGTTTGCAGTAATAGCCCCCAATATTGTATTTTTATATTTTACAATGATAAGAATTTCTAAGCACTTGTCAGTTTCCACATTAAATTAGCAAAAATACTTCAGTAGCTATTACCATAAAATACCTGAGATAATCATAGACGAAAAATAGGAAAAGTTTGAAAGCGTGAGATCATATGGCTCTAAGATAAAATGGAATATATGCCATTGTATTTATTAGGAGATAGTCATAATTTAGAATGATATAGTACCCTTAGTTATATCATATAATGAGTTATAAACTAAATAAGATGAGAATGGAAATTTTTAGATGAGTTTTATTGAAGAACGGCTGAAACAATTGAGATTAGATCAACTATTCTGTCACAGGTTTGGGATTATCAGATATGCTTTACCAATTTACAAACTATGTAACACTGAATACTTCACAACAAAGTACGTGACACCAATATGGATGCTTGTAAAGTAAAAAAATAAATAAATAAACCTAAGATTGAAGATATAGTGCCTGCATACAAAAACTTGAAGTGGACATGATAGGTTTTTCAGGATATATTTTTGTTGTCACTCAGGAGTAAAACAGAGTCAGGAAAGCAGGAATGTCTAGGAAGATGCCTTGTGACAAAGACAATTTATCCTCAGTTTGGAAACAGCTCTTTGTAATTGACTCAGTCCTTGCTCTGCCATCATCCCCTGGATACCAACAAGTTGAACCATGTGTCACCTCATATAAAGTACAATCAGAGGGATGTGGTTGGCCAAAAAGCTACAGTGGTTTCAAATCAGAATCCGCAAATAATCCACAAATCCCTATGATTTCACTCTGAAATTACCAAGGGCAACGTATGGATAAAATAAGTCCAGGCAATATATGAGATAGAATTGAGAAATCCTGAAAAATATGATTTCAGTCATTTCTATTCAGGAGACTATGCTTCTTTTTCAAAACAGGTTCCTGTAACCATCCTGACCATGTGCCAAATAATCGGCCTCCCCTCGTTTGTCATTCTGCTGCAGGTGCATTTCCTCAGAAAGGCCATGAGCTTAAGTATTATCATTCACACAGAGATCAATTTCTTCTGACAGCAAAGTGTTGCAGGCACAAATTTGCATTTGCCATGTGGTAATTTAAAAAATTCTACAAATTGGAGATTTTGAGTGCCCCTGCTACTTCTTTTCCTACCATTTATGCTTCTTGCTCCTAAAAACAAACAAATAAACCGAAAAAAAAAACTTTGCTCAATTCTTTTATTATTACACATTATAGTTATATTTATTTTGTAAAATTTTTTGAGGTTTATAAAATATTTCCCAACTCAAGTTGAGTTCTGCCTCATGAGTGATGACCAAGGATGTACTGACTGGTCATGGTTAATCAAAGAATTAGACAAATGTATTTGGTTCATTCAAGCAAATAGTTATTGCATACCTACTAGGTATAAGGTATTGTTATAGATGCAATAGAATATGGAGGTGCCTCAGATGTCAGCAGTCTTATTGCTTTGGGGCACCTATGGTCACATTAACATAAATGCTCAAATTTCCCAACAGGAATTACACCACTCCCAGACCCTTAGCCCTTCTGAAAAACGCCCCAATGAAATAGTTCTGGCAAGCCCAGAGAGGCTAAAGTATCCAACCATGAGTCCAATCCTGCTATTCCTGTTACTGTCCTCCTACTTGAAGCCATGGGTCTCTGCCCTGTCTGTGATCTGGGCTGTGCTGCAAGAGTGGTGTTCAATGTCAACTTTCACTTAAATCAGCTTTGACCCCGTCTCACATGTTTCCTTCTGAATCACTTCCTTCAGTTTCTGCCTCTCTAGCCTTTCCCCCTGCAGAGTCAACAAAAAGAAAAGCAAACACAAACCAACCAAATGTATTTCATCTTTTTATTATCCTTAGTAGTTTCTTTATTTCGTAAGGCTATTTTATTTTACTTTTTAATTAATTTATTTTTAAATGTTTGCTTATTTATTTTGTGAAAAGGAGAGAGAGAGAGACAGGAGGGGCAGAAAGAGAGGGAGAGAGAGAGAGAGAGAGAGAGAGGAAGGGCAGAAAGAGAGGGAGAGAGAGAGAGAGAGCGAGAGAGAGAGAGCGAGCCCCAAGAAGGCTTAACACTGTTATTGCAGAGCCCAATACAGGGCTCCACCTCAGGAATTGGGAGATCAAGAGTCAGACGTTTAACCAACTGAGCCACCCAGGCACCCCCTTCATGAGGCTATTATATTAGATTCTATTCTCTCCTTCAAGATAAAAACAATAATCTGTACATTTTACAAAGATAAATAGATGTAAACTTCAGTACTTCATTAGTCACTGCCTGAATTTTCTTCAGGTTTAATGAAGCCCCTCCCACTAAACAAAAAGAATGTAGTGGTATACAGGGCAGGTGATGGGGGTTACTAGATGCTTGCATGATGTGATTCTTAAAGTAAAATGTAAGTAACTTGTTTTGGAGATTAAAAACACAAAGGAGGAAATGTTTAGTTCTAATCCTAAGAGTCAAATAAGATTTGGCACTGGAGATAGCATTGAAGTTGAAGATGGAAGAATGAGTCAGGTTTAAGGTTAAGAGGGGAAAGTGGAGTGGTTAGCATGGTTCATTTAGGTTACAGTACAAAGGACACAGAGAAGTAAAACACCTCTAGCCCCAAATTTCTGAATGTTCCCTGGGAACAAATTTCTGAATGTTCCCTCATCTGAAGGCAGATGAGTGAAGGGGAAAGCAATCATGTGAAGACAGTTATATAGATCCAGATTGTGATGACTAAGATGCTTTGAATTCTATACCAAATATTGTGAATTTTCTCAGGTGGGTAATTAGGAAGATCATCAGGAATTCTGAATAGAATCATTTATTTATGCTTCAAGTAATAGAAGAAAGCTTGACTGAAAGAAGAATTAGGATATTTATTAACTCACATAACAAGAAGTCTTAGAGACAGAGTGGATCTAGGGATAGTAAATTCAATTGTTCACTCTGCTTCTTTGCAATTCTTTCTCCTCCATTACTTTTGTGTGAATTAATTTCAAGCATCACATTCTCAAGTTAACAGTGTCCAAAGGTAAGGGTTAAAGTTATTATTTATTTTTCATGGTTTTTTTTTTGACAAGGACTTTGCCTAGAAATTTTAGCCAGTAGATTCCTTCTGTGTCAATATCCAAAATCCTTCCATAAGCCTATTTAGAAAATGACCACTGATTATGGGGATGGAATTACCAATTCCTATGTGAAATATGATTCCCAGTTTCCCCAAAATGTGATTTACTCCATATAGGATCAAAATCAGGATTGTATTAGCAAGGAAGGAATTGGGGAAAGGATAGATAGCCGAGTATGACAAAGAAATAAGAAGATGAAATTCTGCATTTTTGACATCAATTATGGAAGTAGAGTCTGGGATAAGTTAAGGGTGTAAAGACAAGAAGCAAAGAAATCACAGGAGTTTAGTGCAATAACAATGTAAGAAATAACGGAAATTTAAACTAAGGCATGGAACCAATATAACAATGAGCAGAGAGGTTGGTTAAAGAATTTCAAAAAAACAAAAAAACAACAACACAGACGTCACTAATGGTTTCTTCTGTATAAAGAGCTAGGGAAAGACAAAAGACAATTCTAGGGTTGAAATGGAAATTTAACATTAACAGCTGAGCTGATAAAGACAACAAGAGTAGAATAGGGTGAAATGGTTGCTCTTCACATGGTAATGTGCTTTACCTTGACAAAATAAATAAGGAGTCTATTCTTTTCTATTTATGTAGAAAAATATAGCCATAGACTGTACTGATTAAGAACTTCTAAGTTCTGGACATGAAATTTTCCTGTAGAAGTTAATCTACTCTTTACTTATATATTGTCTTTTTTTAATACCTCTTTAAATTCAATTCAAGGAATATTTTATGAATGATTATTTTAATTAGGGCTACTGATCATATAAACAGAGCTCTGACTCTTCTTAGGTATATAGTTTTAAAATACACTTTTGAATACTTATTATTTACAAAAAAGCTAATAGCTAGCAGTACAAAAATAATGTAATTATGTCTGTGATATTCAAATTCAGTTTCAATTGATTAAAAAAAATGATCAGACCCTATGTCAGCAGTATTGGAGAAATTTTTTTTTTATAAAGAACAAACTCCAAATGGCTTATTTCTATTTATGGTTTTAAATACATGTATTAATAATCAGCAACAAAGAATCACTATTTCAGTTAAGCCTTTATGAGTATAATTAATGAACATTCATGTAATTGTCTAATTTGAACTTATAATGCTCCAACCTACACCTAAATTTCATTATATTCCACATTGTGACTAGATTAGGAAGAAAATTCTTATATACTTGAACAGATCTTTATCAATTTTGAAGATTTATTATGTTGATTTACTTTTTTTTTCCCTCTGTTCTTTATAGTTTCTCCCCTTCTTCGTCGTCATGGACATTTCTCTTTCTCTCTTGTATAGCCTTTCATCTTTAGATTCTAAAATATTTTGTGTAATTAAATTTTTTATATATGTAATGGTATGAATAAAATAAACTTTATATATTTAATAATCCCAATCCATATGTCTCTGATCTTTTGAAAGACTTGCTGTGTATATGACTGAATAGCTGGTCAAAAAAGCCGTGTTTATTGTAAGAGAAGAAATTATCTATTGTCCCACTATTGGGAAGAAAATAATCAAGTGTCTTATATAAATTGCTAGTGTTAATAATAACTAGTTAAATATCTGAACATATTTAACCTGACTTAATCTTATCTGAACATAAAACAAAGTGTAGAATTTAAATTGCTTTTTTTACCTCCGTAGCTCTATCTAAAACTCTGATGTATCATAAAAAGACTTATAGACATTCACATTCTGTATTTATAAAAAGAATAAAAACACATAATCCTTTTTGGTCTGTATATATATGTGCATGTATATTAGAGAAAACATAAAACCACAGTTCTTGTGAATCTCAATATGTACACAGGCAGTTTTAGAAAAAATACAGTGTTATAGACACACTTATTATTTTGGTTCTGAAAAACACTAGTATGAATAATGGAATATTATCTAACATGCCACCTATATTCATATTTTTCCGACTGTCCTCAAAATGTCATTCATAGCTGTTTTTTTTTTATTTTCATTTTTTTGTAGATGATCCAATTAAAACTCCTGTTTTGTGTTTAGTTTCCATGGTACTTTATTCTCCCTTCATCTAGAATAGTCCTCCCATCCTTTTTTTGTGTGTTAATATTTTTAAAGATTCCAACTTTATTATTCTCTAGGACACGTCTTACTCTGGCTTTGTCTAATAGTTTCTTCCTTGTTTGATTCAGGTTAAATATTTGTGGCAAGAATACTATGAATACTATCAGAATATAATTTCCTTGTGCTTAGGAGATACAAGCTAAATTATTTAAGTGTGAAATATTCTGGTATATGTAACTATGTTCAGATGGTTCATCAAAGAAAAAAAATTCTATGTGCATATGTGTATATATCTGTATCTCTATATATCTAGAGAAAATGTGAGAAAAAGAGAATTAGATACAGAGCAAGAAGCAAAGCAAGCAGGATAATTGGCGAGTCTTGGTGAAGCGTATACCAATGAGGACTGAACTAGCCTTTCAACCTTCCAATAAGTTTGAAACATTTCAAAATAAAAAGCTAGGGAAACAATTGGGGTGAGATAGTGAAAGACATGTGATTTGGAGTTTATATACTAAAGTAGATAGCCATTCAGCCACTTGTGTGATTTTGGATAAATCATTGAAAGTATCTCAGCTCATAAATCCCAACTTTAAAATGGATATGAAAATACTGAGTTTATATGTTTTTTTAAAGATTAAAAAAGATAACCAATACCAGAACTTTATACACACACACATGATAGCTAGATATTGAATACCAAGACAACCCAGATTCATTTTGGACTGGAGTCCAATGGATTCTAATATCTTACTGAAAGAGCTAGGAAATGAATAAGGAATATATTCATCATTTTGTAAAATGACAGAAGTTTAAATTTGTTTGTTATTCTATTAGAGAAAAGACTTTTGCATGGTTCAAATGCCCTTGGTGACTGTAAATAAAATGAAGTTCAAGGGTGAGTAGCACAGAGTTAATTAACTTAGGAAATCAATAAAAAACAAACCCACACAAATATAAGATGGATAAGGATTTTTATAGTACACAAAAGGTCATAGAGGGCATTAATGTAAACATGTGAATAATGCAGTGTTGAATTTAAATCAGGAAACCAATGTTAGGAGAGTAAGTGCTAATATTATAGCACTAGAGAACTTCTAACTTTAGATTGACTTCACAGTTGCCCTGAAACTAGAATGAGATCTAAAGAACTGATTTATTCATTCTCTGGGGAGATATGTATGCAGCACTTTTTTTTTTTTTAATTCTTCCAAGCCCTCTGTTAGTGTTGTAATATGAAAACAAATGAGATAGTCATTCTTGCCTTCAAAGACCTTACAGTCAAGTGGAGCAGACATAGATAGGTAATGAGAATAGGCCTTCCCTTGGAGTAACTACTGGATTAGGTGCTCATTTTGAAGAAGCATCTAACCGCTTCTTGGGGTATTGGGACAGTTTTGTGAAAGTAATAATATTTAAATTGAGATAGAACTTTTAGTTTATATTATTTCAAATATGAAAGGGGAAAAATAAAACTATTCCTGATCTTAAAATATATGACTTGTAAGAGACTTGAGATTTCTTCACTTTGTTTTTTGTTTGTTTGTTTTTGTGTTTTTTTATAAGTTCTAGGTCAATAAATAGTAAGAAAATATACAGTGAAATACTTTTTCTTCCTAATAAACTTTAGATTTGTATTTTTGTGAGGCAGAATTCTTGCTGCCTGAATTGGCTGGGGCTTTATATTTGGAAAAAATTAACTACTATATTGAGACTAAACCACATTTTAATATTCAAAAGCTGAAGAGTCCTGGGTGTTGTTATCCAAGGTAAAGTTTTTGTTTTTATTCTACCTTGTCCTTGTCTTCTATTCTTCTTACTTTTCTTTTTAAAAATATTAATTGGTTTCTTTTTCTATTCTTTTCTTCCCTTCCCTTCCCTTCCCTTCCTTTCCCTTCTCTTCCCTTCACTTGCATTCCCACCCCCCACTCCCCTCCCCTCCCTTCCCTTTCCTTCCCTTGCTTTTAAAGTAAGGTCTGATGAGCAGGAACCAAGAGTATTAGGGCTAAGAGATGCCATGATCATCAGTGGGCCTGAAGAGTTTTGGGGGTAAAGAAGCAACTAATGGAGTCAGAAACTGGTTACACAAGAAATGAGTAAACAAGTAAATGCATTAATGATAATGGGCATCAATTTCTCATTGTATAGTGGAGGCCAATTGATATCTGTAGTATTGGATTGAACTTGGACGCATTGGTGTGTACTTTGGATTTTTAACATATAGAAAGAAATATATAGAGAGATATCTATATGTTTATGTGCTTATATACATATATATTTTCTAGATTTGTCTTTTGAAAGGGCTAAGAAGCAATGACACCCGGGAGAAATTATTTCACCAAATATGTAGATCTTAAATACCATTTTCTACTCAAAGGCACCAGGGCTCTTAGAGTAATGACTGGTTATGGGGATGTGGCTGTGAAAGTCCAAGATGAACCAGGACTATCCTGATTTACAAGGCAGTTTGCAAAAAATTTGGGTTGTTGTCAAAACAAAACAAAACAAAAAAGTAGAAACCAACTTGAAGGGTTTTCACTGAGCAAATCTAGGACAATTTTGAGCTCTAAAATAAATAGTAATAATGACAGATTATTACCTATTAAATAAAATAGAAACCCTTGGATCCCTACCGATATAAATGAATAAATATTAAATAAATGGAGGGAAGTGAAAACTCTCCCTTATGGAACAATGACAATTAAATGTAGAAAGAATGATGCATTAGAAAATCACCCTTTGACAACTGTTATAACAGTAATCGATTTAGACTAATATTGTCAACAGATGCTAACTAGAAAGTTTGTTGAGAATAGAATATTTTCAGTCTTAAAGTAGGCCCCCAAATACTTATCAATTACAAAGGGAAAAGTGTAACTTTGCAGGGATGACTGAAGTCATCATCTTCACCAAATGGTTATTAGTAATGGGACAAGTCAAAATTATTTTTGTAATATACCTAACAAAGTGCAGAATCTGAAAATGATCATAAAGAAATATCAAATAAACTAACTGGCCATACTCTTAAAGCATATTAAGGTCACAAAAGTAAAGCTAAGATTTAGGAACAGTTCCAGATTGAAGGAGACAAAGGATATATGACCTTAAAAGTGAAACATTGGGGCGCCTGGGTGGCTCAGTCGGTTAAGCGTCCGACTTCAGCTCAGGTCACGATCTCGCGGTCCGCGAGTTCGAGCCCCGCGTGGGGCTCTGGGCTGATGGCTCCGAGCCTGGAGCCTGCTTCCGATTCTGTGTCTCCCTCTCTCTCTGCCCCTCCCCCGTTCATGCTCTGTCTCTCTCTGTCTCAAAAATAAATAAACGTTAAAAAAAATTAAAAAAAAAAGTGAAACATATTCTTGGAGTATAGTGTAAGTCAGAAGGAAAAAAAAATTCTAAGGAGGAAATTATTGGGAAAGTTGTCAAAACTTGAGTGAGATATGTATATTAAATGGCAATCTAGTTGGTGGTATTGTTTTCCATGTTAATTTGCTGTTTGGGTTGTTGTACTAGGTTATGTAGAGAGTATCCTTGTAGGAAATTTCCACTAAAATTTTTAGAGGTGATGTGATACTCTATCTGCTCTATTTATTGGTGTTCAAATATGTGATCTGATATTGATCATAGTGATTTTTTTCAGTTCCTCAGTCCATATTTTCTTGAGTATAAAATTTAAACATTTTATCACGTATGATTTCCTCAAAACCTGATGCTTTTGAACTTTTCACCCCGTTATCCACCTTAATCCCACATAAACTTCTTGCTGCAACTGCTATGAACACCTGGGATTCCACTGAGTAAGACATCCCTCACACCTCACACCATGTCAATAGTTTTTGTTTTATGTACAACTTTCTCATCCTCTCCCCACACATCCTCATCCTGTCTTCACCTTGTGAATTCCTACTCTACTTTCAAGGCTTAGTTCAAGCATTACTTCCTTCAGGAGGCATCTCTTTATTCCCCGCCCTTGTGTTGTTTCTTTCCCCTATGTGCCCAACCTGTGGTTACCTCTGTAATAGCATTCATGGTCCTCTGTTTTAAATGAGTTTACTTGGCTGAGCTATTAGCAGTCTGCGAGCTTCTCTTAAGTTTTTTATCTCAGTTTCTATATTCAAACTTCATCTCTCCTAGCTATCCTTGCAACCTAGAATAGACGCTCTAAATATGTTTCTTTTGGTACATTATTTAATTTATATGTATATATAAATAGTAATCTCTTTGCCATTGGAAGAATTTTCTTTTGTCTGTATTTTCTGAACATAACAAAGGTTTTATATTTAAACCACGAGGTAGTATTACAAGGTTACATCTAGAAAAAAATGAAAAGTATGTGTCTATTCAAGCATGCTCCCAGTGAGATACCAAAGATAATTAATAAATGAAGATTTTATTTATCTAAAAACCATGTCTTCATTGAGCATTGTTTTGCTTTTACAAAATTGTGTGTGAATTTTGACTTTTATTTGTTGTCACTGTCAGTGTCAAATTATACAATGTGGTAAAAAGTGAGGTTTCCTTTCCCATTTTTACTGGCTATCATCCATAAATTTGTACTGAAATACTTTTATTTTTTATAACTAGAAAATTGGAATTTTGTAGTTTTATCCAAAACTAAAAACTCAGACTAAACAGAACATTCCAAAATTCATTTTAAATGGTTATGATGCAAATGCTGATAAAAATTCTTCATCATGCATATTATTTTCCTTCTTGTAAAGATGATAATTAACTTTCGTTTTAGATATTTGATGTGACATTATAATTCTCATGGTAATGAATTTAAAAAGACTTTCAGTTCATACCCATGTTCTTAGAGGATTAGGAGTGTTTCATTGCTAGGCAACATTGTTGAGCGTTCTGCTGGAGATTTGTAACAGTCATACTCAACATTTTCAACTGCTGAATTGTTTTGTTTTGTTTTTTATCCTAGTCTGTATTATGGGTGATTATTTTTCCACTCTCCAATCCACACTATTTTGGGTTTAAAGTCCATTAAAACATAACATTTTCTCCCATAACTCTTTTTAATATATTGATTCCCTCTCATTACTAACCAAATATAAATATCTTAGCATCTTCATGGAGGTTTATTGTGTTCCAAATATTGAATTAGTAAAATTAGTAAAATTTTAGGAAGAATAAAGGAAGATGAGAGGAACTTTACCTTCCCATCTTACTCCCTTTAATGTTTCCTCTGGTCTTCCTTTTTGATTCCTAAAATTTTACTGTTACTATTTTAAGTCTTTCATGCCATTCTATCTTCTGTTTCACATGCACAGAACTAGTTGAGATGCATTTAAAAACATCAAATAAAATACAGAACTTTTTTCATTGCTAATTCTTACTTTCTTCTTTAAACATGTGTGAATACATGTGTTTGTATTTGTGTGTGTTCTAATATGATTACTGTCCTGAGATTCAAGGAAATTGAGATTGAGTTTTAGTTCTGAATCATTTCCTACATGTTATTTATATTCTTTACATCTTATTTTCTGAGATTTCAATATATGAGTGATAAAATATGATTCATCTTTCTTACAAAATTGTCTCATTACATTGATGGCTATAAACTTACTGTAGAATGTAATCAGTTTTGATTGTATACAGCAGCCATTACTTCGTTATGAATGAATAAGATTAGGAAAGCATAATACTGAGAATCACAAATCCCAAATATTCGATAATCCCCATAGTAGTCACCAGGCCAAATTTCAGAGAGGCCTCCAGAATTTCAGCACCATGCTCATTTGGATCCTGTGTGTTCATTAAGCTTTTCCACGTTAAATTGCAAATTCATAGAAGTGGTCCACAGGCAAGCTCACCATGTCTGAGACTTAGTAGCAGATATCTGATTAAGTGTCTCTTCCATTTTCTTAACCAATTTGCAAGGATCTGCTTCAAGAAAAAATGTTTCACTATCTTATTAAATGAGTTAGATTCAAATAAGTAAGAATTGTTATGGTGCCCTGGTAGGTATTTCTACCTTGTATTGTGAATCTATTCAAATATATTTTACTATAAGTTTATTCTGATTAATTGTAAGATTGAGGCACCTGTTTCAGTACAAATATAAAATTTAATTGATGCCAAATTTGTATGTTAAATCCCAAGTGATATTGCTTTCTTACTTTACATTAAAAAAGTAAAGTAATATTTTATGAAGCAATAGTTTAGAAAAGAAAGTGATTGTGTGAGGTAATGATAGGTAAAAAAATACTGGTAAAAATGTGTCTGTGTAAGCCTCATGTAAATCTACCTGTTATGTGGAGAATACCTAGGGGGAAATGGCCAGAAGTACAAGTAAAATTGCTAGACTTTGGGATTAAATACAAACCCATAGGGAAAATGATCCAAGCACTATTTATAGTCTACTTGTGCTAAGCATTGTGATACATGCTTTCCTCAGAACAACCATTTGAGAAGGATTTATTTCTCTCAATTTGTGGAAGAGGGGAGTTAAGTCGTTTCTAAGTGTTCTGTCTGCTATTTGCCTTTTTAAAAATTTTTGGCATATATTGAACACAAAGAGAAAAAGGGCAAGAGGAAGCAAAATCCAGAGAATGGTATAAATGTATAATGTTTAGGGAGGATCTTAGTAAAAGTGTAAAGTTGGAGCCCTGAAGTCTTCTGATTAATAAAAGCTATATTTCAACACATCCATCAAAATTCACAAACATATCACAAATATTTGAGGTAACGTTTAAGAGCAGAGTTGATAAGTGCAACCTAGAAAATTAAATTTAGGAAGTGATGTTAAACTAGACACTTACCTAATGTCTAATATAGATTTGTGGTAGGCAAGAAGAACAGTGATTAAAACTAAGGGTATCATAATTGATTCCCTGAAACTTCTTTTGTGTAAATTTTCCAGCTACTGTTTTTCAGCTGGTCTACTGAGACTAGTTTTCTTTATAGCTTCTTGTTTTGAAAAAGGAGAAAGTTCTTGTTCATGAAAAAAGTTAGCTGAGGGAAAATTACATATGCCCTGGGAATAAGTAAAATATTTCTTATTAAAGTTTGTAAAATGAAATGACTCTTATTAAGCAGTCCCTCCATAGATACACAGAAATAGTGAAAAGTGTGCTTTATTTCTAATAAATAAATGGTTAGGTAGTGTATGTGTGTATATGGAATTATTATCTTTTAATGTAGACATTCAGCTTTTTTCATATTAGACAAATTATTTTTCTGCTCCTTTTCATATTCTGAGACCCAATTTCAGTATAGGGGAGTTGGAGTTTCACACACAATACCAAGCAATCCTCAAACATAAGCAGGGTATATGAGAGTCAACTCAGTTCTGACATTATCTATCTGGAGAGAGAATCAGATCCTGCAGGTAAAGGGCTCAGACCCACAAGACCACCCTCCACTTTAGACAACGGTTACAAGCTCAGGTTGTTACCTGTGCTTCTGGCCAACTGGCTACAAATTGGAGGTTCTAACACCCCCTTCCAACTCAAGAAGCCAATTGGAATTTCAGCTTGTTACCTGTACATCTGGCTGAATGGCTGTAAATCATAGGTTCCCATAACTCCCTCTTCAGGTTTGATTAATTTGCTAAAACAGCTCACAGAAGTCCAGAAAACCTGTTTACTTGCTAGATTACCAATTTATTACAAAGGGTATGAAAGGATATGAGTCAATAGCTAGATGAAGTGATATATAAGATGAGGGTCCCAAACAAAGGAGTTTCTGTCTTCATTGAGCTTGGGACCCAGCATGGTGACACATGGAAACATTCTGGTTCCCAGTGTGGAGGCTCCTCGAACCCTCTTCTTTGGAGATTTTATGGAGTCTTTATTATGTAGGCAAAACTGATTAACTTGCTGGCCATTAGTGATTGATTCAACTTCCCCTCTCCTCTCTCTTCCCCAGAAATCAGGGTATGGGACTGAAAGTTCCAACCCTTTATTCATTTTGGTTCCCTTGGTAACCAGCCCCTCTATCCTTAGGTGCTTTGCAAGTCACTTCATTAACATAAACCCAGTTGGGGTATAAAAGGCTTGTTATGAATAATAAGATATCCATTTCACCTCTATAACTCTGAAGCATTTTTTCAGGAACTTAGGGCAAGAGACCAAATATTATAACAAAACATGCTCCCATAGCTCTTATCACTCAGGAAGCTCCAAGGGTTTTGAGAGCTGTGAGCCAGGAACTATTAATGAAGGCCAAATGTATATGAGAAATCTATTTTTGTTATCTGAATGACTAAGTATATGTATTTCTTATAAATCACAATATCACACTCCTTATACCACATCATTTGATATTTGAAAATATAGTATAATAATGGAGAAAAGATAATAGAGAAGCAGGAAAATAAATAATAGTTTATTTTAGAGTGTTATAGCTGTATAAACAATATCCAAAATATCAAATATATTTGATTTAAACTATTAACTTAGTGGAATTACTTAAATGTTCTTTTATTTTTTATTATTATATTTTTAATGTTTATTTATTTTGAGAGAAGGAGACAGAGAGAGAGAGAGCAGGGAAGGGGCAGAGGGAGAGAAGGAGAGCGAGAATTCCAAGCAGGTTCCATACTATCAGCACAAAGCCCGATGCAGGGCTCGATCTCACAAACTTTGAGATCATGACCTGAGCCAAAATCAAGAATCAGATGCTTAGCTGACTGAGCCACCCAATTGCCCTTAATAATGCTCTTTTAGAACTCCAATAATAAAATTATTTTCTAAGCCTTTATTTAATTTTTCAGGTTTAGGACGCAAGTTTTAAAAGCTATGCCTTGCGAATTACACTGTATTTTTGGTATCAGTATATATTTAATTTACATTACCTTTGAGTCAATCTAAAAAATAAAATATTTACCTTTTGAAATTAAAATAAGTATTAATCTACATGTTGATTAAGGAGAGAATTTTGAGCATTCCATACAATCCTCACCTTCCTTGAAGTGAAAATTATTCATTTGTAGTGACAATATTTATGGCAATAAAAGTTAGGGCCTGCAGACCACATTTTTACATTAATTGCCTTTGATGACTACACTCCATTTCTACATGATGTTCTAATGTAGCTTGTTATTGAGGAAGCTGTCTAATTAAGTCCTATTTTAATCCATCACAAAAGATACAAATGAAAATTAGAAAATGTATCATAAAATAGTTAAATATATTCATGGCAAAGTGTGACATCTGCTAGGCAAGACAAAATGCTACACATAAAATACTAAAGATGTTAATTGAGGGGATATTTTAAGGTTTAACAGCTACAGTAAATTCCTAGGCAGGATACTTTCACAAACAACTATTTCATTCCTTAAAATGTAAAATTTTCTAATATGTGTCATATATTTTCTTTAGTAGAGATAGAGTTTATTTGGGGATGCAAACAAAAGTATATCTACCTAGAATTCAGGGTTGTTTTAATTGCATGCTTTACTCTTAGGGTAACACTAGTATTATTGCAGAATGCAGAATTGAAAAGGCTATAATAATGATTTTCATAATTTAAGTAAATTTATGATAGTACCATATATATAGTACAAAAGTCTTTACCATAGTAACCCTAAGAGACAATTCTTACACCAACGATGGAGCAATCTACATCTTTTGAGGCAGTCTAATCCATTTTTATATACCTTTAAGTGCTCTTTTTAAGCACAACAATTCAACTGAGTAAATTTAAAGATCAAGTTGGCTTTATTCATCAGTTCATGAACTGGGCAGCATTCTATCTAGCAAATAGAAAGGAGCTCTCAACAGCTGCAGAAAAGGGAAGGTCTTTAAAGGCAGAAAGGAGGCAGAAAAAGGAAGTTTTTTTTAGCAAACAGTTGATTCTTTCAGGCTTAGGTAACTTACCTATAGGGGATAGAAAATGTTTTATTATTGGGGAATACCTCACTAGGGATGAGCAGGTAATTCCAAGTCGACTGGTTAAAGAATACATTCCTGGTATTAATACATTCCTGGTTAGGTATTAAGTTTTGGTTTGCTGATATGGGGCTTAGCACCAGTGACTCGATTTTTGTTCCAGTTGTTTCTTTTTAATAATTCCTCCCTTTTGATCAGACTTTCAAGTTAAGTGAGAAATGTATTTTAAGGTATTAATCATTCTCAGCTACCATTCTGTAGTTCTTGTTCTTGAAGTTTTCAAAACTTTTTGTGTAGTATTCACAGGTCGGGACATTTTTGCTTAATCTTTGTGATATTAACAGGCCATGGCTTTAGGTTCACAGTTTTTAAGTCAGTCATTCTCTTTGTTCCTTTTCTAACTTTCCAGTTTTAGGGAGATCATTTGCTTGGTGGTTAGCAGCTGTGAACATGAATTTAAAGCCCTTGAGAGATTACAACACACCAGGGAGATTACTCTTGATTATTAGAAGCAGGATAATTTCCAATATTTGGAGTGCACTTTGGAGTCATTGTCCTCAAGACCCAAACCAAACAAAATCAGATCAGTCAAAGACCCCACTGAAGGAGCCGCCTTTTTAATTCAAGTGACTTGCTAGGTGGTCTTATGTAACTGAGTTTTGACTTTCACAGAAATGTTAGTCAAGATGTAGCAGGTGGTATTGGATACAGCACAGGCAATTTCTTGTTCTGCTAAAAAAAATAAAGTCCCTCCTATTAACAAGGAAAACTTTGGCCAGAGAGTCTAAGGATTTTTGTTGGGCAGCTATTGTCTTAGCAGTAGATTCTACAATACTTTCACGAGTCAAGGAGAGATTCCTGATTATAGCCTCATTGACACTTACTCCTAGACATAGGAGCAGTGATCTACCAAAAGAAGCTAATTTTGAAACACTGCCTCCTTGTAGATCCTTTCTAACTCAGCAACAAATTCAGGGGTGTTGACCAATGAGGTATAACAGGGAAACAACTAGATGACTTAAGAGTCATTGTCTGGCTATATACCAGCCATCTAAGCATTCATTGGCCCAAGGAGAACAATAACCACCACAAAGATCAGCCCTGTTGGGCACACGCGAGTTCCACTGAGAAGGCACTGTTAATGGATTCATGTGCAGGGATGCTTGCATTTGTGCATTCAAAACAGGGGTCGGAACTGGAGAGTGTGATGCTAAGTGAAATAAGTCATACAGAGAAAGGCAGATACCATATGTTTTCACTCTTATGTAGATCCTGAGAAACTTAACAGAAGACCATGGGGAGGGGAAGGAAAAAAAAAAAAAAAGTTAGAGAGGGAGGGAGCCAAACCATAAAAGGCTCTTAAAAACTGAGAACAATCTGAGGGTTGATGGGGGGCGGGAGGGAGGGCAGGGTGGGTGATGGGTATTGAGGAGGGCACCTGTGGGATGAGCACTGGGTGTTGTATGGAAACCAATTTGACAATAAATTTCATATTTAAAAAAAAAACAGGGGTCAGTCAGATTTTTTCCAGCCTGACATAAAAATTGTTCTAAATATCAGATATTACCCCGCTTACCAATGGCCTGGGAGGTACAAATGATGGTGTTATCTTTCCAGGCCAGTGCCAGAGTTAAGGGAAGAAGGGTTTCAAGTTCAGTAAGTAAGAAGTCTTCATCTGGCGTCTTGGCAGGAAGCAGTCTACTTCTCTTCCTAATCAATTTGATTCAGGGTCTCTAGTGTTTGTACAGGACCGGATGTCAGGTGGAGCCTTCTTCAGCTACTGTACTCACAGTTCAAGCCCCCAATGTCTGATAGTCATCTGGGCGGTGTGGAAAAGCTGGTATTGTCCCTTTCAAGGAGATTCAAGGGCAGTCCTTATTCTTAGTTATTCCAGATTGGAAGGGTGACAGAGACTTGAATTAAGGATCCACTTCGGTTTACAGGTATATAAGAAAATCTCAAAGACAATTAATAGGACTAGAATCTAGTATCTACAAATGCACAAACTAATTGTTTCTCTCTACAGTTACCACCAGAGTAGAGCAAATTTGTTTGCATTAAACTTGGCCTAATTATTGGGGTGCCTGAGTGGCTCAGTCAGTTAAGTGTCTGACTCTTGATTTCTGTTCAGGTCATGATCTCACAGTTTGCAATTTTGGGCAGTGTCTGCTTGAGATTCTCTCTCTCCTTCTATCTGCCCCCTGCCCTGTTCGTGCTCTGTCTCTCTCTCAAAATAAATAAAACAAACATTAAAAAAGTTAAACTTGGTGTGATTATTTATATAAGTGCACAAGACCAGTGATTGACCATATAGGCTCTTTTAAAGACTGCTTTGCTGGAACCTTCTAAGCAAGATTCCAGGTTAATTCTTCTAAGGGGCTTTATTAGCTCTGGAAAGTCAACCTTATTTTCCGAAGTTTATCTGGTCATATCTGAGTCTGTGCACATCTCTCTCAAATATGACATTCCAGCCCAAACTTTGGTAATATAACCAATGTTTCTGAATGTGTCCTATTATAGGGAGAAAGATTCTTATTGAACTTATGTAAATAACTCTTTTGCCATGAAAAGAATATTCAAGAGTTTCTGAATTCTAGGGGGATCAGGGAAGAAGGAAAAGTAAATCTGTCATCTTTATTTATAAAGGTATGCTTTTACCCAATTATTGTATGTTGTACATAGCTTAAGAGAAAAAGTTTACTTAAATATGGAAAAAACAAAACATTAAGGAAAAAGCAATGTTTCAAATAAGAAGTCTTAACAAATTATAATCAGTCTCTTCAGTTCATGTAGTTCTGTGTAATTAATAATTGATCTGCTTGAATTCAGTTTTTCCGTTAGGTCTGGAAATTCTTACCCACTTCAGTTTTGTGATAAGAGACATGTACTCTAGGGTACCTGTCTAGAAACTCCTTTCCATGAGTTTCCCTGAATATGAATCACTTTGCAGAAACATTTTTGCAAATGCATCAGAGTAATACAGTGACTTTTTGTGAATAATAAAGATGTAAAAATGGCCATGGTTAAAAAATTCTGATAAGAGTTTATTACAATACAGCTGACAAAGAAATTTGGTTCTTTCTCTGACAAACAACGTTTTAAGATAAAATGCCAAGAGATAATCAGTTTTATACTTGTTTGACAATGTTAACCCTGTAATTTAACATGTGAAATAAGTCTAATTAATGTAACATCTCTCTTTTTGTAAGGAGAGAGAACAGATCTTTTAAGATGTTCCAGAGACCCTCTTGAATATTCCAAAGTTAGTTTGAGGTCAGAAATACTTCATTTAGAATTTGATTTTGAAAAGTTTGTCAAAAATATCAAAAAAGTTTTAAAATACTTGCTTAAAAAGGGTCATAGTTCACAGAGAAACAGTGCTTAGTTATCCATTTAACCATAGTGATAATTAAAGACATTGCAGGCAAATACAGAAAGTTAAATCAGTGTCAAAAGGCCTTAACCTCTTTTAATAGAGAAAACTCAACTTTCTTAAGTAATCAAAGACCTGATAAAGATAAAGCACAAAAAATCATTTTGATAAAACACAAAATCTTTGCTTTCTAGGTAGATTACTTAAAAAGGTAAGGAAAAATCTTTTACAATTTTTTATCAAGAGCAGATCAATAGTTTGAGAAATCTTTTTTTTTCTTTAAACAGAGACAAAATCAGACTTTAATTTTGTGCCAGCTTACTTTTGATATTAAAATTCATTTACTTAATTAAATTCATTCTAATCTTAGGCAGCACTGACCATGCATAAAATCCTTTTTCAATGATCCCTTTTCCACAAACCTTCTACAACTTTATTTTTCTTCCACAAAAATGCATCTCCATTCCTCATGCCTTCTTTCACTGAAAGTACACATCTTGTTCCCCTTGAATACAGAAATGTTTCTCCTATTATTTCTAGTATTTTTAATTATATATTAGATTTTTTAAAGCTAAAAACTTTAATTTTTGTTGACCACAAAGAAGCAAAATATTATGAACTGTCTTTAGATTAGCATTCTTTAGCTGGAAAAATGTAAAAATAATTTTAGAAATATATGTTTTCTCATAGTAAATGTGTCAGTATGGCACAAAACACATTTACTAATCACCCAAATATCTTTAGTTCCTCTGTAAAAGGAGGCCAAAAGTGGCTAAGCCCATGTTAAATAATTAATATTCAGTATTTTATCTTATTTGGAAATGACCTGGATATTCAGGTCATTAAGTCATATAAGTCATTAACTTATCTTTCAACTTAGCAAAACTTTCAGATTTCAGGTTACCAAAAACTATTTGGGAAAACTATTTAAAAAGTTCACCTACAAACTTCTTATTCTATTTATATATATTTACCTTACTTGTTAAAAATTATGTTTCAACCACCTACAAAAAATTATGAGACATTAAACAAAGTGAGCCATCATTCCAGACTATTTTTCTTGCTGACCAATTTTGTGAGAGATAACATGAACTTATTTGACTAGTGAATCCAGGTAGAATAGAAGTATAGGTCTTCATTACATTTAATTCTGATAACTCTTAAGACCTACCTATTTTAATTAAACCAAACTTAAACTAGCTTTTATTTGCCAAGGATTATCCCAAATCAAGTGGACCCAAAAAGTAGTTGGATTAGTTTCTATTATATTTTGAGAATTTTTATAAATACTTATTCATATAAGCACTTGATTTGTTTTACGCTAATTGAATTAATTTAAAAAATAATTTTGGCAATACCATCAGGTGGTAGAAAATACCAATTATCTACAACACATACATATATAGACATATATAAACATACAGACAGATATAAACAGTAACCTTATAGTTTCTTACACTTACAATGTCCTATTAGCCCAAAGTCCAAGTGGCATACCCCCCACGTTTTTTTCTTTTGATAAGAATTACCTCCTGATGTTTGTGCTTTAAATTTTATATCTCAAAGGCATAGGAGGAATACAAACTAAAGCCTTTTAAGATAAGTAGGGGAGGTTTGGGGATTGGTAAAAAGGAATAGGTGAACTTTGAATTGCCTATACAGCTGCATTTCTAGTTTTGCAAAGATCTGTTGAAAAGAAGAAGACAGTTCCTCCTAATTCCTCAAAGAATAGAATTGCAATTTAAGTGACATCATAGGTTAATCTACCCATAAATTCTTTTGTAAGACCTCTAGAAGTTTTTTCTTTCCTTCTGGGTATGTAGTTTTATGTTACCTTAGGGAAGAAGGCCTTAAACAATTATCTATGAGGCTCTACAATTTGGCCAATTTCTGACCACAGAGCTATTTTGTAATTTTTAGCCAGGACAGACAGTATTATCTCTGGTAGTATTAGACAACCCCTTGGACTTATGAGGTATCTTAAAGAGGGTGCAAAAGATATTTTATTTTCCCTTTTCTACTGGGTACTATAGGTAGATCCAGGAGAACTGACTCTGGGAAGAATTATCACCCTTAGCTAATTTCTGCCAGTTTTTCTAGGATCCCATCTGTGGCTGCGGTATTTACCAGAATTTGGCAACATTTTTCATTATTTTAAATTTTAGTTTCCTTTTTACTGTTTAAGGGAACAATGTAGCAGTTTACCAGAAAACAACTCAGAGCCCTATCAGTTATGGGAGGGGCCCATTGGCCCCTTTGAGGGAAGGTGGAGTATAAAGCCACTAACCTGGCAGACTGGTTTACAGTGTAAAGGCAATTAAGACAGAGGATTACTAGAACGAGTACTCAAATAAAGGAGAATAAAGGGGAGTGGTAGGAATTGTGTCTGTCTTAATAGTCTTTTGTTTTGGGTACACCTAAAGTCTTTAATTTTTCATTATTAAATCTTTCAATGAAATTATTTTAGAATTTTGAAGTCTTTTGGAGGCTTCTGCATGCCTATTAAAATAGATTTCTGTCCTGTTTGTTTAGAAGCCTTGCTTTAAATGCTCTTCCTAAGTGATCTTACGTAATTGGAAAGTTCCTGATAATAACCATGTAATTCTAGGTTGTAATTCTCCTGAGGGCTGGAAACAGTTTGGTAGGACCCTAGCCACAAATGGAATTTAACCCACATTTTGTGTTCAGCCACGTTTAGCCACAAATGAGGCATAACCCCCATCTCTGGGGACATATTTTGGTGTCCTAGGCCTGATGGTTACCTAGCCAAGTTCTCAGGACACAAAATAAGCTTAGTGAGATCTTGCCCACCCTCCCTTTTAAAAACTATTTACAGCTACTGAAACCATAGTTCTTAGACATAAAATAAGCAGAAATGCCAAAAGGTAGCACTCTTAACTCTTCAGATTTTTTAAGGGTCCCATTTTTATTATTCCCTTGCTTTATTTTACTTTATTATTTTATGAATTTTGTTTCCCATTTTCTTTTCTTTTCATCTCTCAGAGCCAAACTAATACCTAAAAAGGATGTGCTTCTGGGTTGGCAATTATGTGAATTTTTTTTTTTAACAGTATATATCATTGCACGGACATTTTTTTGAGGTTGGTAGGTGACCCAGTGCCAATCTAACCTGGTCCATGACTAACTTATCCTACTAAGGGAGTCTTTGGGCTAGGTGTTGTGTGTCTAGCAGTGATTACATGCTCAACCCATGCCCACTAATTTTTGTGGCTTTTTGACTTCTGCGATTTTCATTAGCTAATAGCTTTAATCTACACAAAACAAGACGTGTAGACATGTGCACCTCAACACGCCAGCAGTAGCCAACTACAGTGAACTGGTCAAGAGAAGGTCCTGAATACACCACTAACAATTCCTATGGAATCTGGGACTAGGGATAGGATTGAACCAGACCTCAACAAATGGAGACTGTGGACTGGAGGCTCCACATAAATAGAGAACTGCAAACCATCACTAATAGTTCCCATGTGGATCCTGGGACAGAATCAAGGGTTGGGATTTCCAATCAAAATGGGAATTGTGGACCGAACCCAGGCTAGGCACTCAGGTTCCAGATGAAACTATCTGTTGCCTCAAGCTGACCTGCTAAACCCTGACTGGACCTGGAATTAGAATGGGAGCCCAACACAAAGAAAGCAGAGCTCAAAACAAAGAGGAATTTATCGAGTGCCCTTGGCAATGGTAAGAAAGAGAGTAAGCTCAAAGGATTTGTGGTGTACCATGCCTGTTTTTCATGTTGTTCCAAATTCCATTAGAAGTTTGCTTCGGATGCCATCTCTGCCACCAAGTCTGTTAAATAACAAAAATTCAACTGAATCAATTTAAATATCAAATTGGTTTTATTCAATGATCCATGAATTGGGCATCATCCCATGTAGCGAATAGAAAGGCACTCCAAAGAGCTACATAAAAAAAAGTTTGTAAAGGCTTGGAGCAGGTGAAAAGGAAGTTTATTAGCAAAGAATTCATTGTTTCAAGTTTAAGTAAACTACCTAAGGAGGATGGAAAGAATCTTATTGGGGATTATTTTACTAGAGCTGACCAGTGAATTCCAGGTTGACTGATTAAAAGTCACATTCCTGGGAGAGGTTGAAACTGCAGTTAGCTTAGGTATTGTCTTGGTTTGTGGGCTTAGTACAGTGACTCCATTTTGGACCTGTCGTTTTTGTTTTGTTTTGTTTGGTTTTGTTTTGTTTTGTTTTGTGTTTTTTGTGTTCTCTCTTCATTTGAAACTTATTTATTCATTGAGCAAAGGCTTATCAATCTTTTGAGAGATTCTAGATACCATTCTGGAGGCTAAAATCTTATCAATGAATCCCACAGACTGGACTTCTTCACTTCAGGAGCTTGACTTTGGTGGAAGCGTGTGTTTTTGTTTTGTTTTGTTTTGTTTTGTTTTAAATTGTTTTCTTTTAATCCATATTTTCTGTAAAGTCTTTTAAATGTCAGTTTAAAAAGATAAGTAATTAAACACATACACATATAAGACAATTACCAAATAATGACAAGGGCTTTATAGACAATTGAAATTGGGTGATGTAAGCATATAGATGCCTAATTTTTCTTTAGTATTGCTCTATGTCAGGTACAATTTTAACTAGATTTAATCTTTTCAACTGTGCTAGGGACTAAGTTATAATTCCCAATTTAAAGATGAGGAAATAGAGACAAAAACAGGTATATAACTTGCTTAATATCACATAGGTGTTAAGCAGAAAAGCTGGGATTTAATTTCAAGCAGTTTTGTTCCAGAACTCATGTTTATTATTCAAGAAATATATGCTTCCATTAGTCTTTGTAGCATTTAAAAAAAGAGAGAGAAATCCTAAAATCTAGAGACTTATAATAATATACCATAATTCTAAGGGTTGTTCATGGTAAATTTGAGATACCTATCAGGTATTCCTTTGGAGATGCAAAGAATGTTGAAAATATGAGCCTGTAGTTCTGTTGAGATAGCACAGATGAATATAAAATTTGAGAGTCATGAACATGTAGAGAAGGTCAGCTGTCCTGTGACTTTCATCCAGTGGTCTTAGTTTTGCCTTACAGATTGATATAGAACAAACTACCTTTTTCTTCTCCTTGCTAAGTCTTCATATATTTGAACATAATCAATTATATCTCCCTCTATTCCATTAGTCTCTTGCTGAAACTATAAAAAAACTAAGATACAAAGTGAAACAGAACATCGAAGGGGAAAGAGAACCTATCAAAATTAAAGAAACACCAATATATAGAGTTTGGAATGAGTGACAACTTCCAATAAAGGAAATTTATAAACAAGACCATATTTGGTTAGAAACATAGAAACTTGTGATTGAAAACATCCTTAAAAATTGAAAATTTTAAGGGCATCTACGTGGCTCAGTCAGTTGAGTGTCTGACTTCAGCTCAGGTCATGATCTCAACTTTGTGGGTTCAAACCCCATGTTGGTCTCTGTGCTGACAGGTCAGAGCCTGGAGCCTGCTTCAGATTTTGTGTCTCCCTCTCTCCCTGCCCCAACCCTGCTCTTGCGTGTGTGCGTTCTCACTTTCTCTCTCTCTCTCTCTCTCTCTCTCTCTCTCTCTCTCTCTCTCAAAAATAAATAAATATTTAAAAAAGAAGCAGACATTGCTTTAAAAAATTGGAAAGTTTAATATATAATAATAATATCAAGAATAATACAAATTAAGAAAATAATATTCTAATATTATTAAATTATAAGTATTTTAACTTATGCAAGTAAAACTACTTCTTTTTAACATCCTTATCTTGGGGCGCCTGGGTGGCGCAGTCGGTTAAGCGTCCGACTTCAGCCAGGTCACGATCTCGCGGTCCGTGAGTTCGAGCCCCGCGTCGGGCTCTGGGCTGATGGCTCAGAGCCTGGAGCCTGTTTCCGATTCTGTGTCTCCCTCTCTCTCTGCCCCTCCCCCGTTCATGCTCTGTCTCTCTCTGTCCCAAAAATAAATTAATGTTGAAAAAAAAATTAAAAAAAAAAATCCTTATCTTTTAGAAATAATATTTGGGATATCTTCAAAATAATATAAAGAGTAGGTAGTTGGAGATACAGGTAAGTAATGCTCATGGATTGTTAATTGTTGAAAGTGGGCAATAGCCAAATATGAGTTCATTGTACTATTCTATGATAGCATATATTTGGAATTTTCCATTGTAAGAATTAAAAACAGATTATAATACAAATGCCAACACTTAAAAGTGAATAAATGCTATCCTTAGATGTTATCCAGTCTGATCACCCATTAGATGCTTATTTATGTTCCTCAAAATAGCTGTTACACCATTTTTCTATGCTTCACTTTCTCTAATAATGAAAAATTCCTTACTCGTTGGATTTTTGTAATTTTTTTTCTGTATTATACTTTGATCTCCCTATAATTTCACATATTTATTTCATTTTTTCCAGGCATTTTTAGAGACATCAAAAGAATACATTTTAATTTAAGAAAAGTTTTACAATCTTCTGAAATATTGAACAATGGTAAGGGTCCAACTGAGGAGACTAATGATAAATAAAAGCTATAAAACAGGAACTTCTTCATCTTTCCAAAGTCAAATCTGTAAACCTACCTGCATTTGCACACATTTTCTGTCTTCCCTTCTGTTAAATGCAAAGCATGTTCCTCCTGTTGTCAAGACAGTTTCTTCACTTATGCCCTAACTTTCATTTGCTGACACCTCGTCTGGGCCACCTTTTGATTTACTCCTCCGTCTTTCTGCATCTTATTTCTTCCATTGACTTCTCATCAGGGTATGTATCTCTAATATTAAAAAAAAATTCTCTCCTCTCCTCTGTATTTTCTTCCATATCGATCTTCAATTTACTCTTTAATCACTTTGTCTGTCTTCAGTGCCAATCTTTGATTATAGTGGACTCTTTCAAGGAAGAGTGTTAGGGCCTATATTACTTGTCCGGCCATCTCTCCTTTCTCCTCTAGGCAGCCCTACATTTGTAGGCCACCCACTTGCAAGTGTTTATCTACAGGCTAAATCCATCTTCTGGAACACCCATTTGGTAGCTCTTGTTTATCTCAGAATTAACTTGTCACTGAAATCTTGGCCTTTGCCCTCAAGCCTGGTCCTTTTATTAGAGTGTCTCCCAAATCAGTAGATTACATTGTCATCTTCATATCCAATCAGTCACCACGTTCCGGTCACATATAAAATTGTGTATCTTAAATGTATCTAATATCCAACTACTTGTCATTTTCACTGCCCCTTAATTCGAACTGCCATCATCTTTCACTTTGCCTATTGTGACAGCCTTTTATTGACTACCATCCTTGGAAGAACAGGCAGAGATCTTTTAAAATACAAATTAAATGTTTTGCTCACCTGCTGAAAACCCTTCACTAACTTCCCTTTTTACTTAGCATAAAATCCAAATTAACAAAAAAAAAATTAATTTGCAGCATTAGTGTTTATTTTTCCTTTGATTTCCTTTCCAGGGAGCTTGTAATTGCCACTCACTGTTTATAACAACCAAATAAGTTATAATTATCAAAAGTTTCCTTTCTTTTGCATTTATTCAGTATTTCCATTGTGTAAAGTTACCCTTATAAGAAAATGAAATTACACTAAACTTTAAAATAATTTTTGTTATAAAAACTGTGTCTGTTTCAGCACCTAGAGAGTATTGAATCTTTAAGAAGAAATGCAAACCACTTTTGTCATCCTTATTGTTAAGATAATGCTCCCCTATAGAGCTTTACATGTAAGAATAATATCCGAGTATAATTTTTGCCACTAAATTGTTAGGTTAACTTTACAAATTTCAATTTAGTTTTTAAAAATTACTTTTACTGGATTTATAGTTGTATATAAGGGTAAAAAATACACCATATATCTAATTCCCTAATCTTAAAAACATTATCTAAGTAAAATATCTCCATACATAGATAAAAATTACACAGATAAAAAACTATATGAATACTAGCAAACACCAATACAGGGCTTGCTACGCTAAATACTATTCCAAATGTGTTACATATATTAATTTATTTAATCCTTATACAACCCTTTGAGGTAGGTGTAATCCCTATTTATAGATCAGGAAACTGGGACACATGGTTTATGTAACCTGCCTAAAGTAAGTGGTATGGCAAAGTTGAAGCGATATAGTTAAATCTAAAATCTCTTACCTGCTATATAAACTGCCTCTTGTAGTAGGATGATGATGATGGTGTTTGCTATTATTTTTGTCATCTTTATTATTTCATATACTCTTGGTATTTAATTCATTTAACACTTTTTCATATTTCCTTTTACCTTGTTGAGGTTTCTGGTATTTTATTCCCTATTTTTAATCCAATGTATTAACTACCATCTATTCTCACTCAGCAGTCTTCACCTCTTGATTAATTTTGTTTAATACTTAGCTTTCTCATTCCCATGTCGTTTCCTTCTACCTCCTGTGATTTTATTCACCAGAAAATTTCCCAATACATTCCTTTATTATCCCTGGGTTGAGATACTGCTGGTTATCATAGTGTCTCTACAGAGGATGGCAGTAGTAGGCACTTTATTTAGGAAATCAGGAATCATCATAGATCTAAACCAGAGGTCAGCAAACTATAACCAGCAAAATGTAGCTTGCTGTTTATTTTCTGTTTCTGTATGGTCTGCAAGATAAGAATTTTTTTCCTATTTTTAGATGGCTAAAAAAATAAAGAAAAATATTTTAAAACACATAAAATTATATAAAATTCAAATGTTAACATTCTTAAATAAAATGTATTAAAACATAGACCTGCCCAATACAGACATTTACAAATTGCCTGTCACTACTTTCCTACTCCAATGACAGAGTAGTTGTGGCAAGCACTATGGTTCACAAAGGCTAAAATATTTACTCTCTGATTCTTTACAGATAAAGTCTGTCAGCCTCCAGTCTAGCATCTTTTTTCTTCTAATTGTGTTCACTCTTTCCTTCCACATGAAGAGTTCAATCTCTGCTGTGGGGTGTTACCCAGTTAATCTACCAAACAGCTCAGACCTTGCTCATGTTCAAACTCCCTCTAATTCTTGTGTATCTTTGCTTTATGGATAAATGAACCACTTTAGACAGAGTAGTCTTATATTTTTCCTTGTTAATATCCTTGAGCAGTCAAAATTGTATTGTTATTGTTCGGAACCAGACTTATTTTGCAGAACTTCAGTACTAATAGTCATTTTAAGAAAATATTGAGAAAGAAAATGCTTAATGCTATAGGTTGAAGTCAACAAGCAATAAAATGCTTTTGATTTCCCTCTTTTCACATGAGTCCAGAACTTTATATCATAAGGCATTTATTTTTGTCTAATTATATATTAGTGTGTTGTATTTATTAGGGTTATCATCTTTACAATAGTGATTTTCTTTGATTTTCTGTTCGGATTTAAAAGTGTGACTTGATCTATAATGATAGCAGATACTTTCTTTTTTTGTTGTTTTTGACATTCAATATGCAGAAGTCTTAAAGTGTCTGAACATCAAATACAATTTGATACAACAGGTAATGGCGTGCTTCATTTATATTTATATCTCCATCTATATGGTAATGTCAGGGACAGCACTTTGAGAACCTACTCCCACTTGGAGGGGTCTTGTCTTTCTAGCATTTGTAATTTTTATTGCAAATGAAATGTCAAACCTGATGGCCTAAATATGGCACCCAATCTGAGAACCCTGTCTCTCTGGCATATTCATATTCTTCTTTACAGGTAGCATAATAAGCAGTCAAACATCTTTTTGACCATCCATATCCTTTTTTCAAAGTCTTCTTATGTTTAGTAAAGAATAAGGCAGAGGAGTGATCTCCAAAAGTTATTAGATGAAACCATTTTTTTTTTCACACAAAAGAAGGATTTTATTCTTTACTTACACTGAATTTGTGCTAAGTTATAGAACAGAGCTGAAGGTAATGTATTCCACTTATAGGAAAGTTTGATTTGGTAAGATGAACTATTGAATCTGATATGTACATCTGCTGAGCTTATTGTGTTGGTGAAAGAAAAGACAGATTTGTATTAGATCAGATGATATTTCAGTGTTAGATTAGGAAGTACCAGTACTGAATGCTTCTCACGCAAAGCAGCAAAGGAGCAATATTTTGTACTTAGAAATCTTGTGACTATCTATCAGCTAATATTAAATGTACTGTTTGAAGTTTAAAAAACACGGAGTACCATCTTACGCCCTTCCTTATTATTACTCTGTGAGGGTTACACTTGTTGGTACGGAACACCCTGCAAGGCAGTATCTTTTTGTAGCTCAGATGGTATTTGTGGGTCCCTTTTCAGAAAAATCACCAATCATCTTTCTTCCCGAATTTCAGTCTTCACATTTTCACATTTTTTCACTTTCTTCCTACTTTGTTAACATCCCCCCCCCCCTTTATCTTTAGAGAAACTTCTGCTACATCATCATAATATTGTATCCCATATCCTCTCTACCGATTGGCACATGGTAAAATTTGGTGTTCAGTTTACTGAAATTTTCCTGTGATATGTAATGGGAAAATTTGAGAATTTAGAAACTCTCTGTCCTTCTGTCCCTTTCTCTCCCTCTGTCTCTCTCTCTCTCTCTCTCTCTCTCTCTCTCTCTCTCTCACACACACACACACACACACACACACACACACGGCTTTTTAAGACTTTAAAAAGACACTTTTGCTGTGTCTCAGTAAGACCCTTATGTACCTCAAAGTTAAATAAAGACTCCCTTATTCTTGGTTCCATGCAGTGATTTCCCACAACATAATAAGTACCATTGAAACAATTAACGGGAGAGTCACAAGACTATTAGGACCTAGGAATTAGTGGGAACAAAACATTGGTTTACTACCTCAAAAAAATTCTCCATTTGAACTTCTTGGGGAGCTTTTAACTTTTATCATTGCCTCCTCCTCCTCTCACCATATGTTTTCATGCAGTTTCTTCCTACAATACAGCTCAGATCATATTTCCCCACTTCTCAAGACTCTTAGTGATTTCCGACTGCCTGTTAAATTAAGGATTTATCTGAATTTTTTAGCATTCAAGACCTTACTAATAGGCCTGGGACTAGCTTTAAATTTGTCTTTCCTCTCATATGTTCCTGAGATTCAGCAACCTGCACTTTCCCACTGTGGGTAATACTATTTACTCTGATTAGAAAGTGCCCTTTTATAACTCTGCCTGTCAAAATCTCAACCATTCTTTAATGCTTATATTAAATCAGAGACATGCCGAAAGCTCTTGACCCCACTGAAATGGAAAACCGTGTTAACTCGTTCTGTGTTCCACACTGACACTTGTGTTGTTTTCCTGTATACTTTCATTACATACTCTGTGAGAAAGTAACTTCCAAAATTAGATAAATGCAGATTAAAGACTAAATGATATTATGCCTGCTAGTAGTACATACACTATTTTAAAATAAATTTGAAAACTTGAAATATGAGTTACTAAGATCGCTGAGAAGTATTATTTGTCCTCCAAGAGTAAGGAGGATTTCCTCATGAATATTCTTTTCTAATTGGGAGCAAATACACTCCTCCCATTATTTAATAGTTCCTCAGAAAGCCTGTGCAGGAGAGAATTATTTTTTATTTATTTTTTAATTTTTTTAATGTTTACTTATTTTTGAGAGAGACAGTGTGTAAGCAGGGGAGGGGCAGAGAGAGAGGGAGACATAGAATCAGAAGCAGGCTCTAGGCTCTAAGCTGTTAGCACAGAGCCCGACACGGGGCTACAACTCACAAACTGTGAGATCATGACCTGAGCTGATGTCAGACGCTTAACTGACTGAGTCACCCAGATGCCTCAGGAGAGAATTATTTTTAAAAATTAAACACTACACATATGTCAGAAATCTTTTGTTCTGTATGGAGAAAAATACAGTTTTAAATGCAACTGAGAAATTTTTGAGGATACTTAATCAAATTCTGAAAGATTTTAAATATTATAAATTTGTATTATATAATCAGGATTTTCAGACACCCATTCTAAAATTTTAAGTTTTTTTTTTTTAAAAGCTACATTATTTTTACTGAGGTCAGGTAAAGAAGTAAGGCAATCTTTAGTAATTAAAGATAATAATGAAACTTGCCTGCATCTAAGTGATAAATGATTTTGACAAGGGACACACTGTTTTACACAAAGATTAACATACCATTTTAAAAATTGAATCTTACTCTATAAATATGTCCTTTATTTCATTCATTTACTAACTCATGCATTAATTCAGCAAGTATTTGTTGAGCACTGACTACATGCCAGGTAAAAACTATGCTACATATTGGTGATAAAAGTGATCAGGATAGACATGCACTCTGACATTATCAAAAGTTGTTTCAAACTGTTGCTAGTTACTCTAATGAGGAATATTGCCCAGAGAGAAAGTCTAATTAGCTTTCAATCTGCCATGAGTAAATAATTAATTGTGACATCTTATTAGCACCTAAGTCTTTAAAAAAATGATGTTAAGATGAAGTTTATAAAACAGTGTATCACACGTACTTAATGATCATTCTAATTTATAAGTCAGTTTTTGTATACAGAACTGTCAGAGTGACATCTTAAGTTATTTTTAACGTTTTTTTCTCCCCATTTTGTGGCATGTCACTAGCGGTATTTAAAGCTGGATGAGAAAATATTTTCAGTGAAAATACAGTTTGTTTAATTCATTTTTAAAAATTTATTGATTTAAATTCAAGTTAGTTAACATACAGTGTGGTACTGGTTTCAGGAGTAGAACCTAGTGATTCATCAGTCACATAGGACACCCAGTGCTCATTCCAAGTGCCCTTCTTAATGCCCATCCCCCATTTAGCCCATCCCTTCACCCTCCTCCCCTCCAGCAACCCTCTGTTGGTTCTCTGTATGTAAGAGTCTCTTTCGTTTAATTTTTTTGTTCCACATAAAACCAGTTTCATGTAAAGAGAACTTTGATTTACTGGACATTTAATAAGGAAATGTAAACTAATGCTTTCATTTCTTTGTTCTAATTTTTCATTTCTGTAGGTGTCACTTTTTCACTTACTGGGCCAGATGGAAATAATTTTTAAAAAACTGAAAAAACATTTCCTTATGACAAATACCACAATATACATTGATTTTCAACTTGCTAGTTTTTGCTAATTTTCTGTAAAACTTTACAAAGACAAGCTAAAATATTAAAGTAGAGGAAATTATATATGTTAAACGGTGCATTTAAAAAATGACAGACAATGAAATCAAAAGTGTTAAAAATACCAATATGTTATGTTAATCTAGTTTTTACCTCCTAAAGTGCAAGTATGAATATCTGTAAAATATAAATTATTCCATATGTGAATGTATTTTACTATTACATGTTATTCACTGATAGTCTGATTATTGTTTCTCAGATTTGAATAGGTATAAAAATTAAATTCCTGACAGGAATTAAATAGAGTGCTTAAAATTAATTGTAGTATTTCATACATTTTAATTTATTTGGAAAATATGGCAGTTGTGTTGCATTTGTATTTATCAGACACAAAGCAGTCTATAACATAAAACTCACTTTATGTAAATATTTAAATTAAATTGTGATTACATGTGCATTTTGTGGATAGTTCAATTGCATTTTCAATTACTATTCATTTAATGTTTGTAGATAGGAAGGGGTAAATTAGAACTGAGGAAACTGAGGCTTAGGGAATACACATAATTTGCCTAAATTCACGATTTTATCGAGAATGTCAATATGTTCCATTGGAAGTACCATATCTCAGTTTCTCTTGCAAGCAGTGTTGTGCATGTCCCATAATTATGAACTATGTGGGTTAAATATAAATTGAAACATCTTTATTTTTGTTTAAGATCAAAAGTTTTATTTTTTTTCAACATATGAAGTTTATTGTCAAATTGGTTTCCATACAACACCCAGTGCTCATCCCAAAAGGTGCCCTCCTCAATACCCATCACCCACCCCCCTCCCTCCCACCCCCCATCAGCCCTCAGTTTGTTCTCAGTTTTTAAGAGTCTCTTATGAAACATCTTTAAATTAGGCATATTCAACTGGTCTGTGCCCTTTTCAACTTTCACATATCCATCTACTTTTTGCATGAAATGAAGACATGAAGGTTGCAGCTGCAGAATCCATTTTGAAACTTGAAAAATCTAAGAGGATTAAAAGACCTGTACCCTGACATCTTAAGTCATTGCATTAGATGTCAATGCCTGTGTCCTGTCATAAGGTTATATTAGAGAAAAGCATACTCTCCATTATCTGTAATACCCTATTATTTGGGTATTTTGTTTCATCAAGACAAAGCCAGTCCTTAAATGTAGTTCACATATACATGTTCATGGTGGATTATGCATTGTATGTAAGTCCAATAAAAAGGGGCAAGAAAAGTGATCAAAAAAGTACAGAGAAAAACATGTGAAAGAATGTGTACCTCTGCCTGGAATCTTTTGACTGTGATACTTATTACCAAAATGGGAAGAATGATAGGTAACCCAAAAATAGAAAGAGGGAGGTAACTCAAATAGCTCATACTTTGGGTGTGAAATTTTGCTGGGTATAATAAGACGTGATTTAAGGCAGCTCTGGGGTTAGCCACTTTCAACATTACATCTAAATTGATATTTTGAAGTTTATTTTTCATGGTTTCTTTTTACAGATAGAGGAAATTCCAAACTATTTTCCTAATAAGTTTTTAGTAGCTCGGCACTGTAAAGGTTGCACACCCCACTATTTCCCATAATTGATCTTTATTGGTGAGTTGCAGAAAATAACACAAGCCTGGAATTTATTAACCCCTAAGCAGTCCACCATATTCAGGTCAGAGAAATGGAACCATTTTCTAAGGCAATAGCCAGTGCTGTAGAGTTTATCAGGTATGATAACATTATATGATTTTTAACTATGTTCAGAGGCACAACCCCATCTCAGAACACTTGGATGATCTGCCTGAGTTGCTGACCACATGGCCCCTCGTGACTCATAAATGATTTCTGACTGTTGCCATACAAAACATGTACGTGTAGACTTACATCTATCTAATCCCAGGACAGACTTTTTCCAAAAAGGGCAGAATAGAAACCTCTTTGCAAAGTAATCTGTATAATAGCTTATTATTACATTCAAAACATGACTGATGATTGCAACGAGGAAGTAACTCTGAATGTGTACATATACTGTATTAAATAAATTTCATCCCTAAATATTTGTCCTTCCATCTGATAGGAAAATATTGCTGGATATTTAAGCTACAAAATTATTCCTAGAGATCTAAGAGTCTAAGTTATTGTTTATACAAATTCAACTAATTGTTTGATGTAAATAATTACTCAGCAGACAATATCAGCAAACATCTGTTTGCTTAATTTTAGAGAGGTTTCTCTTGACTAGTCTAGCTTCATAAATTAATGCTGAAACTTGGCTGAGTCACAAAATAAACAAAATAAACATTGATTGTAGTCAAGAGCCACAGAAATACTAAACGTCACAGAAAAATTTCTGAAATATACTTTTAACAAATCGTCAGCTTATTCTCCACTTACTCAACTTACAAACATATAGAGTATCCTGAAATTTCAGTTTTTAGAGTTTTGTCTAAACTATGATAGTACCCCAGGCCTCAAGAATTTTGATTCTTCTGAGCTCAATTTTTCACTGTAAGGAATGTGACACTTCTCTATATGATTTTTTACCTAAATTGTACATCTCATATAAAAGATCAGAATATCTCAGCAAAATTTGAATGTGATATTCACCTGACAATTGGATGTAATAGATAATCTAATATACGTAATTATTATCTTAATCTATGAGTCATGAAACTGTCACCATGAAAAATAATAATTTTGGATAAGACAGGTTTAAGACATTTTAATATTATTTTTATTATGTTAATCCATTTAAGTTTTTATGATGTTCTCCTTTCTGAAAAATTCAGGGTTAATCTTTGCTACTTGATACCTGTTTTTTTTCCCCTAAAGATATTCTTACCTTCTTTACATTCAACAAAATAGAAATTCCTGGGTGCTGATATATTTTTACAAGGCAAATCACCTTACATTTTTTTTTACCTAACGTTTATAACGATCCAGTGATATAAATTCATATTTTTAAAATATCAAATGTAGTAGCAATATAAGAAAATCCATGACCTTCACAATGTCATATCACATATTATTAATTGATTTAAGTTTAGAAATAGGAATTCTAGCTTCTGTTATCTGATTTCTCTATTTAGTGAACTAAGGAGCCAAAATAATCCAGAATATTGGGGATATACACATTTTTAAAGACAAATTTTGTTTATCCATACAAATGGATAAAAATATATTAAACATATTAATATCCAAAAAATATAAATAATACAAAGTTTTAAAAAAGGGACGCATGGGTGGCTCAGTTGGTTAAACATTCGACTCTTGATTTCAGCTCAGATCATGATCTCACAGTTTGTGAGTTTGAACCCTCCATGGGGTTCCACACTGTCTCTCTCTCTCTTTCTCAAAATATATAAATACACTTAAAAAAATGACATTTATATAATTCTGGCTACAAAATGCATTTTTCACATTTTAATAGTATATTTTACTTAACATTTTGCCTATTTTAGTAATAAATTTAGGTTATTGACAAAATGATTGAATAAAAAAGGGTATCTGATCCACATTTTCCTTTTGGCCCTGTTGATTTTCAAAAAGAAATGTTCATGGAATCAACATTTACTTATTGACTAATAACTATGTTTAAATAGGCCTGTTAAGTAATTAGAGATGATGCTGAAATGAAAATTTTGATACATATATTTTGTGACTTTAAAGCAATTGAGTAAGTGTTTACCCAGATCTCTCTGGTCTCGTAGGAAATGGAAATTAGTCAAGGTAAGTCTCATAAATAAATACATAAAAGTGATAGCAGATTCTCAGAGGCACTCAGAGTTTTATCTATATTTTGGGAAATGATGCCATCCAGTGTACGTCACTGCTCTCTCCAGGAAGCCTGTAATTGAGCTACTTATACCTCTGTTCCTGACTACAAGGGAGGGGTTATTTTTTCTACTTTCATTTCCTATTTTGCTTCTTCATTCCAAAAGGAGAAACAGAGGGAGAAAGAAAGGAGGAAAGAAAGAAAGAAAGAAAGAAAGAAAGAAAGAAAGAAAGAAAGAATGAACAAGTGGGATTTAATGTAATTTAAAGGACAACTATAATTTAATGTGCAGCTACTCAATAAACTTACTCTGTATTAGCATTTCTCCAACCAAATGTAAATGGATCAGGATAAATTAGAGAAAAAAGTAAGGTAAATGTATATTTTACTTTGTTACTTGTTCGATAGTCATAAGATTGCAGTTTTTATTTACATATTTTAACAGAATTTATTTTCATAATAATAGATACTTATTGAAAATAAATTAGAAAATAAAAATAAGCAAAAAACCACCTCTTATGACAAACATATCCATAGTTTACTGGAAGACTTTGATGGTTAGAAACTGAAAGAGGTAAATACTAATGAGAATTCTCAGCATTTAAGCCATATGACTTTTAAGAATTGTTTAAACAGTTAAATCAACTGACTCCTTAAATAACATACTTTTCCCTTCACTTTCTGGTTTTTTTTAAACATAGTTTAAGTAAAATAAAACTTAAATAAAGATATGCTTTTCATATCTTAGGATATTCATTTTATATTATCATCATTATACATTTTTAATATCTCAGAATGATATTATTCATTTGTGACCTACATTTCTTTTAATGGAATAAAATAATTGTAAACCATTCTCAACCCCCAAAAAAGGACAGAGTTTTAAAAAAAACAAAAATTTTACCCCTTATTATTTTCATAATTCTAGCGACTAAATATGAATGTTTTAAAATTATCTTATGTCTAATGTTTAAGTAATCTCATGCTTTTGATAAAATCAGATCATTCAAATTAATTTATGTTATGATTCCTTAAATATTCACTCATATTAAAGATCTTTTGAGCACCTGCTGTGGGATAAGCCTTATATTAGTTTTCACATCTAGTACATGTCTATCAGATTATTTTTACCTGTGCAATATTAATCACCAAGTTTTAAATCTGGAGGGGATTTTCAAAATTATCATTTAAATCTAACTTCTCATTTTCAGTATTAAAAAAGTAACAAACTAAGAACAAAATCCTAGAGAACTTCAGCGGTTTCCCCAGAGGTTTGATAAACAAACTCTGAAATAAGAGTAAATTATGAACATAGATATTAGGAAATGTAGCTATTTCTTGGGGCACCTGGATGCCTCAGTCCACTGAGCAATCTGTCTCTTGATTTCAACTCAGGTCATGACCCCAAGGTCCTGGGATCGAGTCTGTGTCAGGCTCTGTGTGCCCCTCTCTCTCCCGCTGTCCTTCCCCCCACCCCCCAACTCATACTCTCTCTTAAAAAAAAAAAAAAAAGAAAGAAACATAGCTATTTCTATTAAATCAACTAAAATCCATTAGCGTAGGCAAGGAAAGGAAAATTTTACATAAAAGATGGTTTTTAATCATGAAAACAGGTTTTTCCTGGGAATTTGTTTAAGGTTGCTGTAGTGGTTATCCTCATAATTTCCCAGTTGAATTATCTTAATATAATTACAATGACTCCAGAGAGTAAAAGATTTTTTTTAAAGTTTACTTATTTTTGAGAGAAAGAGAGAAAAATTGAATGAGCAGGGGAGGGGCAGAGAGAGAGGGGGACAGAGGATCTTAAAGAGGCTCTGTGCTGACAGCAAAGAGCCAGATGTCGGGCTCTAACTCACCAACTGTGAGATCATGACTGAGCCAAAGTTGGACTCTTAACCAACTGAACCACCCAGACTCCCAAAGAGAATAAAAGATTTTTAAAATATATTTTACCCAAACTCAGGAAAGAAACAATTAATTATAAATTATACTTATAAAAATGCATAAATATAAAGAGCATCCATCAATTCTTCATCTTTAGTTGTTGATTAGTCTTGGCTTTTCACAAAACTCATCACTTAAGTGAACTTATTTATTTTTTAGTTTAAATAAATTGAATAAAAATTAAGAAAAAAATTAATAAATGAAGTTATACATTAAAAAAAAATAATGTAGGGCCCCTGGATAGCTCAGTTGGTTAAGTGTCCAACTCTTGATTTCAGCTCAGGTCATGATCTCACAGTTGTGAGATCGAGTTCCCGTCAAGCTCCACACTGAGCATGGAGGCTGCTTAGGATTCTCTCTCTCTCTCTCTCTCTCTCTCTCTCTCTCTCTCTCTCTCTCCCTCCCCACACACCTGCTCATCTTCTTTCTCTCTCCATCAGAAAAAAAATATTAGAAAAATATAAGCGTCTACACAGTTCTGGAAATAAAATCAGGGTTAGTTTCAGTTCCAAATAATAAGTAAGGATTATCGGCAAAGTTATCAAATATTTGCCTTTAAATTTTGCTTTATCACTTAAAAAAAAGTTGAATTTTAAGAGAGAGACAGACCCCAAGCAGGGAAAAGGGCAGAGGGAGACAGAGAATCTTAAGCAGGCTCCATGCTCAGCACAGATTTGGGCCATATGGAGGCTTGATCCCATGAGCCTGGGATCATGATCTGAGCTGAAATCAAAAGTCTAACCCTCAACAGACTGAGCCATTCAGGAGCTTGTTGCTTTCTCACTTTTAAATTACCATTTCTTTATGATATCTTTTTAGTTGATATTAGAAACATTATATATAATTTCTGTTATTGCCCGTTTTGTCTCTGTGTTAGAACTGATAACTTCTTTCCGAAGAGAATTTGGCACCTGGGTGGCTAAGCCAGTTAAACATCTGACTCTTGATCTCAACTCAGGTCTTGATCTCAACTCAGGTCGTGATCTCAGGGTTTGTGAGTTTGAGCCCCACATGGGACTCTGTGCTGACAGCGCAGAGCCTGTTTAGAATTTTTTCTCCCTCTCTCTCTGCCCCTACCTCACGTGTGCACGCTCTCTCTCTTTCTCAAAATAAATAAATAAACTTAAAGCATTTTTTAAATTAAAAAAAAAAAAAGAAGAGAATTTGGTCCTGCTAAATGGACCTCTAAGTGGAAGTCCTTATAAACTGTAGTTTTCAGGAAAGGAAATTCATTCTACTCTTACTCTGCAGTGAACTGGCTAATAGAACCTCTTCCTCTCTGTAACCATTACCCTGAACTCATTGTTGCTCAAAAACTTTTATAGAGCTTCCTGAGGGAACATGCTTAATTTTTTTTCATTTCTTGACCTCTCAAGAATCTGGTAAATGTTCATGATATTATCACCTCATTAGAGAAAAGCATACCTATGGTGTGCACAGTGTTGCCCCCGCTCCCAACATCAATTATCAGGAAGTTTACAGATTTTTCTGATGCTTAAACTCCTTCCCTAGAAACTCTAAAATCCTCTGGGATTAGGGCAGATCACATAGCTGGCACTGGTCTGAATTCTACTGGTGAAATTCCTTTTATTGCATCATATTCTTCTAAGAAGCCATCAACATTTATTGAGGTGCATTATAAGAAACAACCTTACAAAATCCATCACATTGTTTACTACAAAGGTTGTGTATTATATCAAAGAGTAACTTTCTGTGAGGACCCACAGAAAAATGTCTCCCTGGTATCAATACCAGGAATAATTAGACTTATGCAGTTTGTTTGTTGTACCTCCTGAACCCTGCAATTAAACCCTTTTCCCTCTTCCAGAATGCTCTGTGATCCTACTTTAAGCCAGGCATAGAAACTTCAGGGGGTACATATTGTATGTTAATTTAATTCTTGGTACCATCTTACTTTGCTATCACTACTTTTTACATTGCTTCATTTAAAAAATTGATTTATTTCTATATGCTATATTTTGCTTTGGAATCCGCCTTAATTTCATTTTAGGCAAGGAGGAATGTGAATAAATAAAGTACTCTGTTTTTTTTCCTTTATTGTTTTTTTTCTTTCTGGGAATGAGGAAGAAATTCTAGAAAGTTTTTATGGTTCTAATATTTCTTCCCATTAACAACATTTACAAGTGAAATGTACAAGGTAAAGGCATATGATGATACCCTATTTTTTAAAATTCAAGGAAAAAGCTGTCAAAAAGTATAACAAAAGTAGATGTAGTACTATACAAACATCACAAGGGCTGATACAAAAATGTTAAGCAACCAAGTATTTTATATCTTTTAATATCAAAGCCTGAGGAAATGGGCTTTGATTGCAAGAAGAATGTAAATCGGACATATGGATGAGTTACTCACTTAACCAACATATGGAGTACCTACTGCAAAACAGAGCATTAGACTTTGTGAGTATAAAATGAATAAGACACCATCCCTGGTCTCAGTAGATTCACATGACCAGCCGGTAATGTGGAATGGTATAAGAAGCTTGCAGAAGGCCTGTTTAGGTTTAATCCAGGTTCTTTCGCTTATTGCTATATTACCTCTCCAAAGCCTCTTTCTCATAGAGTTGTGAAGTCCAGTAACACATGTGATGTGCTTAGAAGAGGAAGTTGTCGTTATTTTTTAAATTCCAGACTGTTGGAACTAGGCAATGACACAACATCTCTAGAGACCAGTGGGGAGTGACTTTGAGGCAAAAAAGGTACCGATATGCTATATATATCAGAGAACACAGACCCTCAGAACTGGTAGAAAGAACCAGAGTGGTCAATTTTGTACATCATTGAACAGTTTGCAAAGTACTTTCGCATACAGATTGTTTTGTTTGTTTCTCACACAGCCCCCTCTTCAGAATGAAAAACAGAATCTCAAGGAATTTAATGCCTTTAGTACTTCGTATTGTATGGTTCTTAGACTTCCTGGATGGAGATGTAGTGCTATTTCCACTCAGCATGAGAGCTTGGGGAACATCTAGCATTACAGTCTCACTTTAAAATATTTGCTTCTTATGTGGATCAGATCAAAACACAGCCCATAAAATATAACTCCATGTTATAAATGTTTATTGAAACAGCCATTTTAGAAGACAGATATAAGTATACCCTCCAAAAAAAAACACCTTTATGACTGCCAGAAAAAAAAATTACTTTCCTCTGATTGAAATGCCTTGTAATGAGGAAATTATTGTTTTAATATTACAATTGCAGTTCTTACCAACGTTGATGTTTCTTCTCAGTTCAGAAAACATTGTCTAAAACAATACTATATCAGGTTTATTAGCAGTGGTCATTTCTTAGTATTGATGTTAAAGTGTTTTAGTTTTCTTGGATAGTTGTATACTAATTGCATTTTAAGCTATATTGTACAAAGCTCCCCACTACTTTGATTATTTTATTTTGCCAAATATTCTGAAAGCTGAAGAAGATCTTGTTTAGCGATCTTGAGAGCAAATGTGATAAAGTTCGCTTATTCCAAACATCATATATTTACAGAAATAGCTCATGTTTAGTAAATTGCTATTATGATGCCTTTTAAAATTGCTAATAAATCTTTTAAATATGTTTTATTGTCACTTAGGCTTAGAACAGCAGCAGAGACAGTTTTTTTTTGTTGTTGTTGTTGTTTTGTTTTGTTTTGTTTGCTGGTTTATCCTAAAATATTACCTGACATTGAGTAGGTATCTGTAAATGTTCAATAAATATCACTTGAATGGATTAATAATATAAATATCTGTATGCTTCATGTGTTTGTGATGCAAGTGTTATATTGGGAAACTATATCCCCAACAAAATACTTTTTCTAATTTTTTAATGTTTATTTTTGAGAGAGAAAGAGAGAAACAGAGTATGAGTGGGGGAGGAACAGAGAGAAAGGGAGACACAGAATCTGAAGCAAGCTCTAGGCTGTGAGCCGTCAGCACAGAGCCCAACGTGGGGCTCGAACCCACAAACCACAAGATCATGAGCTAAGCCAAGTCAGACTATTAACTGACTGAGCCACCCCGACACCTCTAGCCCCAACAAAGTATTAACTGGATTGTTCGCTTGTCAGAATAGTCTTAATATACCTATAGTTATTTACATTGTTAATGTTAGATCTAGCATGACTATTTATACATGCTCCAGAGAGGGAGATCTGTCACTCTTACTGTGAAAAACAAAAGCAAAGACAGCAACAACAACAAAAAACCTTTAGGAATTACCAGAGTGATTAATTACCATAGTAAAAGTTTATATTTCTGTATCCAGGGATGCAAATCTGTTAGAATTTTAGTTTTCTAGAAGGTATCTTCAACCCCCAAATTGTGTACATGGTGATTTTAGGTCTGTATGTGGGATCTCTACAGTAACTTAAATATAGATTGTTTGTTTTTTAATAGACATTGTTGTACTAAGCAGATAAAAGATAGCTCCTAAAACTTGCCATAACCTTAGCTTGATAGTCAGGTCATTACAATATTGCCTTTATCAACAAAAATGATTTATGACTATAACTATTTCCTATTCTTCATTTGACGTAGGTAGAATCCAAATATTTCAAGATATATCGTGACCTGGATTTAAAATCAGGTTTAGAGAACATAGATCTACTTATTTTGATGCTGCTGTGTTCATTCTTAATTAGGACAGGGGATGCTGAAAATTTATTTAGTGATAAAGTTAATAATTCTCCTCCTCCAGCATCTGGTCTCCAGTGGCCTAGAGTCATTGTCTAACCTGAATTTGAGAGTAGTTGAGAAAGGTGTTCTATATGACCTCATTTGAATTTTAGTCATTGATGTAGCAAGTCTCTTTAAATTTATCTGGAAATTATCTGAATATCCTGGTGTCCTTGGCCCAATATTTCTGTGAATCCAAATGATATATCTGGGGACCATAGAGAAATAAAATTTGGTTGTATTTTTACAACTTATTTCTGTAAAATTCAATTTATAAGTTGCTCCTTCCCAGAAGATTGTATAGACACTTATGCAAGCTTATGATTTATAGATCTATGGATAAAATCATGTAAAACATAAATTGAGTATTTGCTATTTGAATATTTAGGTTTTGATTAATAATCTATTAACAGTTGAATTTAAATGAATGGTTTTATTTATTTTTATTTAAATTATTTTCATTAGTATATATATTATAAATACTTAGAAATATCAGATCCAATATAACTAAACAATCTAGATTTTACATGCAATTATATTCTAGATATAAAATACCTAGAAATATAAAAATTCAACTGAAAGTGATAAATGTAAAAATTTTATGCTCCAGATGGTTTGTTTCTGAGAGCAAGAAGATGTCATTTTAAAAACTTTATTTAACTATTTATGTGTTCAAATTTACCACAAGGATTGAATTCATTTAATATTTAATTGATAAACCCTTTTCTAGGCTTTCCATACCTTTTATAAGCAGTTTCTTTTTACCCATTCAGGGTTAAAAAAAAACAGCTAATTCACCTACCATCCTCCTAGAACAGAGAAATCTCTGTTTTCAGCCTGTCAGATCAATTGCCATCTTCTTCAATACCAACTATTAACTTTACCAGCTAAAGCTAAGGGTAGGAGACATAAGTTATCTCAATTTTTGCTCCTACCACCTCACATTTTCTATTATTACTCACTCACTCATTGAAGCTCCTTTTCTCTACTCCAATTTGTTTATGTTAGGATTCTGATGGGAGTGTTCCTCATAGCAGCAGAAGAACTTCATGCAAATATTGTCCTGTCCTGTGAGCAGGTCACTCAGTAGACCATAAAGATATCTGTTGGATACTGTGGTACATGTCTAGTCTTGTGGACATCCCCTTGTCATCTACTGTTGAAACCTATGACCTCTGTCATCACGTTTGTTTACTAAGGTGCTTGCACTCCATGGTTCCCTTATGCTAAGCCAAGTCCATGCATGCCCATTAGTTCAGGTAGGACATCTGTTTCCTTCACCAAGTTCTCTTAGATGGCTAGGGTGAACTGGAGTCTTATACAGTGATACATATATATTGGGTTTTACCTCCAATTGTCAAGTTTCTTTGGAGTTTTAGTAACCTCAGGGACTCTAACATCATCTTATCCCTACTCCAATCCCTTCCAAATGTCTGCAAGCTCCTTTGAACACCAAAGTGGCTTTTACTTTTCCCATGTGGCAAAAAATTGTCTTCTTATATTTTATATCTTCTATCCTTTCTATACTGTGTCTTACAGCAAAACTATTAATAAAGACATCTAAGCCTTGCTCTTGATATGTAAAGGAAGCGTTTCAACTTAAGAATTCTTTTTATGCCCCACAAAGGCTGACTTTCAAGACTATGTCTTTTAAGGGCTTGAAAAAAGAATCTAAAGAGAAACTCAGAGCTAAGCAATGACCTCTCTGATTGAGACTGTATACTCATACACTCCCTATGGAATTGAACATCATCAGTTACAGAGTGGGGAGGTGTAGGCAAATATGATTTACAGAAATTAAAGAGTACATTTGTTTCATGTTTTCAAAATATTATCCTCTTTCAATATTCAAAATATTATCCCCTTACTTTTCTTACTATTTTATGTTTAAAACAAGTCTTGGAATCAGATAACACTTAGTTTAAATACTAACTCAGTGATTACTTAGACCTCAGTTTCCTCATCTGTAAGATGTCAGTAACCATGCTTACTTGGTTGTTAAAAGAATTAAATGAGTTAATTAGAATAATGTCTGCAACATAATTAATGCTTTATAACATATACTGTTAATATTACTATCAGGATAGTATTTAATATCTAGTACTGAATTGTTGCTTGATGATTAAAGGTAAAAATATAGGTAAATTCCAAGCACTATGTTTGGAAAACTCCCTACAGAAGTTAATTACCTTTATCCAGCTGTCCTCTTTGTCTTCAAAGCCAACTTTATTACCTCCACTCTGTATCACATGATTTTCTGCCTCCTAAATAGGCCTGTTGTCATTATCTATTACTATTGGATATTCAGTTTCTCTCTTTCCATTGGCTTTTCTCATATTTAAATCCCCTCTGTCCTAAAAAAATTGCTAATTTCTACCTCAAACTTTCTTCTCTGTAGTGTCAGACTTCTTTGATACATATTGAACATGTGTATTCTTGTGATTGCCCAGCATTTGAAACTACTTACTAAGTTTGTAGAATTTCCTTACTTTACAAATCTTAGCAAGAAAGCATCTCTCATAAGAGAAGCTGGAAATGCCAGCTATTTCCCTACCTTCCTTTACTGCTAGAGTGGGGATGCAGGACCCGGGCTCCATTAATCTGATGTTTGTATTCCAAAGACCCAGTCAGTGCTAGTCACATTCAATGCTGTTTTTTTTACAGTTGCAGGGAGATAGAGGGCATAGGGCAGTAGATATGTGGTGGTAATGATACCATCCTTTGTCCGGAGATCCTTTGGTTTGAAAGTCCGAATTTTACTATCTGGAACTGAGATGTGATGGCAGTGTGTGTCCTTGTTGGATCCTGACTGTAGTGCACATGGCTTTGAACTTGCTTATCCAGTCCTTTCAATTCTGATAACTACCTAATATCCTTTAAATAAATTCCTTTTGTTTCACTCAGCCAGAGTAGGTTTCTATTGCTTGCAACCAAGAACCCTGACTGAAATAAAAGAGTAGCCTATTTTTGCTGCTTCAACTCCTTCCCCTCTGTTCTGCTTTTAACTCATTGCCAACTGGGTTTCATCTCCATGGAGGCTGGTCCCTTGTATGGCAAAGTAACCCAACTATTGCCAAATAAAAATGCTGCGCTCCTAATATCGCCAAGACTTATTGTACCACAGAATAACATTGATATTCTCTTCCCATGAAACATTATCTTCCTCTCCTGATTTTCTGTCTACCCTTTTCTTTTGCCTTCCAGCATTATACCTTATCTTCTTTCCATAGATTTGCATCTTAATTGTGGTCGTGGTCCCTGATGTGGTTATTTTCTTACCACATTCCTACATTTTTCCTGGTGATTTTTTTCTTCCTTCATAACCACAATTTCTCTTTGATATCTCCAACTTTAAATCACAAGCTATATTTTTTTAGTTTAAAATTTATTGAATAACATGCCCAATATCATACCCAGATTTCAAAATGTTTGTGAATAACTTTCTACCCTGCATACACCTCAGAATCAGTATGTTCCAAATTTGTCCTTCCCACCAAACTGGCTCCACCTGGAGATTCTCTATTTTATAGTTAATGGCATGTTCTCAGTTACTGGGAGTTGTCAAATGCTCCTTTTCCCTTTTCCTTTTGTCCCTACTTCTCATTAGCAAGAAAATTTGTTTCTAACCCTGAAATGTCTTATATCATTTAGTTTTTGCCCATCCCCCTAGCAGAACCTTGGTTTGTCTCTCATGTATTAATTGCCTCCCATTGTTTTCGATTCTTTCTTGAATCTATTCTCATGTTTTTGGCAGGATTATCTTCCTAAAATACAGCTGTGATGATGTTTCTTTCCTAATCAAAAAAAAAATCTCGGTTTTATAAAATAACAACTAAATTATTTATTTTTCAATTTTCAAACTTAATCTTTTTTAAAAAAAAATAATGTTTATTTTTGAGAGAGAGAGAGAGAAACAGTGCATGAGCAGGGGAGGGGCAGAGAGAGAGGGAGACACAGAATCCAAAGCAGGCTCCAGGCTCTGAGCTGTCAGCACAGAGCCAGTCACGGGGCTCAAACTCACAAGCCGTGAGATTGTGACCTGAACCAAAGTAGGATGCTTAACCAACTGAGCCACCCAGACGCCCCTAACCTTAATCTTTCTAAATGTCTGCTATGGTCAGTGTCTCTGGTGTACTCATAAAATGTATTCTCCTAAAAATGGATGTTCTAGCCCATATTTTTTGATTAAGATTTTTTTTCTGACTGAAATGTCATTTTCCTCATATCAACCTTCCAGAGGCTTACACATCTTTAAAAGCTTACTGACTTTGTACTTTTTCTAGGAGATATCCTAATATTATACATATAGAATTCATATTTTATTTCCTTATATTCTCATATAATTTATTATCAATATTACATGTTTTCTTAGTTATGTTGTATCTCATCTTTCCTATAACAACTGGACATAGTCTTTTACTTCAGTGTCATTTGTTTATTTGAATATAAGTAAATTTCTGTTCAGATAAGCATATATTTCTTTTCCCTGTGTGCCTTGTCTTTGAAAAAATATTTAAATATTTAAAAATTTTTAAAAATTAAAAAAAAAATTAAAACTTAATCCATGGCAAACATCTCCCACAATGATCCAGTTCCGTGATAACTAAATTTTCCTGAAAATAATGGATGTAGGAACCATGTTCTCTATCACTTATTCATAGGAAGTTAAAATCAACTTCATTTCTGCTCTTAATATTGTTAATATCATAAAGGCTGATAAAAGAAAACCATCAGAAAAAAATGTTCCTCTTTTTCATTGGAAAGAACCCTGGACCAGTTCTAGCTTTGCTCTCACTGTTAACCTCAAATGAATCATTTAATATCCCAAGCTTAAATTTATTCACAATAGGAGGGGCAAATGTAGCAGATTTACTGTAAGCAATAGCTCTGTGAAAACAAACAAAAAAAAAATATCACATGAATAGTTGCCATGGTCAGTAAAACTTGTTGGTGTGCTCTTACCTAAGTCCCTATTTTGAACTCAGTGCCACCTCTGAGATATCCTGACCCCTAGGTGGGAACAACACCCCTCTAATTTTATATTTTCACTTCTACTTTAGAATCATCTTGGTTTTATTTTTTTGAGAGGCTTCTGACCTGATGCCTCTTATGATTGTTATGAATTTGGTAATAAGGGTTTTACAACTGTGTTTTAGTTTAAGGCAATCTTAACTTTTGACTCAATAAGAAGACCCAACTATACGTTTCCTATTATAATTTTAAATGAATGTTGATTCTAAATCAACTTAGCCAATATATATTAAAATGAACATTGTGAAAGGTGCTGGTAATGTAGTGTAGATGGCAGCTCTTTTTGAAAATGAGGGATACATCAGAGCAAAATATAACCACAGTACAAAGAAAAATTTAGTAAATGCCTATACAAAATAAAAATAAAATGCTGTTAGGATTCAGAACAGAAGGAGACCAAATCTGAGACAATAAGAACAGTCATAAAAGTCCTTGTATAAGAGAGGTGACATTTAGGATAGGTCTCAAAAATTGAGAAAAATTTTATTGATCGTCATAAGCAATCTTAGCACAGCAAATCACATCATGTAAATGTGAGAGGAATAGTTTTTATCAGCATTCTCAGTTTCCTTTGTTTCATTGTAACACATGTATATAGTGCAGAATACACACCCACACATGATAGGTGTCTACAAGTGGAATGGAATTTCACTGAAGTGATTTATGATGCATCTTAGGAAGTTTCATTGTATTTGCTAGAATAAGGTCAAATGGGAAATCCACACCCTCTGTAAAGAACATGGCTTTCTCTTATTCATGGAATTCATTGGGGTCTTTACCACAGGAAAATCTCTAGAATGTTTCTGTTGCCTTAAAAATAACTCACATGGGACGCCTGGGTGGCTCATTTGGTTGAGTGTCCGACTCTAGCTCAGGTCATGATCTCATGGCTTATGGGTTCAGGCCCTGCATCGGGCTCTGCGCTGAGAGCTCGGAGCCTGGACCCTGCTTCAGATTCTGTGTCTCCCTCTTTCTCTGCCCCTCCCCTGCTCATGCTTTTTCTCTTCCTCAAAAATAAATAAACATTAAAAAAAAATAACTCACATGCTCTATCTACAAAAAATGAATGGTTATCTGAAAACTTACACTCAAATATCATTAAATAAAAGAAGAAAGTGATACTGAAGCTGCTATATTTATTTCTTTATTTTCCTAACTGTAAAACTTAAAAGATTTTTAATAAATTGTTAGGTGTTGAAGTTTGCGGTTTTGAGTGTCAGTAAATGGTCAGTAGTTATACTGATTTTCCCTAATAGATGTAGATTATCTGTGCTAAGGGAACTATTAACACTGGACTCTGATACAAATGTTATTAAAAACAAACAAACAAACAAACAAACAAGGTGTGGGGAGGTGAGTTTCATTGGATGTGCTCTGTCAAAGCCAGTATGGCAGATATTAAAATGTTTTTAACTGCTCTAGTCTCCCCTGGCCAGTTTCCTACCTTGGTTTGTGCCCAAGTCAAATGCGTAAGGTACTGGTATTTTAGCAGGCACAATGCTAATTTTGAGATCTGATAAGAGTAGAGAAGTAGCCAATCTTTACTAACTTCATGGGAAATTTTAGGGTAAGGTGTTACAAGTGACATTACAGAATCTTCTTTGTGGTCTACTTGAGAATATTAATATAACCCATGAGTAACAGATGGGAGAAATTCATTTCATGGGAAGCAATATTCTGAAAGCAGAAGGTGCCAAAGATTCCTATCCCTACTGTGACTTAGCTATGTGCTCTGTGGCTCAAGATTTTTGTAATGCATCCATTTTAGTTGTTCTTATTATTCCCCATTAGTATAAAAATTATAGTGCTTTAATTTTCATACATTTTTATAAGAAAAACATATTCAAACATGTCTCTTTCTCCTATCTCTCAGATCTCAGATTATTATCTCAGATTATTGAGAGCACAGCCACCCTCAGTCTCCAGACTCCATTTTTTCCCCCCACTCTGCAGTGATTCACACCAATTCCCTTGCAACTCTGCAGTGACTTCTCCTTGCTCTTAAGATGGAGCCCCCATTCTTTAAATAGACCTCCAAAGACTTGGCATTTCTCTTCTCCTTTGTTTCCAGCCCAGCAAGTGCAGCTGTAGGATGAGTTTACCAATGTTCTACATTGACTAAATCTGTTACTTTACCCAAAGCTTAGAAATATCTTCCTGATTATAGTCTGTGATGTATTCAACATGGAAAAATTAAAAAAAAAAAAAAAACACAGAAGGTGTTCAATTGTAAAAGCTAAGGGTCAAAGATTAGATTTCTTTAAAAACTATTATTTTAATGAATATATTCTTTGTTTAAAAGTCTTCTTGAATATGATCAGAAATATTTTTTATTAATGAATAGATCTCAAATCTTAGCATTTATTTTTTTTCCAAATCTTAGCATTTAAAGAATAATTTAGATTGGGTTGGGCTCAGATCCCTGCTGTTGAGAGGCAAGTAGAGAGGGGACACCTGCCATTGTAAAGAAATAGCACATCCTTGGCTGCTCGTGCCAGAATGAGAGTCTGAGTGGCTAAGAGTGGGAGATTGGAAAGATACAGAGGAAAGACAGGCACAAGAGAAAAGTCTGAAGGGTCATGACAACCCGCCCGACCACACTCTGCTAATTCATCTAGGCATTACTGTAAGCTTTATAAATTACTATAATAAACAAGATATTGGTAAATATATAAATGTGTTGAATTGATCATTTGATGGATTGTTGCTTTCACTGAATTGCCCATTTTGTGAAGTGGCTTTCAGTGCATTGAGCCATCTGTTTTAAGACAATCTCACATTTCCCTTTATTGTTCTAATGATACTCGACTCTTCTGGACTCCTCTACTTACATTCTCTCTTATTTAGTAACATTTCTAAATATTTCCTCTTGTCCAAAACACACTTCCTTTTACTTTTATGCAGAATGAACTCTGTTACTTTTCAGAAAACAGGCTTAGAAGTCTGTTCTCTGGGAGGTCTTTCTTAGTCCCCCTGTTGATCAAGGATCCTTGTTCAGAAGAGAAATCTACTCTAACAATTTTACACACAAATGGATTTATTAGACTAACACTAACTCTTGAAAATGTGAAATTGGCTTAAATAGCAGACTCTAGGCTGGTTTTTTAAGAACAACACTTGATGCCAAACCAAAGAACTGTACTACTAAAGGATCTTTGTCCTCTGTCAAGATCAAGAAGCTTCATTATCAGGAAGCTGCCACCGAAGCTTCTGGCCCCAGAAACATACAACCCCTACCATGATCCGTGTCAGCAAAACATCTGCCATTTGCCCTTGCTTTCTCCCCACATAATTCATTTCTGAATCTAAGCCTTATGTGAATACATTTTTGATCAGCAGGACCCATCCTAGCTTCTGGAGAGACTCGGAAATAGAGTTTTCAGCTTTTCAGACTCTGTTTTACAGGAAGGCATTCTGAAAGGGGGCTGATAGAGTCAACTAAAAAACTATCCTAAACTTGCTCTCTATAGTGTTGCCTGACAGCATGTGCTTATGGAGCACTTAAAATGTGGCTAGTGTTCCTGAGGAACTGAATTTCTTACTTTACTTAAATTTAATTTTTTTCATTTAAGTTTTAAAATGGAAGTAGTACAGAATATTTTTCTGTTCAACATGACTTTATTGTTTGAGGAAGACTGTGTTTCACTTTGGCTGCTGTATTATATAAGATAATGCTGCTTAATCCTAGTGTGCATTTGTATTTTACTTTTTAAATGTGGCTACTAGAAAATTTAAAATTATATATGTGCCTTACATTACAGTTCCATTGGATAGTGCTACTCTTACCCCCTAGATGGACTAAATCTCACTGTGTTCCCACGGAGTTCCTATATATTCCTAATCTTGACATCTCCATGTTAGTTTGCTTGTTTCTCATAATAATTGCTACTGTATGTATCTTACTTCCTAGCTTGTAAAATTCATAAGTGGGCATACTACATCTTTTTGGTCACCATTATTTTCCCTAGCACAACACCCACAAAACATAGACAATAAAATTCACCAAATGAATAGGTGAATAACTCTAAGAAAGAAAGAATGTTAAGAGCTAGGAATCCATGAAGCTCAGGGTAAACCTTATGTTAAGATTTTATTATTTTTTAATCAATACAAGCCATTACTTTAAATTTTTTTTTTAATATTTATTTATTTTTGAGACAGAGAGAGACAGAGCATGAACGGGGGAGGGGCAGAGAGAGGGAGACACAGAATCGGAAGCAGGCTCCAGGCTCTGAGCCATCAGCCCAGAGCCCAACGCGGGGCTCGAACTCACGGACCGCGAGATCGTGACCTGAGCCGAAGTCGGACGCTCAACCGACTGAGCCACCCAGGCGCCCCATACAAGCCATTACTTTAAATAAGTTGTTGAGATTATCTGTTATATTTCATAGTCACTTAAATTCCAAATAATTGATCATTGAATATACTTGTTCTTTACACATTACATTACTTTCTATTAGTTTCCATTTTAAAGAAAAGATAGAGAGAAGAAAAATAGCTTTCTATGATTTTTCATTAGAGATGACACATCAGGATTGTAATTTTAAAAATAGATTTCCATATAGAAGCAACAATGTGACACAGCCCAGTGCCACCTAGAGAGTGTCTCACAGAGTTTAAAAGAGCATTTTGCTGTTTCAATATGAGAGGAAATTTATAGTGCTAATTTTAGTACAAATGAGAGATAAAATAATTATTTCAACAGTGTTGCAAAGCATAAAGAGCAAAAAATTAATTCTAATATTAAGGTTTTTTTTTTATGAGGAATCCCCTGGAAAATAATATTTCAGAATTGTCATGCTTTAACGAAAATGGAGGAAGAGGCTATTTCTTACAACGTTGGGAGAATATTGATAGAGGGATTAATATCTATGCCATCACATGTGTAAATATGCATGAGCCACAGAGATGAAACATAAAGGCAGGAGTACCAGAGTCATGGGAAAAATATGGGACTAAAAGGAGTATCAATTAAAAAAAAATATTGAAAGGGGTAGAGTGAAAAGAATGCAAATGTAGGAAGTTTTCATAAGAAAATAATTAGGACCAGGGCTCCCTGCTAACTCGGTTGGGCCTCTGACTTCAACTCAGGTCATGATCTCATGGATCTCATGATTCATGAGTTTGAGACTGCTATTGGGCTCTCTGGTGTTAGCACAGAGCCTGCTTCAGATCCTCTGCCCCCCCCCCCCCGCCCCTCCCCTACTTGTGCTCTCTCTTTCTCAAAAATGAATAAACATTAAAAAAAGGGGGGGGGAGGGAAGGGAAGGGAAGGGAAGAGAAGAGAAGAGAAGACAGGGGAAGAAAAAAATTAGGACCAGGACACCTGGGTGGCTCAGTTGGTTGAGCATCTGACTTTTGATTTCAGCTCAAGTCATGATCTCATACTTCGTGGGTTCAAGCTCTGTGTTGGGCTCTGTGCTAACAGCATGGAGCCCACTTTGGATTCTCTTTCTTCTTCTTTCTCTACCCCTCTCCCCTCATGCTCTCTCACTCTCTCTCAAAATAAATAAATAAATTTTAAAAGAAAATAATTAGAACCAAATTTAAAATTAATGTACTTAAAATAGCATATCACTTAACACTTTTAGTTTAAAAGAAATTTAATGGAGTTTAAGCAAAAGCGTATTTATTTCCTGATGAAATAAAAATATTCTGAACCATTGAATTGTCTTCTTAGTATTAATTGATAAATATGTAAAAAAAAACTATTTTGCACTAAGTCATTCTAAAATGATTCACTACTAGTAAATGAGGATCTTATGTTCCAGTGAACAGCAAGCAATACTCCTACAGGCAGAGTTACTCAATTTATTATGTCCATACACATTTTTCCTCCTCAATGATATGTTCTCAAAATGTTTGGACAATATGTATGATTAATATTCTTGTTTTTTTTTTTAATTTCCACTGTCATTCTTTATATGCTATGTCTTGTTTGTTAATCTTAAATTTGCAAAAGAAAATTTTTTTAATTATTTTGTATTTAAGAAAATTATGTATCACTAAGTATTTTTACAAGATATCTTTTGAAAGATAATATGTACAATGCATTTTTGTGAGGCTAAGAAAATATGCTTCAGAAATGTCCACATGGAGTAAAAATAGAACAAAGCCATAGACAGCAAAACCATAAACATTGCAGCTGAGGGGAGTCATTTATAAATGATGAAGAAAATAATTCAAATACTACAATGCTTTTTAGAAAATATACTATTCAGTGACAGGTATGGGACAAGGAAAAAAAAGTGTGTTTTTGGGATGTTTCAAGTAGAGCACAGTCCAGAAGCATTTCTCTTTACATCCAAAACGATGTCCATCTTGTAAGTTGTCCCAGATCTAGGTGGCAGGAAAAAATGAAAGCAGACTTGAAGAAGGATCACACCTTTTTGGACTCTTCAGCATTCTCATGAATTCACAATTTTTTTTTCTTGTGATGAGAGCTCTTAGGATTTATTCTCTTAACTTTCATATATATCATATGGCAGTATATGTCATCTTGTACATTATATCCATAGTACTTATTTATCTTCACAATTATTAATGATGCATAACACCCTGCTAAAGTTAATAATGTTGCTTTTCTGAACTCAGGTTTCAGACTGCCCATTTTACTTCTTTTGGTTCTTCAGGGCAGAGTTCTGATTATATACTAATCTTATTTTTAGCACTTTCTGTGTGCTCTAAATGTAATCAATAGAAACATGTGTAATGTAAATATTGATCTCTATTGGTGCCTTGTTGGTATTATGGTATTAGCTAGGATATTAGTTTGGCTGTTGTGACAGGGATCCATAACAATTTTCAAAAAAAAAAAAAAAAAAAGACCCAAATGGCAAAGTCTGCATACATAGTTATCAGGCTTCATGTTTCTTTTATCTTGCTCTGTTGGGTTTAGGAATTGCCTTCCTTTGCATGGTTCAAGATCACCCTGTATCACACTCACACAAAATGGAAGTTGAACACACATTTTCACTTGCCTCCTTTTATTCAAATCTTAGAATCATGATCACACCTTGCTGCAATGGAAGCCAGGAAATATTGCCTTTACTCTGTGTGGTTACAAGCCTCTGTGGAAAAACTGCAGATTCCCAAACTCAGAGATTGAGATTATGGATGATAGGAAACAACTAAGAACTTTTACCACAATGTTAAGGACATTTTTCTAGTATCTACAGAGGCAGGATAACAATTTCTCTTTTTGTTAAAGAGGACTTCAAAGGTATAATTTCTACAAAGGGCAATGGATCTTGAAATTTAATGTTGAACTTCAAAAATTATAATCACTGTCCATGGATCCAGTAATTAAAAGAAAACAAGACTGTGTTTAAAATATATTTCCTTAGTTTTCCCCTCTTCCCTATGCAAGCTCTAACGTACCTGGGGTATTAGGGATCTACAGGACATAAACAATAAACACTAAAATGAGAGTCAAAGAAAACAAGGAGAAAATGCAAGGTTTTTCTCTTTCTCTCTCTCTCTGCGTGTGTGTGTGTGTGTGTGTGTTGTACTCCACAGTTTTCATATATCTATGAAGATAAATATTTCCTTGCAAGAATGTGGCTCAAATGTAATGATTTGGTCCCTGGTATTAGGGCACTGAGTAATAGTATAGCAATATTTTCAATTATAACTCTAAAATACATAAGGATGTGACGCAAATTCACAGACCTTTCTGAGTAATCTTGAATTAGTTGGGGCTCAAAGATCCTTGATTCAGACATTGTGTAATAAATTATGTTTAGTAATCAGTGGTTCTCAAACCAAGACAATTTTGCTACCCCAGGGACATTTGGCAATATCCGGAGGCTTTTTTGTTTGTAACAATTCAGAGAGGGGTGCTATGGGCATCTGATGGATAGAAAATCAAGGATGCTACAGTGCCCATGAAAGCCTCCTTAGACAACAGAGAATTATCCAGTTTGAAATGTCAATAGTTCCCTTGTTGAGAAATCCTCATCTAAATCATACAGCACTGTGAATTTGCCATTAACATATGGAAAAAACCCACATTTTTTTGGTTCGATGTAATTTATCTGGTTACTATGTCCTAGAATGATTTCAACATGTATTTTCAGAAAATTATACTTTAAGAATAATATTCTGTTAGATGTGATGAGTTAGTAAAAAAAAAGACTGTTGGGGGCCTGGCTGGCTGAGTTGGTTAAGCATCCCACACTTGATTTTGGCTCTGGTTGTGTTCTCATGGTCCTGGGACTGAGCTCCATGTCAGGCTCCATGTTGAGCGTGGAGCCTGCTTGGAATTCTCTCTCTCTCTCTCTCTCTCTCTCTCTCTGCCCCTCCCCCATTTGTGCCCCTCCCCCATTTGTGCATGTGCACTCTCTCCCTCAAAATAAATAAATAGACTTTTTAAAAAAGGCATGTGGGGGGGTGCCTGGGTGGCTTTGTCGGTTGGGCATCCAACTTCGGCTCAGGTCATGATCTCGCAGTTAGTGGGTTCGAGCTCTGTGTTGGGCTCTGTGCTGACAGCTCGGAGCCTGGAGCCTGCTGCTGATTCTGTGTGTGTGTCTCTCTCTCTGCCCCTCCCCTGCTCACGCTCTGTATCTCTCTCTCTCTCAATAATGAATAAACATTAAAAAAAATTTTTTAAAGACATGTGGTTATTTGAGAATTGAGCTTTAAAATAGACTTATTTCAGATTAACCATTTCAATATTAGTAAATATCTACCACATACATCAATTAGTTTCAAGAGAAATTAGTTTTATCTTTTGATTCTGGCAACAACTAGCAAAAATGTATACCTTAACCACTATCAATGTTTATGCTTATCTTTATGTTTGTTATACTTTGCTGTAACTACAGACGACTAGCTTTTATCTAATAAGGATATAATTTTATCAAATAAAAAATATTTTTTCTACGTGTTTCTGAAACAAAGTCCATTTGAAAAATAATTTAAATTTTATTATATATAATATTTATTCTTCAGTAAATGCATAGCGATTGCCTAGTACTATACTTCTGTTCCAGGTGTTGGAGCTATAGCAAAAATGAAATGTGTTAGTGGAGTTACACATACACACATACATTCATACATATAAATACATCTACATGTATATAAAACATATACATTGATAAAAATATATCTGTATATGCATTCCTATATATGTATAAATATATACCCACATGTATGCTATATTAAAACCTGTGTATATATTCTATGCTATATATAAAAAAAGGGTGTGGGAAACCAAGTACATACATAGGAAAATAGACCTTTGTGACAAAGTGATATCTGAAAAAAGACCTGATGAAAACCAAGTAGGAGATTTGATCAGATTTTGATTAAAGATTGGTACTTGGTTATGTCTTTAAAGTCTATAACTTTGTGACCATGCTAATTACTGTCTCTTGAATCTAAAGTGCACTGGATGTAAGGCTTTAATAGTGATTAGTGGTAAAAGATTACTTTCTAATTATAGAAAATGATATTTTTGAGTAATAGAATTTGATAAATCTTAATTAGGCAGAAAGTCTTATGAAAATTTTATAATAAATTAATATACATTCAGTACCTCTAGATGTCAGATTATTGACTGAGATATGATTTTTTATAACTGTGGTTAAATAACTAAAGTTTTGAACCTGAGGTAATGTGATTGTTAAAGCCAAGTTTTTTATTACCACAGTTTATAATGTGAGTCATTTGTCCTTTATAAATGTAAAAGCCTAGGGATCATCTCTGTCCTCAAGGGAGTACTTAAAAATAAATAAATACAGTAAAGAATTGTGCAGGGCAAGATGTAGACACAAACTGGAGAAGAGAATTCTACCTGGGGGAAGCAATCAGAGACCATTGAACTGATTTTTGAACTTATCAACAATCTTGCATTAAGTTGTGAATGAGATTGATTTATACCATAAAGGACTATAAAGCCTTGAACTGCCCTGTGATAAAAGTCCTCAGGGTCTCATTTAGATGTATTACTTCAGAAAAAAAAAAAATATATATATATGCACACAGACATACCTACATGTGTATATATTTTATATCCTTTTTAACTGTATTTTTGTATGAAAACAATATATATATATACACACACAAATATGTATATATATATTTATACACACACACACACACATATATATATATATATATATATATGAAAACAGAATATTAAAAATCAACCATTGTATAAAAAGTCTAATTGCATCTCAATCTCTTAAAACTTCTGGCAATATGTGAATCCTTTATACAAAGATTGTATACAAGTATGTTAACTAAAGAAAATACTGCTATTTTAATCATTAACACACTCCCATAAAATTAAGGCATTATGTTTTCTATAATATACATCTTTTCAAAAACCTTTTTTAATGTTTATTTTTTGGAAGACAGAGTGAAAGCAGGGGAGGGGCAGAGAGAGAGGAAGGCACAGAATGAAACAGGCTCCAGGCTCTGAGCTGTCAGCACAGAGCCCGATGCGGGGCTCGAACGCATGAGGTGCAGGATCATGACCTGGGTAGAAGTCGGACACTTAACCAACTGGGCCACCCAGGCACCTCTCTATAGCATACATCTTTAGGCATATGAACATCATGAACCATATGCATTCTCCAATAATGTACATGATTATTGCTGAAAATATATTCTTTAGTAAAAAGGTTCATATAGAGTTATTTTTGACATAAATCATAACTAAAGAAAAATATTGAAGTTATGCCATTATTAATATTGATTTGAAAAGAACTTATGTTTGCAATTAAAGTAAAACATTTTTCATGATCTTTAAATTAAAATGAAAGACAGTATTAAAAAACTTACATAAAGACATAATGTTTATTCTTTATATCCTTTAATATAGCATTCTCAATCCATTAAATTTTCCACACAGATAAGTCAAAACAGTGTTCATTATTGTATATAAAAATATTTTTAAGTTACCTGTGATTTACAAGGCCATTTACTTTGAAATTTAATGTGTAGTCAAATATTTACCAATAATGAAATTTGAAGGCACTCTTAAATTATTGAGATATTCTGAATATACTCGAGATGACTTGGTAATTAAATTTTTCCTTCAATATTAAATTAAAATTAAAATTAAAACCTGTAGCTGACAGTTTTGCTCATTAAAAAGCCACTTACTGTGTATAGAATGCACACACACGTTGTTTCAGGAGGAAATGCATGATCTCAATTATTAGTAATATTGCTTCCTTTATTTGATATATTTCAGGAATTGCTAGGAACACTTAGAAACATTGTATTTAATTACAGACATCCCATGCTTCTTTTACCAGTGGTCAATAAAAATAAGTACATTTTATGTTAGTGATATTGAAAGCAGCTAGAGGCAAGAATTGTCATCAATTTCATGCAAACTGATGGTGAGGTATAGAGGGTAATGTAGTTTTACTCCTAAATTTTCACTGATATTTTCTTATATCAAAATCCCTTCCTTCCTTCCTTCCTTCCTTCCTTCCTTCCTTCCTTCCTTCCTTCCTTCCTTCTTTCCTTCCTTCCTCTCTGTCTCTCCTTCCCTCCTTTTTCTTCCTATCTTTCTCTCTCTTTCTTTCAACCAATTACTCTTAGATTCTCTTTATTCTATTTTGTCATTGCTGGGCTCTGGAGGTATAATAATATTTTAAAGGGTTATTAGGCATTCAATCATGCATTCATTCAACAAACATTATGGAGGACTGCTTCATGACAGACACTGGGAAAAGTACTAGGAATAGAACAGATACTAAGATCAACATGAGCTCTAGCAAGAAAGACAATCTTTAAAAAGTAAAAGTAAAGTAACATTTTATGATGTGAGAATGCAGACAGCAAAGAGAAAATAGAGCAAAGATAATCAACATAATATAAGCATACAAATAAGGCACCTTGCAGAAATTATGTTTAAACTGAAATCTAAAGGAATAGATAGATAAATTCGGTATGTTCTGGGGGAAAAGAAAAATATATATAAATAGCATGGAAGAAAGAGAAATTTGTCCATTTAAAACATTGAAGAAATTTGCTATGCCTTTGTAATAGAATGAAGGTTAATTTTATATATTTGTATGTTTTTAAAAAATTTTTGTTTATTTTTGAGAGAGAGAAGAACAGAGTGTGAATAGGGGAGGGGCAGAGAGAGAGGGAGACACAGAACCTGAAGCAGACTCCAGGCTCTGGGCTGTCAGCACAGAGCCTGACATGGGGCTCAAACCCATGAACCATGAGATCATGACCTGAGACAAAGTCGAAGTTGGATGCCCAACTGACTGAGCTGCCCAGGCGCCCCTATATTTGTGGGTTTTTTCTATCAAGAGAAGAAAAGACTCATGAATTTAACCACATCCACCCAATTGTGTCAGTAATCATTCCCGCATATTTAAAAACACCCTACCTCTAATGAGTAAATAGGCCTTTGTGTTTGAAAGATGAAACTAACCTCCTATACCTGAAAGGTGCTAAAAGGAAAAAAAAAAGGGTGTTCTTCAGAGACGGATTCTTGTAGAGTAAAACAAAACTTCAGTTGAGACTAAAACTCTCTCCAAGGACTTCAACCAATATAAAACTATTTGTTTATTTTAGACAAATATTTCTTGAATACAACCATGACAATACAGACAAGGCCTTGTTTCTTTGGAACTGAAACTCTAATGGGAAAACAGTATAAGGGGCCAGAGGATCAGAAAGTAAGAAGTTTGACTTCAACATATTAAATGAGAGGCATTCTAAAAGACTTCAGTTCCTGTTTAAGGAAGAGGTCACCTATAGAGACGTGTATATCTGTTCAGAGTAGAAAACCAGCAGTCAACAGCAACACGCAACATGGCAAGAAAACACTGGTAGCAATGGCTATAGCAGGTACTCAGGCTGCCATGTTTGGTAATGGATATCAGGAAGACTTCTAGTTTTCTCTGTATATACTTTAGAAGATTATTGAGGCATTCTTGATTTCATGTACCTTTTAAACATGAGTCTCTGGAATCTTCTGTCTAGACATCATTTGCATCTTTTCTTAGACATTTTAGTATTCTCCTTTAAGTTCCAAACAACTGACTTGCAGGTTGATTTTTCCTTCCTTCAGTTGTGTCTACTTTGAATGGAAAATTAGGTATGTGCATGGATACTTAGAGTAATGCATATAAGATGGACCAGAGAAAGGGCAGTCTACCTAAAGGAAACAAAATATGGACAGCATGGAGACATACTGAGTATTAGGAATACATAGAGATACATATTTGGGTAAAGGAGGTAAGACTGTATTGACTCTATTCATAAAAGGAGAAGGTAGTATTGAGAATTTCAAGCATGACTGAAAAATGCAAATTTGATAAGTAAAAATGAGTAATACTCTGGGAAATGAATGACATAAATATAAAGTAACACAATGTTATTTGGTGGTAAAAATGAATCAGATAAATATTTAGAGGCTAGAAATAAAAGAACTGTGTCACTCAATTTATGTCAGCAAATTCAGTGCAAAGAAAAAGACATAAAAACATTTCAGGTATTTTTTACAAAATTGCTATACTCAACAAATCTTAATGTTGCATTAACTATGTTAGTCAATTCCTTAAACACTAGTGTCTAAAATAGATATTTTTCCTTCCTTTACATAAACTGACTAGTTTTTATAATTTAATATTAAATAATATTTAAAAATATTTCAAATGTTCACCACAATGACTAAAATTTAAAAGACTGACAAATCAATATTAGGATCAAAGTGTGGACCAAGCAGAACCAGAACTCTCATAGACTATTGGTGGGAGTGTAAAATGGCACAAGCTCTTTGGAAAAATGTTGTAATAGTTTTGTATAACACAAAACATACACTTTGCAGATGACTAAGCAAAACTGAAAAACTGATTGTAGATATTTACCCCTAAAAAATACAAAACAGGGGTGCCTGGGTGGCTCAGTCGGTTAAGCGTCCGACTTCGGCTCAGGTCATGATCTCATGGTCTGTGGGTTCAAGCCCCGCGTCGGGCTCTGTGCTGACAGCTCAGAGACTGGAGCCTGTTTTGGATTCTGTGTCTCACTTTCTCTCTGACCCTCCCCCGTTCATGCTCTGTCTCTCTCTGTCTCAAAAATAAATAAACGTTAAAAAAATAAAAAAAAATACAAAACAAAAAACAAACAAAACAAAAAAAACCCTTATGTATCCAAATAAATACGTACCAGAATGTTTACAGTAGTTTTATTTGTAATAGTCCAAAACTAGAATTCACCTAGGCGTCCATCAATAGGAGAGTAGAAATAAAGTATGGCATATTCATATGAAATACTACTCAGCAATAAAAAAATATTAAAAACATTGATACAGGTAGCAACATTAATGAATTGCAAAACAATATTCTGAATGAAAGAAGCTTTACAGAAAAGCTTAGGTGCTATATTATTCCATTTATATTAAATTGTAGAACAAGTAAAACTGGTTTATTGTAACAAAAAAAAAAATTAAAACAGTAGTGGTCTCTGGGGGTGGGTACAAGGGAAGAAAGCATGAGAAAACTTACTGGGATAATAATGTTCTATTATCTAATGTTCTATGATAGTAGTTTCTTTACAGATACCTTTTAAAATCAGCATAACAAGAAATTCCATCTTAGTTCTTTTTGTGACGCTCCTCCCATTCCTGAATATTATTTCACTATTCAAGGAATTCTAAGATACTCATAGAATGAGAGAGAGCCCCAGTTCCAATAGCTCAATGGTTATAATATAATGTATATAATGTGGCCACTATATTGCTGTGAAGTCTGGTCCTCTATCTTCTTTGGGGCTCTGTTGGGTGGACCGAGTGGATTCATAAATGCCAGGCCAGATGTGATTGTGGTGATTAATCTTTAAAGACACCCTGCAACCATGGTACTATTTCATGGTCTTATTTCAAAAGGGGATAAGATATATGCCATTTGATAAAATTTCTACATCCTCATCCTCTTCCTGGCAGCAGCAAATCTTTCTCTCTTCTAAGACTGGCCATTTATACCTTCTCCTCTTACAGTGTCAGCTTCTTGTCCCTCAGTAACAAGTGCCTAGTAATTTTTGTCTTTGATCCTAAAAGAAAAAAAAAGTCATTAATAACTCTTTGAAGCAAGGGCTTCCATACTCATTAAGACAAAGCCCAGTCAACTTTGTGCTGTTGTGGAAGGAAAAATAGTTTTCATTCCTTCAATTCCCATGTAATATGGAGATCAAAATATGAACATATAAATACATTATCTTGCCAAAACACCATGGTTGCAAATGCATACAACAAGAAATGACTAAGTTTCCTTATTTTGGAAATAGGAGTCTTTCCAAGCTTAAGCCAATTTATACTCTGAACATATCACCTAACTTGCACTTGTTGATTAAAAATAAAAATGAGGGAAAATACTACTAGAACAAGAAAAGTTTTTAAAAGTTTATCAATGCTGGAATCCTAGCTCTGGGATCTAAATGATATGAGATAGGGAACCTGGATAGCTCAGTTGGTTGAGCACCGACTTGAGTTCCACTCAGGTCTTGATCCTAGGGTCAGGGGATCTAACTCCATGTTGGGCTATGCACTGAGCATGGATCCTGCTTAAGATTCTCTCTCTCCCTCTCTTTGCTCCTCTCCCCTTTCTGTCTAAAAAGAAATAATAATAAAAAATAATACAATAAATGAAATGAGATATATCAAGGAACTACGTAAAAGGGACAAAATATCAGTTTCTTTTATCAATTAGTAGGACTAGTCTTCCTAATACCGATTCTTAGAATTAGGCAAACTTACCTACCTAAGAGGTGGCAAACCTGAATTTGGGAGAACTTTCCTTCCATGGTGGGGGGTGGGGTGGGGTCGGGAGCGGGCAGATTAAGAGATCCCAAAAAAAAGAAGCATAGTTCTGAGCTATGACTGGTTTACCTTCCCCAAATTTACCACGCATGTAATCAGCCACTTCCTCTTGGAAAGAAAGAGCAAATGGTGGACGGAGGCCTGGAGCTGCACTAGTGGATGCTCCTGTGCAAGGAAAGGCATCACAAGTAGGAAGGAAGCATTTCCTTTTCACAGTTAATAAGGTTTTAGTAATGCTAACTGATCGTTTTGGCATTAATCTGTGTCCAAAGTGACACAGAGGAGAATGAAGACACGCTTAATCTAAGATTTTCAACATATGTAGGTATGTTTCTGGCAAATGCTTTAATGGTATGCATAAATGAGAAAAAGGAAAATTTCTAAACAAAATTGTGAAATCAGTGAATGGACTATTGGAAAGATAATGAAAGAAAACATTCATGGCAATGATTTGGCAATAAGTGTTCTAGGCCAGCTAAGGTGGATGAATTTATTATCTCTGTGGGGATAAAAATAAATGAGATTGGGCTATCCAAGGATAGACTACACAGGTCCTACCAGAATCTAGGATGAAGTCCAGTAACCCAAGTGTACCAAACAGGCCTGAGCAGACACAGACATAATGGCAGAACATGGAAGAACTAGCAGCTATAAATTAATACTCAGTGAGATGGATAAACAAAGGCACAAGACAACAGTTCAAAGATGAAAATTCTTTGGCAGGCAGAGTCAGGGTCTGAGGTCCCAAATATCTCCTATTTACCTAAACAACGTATTGAGAAACTATACATTTTGTATCAAACCTCTTCTAGGTAATGAGAATACAGCACTGAATAAAACATACCAAACCTCTGTGACATTCAACTTCAAGGAAGTAGACTATAACATAATATAAAATAACATGATATAATGGAGTAAAAAGTACAACAATTCAAATAAGTCAAGGCAGGCAGATGAGAATGGCTGGGTCTGGTGAGGGGTGAGGGTGGGCCTAAAGGAATCTTGGGGGATGTATGTTCCAGGTCAAGAAAATAACAACTGCAAAGATTTTAGGCAGGTTTGTGCTTGGTGTGTTCATGAAACAAGCGCTTCAAGGCCAGAGTAAGAGGAAAAGGTAAGAGATGATATTGGAAGTTAGATACTTTCTGGTGTAAGGAGGACCTTGTAGGTCCAAGAAAAAGTGTTGTCCTTTATTCAAGTTGTTATCTAAAGCTCTCCCTCTTCCTCTTCTTCCTTTCCCAAACATTTCAGGCCTAGAGCCATTATAGGGGACAGAATAAGGTAAGCATACGCACTTGGGGGGTAGGCCAAGGTGGATCAGCCAGGTCTAAAAGCTTAAACAACAGAATATCCCCATAGGAACATGTAATAACTTGGGATATTACAGTGCAACCAGTGTATCCACATGGGTGGTGTGGTATTCAGGAATTGATACATGGTGAAAATCCCAAAAGGATGAAGGGAGTTTCCATATGTAGCAATAGTCAAGTGTGGGATGTTAGAGCACAAAGTGGTGTGGAGGGTATAGCAGATATGAAGGCAGATTTGTTTCAAAGATGGGGATTGATAAAACAGTGAATATATTAAGGATAACAAGAGTCATATTTGAAACAAAACATTATGGCTGCTGTGTGGATAAGGTGTTTGGGTTGACGATGGAAGGGGGCAAGTATGAGAAAAAGAGAGGCAAGTTGAGATGCCATTTTAGTAAGTTAGAGGAAGATGGTGGCAGCTTGACTTAAGGATACAGTGGAGAAGCTGGTGAGCATCAAGTGGATTTGAGTTATCTTTTAGAATGATGATCTACAAATTTGCTGAATGTGGAGTATGTAGGACAGACAAAAGGTATAGGATGACTTCAAGGTTAGATAAAAGTTCTTAGATCCCAAAGCATTCATTGCCATTCATTGATTCATTTTCCTCTTCTTGTACTACTGTTCCCATGTCTTAAGGTGTGATAATACTGCAGCAATATTCTCAAACTAATTTAAGTCATTAAGAGATAAACTAGTCATAAGTTATAAAACTATACCATTTACAAAAGCCTCAACAAAGAAATTGCTGTTTAAATTCCATCAACAAGAATGTGGGAAGACATGTGGCATAGTGATTGGAGTTAAGTACTATGGTATTAGACAGAAATGGTTTTGGGTTGTAGCTCAGCCAATTATAATTTTGGGCAACTTTCTTAAACTCTAGAAACTCAGCATTCTCCTATGTAAAATGAGGGATAATACCACTTTAGAGGGTTGCATGAGGATTCATTGATGGTGTAAAGTGACTAGGATTGAGCTAAATATATTTGCAGTTACTATTAATAATAGTAGTCGTGGCAGAAGTGGCATTGGGTGATATCTCCAAAGACTGAATAGATGATTCTCTCTTTTGTTTGAGGAAAATGTTAGGTTTAAAAATATGTGGAAAAAAAGTGGAGGAAACATAACAATTGCTTTCAAGGATTATCTTTGAAATGTATGACAATAGTTACTCATGTTTTCAAATCTTTTAAATTATGCACATTTCTCATGGATGTGCATAATTTCTTATATTCAAAGGATGAAACATTAATTTTAATACTATGTTGGTCCAGAAAAAATTGCCTTCGATTATACCAGTGTTTCTAGTAATTTAGATACAAGCATTTGATATAACATTCACTCTAGGCAGGTAAATGTTCTTGTTGCTTAGAACAGAACATACTTCTTGCAATACATTCCTTCCCAATTCTATTTTATATTCTCTATTTACTATGCCTAATCATTATGCTAAGGCTCATTTGAAAACAGTTGTTCTTAATTGTAAAATTGAACTGTGCCCCATTAAGCTCTTGCCTAGCTGCTTTTGAGATCCTTGGTGGTTTGGAATGTGGGGATGCATCCACATTTTCTCTCTGCCAGTTCCTTTTATCTTTTCTCTCTAATGCTATGCCTTCAGTGCTTCAGCTGCTAAGTGGTTCTAGCGTATGCCTGATATAATTTTCTGATGATGGATGCATTGTTCCCACTACTGATATGTCAGCAGGAATGCCACCTGTGTCTGAGAATTTGGGACCAGAAGGGTTATGTGTTTTACTGAAGCAAGAGGGAAAATGCAGAATTAAATAGGAAGAAGCATTCCAGTTCTGTCTATTAACTTCTGATATCTAATTTTGCACCAACTATAACTGTAAAAAGAAAAAAAATGGAAATTATGTGAGCTTCAAAAATTAACCCACAAAAAGTTTTGAAATCTTTTTGACTCTTTTTAAAAATTGCAATATTTCAACTTTGCATACAGATGCTTATACACTTATTTATTCAATATTTGTGAATGCCTACTTTGTGCCAAGCATTTGTTCGGGTGCTGGGGATAATTTAGATATAGACTCACTCTCATAGAGCCTAGAGTCTGCTATGCAGCAAAAAAAAAATACCATATTAGATCTCCAGCTTCAAAAATAACAAGTTATTTTATTGTGATATTAAAACAATTAGCGTTACATAAAGTCATGTTAAAACTGGGTGAAATTCTTGCTACCTATATAAGCTTTATAAATTATTTAGCCATTGTGAGTTCAGGATGACAAAAAAATGAAGTGTTAGTCCCCCCTCCCCCCACCATAAAATGAACACTGAATTCTAAGGAGGCTTCTAGATATCCACAAGGCTTTTATGAAAAGGAGAGGTCCCTGTGAATAAATCTGATCTGGGAGTCAGCCTGCACAATCAACCAGTGTGAAACTTGAAAGCTGGATTTACAATTTGGGTTCACAAAACTCAGTTTATTTGATACCAAAGTCATTGCAGCAATGATAGCATATGGTCCTTTAATGAAGTCAGAAACCCAACTTTCTAAACCTAATGTTGGGGTTTACACTAATTCTGTTTGTTGCTACTGGATGGTGTATCATGCCATCTCCACCCCCTAGACCAACCACATTGTTACAGATTCTTCTATGGAGAAACTCGGTTTAGTACAGCACTTATTGACATGTCTTACATAGTAGACTTCCTGTTTCCACAAAGATGCCAGAGAAGGTTTGTCTGTTTGAGTTATAGACAAGACCTTTCCAATACTCAGTGAGATCTTTTATGTGGGTTCACTGGGGGTCTTTGGGGTTAGGAAAGAGAAAGAATTTCACTCTTTTATCATTTGCTTCACACCTGTCAACAAAAGAATACCAGAAGTATCAAAGAAAAGCACGTAACAAGAGTCAGTCAGGAATCACATGTAAGCTTCTTTTTATTCAAATTATCCTATCCACCTAACCAATACATTAAAGAATAGTTATCTTCAGTTCCATGGAGACAAAAGTGCCTATTTGTGTATTTAATGAAGTCATAATGCATTTGTGTGTGTGTGTGTGTGTGTGTGTGTGTGTGTGTTGGTTGTACATTTTGTATTTTTGTTGTCATTTGAGATTAAATAAAAAATAAAACCAAATTCCAACACACTGAGATATACCCGAGAATGCAGTTAATGTCAGTTCCTTTCCTCTGTAAGGATATCATCAGCCAGTTTAAGTGGTTCCTTCCAGCCTCTATTACTCACTAGCATATTAGTCTGTTTTATATCCTCATATCCCTTAATTCCTCCTGAAATTATCTTGTTTCTCTATTTGTTTATTGTTCATCTTTCTTTGCCAATTTTCACGATAGAAGAATCTACTTACCTTTTGTTAAAACTGTGGTTAGAATAGTGGCTAGAAAAGGGTGATGGTGTACCCACTATTTTAAACGAATAATCAGTCTCCTTTAGATGAAATGAGACTGGTTTAGATGTGTTTGTTTTCATTTTTTTCATTTAAAATTTTTTTAAGTTTTATTCATTTTTTCAGAGACAGAGACAAAGCGTGAGTGGGGGAGGGGCAGAGAGAGAGAGGGAGACACAAAATCCCAAACAGGCTCAAAGCTCTGAGCCGTCAGCCCAGAGCCTGATGCGGGGCTCAAACCCACAAACCGAGATCATGACCTGAGATGAAGTTGGACACTCAACCAACTGAGCCACCCAGCCACCCCAGATGTGAAAGTTTTCAAAAGAAAGTAAAAAGTTTCTTTAGCTACCACTTGCTATAAGAAAGGTTTATTAGAAAAAAAAATATATATATATAATAAAAATTATTTTATTATTTTAAAGTAAATATTTCAATTAAATCCTCCTTTATTTGTGATTTTGTTAACCAAGATATTCAGTTAAGTGAAACTTCATATGTATATAATATAATGGTGATTTAAATTCACAATGAAAAGACTGAGAAATCACAAGGTCCTGAAATATTTTCTTGTCTACAGAAAGTAGAAATTTATTTAATAAAGTTTTAGAGGTTAATGGAACTATTGAAATTTCTGATCAATGATGAAGGGTACTCAGTGTCCTTTAGTTAGAATATTTAATTGGTTAGTACATTCAACTTATTATGATAAAATATGCCTTAGTACCTTGTATTTGGTGAGCCTTGTTAAAAATAACTGATTTTCTAAAATTGCTGTTATTCAAACACTAAAATATAGGACCACTTTGAACTAGATAATCACAACTGACAAATAGCATTTGTGTTTGTATTTCCCTTCAAGAACCCCATTGGTGGTGATAAGGGAAATGGGACTCTAAAAAAGATGTTTTATATTTATTAAATATGTTAGCTCTGCAGTGCCCAATAGAAATCTGTGCAGTTTTTAAGGTCTTCTGATAGATCATAAACAGTAGTGGTTATATTGCCCTACAGATTCCTGAGATAGTAGAAACTTCCTGAGGACCTGGAAACTACTTAATTCTTCCATCCCTAAGCCTTCAGACATGACTTTTTCTGTCTGTTCCTCTCTTTCATTCTTATAAAAGTGGTCTGTATTTTGATTTCATCCCTTCTTTTCTTAAGAGTTTCTTGAGTTAGCAACTTTCTCAAGACCAAGTCATTCCCTGATTCTCTGCTCACATTTCAAATGAGATATCCACACTTAAGCTTCTCATTTGGTGTGATTCTTCAGGCCTACGGATGATCGAGGGAACCTTCCTTGTCTGCAGCCTCCAGGCCTGCCTCTGGCTGTTGGCTCTCCTCTGAGTTTATCTCAGTGTGCACATAATGTTATATATTTTCTATGAGGAACACGATATGATTAAGTAAGGAAACACAAATCTATACCTGGTGTCTTGACTATATGGCATCCTATTGTCACTCCTTATGTCCAGAGAGATTTCCCCTTAGTACTGTTCACCAAACACAAGGCAGGATACTTTCCTGTATCATTTTCCCTGTTGCTTTTTCATAGTACATTTCACACATTGTTATTAAATATAAATGTGTCAGTTTATTCTTTTTCTGTCTCACCAATGAATGAATGAAAGGGGCAGATGCATACATTCAATATGCTTGGCTTTCAGCTCTTTTATGCTCCCCTTTTATTGTTTGGAACACAAACAATATTGTTATGAAAAAGAGAAAAAGGAATAGAGTCAGGCAGGATTGAAGAAGTATGATTAAGCTGAGAAACCTAATTTTATTTTATTTTATTTATTTTTTTTTTTCAACGTTTATTTATTTTTGGGACAGAGAGAGACAGAGCATGAACGAGGGAGGGGCAGAGAGAGAGGGAGACACAGAATCGGAAACAGGCTCCAGGCTCCGAGCCATCAGCCCAGAGCCTGACGCGGGGCTCGAACTCACGGACCGCGAGATCGTGACCTGGCTGAAGTCGGACGCTTAACCGACTGTGCCACCCAGGCGCCCCGAGAAACCTAATTTTATAAAATCTTAATTTAAAAAATCTTTATAAAAACTTAATGATATGTTATTACTGTTTTGCTTTGAAGAAATTTCATTGAGTTGTTGGGTATATCTCTTGTTTTTATATATTTAGAATTCTTTCCCCCTGTTTCTCAAGATAGAACCCTTCTCTTCCTTTGGGACACTGCACTCTTGCCCTCCAGATAAAAATGTGAATTATATTGCCTCATCTGTATTATTGTAAATGACCAAAGCTGGTTCATCAGATTGTTGAATACCCCTGAGAACTGTGATTGATCTAGTTCTGATAGGTACCCAAGCAGACCCAATTACAATCTTTTTCATAGTGAATGATATGATGTTAGCACTAAATACTTTGTAAGCCTAAAGCTACTACAGCCGTTTTGCCACCACAAGAACACCTGATTAAGAATTCAGCAAACACAAAGGGCAAAGACATTCCAAATGACCTCTTTCCAACTTCAGATCCAATCAAGCCTAATACTCCTGGAATTTTCAGTTATATGAATCAATCTTATTAGCTTAACAAAGTTCCTTAAGTGTATTCCAATGATTGCTCAAAGCCCAACTCAAAATCCATTTTCAAATATAATTGTCATCAAACCCAGTATGCATTCTCCCTTACAGATGATCTCTACACTGGTCAATTTTCTTTGGGAAAGTAAAAGTAAATGGTAAATGTTTACACATTGACTTAAATAGTATTGATTATTTATACTTTTGATGAAAGGGAAAAATAGGAATGATCCATGAGAATTTTTCCTTGGCCACATCAGCTTAGGGCAAGTGGTCCCTGTTGGTAGCATGTTATTTTTATCAGGACTGCTGCTTCTAAAATGGTACAATATGTTTATAAAAATTGTGGAGAATATACATTTTTTACCAACCTGAATCCATTCATTTTAGTCACAAGCCAATGCTTGCCAGCATTATTATCTGTCATTCATATCTGTCTTATAGGAAGAAATCAATATAGGTAGAAATTCACATGTTGAGCCATTCCCATACTTTTGCTTGACCGATGTTTTCATTTGTTAGCAGTTTAATTTTTAAACCAAAAGAACCTTTCTTAACATGTAAAGTTATCCAAAAGTCCTATATAAATTATTAATTTATTAATATAAATTATTATTTTAGCTAAGCCTGGGATAGTTCTGACTGATATGAGAGTGGTAGATGTACACTTTGGCCTTTTAGACCCCTTCACTCCTATGTCACTTTGGGGAAGAGTATAGGGCTTAATGAATCTCTTTGAAATCCACTGGGATTTTAAAAGTGTGGGTCAAAGTGAAAAGGTAACCAGCAGATTAGTATTGCACCCAGGTAGTATATTTTTATCATCATCACATCATTTGTTGGACGTTATCTTTTTAAATGTCATAAATTGAGGAACACATTTTTGTTCTGTTTTGTTTGTTTTTCTAAGAACAGTTGCCTCTGGAAATGTATGCTAGCTCCTTGCATGCTGGTCTGCTCACTGAAAAGGTGGCAGTGACCTGATAGATATGAGAGGGAATTTATTTTGCCTGAGAGATCGCATGGTTAATGGAACATTAAAAGATTGATTCTTATGATTAACAGAACAATTTCTTAGAAAATATGGTTTGCTCAGAGCAAGAATGCAATGGAGGTTTGGAAGAGGTGTCTTAAGTGTCAAAATAGAGTAATATTTCAGAAATATCCACAATAAGTAAAGTGAATTAGTGGGAATGGCAAATGAAAATTTCCATCAGTAAGGAGTTTATTGTTGCATAAGAAACATGCTACAACTGCCATAGCAAGTTTCTGTTTATTTTTATTTTTATTTATGGCCTACTTTGCATAACCCCCAAAGCCATCTCCCCAAAGAGAGTTCTGGAAAAAAAAGACATTGAAGCCTGGGTGGCTCAGTTGGTTAAGCATCCAACTCTTGATTTCAGCTCAGGTCATGATCTCATGGTTTGTAGGATCAAGCCCCACATCAGGCTCTGTATGACAGTCCTGACCCCCACTCATGGTCTCTCTCTCTCAAGAAATTTAAAAAATGTTTCTGTGTGTGTGTGTGTGTGTGTGAGTGTGTGTGTGTGTGTGTGTGTGTGTGTGTGTGTGTGTGTAAAATAGGTTCCTTTCCCTAAAGTACAGATGAAATACATGGTATATATTTTTGTAAAATATTCGTTGCTCAAACACCCTATGTTCCTAACGCATGTGTGTCTGGGAGCAGATGGTTCAGGGGAGATGGTTCATAGCACTACAGCCAAAGGTAACCAATGATAACCTGTGCTTACACATCAACACTCTCTTCTTTTCCTTTCTTGTGTTAATTATATGTTTCCTTCTTAAGGACCACTCTGTTTAAAAATAAGAAACCATCAGCAATATTTATTATTAAAGCAACATAAAATACTTTTCAGATAAGAATCACATTTTATCTTCTGGTGCAGTGCTCTGAAAAGATGTGAACAAAGTTGGCTCTTTAGTAGCCTAGCAAGAGCATGTTGGTTTGAGGGAGATAATTTTTTCTGTATTCTCTGTATTTCAGGCAATGAAATTGTATCTGGAATCAAACTTATATGTGGCTTTTGTTGATAATGTCTTCATGAACGTATTTTTACAAAGTTTATGATGTGGTCTGATTCTGAAACATTTCAAAGCTAAGGATCAGTCACACAACACCCTTTGTTTTGTGTCATAGAGGCAAAAAGTAGCCAGGAGCTTGTTAACGTGGAGAGAACCCAGGCTGGGAGTATGAAAATGTAGGTTCTTTTCTCACGTCTCCCCCTAATTGAAAACTGATGTTTTTGTCAAGTCTCTTAAGTTGTAAAATTCACAAAAGCACTCTAGCTAGCTCATACAAGAAGGACTTATGGTAAAGATTTATTAGGATGTCTAAGAGGCTACTAGAGACAGAAAATGAGATAGATTTCATGGAACCAGGAGCTGGAAATGGAAATTAAAAAAAAAATTATATGGGGTGCCTGGGTGGCTCATTTCATTAAGCATCCAACTCTTGATTTCGTCTCAGGTCATGATTTCACAGTTCATGGGTTCAAGGCAGGCATTGGGCTCTATACTGACAGCTTGGAGCCTTCTTGGGATTCTCTCTCTCTCTCTCTGAAAAATAAATAAAAATAAACATTAAAAAATAAAGAAATATATATATATATATATATATATATATATATATATATATATATGGAGAGAGAGAGAGAGAGAGTTAAACATGGTGTCCATGTTACTAACCTTAGCTTTGACCAGATATGTTTTATCCATTCAAGTATAAGTAATTGGGATTGTTGGGTGGCTTCTATTCTTACTATGAATCATTATATCAGAAAATAATAAATCTCTAAAATCATTGGCATGTAATGTAGATAACTATGTAGAAGGCCATATTCCACTTCACACAGTAAAACTTAGTTGGATTTTCCCACTAGATACTATAGCTATATCTCTGAAGTCTTCAAACATCTAATTCTGGTGGTTATGTGGATCCTGAGAAACTTAACAGGAACCCATGGGGGAGGGGAAGGAAAAAAAAAAAAGAGGTTAGAGTGGGAGAGAGCCAAAGCATAAGAGACTGTTAAAAACTGAGAACAAACTGAGGGTTGATGGGGGGTGGGAGGGAGGGGAGGGTGGGTGATGGGTATTGAGGAGGGCACCTTTTGGGATGAGCACTGGGTGTTGTATGGAAACCAATTTGTCAATAAATTTCATAAAAAAAATAAATAAATAAATAAATAAGTTTAAAAAAAAAAAATCTAATTCTGGGATTCTTTTTTTTTTTTCCTCCCTTCTGTCCCTGAAACAGCTTCTAATATTCTCTCCATTTTTCAGATCTCAGCATGGCACAAAACTATCTCCTTCAAACTGCATGCTACGCACACACCCACACCCACACAAACAGACACACAGGAATAGTAAAATTAACACTGACCATGCAGAGGTGCCCGGTGACTCAGTCAGTTAAGATTCTGACTCAACTTCAGCTCAGGTCATGATCTCAGAATTCATGAGTTCGAGCCCTGCATCGGGCTCAGCGGACAGTGCACAAAGCCTGCTTGGAATTCTCTCTCCCTCTCCGCTCCCCCCACCCCAATCCCACTAGTGTGTGCGCACTCTCTCTCTCTCTCTCTCCCTAAAAATAAATAAATAAACTTAAAAAAATATTAACCATGCATTATTCTTCAAACTTGTCATCCTAGAGTGGGAACCAAAAGGCTGTTCTTGGTTTATTTTGATAGTTATATTCACTGAAAGTGTTTGTCATCTGATTCCATTTGTTGAAGAGGTAGTACATTGGGATGAATTTACACTATGGATGAACTTCTCTTGCTTTAACAGGCCTCAGTCTTGGGTCAACCTTTTATATAAAGTGTGTAGGAGAAATTGAGTGTGGCTGAAAATGGACTCATATTCAAGGCAGATATAGGAATTTATGTAAGTAAATTCACATCTCTAAGGATTTAAGCTACTCCCATGATAACTTAGAATGTTAAAAAAAATTCTGTGAGATAAAAATATATAAATACATAAATATATGGCATGACATTTTATTTTACATGGCATCTTATGTAATATGTCAAATCAATGTCAATATTTTAGTAATCACTTTAACAACAGTTCTTATTTCTATTTTAAAAATATTTTTCCATCATAATACAGTTGATTTCTCCCAACATCCAGTAATCATAACATGAAGTCAATGCATTGTCATTATATATAAGAAGCAAGCTTCTGCTATTTTAGCAACATTTCTTTAGGTAAATGTTTATGAATTTGTTGTTGTTGTTGTTGAAAATGGTCTAAGTATTGAAGTTCAAGTCCATTGTTTGGCTGATCATTGTCTATAATTTGGAATATCTATCTCCATTCCTACAACAAATAGACAGTACTGATCAAACCACATGTTTACTAAACATATTTATAATATCAAAAACTCCAATGAAAGGATATATGCATTTTCTGAATACAATTGATATTTGAGTAGTATCAGCAAAATGAACTAGGCATAAATTGCAAAATAAACTCAATAATATAGTTATCAGATAATAAAGTTATGATAACTGTATCTTTTCTTTATTATCATAATGTCCTATTAGGTCAAATATATGTAGTTTAAACTGGTCTCTAAAGTAATTATGTCTTTTTAACAGGTATTTTAGTCATAAACTTAAAATTAAGTTTAAAAAAATATTCAAGTTCACCACCAACCATTGTATATATAGAGATGACCAAGTCATATAGTCCTTAGTCATATAATCATATAGTCAGTCCTTAGTCCAAGTCATATAGTCAAATATTCAAGTTCACCACCAACCATTGTATATATAGAGATGACCAGTGTGGTAAGTATATGCTCAGAGATACACATCATTTATAACAGAAAATTTGGAACAAACATATTTTTTTAATGTTTATTTATTAAAGAGCATGAGCAGGGGAGGGGCAGAGAGAGAGGGAGACACAGAATCCAAAGCAAGTTCCAGACTCTCAGCTGTTGGCACAGAGCCTTACCCGGGGCTTGAACCCACGACTTGCAGGATCATGACATGACCTGAGCTGAAGTTGGAAGCTTAACAGTGAGCCATCCAGGCTCCCCTAAACATATGTTTGTTAATAAAACATTGTCCAATCAGGGAATTGTCAAATAAATTTCAAATAGATTATTATACTTTAACTTTCTGGATACATTAAATATGATGTATCCAAATGTGTGCACTATGAAGAAAACACACACAATAAAGTTGTTATGAAGAAAAGCAGGACAAAATATGTTAATTCTATATTATCTCAGTTACACACACACATGTTAAAAATGAAGTGAGGTAAAATGTGGGGGAGAGAAAACATAGCAGTTTCTGTGGGCTGGTTGTTTAGATCTGGTAAGTGGTGGAGCACAGAATACTGCCCTGCAAGGTTCCAGAAATAAGGCAGCACATGCATGAAGGAGCACAGAATGGAGAGGGTGTCACTACAGACTGAAGGAAAGGCTGAGAGCATAATAACACTTTGGTCCAAATATGTGGATCTTGTTCCTCTGGAGTTCAATAGCCATGAATTACCATCCCTGAATTCTGAAAACCTCCCAGAATTATTAAAATACTCCCCTTAAAAAATGTTTCTCTTTTACTTAAACTGCTTAAATTCATTTTCTATTACTTATAGTCAAAAGAGCTTTAACTGAGGTAAAACTTTTTTCAATAAGTAAAGAATAAAAATCAATACTTTTTTAGAAGCTTATATACTTTTATTGCACCTTTTGATGTCCAAGAGTAGCTAGCAGATATTTTTGCTTAATAACCTCAAACAACTCTCTTATCATAATATTTATAGTGCTATCAAATGTAGGGAGTACATTTTAAATTCAGCTTGAAAGCCAGATTGCTGATTTTCAGTTTCTAAGAAGGCTGACCTTATTGAGGAAACCATTTTGAATTGCAAAACACATTCCTTGAGCATGCTATCCAATAGAACTTTCTATGATGATGGAAAGCACAACAGCTATGTTGTGCTGTGGTAGTCAGTAGACGTTGGTGATTATTGAGAATGTGAAAGGTTATCTAGTGTAATTGGGGAATTAATTTTTAAGTTTTATTTAATTTTAATCAATATAAAAACAAATAGCTACATGTGGCTAGCAGCTTATAGCAGATAGTACTACCTTTGAGTGTACCTAGGAAAAGTAGAGATATAATTTAGGCTACATTACCCTCAGAAATCACAACTATCTCTTGTTTTCTTGTATTTGGATGGCTCCTGGTTTATGAGATTTTAGCAGATATGTTACAGATTGAATCTTGAAAATAATATTTCTTTTATTCAGTTTATCCTATATTCAAAAAATATCAAAAAAATAAAAGAAATCCAGAGTAGGCTTCCTACTTCAAATAATATTAGTATTATTAAGAAAATGAAACAAAGTTTGAGGAAAAAAAGAAACAAAATACGGGAAATAGCAAAAGCATATCAAAGAGTAACCAATTGATAAGGAGTTCCTACTGTTTTCTAGGGAAATAATATTTGTTTAGAGAATCACATAAATTTTGACAACGTGTCTGAAAAGCACATTGTGGTTAGTAAACCATCACATTAGTAAACTCATAAGCATTTTTATACATATTTCTGATCTCAGGAGGGATAAAAAACGACTTAGAAACAAACTATAATTATAGCTTGTGATGGGAGGAAAAGTATGATTTTTAAAAACAACTGTGTGCTATAATAATTACAAAGAGGGAAATATCACTCTGGCACAGGTGGACTAGAAAAACATAAACAGCTTTAGGTAGGACCTAGATAATTGACAAGGTGAAAAAAGAGTGTATTTGGAAGGAAATATAATAAAAAATGCATAGTGAGTATATTTATAGGGCTGTGTGGATACAACAGTGGAAAAGGTGGACAAAGAAGAATCCAGACACTTACTGCACTGAGGAGCACTGAGGTATTTAGACTTCAATGCAAAGGCAATGTAAGTCCCAGAAAGTGTTAGAATTCACCCACGTATCTAGGGTTGTCTATTTAACACTTGCAAACATGTCTAGTGTCTCTACTTGGGGTTTCTTAAGGATTTTCTCTTCAACTTAGACATACTCTATTTTATAAATAATAAAATTTGATTCTTTCAAAAATAAAATATTTATTGAGTATAAAAAATTAATAGTAAGCTACTTTTTTTATAACTAAAAAATGCTCTCCAAACAATTTTCATACTTGGAAGGAAGCCTGAATGTCACCACTTCAGATTTTGGTCAAAGTTGTTTTTTGTTTTTTGGGTTTTATTTTGGGGGTGGGGGATGGGTTCAAATATAATGCTTTGACTGAGCTCTTCCTGAAAATAATTCTTGTACCAAATGTGAGAGAAAAAACAAACAAAAACCTTACCTGGCTTAGAAAGCAAATTATGTAAAACATCGTGAGTTAACATTGCTTCAAATTCACTCACATCAATCTACATTTATTTACCATGATGCTTATATACATTTAATGAAATGGTAGTTTTGTACAAAAGCATACAGAATTCCAAACAGAAGCGCAAAATAAAATTGGAAGTATACTCTAGGAGGCAAAGAGGTGAGGCCCGTGTTTTCATGTTCATTCTAAAATCGGTCTTTGACTAAATTAAATAGTAAAAATCAAAAGGTTTTTGCATGTTCTATTTAAGCTTGTCCAGTAGAACTCTGTGTGGTAATTGCAATATTTTCTGTCTGCACTGTCCCTCAGTAGCTAATAGTCACTTGTGACTATTGAACCATTGAAATGTGACTCCTGTGACTGAATTTTTTATTTTATTTAACTTTAATTAATTTAAATTAAAATAGTCTAGGTTTGTAAGTTTATCTCTATAAACAGCCAATTCATATCACATAGGCAAAATGTATCAATAATTAGGAAATCAGAAAAGCCAAGTGTAAGTCTTGAAATTACCAGCATTATATTCCCTATATGCATTAGTATCCTTCTGTTTAATTGTGTCCCAACTGTGCTGAAATAATTTAGGCATTAAATATAGAGAATATTTCCCTTATAAACCACTAGCTCCTTTTCTAGTTGTAATTTTTTTAAAGTTTAATTCTTCAAACTGAGGAGAGACTATAATGAGAAAGCAAATTTAACAATAGACTTGATGTTGACTCTCAGAACTAAGAATGTAAAATATGTGGAGCACCTGGGTGGCTCAGTAGGTTAAGCGTGAAACTCTTGATTTTGGCTTAGATCACGATCTCACAGTTGTGAGACTGAGCCCCGTGTTGGGCTCTGTGCTGGGCATGGAGTGCTTAAGATCCTCTCTCTCCCTCTCCCTCTGCCCCTTCCCTGCTTGAGTGTGCATGCCACGCTCTGTCTCTCTCTCTCAAAAAAAAAAAAAAAAAGAATTAAAAATATGTGTATCGGGGTGCCTGGGTGGTTCAGTCAGTTAAATATCTGACTCTTGGTTTTGGTTCAGGTCATGATCTCATGGTTTTTGAGTTCAAGCCCTGTGTCAGGCTCTTCACTGATCATACGGAACCTTCTTGGAATTTTCTGTCTCCCTCTCTGTGTGCCCTTTCCCTCTCCTCTCAAAAATAAATAAACAAACATTTAAAAAAATATGTGTATTAGATAATTTTTGGAACAGGCAATATCAAATATCTGCAGTTTTCCATCGAATTCTATTTAGATACCACTAGATGGCTTCCCTCTTAAAAATAAGGTTTATGTCAAAACAGAATGTTCGTAAGCACCTATAAAATGTCTTAATTTTATTTGTCAAAATAATAATGTTTTTAGAGGCTCATATCACTGTAAGTTAGAATTCTTGAAATAAAAGGTTATCATGACAGGATTTTATCCTGATGAAAGAGATATGAACACCCCACACATAGTTAACCCTTGAACAACACAGATTTGAAGTGTGTGGGTCCACTTATACATGGATATTTTTCAATATGGTACATATGGTGCTCTAAATGTATTTTCTCTTCCTTATCATCTATTAAATAATGTTTCTCTAGGGGCGCCTGGGTGGCGCAGTCGGTTAAGCGTCCGACTTCAGCCAGGTCACGATCTCGCGGTCCGGGAGTTCGAGCCCCGCGTCGGGCTCTGGGCTGATGGCTCGGAGCCTGGAGCCTGTTTCTGATTCTGTGTCTCCCTCTCTTTCTGCCCCTCCCCCGTTCATGCTCTGTCTCTCTCTGTCCCAAAAATAAATAAAAAAACATTGAAAAAAAAATAATGTTTCTCTAGCTTTATTGTAAGAATGCAGCATATAATGCATATAACATACGAACTTTGTGTCAGTTGACTGTTTGTGTTGTCATTAAGGCTTTCAGTCAACAGTAGGCTATTAGTAGTTAAGTTTTTGGGGTGTCAAAAGTTAAACATGAATTTTCAACTGTCCAGGGGTTTGGCACCCATAACTACTGTGTTGTTCAAGGGTCAACTGCATATTAGTTTAAAAATTCAAGAGTATAAATTAAAACTCAGGTGTTATCATAATGGATACACATCTATGTATTTTTCTTTTACTTAGGAATAAAAAAGAAAGGTTTATTTTGTTTCTGCATGTCAAGAGGATAAGTGAGATATTCATTTTTTAAAATATACTCTAAAATAGATAACAACATTTTAACCAAATACTGGCAAGAACCCATGATAGAAGGCATAAGGTCTATACCTTCTTTCTCTCTGTTACTGACATGTATGAGTATTTGTGGCTATAACCTCATGTGAATTCGCTTTGAATCTCTTGTGTATTCAAGTGCAGGGCTTATAGTCAGAATATGGTTTAAATGCTAATCTTGATATTTTTAATCTGTGTGATATTGGGTAAATTGAGTTACATTGTATACTCAGAGAAAAATTTGGAATGAGATTGGAAAGAGCCATTAATAAGTCATTCTTGTGGCAGAGTCTGAATACCTAACCTTCTGAGGTCAGACACTGACACTGCAAGGACAGAGCAAATGGGAGATAATAATATATAGTCTGCATAAGAGAAATGAAAATAATTTGTAAATTGACAGACAAAATATATGAGCAGAACAAAATCCCTAAAATGAATGAATAAGGAAAGTAAAGGAGTAAATGAAAAAAGACAATGGGAGTGAGATACATTAAAGAATTGGTCAAGGCAAAATATAAGGTAGGAAGTAATGGTGTGTCAGAAACAGATGTCACAAAATATATGGTGGGTGGATTAGTTAACTTGAAAGGATTAACCCATATATTAATATAAACTAATATTATATATATTATGTATATTAATATGTGTTAGTATTTATTAAGTTTGAATTTCTGGTGTAGTTATTTGTGTGACATAGCCATGGTAAACCTTTGGAATATGCAAAAGAGAAAAATTAAGGGTTTAAAAAATCTGAAACTAAATTGTCCCCGCAATTTAATTTAAAGATAATGCTATTAAATACAAATAGGTCAGATTTCTACATGAGTTAGTATTTGGGGGGGAATTTATCTGGGCCAGATTATTAACAGAATGCTCTTTTTTGGGATCATCAATGATAAATAATTTTGTAGTGTAGTGATTAAGTACATGGATGCACTTTGAAGTAATACTGTGCAAATATGACTAACACTGACTCTGTGACTTGAAACAATTTAATACATTTTTTTCTTCTTCTTTTCCTTGGTGTGAAGAGATAGCTCTAGGTATATATGGATTGCACATTGGAGCTCACTGTTTAAATAAAATAGTGTGGTCCAACAGCTGGAAACATTACATACTCTAGATCAAGATTATTTCATTTTGAATATCACTTCAACTGTTACTGGTCATGTGACATTGAGCAAATATATCTCAGCCTCAACTATACCATCTGTAAAATGGCCATAATAACCATAACAGATATAGTTAGCACACAAATGTGAGAATTAAATGAAGCAATCCATATAAAACTTTTAGCAAAGTGTCTAGCATACCTGAATACTCAAAAATTACCCCCTATAATTTTATAGATTATAAATTGTATAATTACTCATTGTTTTATCTTTGTAAATATGAATGCCATTTCATACTGATGAGCTGTTTTCTACAATTTATTTTTAGTTATTTATCTAAAACATATAAAACCTAAATGCTAGTTTTGTATAGTAGTTCACAATTTTTATACCATAAAAGAGTTGAAAAGAGCTACAATTAAACAACAGACAGTATTTAATAATAAATGAAGAAAACTAGCAAATAAGGCATCAACAAGTAGAAAATTGAGTAAAAAAATGACACTTAGTGATTTCTCTTAACTGAAGTCTAGTTATTAACTAAGAGAAGCACTGGAAAACCTTTATTTGTGTGTGTCTTGATTTTAACAGTATTTTGTTGTGTATATGTATGAAGACAAAATACCTGTTTTGCAATGGAAAGACATTTCATAAAATATTTAATTATAATACAGACTCTCAAAATAGTGTCTATGAATTTATTTGCTTTTTTAAAAGATACCACATATAAATTTTGAGAATAAATCTCAAATTGTTACTAATTCTCTAGCTCAGTTGGTTAAGTATGTATTTTTTAATAGGATCAGTGTGAATAAGACAGGCTATGTATATAAGCAAAGAGAAAAAATAACAAGAGAATAGTGTAAACTCATCACATATATATATATATATACACACACACACACACACACACACACACACACACAATACACACACACACACACACACACACACACACACACACACACATATACCATGCCTGTCCACAACCAGATTCATTCAATGTCCAGGGAACTTCCCAGCTCCTTCTCCCATAATTAAAGAATCCCTATACAAAACAGGAAAAGGAATAGAAAACACTTTGAGAAGATTGGAAAATTGTCACAATTTGAGTAAACTTATGTTGGGGAATCCTGCTATTTGTTTTTTTTCAAGTAACGTATAATTTTAAATAGAATAATTATTCAGTATTCTTGAAAACTAACAAACACTTTTTTTTAAAGAAATATATTTCTAGTTTTTAAAAGCAAGTACCTGTTTCTTTGTTTAGGAAACCAGATTTGCAAGACTGCATACAAAGAAAACACGCATATTATATATATGTATATATAAGTTTGTGTGTGTGTGTATACACACATATATTTATATATACACTAAAAATTTAAATATTTCAGCTTCTTACATAAAGTATACCAATATTAAAATTTACATAAGCATAATATAAGCTGATTATTTAAACATAACAATCTGAAAATAAATCATATTTAAAGAAAAACACTTCTTTTTTAAAAAATAAATTATTTTGGAACTATATCCCCATTGTAAATCAAATATAACCCATTAAACAACAGAAAGAATACAATCATTTTTCTATTTATGTTACAAAAAGTATTTTCATTTTTCTTTTCTAATATATTTATTAACTAACAGCATGACTAACAGCATTTTTATTAACTATAAAAAATATTTTCATTGTTTTTTTATTGTAAATTGAATAAAGATGGAATGTGTCTCCTTCACCTCACAGTCAAAAACTAGCAACAAGAAAAAAATATATACAAATACGTGTAAAACAAAGACTATCTATATCAATGAACCAAAACAAATGAGGAATAGGTGAGAAATGTCTGGAGGTTCAAACAGGGTCTATGAAGATACCTTTAAGCTGGCCCTAGGAGGGTGATTTCAGCTAAAACTAGCAAAGCACAGTTCTTTAAGGTTTGTTACAAGTCTTAAGCAGGAAAGATAACAATCCTTTATCTGGAACATCAGGAAGCTGACTGAACAGGCTAGCTTTGGGAATTTTCTGTAACTGATTTGACAACAAGAAGCCTAGTAGAATAGACTAGTGATAAATCACATTGAATCACAATTAGTGTGGCAAACACACAACCTCTGCACTGTAAGCAACATGCAGCTGCCAATCTCTGATGGCAGAGGAAAAGTAAAGGCTGAAAGAATTCATTCACACACAAAGCCCTGTATTACCTGAAACTTCAGAATGAATTAGGAAGGATTATTGCCAGTTGGCAATGCAACAATGGCCTTAGAACCTCTTTCAAAGAAACAAAACGAAATCCTGCAAAAGAGAACTGAAGGAATGAAATATGAATACATTATTTTTAGATCTAATGTAATGAATACATTATTTTAGATCTATTTTTAGGTCTAGATTATTTTTAGATCTAGTCCCAGAACTAAAATAAAATAATAATAATAATAATAATATAGAGAACTCTTTTGAGCATCTGGGGAAAATTCTCTAGTCGTTTGAGGGGACAAAAATTATGTTATGCTCAAATTTCTTCCTAATGGCATTTAGTTTTAGAATTTTGAAGATTAATTACAATTTTCTGAAAGTTTGATCTGATTATTTTACACAGAGCCAAACATTTATTCAGGTACTGAAGCAACAAAAAAAAGTTTGTGAACATTCAAAAATGCAAAGAGACATTTCCCATGAGCTGATAAGAAAGTCCTATGTAATAAATTTCAGCCAACTGAGTGATGGAGAAAGAAATTATACCAAAAAAAAAAAAATGGGACAATGATTGAATCCTTTAAGTGTAGAGCAAGAATTACAATGAGTATGTGATTTCAGAATACTCATAAATATACGGAGTCTTTAGTGAAAAAATGATACAGCTTACAAGGTTTTGGAGAGGAGACGATAAAATAAGTGGGAGATAGCTCATTTTTTTATAGTCAAAATAAACAAATTGTTAGTTACAAGGTAAGCACTGAAAAAATGATATGTCCAATTAAAGCCAAATGGATAATGGATATAGAACAAAGTAGAATAATTGGAAACATACTGACACTGATTGAAAATATCCTAATTGCTCATTCTATTGATTAAAAAATTTCTTCTTAAGAAAACATTGTAAAACAATGGAATATATATTATTTTTAATTTCATATATATATATATATATATATATATATACATATATATACATGTATATGCAAGAGGGGGTACAGAGACAGGAAAGAAAATATATCTTAGAATATATCTTAGAATATCTTTAAAAATATCTCAGAAAAATATCTTAGAAAATATAAGATACAGAGAGGCTAGGTGGTGCAGTAGTAGAAGGACCCTAGGCTTGCCTTGCCACTTGAACACAGCTAGATAAAAATAAAATCATTCTGAATACTCAAGAAATCTATCTGAGGACTGACAGAGAAAAATGCACAACGCTGTGGAAAGTGCTGCTTTTCCAGGGCAAGTGTGCCTGAGAACCAGAGCAGTGGGCCCCTCCCCCAGAAGATCAACACAACACTCCCACCCCTGCATGCATCATGTATACTGACCATAGAGTGCGGCAGAGTTTCAGCTCTAGGGGAAATAGCATTAAGTCTCTTTTAATAAGCAGACTAAAGCACATTTGGTTAAAGCTCACCTCACTCTGGCAAGTTCCAAACACTTCCCACTGCAGGCAAGGAGAAACTCTGTAGAGGACTGACCTGAGAGAAAGAGCAGCCAAAACAGAACAGCAGAGTGCATATAGCACACACCAGAAACACTTCCTGAAGTGTCAGACCCTCTACAGTATGTGACCTCTTCTTTATAAAGCCATTGCTCTCAGGAGCAGGAAACCTAACAGGCTTTCCTAACACACAGAAGAAGACAGAGACCTAGACCAGATGACAAGCTGGAGGAATTCTGCCCAAAAGAAAGAGCAAGAAAAGGTAATGGACAGGCATCTAGTCAAAACAGATATAAATAATATGCTTAGTCCATAATTTAAAGCAGGAATCATAAGGATACTAGCTGGGCTTGAGAAAAGCATAGAAGACACCAGGGAGTCCCTTACCTTAGAGATAAAAGATCTAAAAAAGTAGTCAGGCCAAAATAAAAAATGCTGTAACCAAGTTGTGAAACTAACTAGAGGTTAGTTTCTAACCACAAGAATGGAAGAAACAGAGGAACAAATAAATGATATAGAAGATAAAATTATTGAAGATAATGAAGCTGAAAATAAAAGGGAATGAAAAATATTGGATAACGATTAAGACTTTGAGAATTTAGCAACTTCATAAAGTGTAATAACATTTGTAGCATTAGAGTTCCAGGAGAAACAGGGAGGAGAAAAGGGACAGAAGGTTTATTTGAAGAAATTATAACTGAAAATTTCCCTAATCTGGAGAAAGAAACAGAATCCAAATCCAGGAGCCACAGAGAACTCCCATCAAAATCAACAAAAGCAAGCTAACACTAAGAATATTTGTAGTTAAATTTGCAAAATACAGAGATAAAAAAAATCCTAAAAGCAGAAACAGAAAAGAAATACCTAACTTAAAAGGGAAGACAAATAAGGTTAGCAGCATATCTATCCACAGAAACTTGGCAGACCAGAAGGGAATGTTATAATATATTCAATGTGCTGAATGGGAAAAATATGCAGCCAAGAATATTCTATTCAACAAGGCTGTCATTCGGAATAGAAAGAGAGATGAAGAGTTTCCCAGACAAACAAAAACTTAAGGAGCCATGCAAACCATTATATCAGCCTTGCAAAAAATATTAAAAGAGACTCTTTGAATGGGGGGAAAAAAACCCAAAAGTGACAAAGACTAGAAAGGAACAGAGGAAGTCTCCAGAAATAGTGACTTTACAGGTAATACAATGGCACTAAATTTATATCTATCAATAATCACCCTGAATGTAAATGGATTAAATTCTCCAATCAAAAGAAATAGGGTGTCATAATGGATTTAAAAAACAAGACCCATCCATATGCTGCTTACAAGAGACTCATTTAGATCTAAAGATAACTGCAGAATGAAAATGAAAGGATGGAGAACGATTTATCATGCTAATGGATGTTGAAAGAGAGCTAGGGTAGCCATACTTATATTAAACAAAGTAGATTTTAAACCAAAGACTATAACAAGAGATGAAGAAGTGTATATACATAATAAAGGGGTTTGTCCACCAGGAAGATCTAACAATCATAATTATTTATTCCTCCAACTTGGACGCATCCAAATATATAAAACAATTAATCACAAACAAAGGAACTCATTGATAATAATACAATAATAGTAGGGGACTTGAACATCCATGCACGGTGATGGACAGATCATCTAAGTAGAAAATCAACAAGGAAACAATGGCTTTGATTGGCGCACTGGACCAGATGGACTTAAGAGGTACATTCAGAATGTTTCATCCTAAAGCAGCAGAATACTCATTCTTTTCAAGTGCCAATGGGACATTCTCCAGAAGAGATCACATACTGGGTCACAAATCATGCCTCATCAAGTACAAAAAGATCAAGATAATAACATACATATTTTCAGACCACAGAGCTATGAAACTGTAAGTCAACCACAAGAAAAAAAATTTGGAAAGACCATAGATACACAGAGGTTAAAGAACATCCTACTAAAAAATCTATAGGTCAACCAGAAAATTAAAGAAAAAATAAAAGAATACATGGAAACAAATGATAATTAAAACAGGGTATTTCAAAACCTTCAAATGCAGCAAAGGCAATCATATGAGAGAAGTATATAGCAATACAGGGCCTACCTGAAGAAGCAAAAACAATCTCAAATATGCAACCTAACTTTACAACTAAAGGCACTAGAAAAAGAACAACATATGAAGCCTAAATCCAGCAGAAGAAGAGAAATATTGAAGATTAGAACAGGAACAAATGATATAGAAAACAACAATAAAAAAACAACAGTAGGACAGATCAATGAAACCAGAAGCTGTTTCTTTGAAAGAATTAATAAAATGGATAATCCTGTAGCCAGACTTATCAAAAAGTGAGAAAACCCAAATGAATAAAATCACAAATGAGTGAGGAGAGATCCCCACCAACACCCCAGTAATACAATTGTAAGAGAATATTATGAAAAATTTTATGCCAACAAATTGGGCAATTTCAAAGAAATGGATAAATTCCTAGAAACATACAAACTACCAAAACTGAAACAGGAAGAAACAGAAAACTTGAACAGACTGATAACCAGCAAAGAAATTGAATTAGAAATGAAAAATCTCCCGACAAACAAAAGGCTAGGGCCAGATGGCTTCCCGGGGGATTCTAGCAAACGTTAAGGGAGAGTTAGTACCTATTCTTTAACTATTAAAAAAAAATAGAAATGGAAGGAAAACTTCCAAATTCAGTCTATGAGTCCAGCATTACTTCGATTCCAAAACCAAAGATCTCACTAAAAAAAGAGAATTACAGGCCAATAAATCTGATGAACATGGATGCAAAAATTCTCAAGAAAATACTAGCAAATTGAATCCAACAGTACATTAAAAGAATCATTCATCATGATCAACTGGGATTTATTCCTTGGCTGCAGGGTGGTTCAATATTCTCAAATCAATCAACATGATACACCACATTAATAAAAGAAAGGATAAGACCCATATGATCCTCTCAATAGATGCAGAAAAAGCATTTGACAAAATACTTTATAAAAATCCTAAACAAAGTAGGGATAGAGTGAACATATATCAACATTATACAGACCATATACAAAAGACCCCCAGCTAATATAATCCTTAATGGGAAAAAACAGAGAGCTTTTCCTCTATGGTCAGGAACAAGACAGGGAAGTCAGCAAGGAAGAAGTCAAACTTTCATTATTTGCACATGACATGACACTGTATGTAGAAAACCTGAAAGACTCCACCAAAATATTGTTAGATCTAATACATTTATTCAGTAAAGTCACAGGACACAAAATCAATATACAGAAATCTGTTGCACTTCTATACACCAATAATGGAGTTGCAGAAAGAGAAATGAAGGAATTGATGCCATTTATAATTGCACTAAAAACCATAAAAAAACCTAGGAATAAACCTAACCAAATAGGTGAAAGGCCTGTATTCTGAAAATTATAAAACACTGATGAAAGAAACCGAAGATGATACAAAGAAGGAAAGACATTCCACGATCAGGGATTAGAAGAACAAATATTGTTAAAATGTCTATATTACCCTAAGCAATCCACAGATTAAATGCAATCCTTATCAAAATAACACCAGCATTCTCCACAGAGCTAGAACAAACAATCCTAAAATTTGTATGGAACCACAAAAGACCCTGGACAGTCAAAGCAATCTTGAAAAAACAAAGCAAAGCTGGGGGCATCACAATTCCAGACTTCAAGTTGTGTAGCAAAACTGTAGTGATCAAGACAGTACGATACTGGCACAAAAACAGACATATATAACAATGCAACATAATAGAAAACCCAGAAATGAACCCACAACTATATGGTCAAATAATCTCCAACAAAGCAGGAAAGAATATCCAGTGGAAAAAGATAATCTCTTAAACAAATGGTGTCAGGAAAACTGGACACAACATGTAAAAGAAAGAAACTGGAATATTTTCTAACACCATACACAAAAATAAATTCAAAATGGATGAAAGATCTAAATGTGAGACAGGAAATCGTCAAAATCCTAGAGAGAACACAGGCAGCAACCTCTTGACCTTGGCTATAGCAACTTGTTAGTAGACACATTGCCAGATGCAAGGGAAACAAAAGCAAAAATGATCTAATAGGACCTCATCAATATAAAAAGCTCTGCATAGCAAAGCAAACAATCAACAAAACTGAGGCAATCTTTGGAATGGGAGAATATATTTGCAAATGACATATCTGATAAAGGATTCATATCCAAAATCTATAAAGAACTTATCAAAATCAACACCTCAAAAAACAAATAATCCAGTTAGGAAATGGGCAGAAGGCATGAACAGACATTTTTTCAAAGAAGACATATAGATGGCTAACAGACACATGAAAAGAAAAGTCAACATCATTCATCATCAGGACCAAATCAAAACTACAATGAAATATCACCTCACACCTGTCAGAATGGCTAAAATCAATAACACAGGAAACAAGGGTGTTAGTGAGGATGTGGAGACAGGGGAACCCTCCTACACTCTTGGTGAGAATGCAAATTGGTGCAGTTACAGTGGAAAATAGTATGGAGGTTCCTCAAAAATTTAAAAATAGAACTCCCCTATGATCAAGCAATTGCACTGCTAGGTATTTACACAAATGATACAAAAATACTTATTTGAAGGGATACATGTACCCCATTGTTTATAGCAGCATTATCAATAATAACCAAATTATGGAAAGCACCCAAATGTCCATCAACTAATGAATGGATAAGAAGATGTGATACACACACTCTGGAATATTACTAAGCCATAAAAAGAATGAAATCTTGCTGTTTGCAACATCGTGGATAAAACTAGAGTGTGTTACAATAAGCAAAATAAGTCAGAGAAGGATTAATACCATATGATTTCCTTCATATGTGGAATTTAAGAGAGAAAATAGATGAACATAGGAAAAAACAATGAGCAAACCATAAAACGGACTTTTAACCATAGAGAGCAAACTGAGGGTTGCTGGAGAAGTCAGTTGGGGGCTGGGTTAAATGGGTAATGGGTATTAAGGAGGTCACTTGTTATGAGTACTGGGTGTTGTATGTAAGTGATGAATAGTCACTAAATTCCACTCCTTCAACTAATATTATACCCCGTGTTAACTAACTGGAATTGAAATAAAACTTGAATTAGAACAAAGTATATTTATTATTTCCATTAAAAAAAAGAAGAAAAGAAAATATAGGATAAATATAAGCTGTTCACTTGTGTGACCTGGTGAGATGTGGAGAAGGTGTTGTAGATGAAATTTATTGTGGAAAGAGAATAAATGCAATCTAAAAGGAAAAAACAAGATTAAATTGTAAAGACTACCCCCAAGGATATTTTGTATAATATGATCCAATATATGAAATGATGTAAAGTTATATATGTATATCTTCATGTAATTATTCAAATCATAATAATATCTGAGGAGCCAAAGTCATGACAAGTAAATTTGAACAAATAAAAAGTTAGGGCTTCTTATAACAATATCACATACTCTTGAATTTAGAGCAAATACTTTTGGGACTTTAAAAATGGATCTTAAGCATGTCAAAAGTTAGGCAACCTTGCTTATAATTAAAAATAAATGACAGTTAAATTGAGGTGCCTGGGTGGCTCAGTCAGTTGAGTATCTAACTTTTTTTTAATGTTTGTTTACTTTTGGGGGGAGGGTGGTGGAGAGAACAAGTGGGGGAAGGGCAGAGAGAGAGACACAGAATCTGAAGCAGGCTCCATGCTCCCAGTGGTCAGCATTCAGCCCGAAGCAGGGCTCGAACTTAGAAACAGTGAAACCATGACCTGAGCCAAAGTCAGACACTTAACTAAGTCACCCAGGCACCCCAAGCATCTAGCTCTTAGCTCAGGTCATGATCCCAGGGTCGTGGGATTAAGCCCCACATTGGATTTGGCACTGAGCATGGAACCTGCTTAAGATTCTGTCTCTCCCCATTTCCTCCTCTACCCTGCTTGCGTGCTCTCACTCTCTCTCTCTCTAAAAAAAAAAAAAAAAAAAAAAAAAAAAAAAGCACCATACTTCAACTCAGCAATTGTACTTCTAGGAATTTATATACCTGTGAAATAATGTATATATAATAATGTTTAGTGTGGTGTTTGTCTGCAATAGGAAAATTTTGGAAACAATCTTAGTGTCCATTGACAGGGGAATGTTTGAATAAATTATGTTAACATCCATATAGTAGAATGCCCTGCATTCTTAGAACAAATCAGATGGATCTTATCACTGATATGGAACTATCCCTGAGATATGCTAAATGCAAATGGTGCAGAGATGTGTGAAATGTGGTATCATTTGGCAGAAAGCAAATACTAATAATACAAATGTGCTTGTAATAACTAGTTGCTCTGCGGCCTGTATAGGTAAGAAATAGGAGTAGAAAGGAAACCTAGTTTTCATGGTATATATTTTTATAATTACTGAATTTGATATAAAGGATATGTACTAACTTACCCAGAGCCTAAATTAGATGATGCATGCATATGAATAAAAATTACAAGAAGGGTACTCAAGAAAGTATTCAGTGGCAAGCTCTGGGGAGTAGAACTCTTTGCTGCTTAGGGGTTGAGGGGATTAAAAAGAGACATTTATTGGTTATGGTATATGCTGTTGTGTTTGAATTTTCAAAATATGAGTCATGTCTTTTACAAAAGAAAGAAAGAAGGGAGGAAGGAAGGGAGGAAGGCAGGCAGTGAATTATTCTACTCCAAAACAATAAGAAAGTCCCCTTCTCCAGGAGACCAAACTTTTGAATGTGACTGATTTGTGCTACTAGTTGATCAAGTTCTCTCAGGCAGTCTTTGTTAAAGAAAACAGCACTATTTTATTTTATTAACTATGTGTCTTAAAGATAACACCTTTGAAAGGTGAAATGTAAGACATAATGAACTAATAATTTTCAGAAAGTCCCCACACTAAAGGAGATCTTGTTGGAATTTAAAAAGAGTTGCTGAGCAAGGATTTTATTCATGTTATTCAATACAATGCATTCTTCAAGTCTCTCAAGCACAAAACCTAATGCCTAATTTAAACAACATTTGTGTAAAATGCTGATTAGCTCATTATTAGAATACACCATAAAATGCTATTAAGGTTTCTCTTGCTAACTTTCCCTTTACTAATGTGAAACATTGGACAATATTGTCTAATAGAAAGGTTGATAATTTGAACCTCAGCTTTTCACAAGTACTGGAATCAAAGCCCAGCTTATAAACTAAAGAAACTGCAAACATATCTTCTGGTCTCAACAGATGGTCTATTTAACCTATAAATTCACTTTAGTGACCAGCATTGCATCATTTAATGTACATTTTAAGATTTTTTTGTTTGTTATAACTTCTATTAAATGCAGCATTTGACCTCTATAAATAAATTTAAAAACTACATTTTCAAAAACAACATATAACTTAGTGAAATACATCCTATAATTACCTACATTTTGAGCTTATCATTTTCTTTTGTCAGGCATTCAATGTGCAAATATATTATGTTTTCTCATTTTATATTCTTAAAAACTATTTCCTAACAGCAGACAAAAAGTATAAACATTGGAGGCATTATGTAAGAAGGCAATAAGAGAATGGAAATTCAAAAGGAAATGGAAAATACCTTTAATTTTCAATTACATAAAATCCACCTATCTGAAATACTTTGAGGGTTTCAGCTTACTATTAGTTCTCCGGTCAGGTCTCTTTGTTCACTCCAAATTCATCCTTCTTCCATTAGCTTTGATAAACAAGAATTGTAAACCTTTAAAATTCAATCTCACCATTCAACATTTACTCTGATTCTAATTTAATTCTTTGAAGATACTCATCAATTTGCTTTTTTTTTCTTATTCTGCCATTGCTCTAATAGATGTTTCAATTAAAAACAAATTCTAGGGTCTGAGCAGATAGCTCGTTTAGAGGCTCATTTGCCACTTACCAGTCCAGTTGGAATTTTGAGTTTATGTGAAATAAATTAAAATATTTATTTTAGTGATATTATATTTTGAGTATATATAATCATCTCTCTTCTGCCATTCCATCCTTCAAACATGTGAAAACTTTAAACATTTTTACCTTATATTTTTCCTTTTAAAATCTGGGTGTTCTCAGTTCCTCCAATACCCAGTTGGCATGGTTTCTAGACTTTTTATCATGTATCTTAGAAATTATCATGTAATAATCAGTGTTCCAGGGAAATTATGACAAATGAAATTCAACAATTATTTGTGGTATGATTAGTTCACAATTTTGTGGAGTGAGGGGTAAAATCCTTTGAGAGGTAAAATAGACTAGTGACTAAGAGCACAAACTCTGAAGTCAGACTAACAGGTTTTAAATTCTGGTTCCATCATTTTCTGTTTTCTTTTCTTTTTTTTTGTAAATTGTTTTTAAATGTTTATTTATTTTTGAGAGAGGCAGTGACCAAGAGAAAGAGTGCAAGCAAGGGAGGGGCAGAGAGAGAGGGAAACACAGAATCCAAACCAGGCTCCAGGCTCCGAGTTAGCACAGAGCCCGACACGGGGCTCAACGTGGGGCTTGAACCTATGGACCATGAGATCTGGCCTGAACCAAAGTCGGACACTTAACAAACTGAGCCACCCAGGCACCCCTCTAACTGTTTTCCTAATCGACAAAATGGAAAACAAACAAACAAACAAAAACAATGCATTTCTCATAGAGTGATGTAAAACTCAAATGAGTTGACATGAATCAAGTATTTAGAACAGTATCTGGTACATAACCAGCACTATATAAGCCCTTGTTTTTATCTTTTGTCTTATATTTTGTCCCTAGAATCAAGCTAAAATAATCATAGTTGTTTACCCCCTATTGGAAGGGAGATATACACTCAAATTCATATTGACTTAGGATATAATAAAGAAGCTAAAATTCTTAGCACTTTTTTTCTTTTACACGAATCACTAGTAAGCCAGGACTCCTTTTCTTCAAATATATACAAGAGTTCTCAACAATAAACTGAGATTTTGTGTAATTCTTGATGTACTTAGAACGAATAGAACTTTGGATCTTCGCTCACTTGGAGTCTTTGTGGTATTTTTGTTCCAGCCTAGGTTTGATAACTACACATCCTTGAAATTGAGGAAAAATATAGCACAGACTAAGTTTTATTTGATTTGATCTTATTTGTCTACCACTGTTCTAGTGTTGTGATAGATTGGATTTAAATTGGGACAAAAATCAATGTATCTATTTATAGTTTAAAATAAAGGTTCATGTCCTGTACTTCTCCAAAGTAGGGCAGCCTCGTTTTTTCTTAATAGGAGACAGGCCTGGTGTAGAAACCGTATTGAGGTTATTTGGGAGTAATCAGGTCAAATAGTATGAGGCATTCTTTTGAACTCTGCATAAATGTTGGTTCATTTGTGATTTGGTAATGTTTAACTATAGGAAAGGAATTATAACTATATATTTTCTAAGTATAGGATGATCAGAAATATTGGAAGAGAGATTGTTTCAGTTGTTCTAGATCAAAATAAAATTGCATTTTATAATGGATGGATCATAATTACTATTTATTGGAAAATGAACAGTTGCCATGGCAATAATGGCCTTCTGTAAGTGTATTAGACACATTTTAAATGCATATTAAACCAAGGATCAAAACTTTTAAAGAGGGCTGCATGTTTTCTTTAAATGATATGTAGAGGTGAGGAGAATTGATGTAGTTACTCCCAAAGTAACACACAATCTCTCACAAATATCCCACATGTAGAATTAGCAAATTTTATCTTATTTCCGGTTTGCCTAAGTGGTTTCTGTTACCAATCATATCCTCATCCTCTATACAAAAATGACTCTTACCTAGTAACTTTGTGGGTAGAGGTTAGCCTGTCTCTCCCTGTAATTTCTCTTTCTTTCTCTCTTTTATCATTATCACTTTTTTACTGTTATCTTTTCTTCTTCTTCTGTTTTATCATTCCTTGTTTAATCAATTCTACCTCAGGAAATTTACTTCATATGTGAAGATAAAATCTTCTCAAGAGGCATACATTTTCTTTGTCAGAATCATGAAGTAGACTATGGCACAAGCATATGGGTTGTTTTCAGTGAGGAAGCTAAAGTGATATAATTATCTAAAATGGAAATGTCAGTCTCTGGCATTCAGTACTAGACTTCTAGAATTATTTTAAACATTATGGTGTGCATAAAAATCACTCCAAGAACAGGTTACAGTGCAAACTCCCTAAGTGACTTTGGTTCTAGCAATTCGAAAGGATCTGGCAATCTGTATTTTAAACAAGATCTCTAGTTTACTGTTATACAGGTAGCTTTGAACCTAAGGAAAGGTAGTCTAAAAAAAAAAAACAAGCGTTTGATCTAGCTCTAGCTTAAAGAGCTGGCTGTCACATAGAATAACAACAAAGGAAATGCAGTGACTGACTATACTAGATTAGGGCTTTTAGGCATGAGGGCAATGTCTCTCTGAGTCTTTAAACTCTTGGATCTTTATTGATTAGGATTATTCAGGAGCTGAATCAGAAAATTGGAACACTGAGGTCATTGTGGTTCTAGAAATTGCTCTATGTATTTCATAGACTCTCAGTCTTTTTGTACACAGAAAGTGCTGAGCAAGCTACTTCTGATCTAAGGAGGTTGGGGTGATGCAAATTTTCATACTTATTATTATTATGTAAGTATTTCACCCTTAGTAGGATTGTTACACAATAGAAAAATGAAGCATCTGAAGAGAATACCCCAACTGATGAGTTTACTGAAATCGCAATCTTGGTGCATTCCCTGGTGGAGTCTGGACATCTCTTCTACCTTATGCATGATATAGCTGTCCCCAAATAGCTGGGCAATATAAAACATACAAGAATGTGCCTTTCAGGAGGCGGACATGAATCACCATTGATGGTGAACGAAGAGTTCACCTAAAATATTTGTAATTCAGCTTGTGATAAATTTCTTGAAAGAAAAAGTGCTTCATAGGATTAATTGTTGAGGCATATAAATTGTCTGAAGATGTTTTCATGTGAGAATGAGAAATAGGAAATGTCTTGTAAGCTGAAGATAAGAAGCCCTCAGTCAAGAAGGAAATGAGGTTGTATTTATCTGGGGTTAAAAGCAAGACAATTACTAGCATATCATAACAAAATAGAGACCTAAAATAAAGTGTCTAAAAATGAAATAAAATAAAATCCAGTATCCCAAAAGTCGTGTAGTCAGTGTAAAGCCAGCATTTATAATACAGAAGGAAACCTGGTAACCAATAGTTTGTCTAACAAGCTGTTTGTACTTCTTGCCAACTTTAAGGACTAGTGACCAGGTGTGCACACTTTTGACCCTACACATATGTAAAAGGAAAAACTTATAGATTTTGCACCGTAAAAGGACAGTTCTGATAACTATGCTTTTATTCTTAGCAGGGCAAGGGTAAGAGACAATATGAGAAGTTCTAAAATATTTGGAGATGGTAAGTTGATCTTGAGTATATTGAGATATATGTCAAGTTAAAAGAGGGGCGTTTATTCAAAAATTAAAATTACAGGGGTAAAGCAAAGCCTCACTTGGAAAATTGCCTTAATGGAGTCTCATTGTCCTAGTACAAATCTTCCAATTTGTAAAGATTTTCAACTGTGTAATACTGCTCTCTACAGAAAAGTCTAAACTCAGTCTATAACTGAGTCACAATAAGCAGAAGTAATTTCATAAAATTGGGTGAACTTAAAGGCTAGTATGTCCTACTCCGAAAACCTCATGACTCCATGTTCACTGCAGGGATATCAATGGAAAATAAACTAGAATCATCTGTCAACCACCTGGGAACCCTCCCTTGTCAACAGTATTTTTCTAGTTTCTAGTCAGCCAGTTATTGAAGTCCTTTTTTTTTTTTTTTTTTTTGGAATATGGACACAATTATTTTTTTCTTTTATCTGGGTAAGGTTTTGACGAGATTAATAATATGAATCATTCTTTATGCCATTGTTTAAGAGGCAACCCGTTCTCCAAGAGTCATTCTTCTCACATTTCACATTGGATTCATGAGGGAATTTGTTTGAGATTTGGTTGTTCTAGTGAGGGAACCAAAGACAACGTTCTAAGAAATGCTGCCCTAAGGAATTCGGCAGATAATTAATCTTATCCACAATATGTGACATTACAACTTGAAGTCTGAGATTTGTCAACATACCACTGAAGGCTGTCTTGCTAGTGAAATTAAAAGAGAAAAAAAATGACATTTACTCATGGATAAGAATAGCTTAAATGAAGCCAGAACTTCAAAGTTTAAACAAGTTACCTGATTACTTTTGTCTCAACAAGTAAAAAATCCAAGTCAATCAAATACTTTCTCTCGGGCTATGAACATAGTGCATATTTAGTCTTTAGTGTGGAACTGTGTTAATATTAAATCGGCTTTACAATTAGGGGACTAATCTTATAAACCATTGAATTAAAAGCATTTCTTTTATAGGGAGGGAACTAGGTGATATGCCCATAGTGTCACAATTATCAGACCTGGGTTTGAGTCCAAATCTCCTGATATTTAATTTTGTCATGTTTCAAATGTGGCACATTAAGGAGCCAGAGGGGAAAATATAGAAAATGCCAAACTATTGTCAAAGCTAAATATAGTTTTAAACTGATACAACATCACAGCCTTTACATTGACCCATTTTCTAAGAAAATTTCAGCATGGGCAATACTAAAAGTATTTTTATGTCCAATTTTTAATAACCTTGTCCTCAGAAACAGTTATATTTCACTTAAGACAGAATTTTACAAACAGGAATAAATGATAAAATGAGCTAGGGGAACTAAAATCGTTTTATATTAGGTTGAAGTCGGACGCTTAACCGACTGCGCCACCCAGGCGCCCCTAATATTAGGTTGAGTTATTTGAGTTTTATAGAAATAATCATATTTACTGTAGTCCTATATGAAAACATTGCAGAAATTAACCCAAGATAATTTATCTACATGTTGCTTATCTATGATATTGAATAAGTCAATTAAAGTATTTACTGAGGGTTTACAAAGTATTATACTGTATGCTTTGGGAATAGGTGTTTTGAGCCCAAGGAAATAGGATAGTGTATTTCAAATTGTATTCCTACCAAACAAATGATGACTCCTCAGCACCTATTTGTTTAATGAATACATATATAAAGTAGTAGGATGCACTCAATAGTTTTTAAGTTTATTCTGTAAATGATAAAGAGATGCAAATGTAGAGAAAACATATACAAATATTTAAACTTAAAAGTCAATATATGATACTTATTACTTGAGAAAAATAGATAATAGTTGATATAGAAGTTCAAAGAGTAATACAAGGCTTCCAACTTGTCAGAAAATAGGAAACTTTTGGGAAAACAGTACGTATAAGCTAAATGAAAATACAGATTTTATTTAAATAGAGGATTGAGCAGTACAGATAATCAGTTGTACCTTTGTACCAATGTCACTAGCATAAGCAAGACCAGACACACTGGGACCAGTTTTGTAGGATTTTGTATTCTGGGTTAAGGATTTTTAACTATCGAGTCATATAAAGTTATAATTGAATCTATTTTAAATTCAAAGTTTTTACTTTCTTTGTAGTTTACAAGTCCATCATATTTAGCATAAAACTATTTTTTCTTCATTATAACCAAATCAGTATCATGTGTCTCTTCCCTCCCGGTTATACATAGGCATATCAATTCTTCTACAAAACCTATTTATTTATATTGTGATATAAATATATTATGATATATATTAAAATTCTTTTTTGGAAGGGTTAAGAAAAGATATTTTGACATCTTTTATAGTTAGTGAGAAAAACTGTTGGTGATTTACTTCCAACTGATTTTTGAAAACCAACAAATTTGAGAAGGCATTACTAAAGGTAGAATTTTACCCTAATATATCTTGTCATACAAATGAGTTTGGTTTTATTCCCATTCCCTACTTACCCCACCCGGTAAAAGAGACAGCTTAGAAAGAATCAGTAAGTGTTAAGATTCAAAGGAAAGACCCACTGTGTAAGCAGTAAGAGATTTGCTCAAGTTATATTTCCTACATTGGCCAAAAGACCTGATTTATTTTCAACTTCTTTCTCAGTCAAAATTGTTCCATCTTTTTATTTTATTTTTTTTTAATATATGAACTTTATTGTCAAATTGGTTTCCATACAACACCCAGTGCTCATCCCAAAAGGTGCCCTCCTCAATACCCATCACCCACCCTCCCCTCCCTCCCACCCCCCCATCAACCCTCAGTTTGTTCTCAGTTTTTTTTTTTTATATGAAATTTATTGACAAATTGGTTTCCATACAACACCCAGTGCTCATCCCAAAAGGTGCCCTCCTCAATACCCATCACCCACCCTCCCCTCCCTCCCACCCCCCATCAACCCTCAGTTTGTTCTCAGTTTTTAACAGTCTCTTATGCTTTGGCTCTCTCCCACTCTAACCTCTTTTTTTTTTTTTTCCTTCCCCTCCCCCATGGGTTCCTGTTAGGTTTCTCAGGATCCACATAAGAGTGAAACCATATGGTATCTGTCTTTCTCTGTATGGCTTATTTCACTTAGCATTACACTCTCCAGTCCCATCCATGTTGCTACAAAAGGCCATATTTCATTTTTTCTCATTGCCACGTAGTATTCCATTGTGTATATATACCACAATTTCTTTATCCATTCATCAGTTGATGGACATTTAGGCTCTTTCCATAATTTGGCTATTGTTGAGAGTGCTGCTATGAACATTGGGGTACAAGTGCTCCTATGCATCAGTACTCCTGTATCCCTTGGATAAATTCCTAGCAGTGCTATTGCTGGGTCATAGGGTAGGTCTATTTTTAATTTTCTGAGGAACCTCCACACTGCTTTCCAGAGCGGCTGCACCAATTTGCATTCCCACCAACAGTGCAAGAGGGTTCCCGTTTCTCCACATCCTCTCCAGCATCTATAGTCTCCTGATTTGTTCATTTTGGCCACTCTGACTGGCGTGAGGTGATACCTGAGTGTGGTTTTGATTTGTATTTCCCTGATAAGGAGCGACGCTGAACATCTTTTCATGTGCCATCTTTTTAAATGTATGTAGTATGTAGTGTCTATAACTGGTATCTGCTTTCTTATTTCACTTATCTCATTCCTTGTTATTCTTATTTGGGCTTTTGAAGGTATGGACTAATGTAAAGAAAATTGACTTATTTGATAAAGGTATTTGGAGGTTCAGAGGGAATTATACAATGTGATGCCAAGGCCTGTTTTAGAGGGTCAGGAAGAGGAACTGCCCTTAATCCATATGAAACAAATTGACAGAATGGAAAAGGAGGCGGAAAAGGAGGGAAACAGAGAAGAGGGAGAGAGAGACAGAGGTAAGAAAAAGATAGAAAGGAATTTTAAGTTGTTCACTGTGAAGTGTGCAATATAAATGGGTCTCCTTCTTCTTTCCCATAGAATCTTCAGTAAATTCTACTCTGATCAGTGCTTATTCATGAGTAGATTTATTCAGGAACACACACAATCAAAAAAGGAGCAACTGACATTTGAGTTAATTTTCATACAATCAAAAATATCTCTTAAATGTGTATTATTGCCAGTCAGTCGCTAGGGGATAGAAGCAATTAAAATGGACAATGAGTTTCTCTTGCATAGAGTCTGAAGGTGGAATCAAAGATTACCCAAAGACCCTTTTGATTGTGGGTGGGACCTGTAAATGTGATGAGAGACCAGTCTCTCTCTCTCATTGGGTTAATAATGAGTTTACTGTGAGGCAATCAAAAGGAAGATTTTTCTGGATGACCTTGAGCCAATAAGAAGAACCCCTAAGGCCCTTCATTAAAAAGGAAGACATTCAAACATGAGGTCTATGGAGGGGCCCACATAGCAGGGACCTGAGAGTGGCCTCTAGGAGCTGAGAGTGGTTCTTAGGGAACAGATAATAAGTCTTGTGGCTGCAAGGAAATGAATTTTTCCAAGATTTTAAGGAAGCTTGGAAGTCTACAGATGCAGATGCACCCAGCTGACATCTTGATTTTGGCCTGTGAGACTCTCAGCAGAGAATCCAGACTCTTGACCCACAGAATGTGAGATAATAACTTTTTTAAGTTGCTCAAATCATACTAACTAGTTACACAGAAATAGAAATCTAATATGCACTCTTGCTGCCTTCTTTCAGTGTCTTTCTCTTTCTCTGTGTTATTATTTAATTTAAAATCATTAAATGAGAGAATCCAATTGGTTGCCCAGTAATAATCCAATATTGAATACCCATTAATGGGCCCCTCTAGGTGTGCCATTTCAAAATCTGGTTAGGCATACCAGATGATTAATAATAACAGTTAGCATTTATTGAATATTTACTACATGTTAAATACTGTTTCAAGCATTCTTTTAATGTATTGACTTATTTAATAGTCACAACCATTATAATTAACCTCCACTATATATATTTTTTTCAACGTTTATTTATTTTTGGGACAGAGAGAGACAGAGCATGAACGGGGGAGGGGCAGAGAGACAGGGAGACACAGAATCGGAAACAGGCTCCAGGCTCTGAGCCATCAGCCCAGAGCCCGACGCGGGGCTCGAACTCACGGACCGCGAGATCGTGACCTGGCTGAAGTCGGACGCTTAACCGACTGCGCCACCCAGGCGCCCCAGACCTCCACTATATTGATGAGGCACAGAGAAGTTAAGTAATATGCTCAAAGTCACATACTAGTAAGTGGCAAAACCAAGGTTTGAAAATTCAGGAAGTAGGACTGTAGGGTGTGTGAATTTAATTGTATATAATGCCTCTCCCGATGTATTTGAGATTATTACATGACCAAGTATTAGCCACATTTAGATATGTCATACTGTGAAGTCAGAAGCCTTCTATGTCCTCTGGTAAGTTGCAAAGGTACCCTGTAAAGCATTTTCTTATTACTTAAGGAATATTGCATAAGTCTCACATTGATTAATAATTCTGAGAAGCAGTACCTACACTAAAAATGACATCTCTCAGCCAACCTTCAGAGGTACCAGTAAAAATCACTGCTTCTCAAAATGTATGTTTATAAATGAGTATTAATAAAAACAATACTGGGGTACCAGGGTGCTCAGTTTTTTAAGTGCATGACTCATGATTTCAGCCTGGGTCATGATATCATGGGTTCCGGACATAGAGCCCCTCATCAGGCTCTGTGCTGATAGTGCAGAGCCTGCTTGGGATCCTCTCTCTCCCTCTGTCTGCCAGCACCCCCATCAAAATAAATAAACTTTAATAAATAAATAACAAGATCTTAACTCCTGAATAGCCATCATCTAAATTTCCACATAGAAAGAAATTCTTTCCAACAAGAAAAAAATTGTTAAAAATTCAGATGGAATAGCGTTTCACAGATTTTCAATTTGGGGAATCTTTGTCATAAGTGAAATCTAATATTAATACATATGCAATTCATTGTAGTTCCTATTTTAGAATGTTCTAATCTATCATTATGTGATATTATTATCTGTCTTGCAATCATGGCTTTCTATGCTAAAACACTTGACTGACTATAAATTAATGAGCATAAAAAATCAGTTTGTAAAGAGAGTCAGGACACACGCAGAAAATAATTTTTGTTAATATCATCTTCATGATAACATATCAATTTGATTGTAGTAAAGCAATGTGACCCTTACACTGAATTAGAAAATATTTGAGACGTATTCTCTCTTGGCTAATAGCTAATGTAATGCACTTGTTTTAGAATGGTAGTACTCTTAAACCTCTACTAATAAAATATCTTGTCTATATTTTTGGTATAGCTAGTCTCTTAACTATACATGTTGTCTTATTAGTTTTAATTTAATCTCCATAATATGTTTTCATATTTTGCTTTTTCAATTTTATTTGCACATTTATGCTCCTCTTTCATTTTAAAATGGAGTAGGAATTAGCTCAAGCTCAAATGTTATACAAAAGTTTACTGAAGCTCTAAAATGTGTTAGATACTGTGCTAGGCAGTGGATATATTTTAATAAAAAATAAATTATTGATGCATCATGGAGATTTTAATCTAGAAGAAATCTCTGTGTATATATAGATTTTTGTTTACATATATACACACAGGAAGTGTGTATATTGCATACACGCAATTATATATCTTAATAAGTGATACAATGGAAAATAACCAATTTGATAAAATATTAATAGAGAGAAGCTACTTTAGACTAAATTGTGTGTGAGTAGAGTAAATTTCTAGGCAGAGGTAAAATGTAAGATGAGAACCGTTATTTGAAAAGCAGAGAAATGTGTTTGAAACAAGAAATGGAATGTATCAAGATTCTGAGATGAGAAACCCTTGACATTTAGAAAGGTGTCCAATGTGACTGATTGAAGGGTGGTAGAGAGAAAGTCAGTGAATACCAGGAAATTGATTTGGAGAGATAGACAAGCCCCATTCATAGAGAACTCGGTGTACCCGTATTGTAATCTAAAGTTTTAGAGATTTCCTTCTTAGTATTGCTGAAGAACAAATACTAAAATAACTTCAAGTTGGTCTTCTCTCCAATGATTATCTTCATCTGGGTTTACTTTTAAATTCAATGTATAGTGTTCTACATAGACCTTACACTTTCCACAAAAATTAATTTGAAATGGATCATATATTCCAATGTAACATGCAGAACTTTAATGTTTATAGTAGTAAACATATGGGAAAACCTGGATG